>NC_062217.1:111504917-112704917 GCF_902686445.1 Sciurus carolinensis | reverse complement strand
GACCACTTGTATTCATTAAGGTGCAGTGGGGAACATTTTGCCAAAGCCCTGCTGGCTCACATGTCATGGAGATAGTCTGGTTTGGGACAGTAATCTTTCTGCCTTCCTAAAAATTCTAACCACAGTTTAAAGAGTTGTAGTCATTTGGTCATTGATGATATAAATCTGAGCTCAGCATAACAGTTGTTCTCTGAAATGAACAAATGTCCTAAGTATCTCTTCATAGGACTTATCCTTAGTTATAACATATAATTTAAAATGCAGCCTATCCTGGAATTTATCCTAACAATATAATTGAGCAAGTGTCAATTTTTTTTTCTGTAAGTTTTATTTTTTTAAAAAATGGAAACTTCCCTATTCTTCATTAGAAGTTGGGTCAAATGGATGGTGGGACACTGTGAAAGCCCTAAAAATGATCTCATAAGATACCCAGAGATCATAAAAATGTTGCTGGGTGTGTCAGGTAGGCTATGTGTGTGAGGCATGAGCCCCCTCAGTTTGCAAGACTGGAATTATGCACACAGAGATATGAATTTACCAAACCGTTAGACAATGATTATCTCTTGATGTTTTTTTTTTCCAGTTTAAGTTATACATTGTTTAATTTTTAAGCAATGTATGCACATTGTTTTATATTCTGAAGGAGCTTTTTAACAAAAATATGCTTGAAGTTAATTAAAAATTGTATGAGGCACCACGCTTGAAACCTCTGCTGACTAGAACCAAATCAACCACCTGAATTATCAACCTTTTTTACTTTATGTCCACAAGAGTGAGAAATTGGGACAGAATGAATTGTAAACCAGGAATCTACTGTCAATGACTGTTTTCAGAACAAGCCTTGAAGTTTGTCTCTTCAGTTTCCCCCATGCCTTAGTCTACAGTGAATAATAGCCATGACTTAGGGACTCCTGCCCACTCTCTTTTTACTGGATAAAATAACTAAACTACGTGACACGCAAGTAGACTAATGCGTTTATGAAATATTTTCAACATCAAGGGCTAAAAAGTATTTTCTGAAAAGCCTTGAGTTGAACCAAAAAAGTATCGAGTTCACAATTCTATTCCCTGAAAATTACAATTACTGAAAGCATTTACCATGGAAATCTGGAAGAAGTGATTTAAAAGTTCCTCTTTGAAATTCCAAGATATCAAAGTACTATAACCATCGACCAAGAGCTGTGCAGTTATAATGTTTGTCCTGCTTTTTTGTAAGTAGTTTTTAGTAGCAAAATTCTGATCAACTCATGTGGAAAATGTATTAGAAAGCATAAGGGTGAATATCAGTGCTCTGGAATATAGAACAGCTGCTTAGGTGGTTGAGAAAGGAAGCCCCAGAAGAGATTTCAAGACCCTGGTGTACCTAATATCTTAACTGTAGACTGAATCCAGTGTCATACATCTGTACGTGAAAGAATGAAGTACTCAGGCTAAAAAGTAAAAATTTAAATTTGTATAACTTAAGAAAATATATCTATCTAATCTTTTGCTCTTTATTAACAGTTTAAGTAGATGTAGAATTTTTTTCATTTTCACCAATCTTTCCTAGAAAAAACCACTGATACTCTTTGTTTTTAAATCTCAGCTTCCCTTTTTCTTTTATGGATAGATCTTAGGTAGAAATCAAGAAAAATAATTCTGAGTTTCTCTTTTTAGATGAAGATTTTTCAGTATTAGAGTTAAAGGTTCAAGTTATTTTTCATCCAAAAGATTTCTTGTAGATTCAATAAATCTGACTCCTCACTCCTTGGACCTCCTGTCACTAGAAAGGAAAAGAACATTTTAGTTTGAAATCTTCATTTTCTCCTTACAAGAAGAGACAAATTTCACACTTCACTAAAAACAATGAAACAAATATTACACTCCAAGTTTCTTGACCTTTTGATGGAATGCTCTTATTCATATAGCTCCCTGAAATGAAACAATTGTTTCTTATAAAATTAGATCTGCACTTAATTCCTTAAGATATTAGTCAAGTCTGGCATAGTGGTGCACACCTAAAATCCCAGGTGCTCAGGAGGCTGAGACAGGAGAATTGCCAGTTCAAAGCAGCCTCAGCAACTCAGTGAGACCCTTTCTCTAAATAAAATTTTAAAAAATAAAAATAAAAAAATAGGGCTGAGAATGTGGCTCAGTGATTGAGTGCCCCTGAGTTCAATCCCCAGTAAACCCCACCCCCCAAAAAAATATTAGTCAAAACAGATGAGCCTTACACATACACAAAGTGCCCATGTTGATTTGAACTGTGGTTTAACGGCTTTATAACTAGCCAGGTGTGGTGGTACATACCTGTAATCCCAGTGACTCAGGAGGCTGAGGCAGGAGAATTGGAAGTTCAAAGCCAGCCTTAGCAACTTAGAAGGCCCTAAGCAACTCAGTGAGACCCTGTCTCAAAATAAAATATAAAATGAGCTGGAGGACGTGGCTCAGTGGTCAAGAGCCTCTGGGTTCAATCCCCAGTAATGCCCCCCCCCCCAAAAAAAAAAGACCCCAAACTTTATAACTATCAGAAATGTGTCTTGGATCTGAATAAAACTGATTTTGGATTTTTTTCAAACTCAGTTAATTTACTATTTCATTGTAGTAGTCCAGAAGTTAGAAGCAATTACCAATACAGAAAGTTTTAGAAATGAATAGTGGAGTTGCACATACTCCTCTAAATTTGTTCAAATTATATTTCTTGGCATGGTCAGGAATTTTTAAATTTCAGGTAACATAGCTAAATTATTTTAATTTTCACTGGCCACAATTTAGTGTTGTTTTTAATGGAATCTCAACAAAGATCAATTGATAAGGGCTCGGATCACATTATTGCGAGGGAAGCATATATCATAAACTGGGGTTAAGAATACAGATGAGGCTGGTTGTGGTGGCACAAGCCTGTAATCCCAACAAGTTCACAGCCAGCCTCAGCAATTTAATGAGACCCTGTCTCAAAATTAAATAAGAAGGCTGGGGATGTAGCTTAGTGGTATAGCACCCCCAAATAGTTCAATCCCTAGTACTGCAAAATAAAAATTAAAAAGACTAAATGTTGTTAGGAAACAAGAATACAGATGACACTGTTTTAAAGAACCTTAAACTAGTAGAATTGTAGTTAATTCAGGTGTTATTTGAAGAGATGCTATTCTCTCTTCCCCACATCGGGCTTTGGTGTCACTCTCTGAAGAGTGACATTGTTCCAAGGCATCCATTCTGATCATCACTTTGACTCAAGGTGGTCATGTGCTCCAGCTAGAGAGGAGTGTGATTGAGGCTGCTGCTATCACTGTGTCTCCACCAAATTCTGAGAGTGAGGACAGCAGGTGCTTAAAAAAGGAAATTCCTCAGTAACTGATATCATTCCTCATGACCACTGATGCAGACTCTGCAAGCAATCAGACATCAGCTCTTCCCTTGACCCTGTGTCAGACGCTGTACCAGGGATACAGCCATGAATAAGACAGCCTGAGATCCCCTAAGGGTGGGTCTTGTATCTAGTGGTAAGAATCGAATAGCAGATGTGGAAAGAGGTACATTTGGTGAAGGTTTGAGAATAGTGACCAGGGGTGCTGCTTTGCTTACCGTACTTGGGGAACCCTCTCCAAAGACATGACGGTTGAGTTGTGATCTAAATCACTAAAAGGAAATCTTTTCCAGAAATAATTTGTCACACAAAGTGAGCAGCAAGGACAAAGACCCTGAGGATGGAGCTAGGCTAGAATGTTCTAGGTTCAGAAAGGGACCCAGGTTCTAGGAACAAAGTGAACTAATGGAGGGGAGGGGAGGTGTAACTGTGTGCCTGTTCTACAGCTGTGACTGCATCCATAGGACAGGTTGATATGTAAGAAGGCATACTGCATCAGGGATGCAAACCTGAACCTGGAGACAGTCTAGTGTTGAGTGTATTGTGTGATTGGAAACCCATGAAACATGGGAGAGAGTGACTTAAGAGAGTAGCTGAGCCCAGAGCTATGGGGCAGCCCAACATTTAGAGATCTAGAAGATAAGGAACCAAAAAAGAGACTCAGCAACACAATGATGAGTTAGGAGGAAGACCAGATAAGTCTGTCTGTGTAGGGAAGAAAGTGATTTATGAAGGAAGAGGTGGCCAACTATGCAAAATGCTCCATGGTATTAAATAGAAAATGGACAACTGACTTTGTAAGAGGTAGGTTGATAGTGATCTTGCTAAGAGGACTTAAGAGAAAAGGGTGGTAAGTAAAATAATAATATGTTGGGCCATCTTATGGTGAAAGGGAACAAATGAGATCAGAGCTGAACAAGTGGGATCAAGGGAGAGATTTGGTTTTTGTTTGTTTTTAAACTGTGGGGAGAGGATGGGTAAAGCATCCCTGTGCTGAGAAGGGGATTGTGGAGGTGAAGAAATTGACAGTGCAAGAGAGAGGAAATAAGGCAGGAGTTAAGTCCTGGGGGCCAGAGAAGCCCTGAATGATTGGAGGAAGCCAGTACTCACATGGAAGGATTAGCCTTAGATAAAAGCAGGGACATTTCTTCCAAGACTGAAAGAGAGCACAGTACCTGGAACAGATTCAAGAGGTTGGTGGGAGTGGTGACCAGAAGATCATATCTATTTCTCCACGAAGCATGGAAGCACCTGAAAATTAGGAATGAACAGAGCTTTGAAGATCAAAGGGAATTAGGCATGAAATCATTCTCATTTTGATGGGAAAGCAAGATCACAAGGGAAGATTCATGAAACCACCTAAAACTATTGAGTACCCATTCAAGACTTTTGGTAACAGTTTTCATATGTACCTGGCCAATGAAATCAGATGGGTCTTTTGTTTTGTTTTTTTTTTAATTTGTTTTTTGGTTTTCTTTTTTTCCTGGTGTTGTTCAGTTGGCCGGATCCAGGTGCAACTAGATTTATTTGCTTGAACATGTTCAGGTAATTTTCCAAAAGGTTATGGTTGAAATGCAGAGGATGGAGTCATAAAGGAAGCTATTGTGGTGCTATATCACAGAGTAAAAGCTGATAAGGAGGAAACCCAAGTCAGGAGGGGTTGGAGGACAGTGGAAAGGTAGAGGGGATCTGTGAATTTTAAGGTCTGTGTTGAGTAGAGTATTAGGACAACTGCACCAAGGTGGTGGTTAATGATTGAGATGCTCCTAACATGTGTTTCGAAGGTGATGCAACTTTTGGTCATAATGTGGCACATGACCTTGGGAGTGCATAGCTGACTTGGTCGGGGAAAGAGCATTGGATAAAGTCAAGGACATAAGAGCCAGAGCCTGGGAAATATCAACCATGCGAATACTGACGCTACCAAAAAAGCTGCAGGGTCAGCAATGGAGAAAAGGATGTTAAGTCCTGGGGTTCAGTCATTAGTACTAAGAGCAGTAAGTAGAATGTGTTTGGATGAATTCAACAAGAAAGACTAATGGGTAATGGTCCGATGTGTTAGAGGATCTGAGTTTTCAAAGGGGTTGGAGGAGAAATTGTTTGGAAACTGCTAAAGGGAACAAGAAGGACACATGTTCCCATGGCCGGCCTAAATAATGTGAAGTAGGAAAGGAAAACACTCTCCACCTAAAAGGATTACAGAAGTGTCTTAGGAGACAGCCATTTCCTCTAGAATAGTAGGACAATCAGAAGGTGCAGTCAGTATCTGAGAAACATGGACTACTGGTAGTGAGGTGACTTGGATAGTTGTAGGGAAGGTGAGACTGCTTCTAGAAGTCTCTGAGACTGGATGATAATAGAGTCCAGAGCATTTAGCAGGATCCAGTGCATAAGTGTTTTGTTTCCCAGCCCCTAGGAGTGGGTTCTGGACAGGGTCTCCTCCAGGGAACTGGTTGATAGCTTCCTGAGCCAAGGATGCCCATGGAAGGTACCAGGATGGCCATTCTCCTCCAGTCATAGGTTGCCATGCCAGCAAGGGAACACAGAGCAAGAGGAAAGCTGTGCACATCTTTTCAGTGGCAGTGGGAGTATCCCTGACTGTAGACATGTATTTATGCACTGAATCCAGTTTAGAAATGCATGCTCAGGAGCAGTACCCCCAAAGTGTGTATAAATTTTATGTATATGTGTATGTGTGTCAGAATGCATTTTCCTGTGAAAATTGTAACCGTGCAGGGTATCATTTTCTCATAAAAGTACATGAAAATTTTCCACAGGCAAGTGGATAACCCAAAGGTCTAAAGAGAACTATTCCTCACCATCTCTTCCACCATTTCTATTGGGAAAGCACATTCTACTCCCTGCTGCTTCCACATAAGCCACCCTGCACATACTTCATTCCCACTTATTAGATTTTATGTCCCCATTGCAATTATTAGATGATAAGCTCTTTGAAGGCATGGCTGTACCTGTATCCTGTCATAATGCCCACGTTGAATTACCCTGAAAAGCACTTTAAAATGTTTTATTTCTCTTTCTCCCTCATTCTTTTTTGGGAGGGCGAGAAAGGAACTGTGAGAAGATAGAAAGAAAAGAGAAAAGAAGAAAAAGACCTTTCCTGGTCTCCTTTTTCCAGTTCTGTCTAAAATGTAGAACTTTCTTTAGCCATTGGAGGGCAAGAGGGAACTGACTACATTTAGGCGCATTAAGAAAAGGAGCCTGGAGGGAGGTATCAGGAATGGTCCTTAAAGTGCAGCTATAATCTGCGAACAAAGGAATATTGTGCTATTAAGGGGAAGTAAAGAGCACTTTAGGGTCTTTTCATGAGCATGAAAGAAGGGACATTCAGCCCTTCAGCCAGCTTATCCTGTTTCTCATTTTGAGCATTTTCTGAATTATCCTTGGCTTCAGATAACTCGGTGATTAGAAGTGATGAAGCCATAGGATAGGACCTTGCCCAGTTCCCAAGGCCTCACTTGGTCAAGTCTTATTCCTGAAAACACTGGCAATGACGATCCACTTAAGAACTAGCGATGCTGTGTTAAGTACTGAGAGAACAACCTATTCAAGATGCAAGCACAAAATCCAAACTTGGGTTAAAATGCGTGTGTATACACCTGCTGCTTTCCTCTCTTTTAGTGTCATTGAGGGGAAGGTAAAGTTGTCAACTTCTTGATAAATTTTAAAATTTACTTTAATTGAACTTTTTGGGAAAAGCGATTCTTCTTTTGTTTATAAATGCTTCAAAATTATACTTTCAGAATTTTAATTTTTTTTGTTCTAATTAGTTATCCATGACAATATAATGCATTTTGACACATACATAAATGGAGTATAACTTCTCATTCTTCTGGTTGTATATGATGCAGTGTTATACGGGTCATGTAATCATAAATGCACATAGGGAATAATGTCCAATTCATTTTACTATCATTCCTACCACCATAACCCCTCACTTCTCTTCACTCTCTTTAAGAATTATGAAAAATACAAATGATAAAAAGAAAAAAATTACCAATCACGATCTAGGGTGAAACAACACCTAGGATTAAAGAATTAATTATAACAAATATTTCTATCTCGTCTTTTTTCCTATATGCTATTTAAGTACCTAAAGTATATTCTACAACCAGTCTTAGTAAAATAAATTTATAACCTGTTCTTAGATTAAGCCCCAAACCACAAGATCTCATAGTTCTAAAATTAAGTATGAAGATTTTTGGTTTCAGGACTATTTCTTTAGCAGAAAAACCTAGTGTGGAATTCTCTTTGGAGAATATAAAACCATCAAAATCTAAGGAACATTACAAAAGGAAAAGTATTTTTAACTTAAAAGTCCATAAGCATAATATAAATTTGTATCATAATAGGTTTCTACTGTTTATTCTACCACACCTGGAGGGAGGTTCTCTTAAGCTAGGATAAAAGCAAAGAAATTAACAGTAGGCCCCAACTTGCATTACAGTCCTTTCTCTTAATCAGTATCTAAGCAAGAGCCAAGAAGAACTGGGACATGAGCTATTTTTATGTTATATGTTCTTTATTTCTGGGATTTGTAAGTGAAATGGTGCAAAGAGTTTCCTGACTGCTGTTCTTAACTTGAGTTTATTTGGAAAGTGTTGTTTAAAAAAAATAACACTGGTTCTAGTTATTTTGCATTAGGGATTTACCAAACAATGTCAAATTCAGCATTCAACTGAGCGTGATGGTAGTACCTGTCTATTTGTGGTAACAAAAGCAGTTTACTTCTGAGAACAGTGTTTCAAGCATGGGAGGACATGATCCGTCTTGTTCTTAATGACAGCTATAATTCTTGGAGAACCACTGAGTTATCTAGAGTCCTCTCACGTTTCTTCTAGCAAATATGTTATCCCTCTTTGGAAAAGAGAATGGCTTGAACCCTAAAGGTTTATATTTACTATCATGGAACAATTAACAATTTGAAGTATTCAAGTCAAGTACTGTAGAAGGTAGGATGGAAATAAAATAGGCTGTTTATGAGATCTTGACAGAGAAGTGCACTTTAGAAGGAGACAACACTGCCCCATGACATCATGAACTGCATGTGGGGATGGAGATGCATAAGCCAAGCACAGCCCTTTGGTGCCTGGTCACAGGCCCGGCACTGATGATAACAATGCACGTGGTTCTCCGAGCCCTGCCTACTGACATTTATTGGGGAAAATTAACTAACTGGACCCAGGGAATCCTAACAAAGGTTTGTGGGGCAAAAAGGTAGAATTTTGAGGCAGTGCTTATTTTAGAATTGGTCCTCATTTTAAAAACTTCCCCTAGTGATCTTTGTGTTCTTTCAATGGTTGTTGACTGCTCCCAATCGCCCCTTCCCAGAACATGCAGAGTAAGAGATGTGGCCTCCCATAGTCAGCCTGGTTTGCTCAGCTGGAGCATTGGCCACAGAATGTACTAGCACCTAGTATCTCCAATACAGAAAACTGAGTAGACTGATTTTGTATTAATCAGTCAACAGGATTACTGATGAAAGGAAGACCAAGTGGCAAGAAATCCTATAGACAGTAAACAGCATGAGGATCAAGGAGAGACGTTGGGCAAGGGTAATCAAGGAAACTTATACAAAGGAGTTATAATTGAAATAGTTATTGAAGTAGATGATACCCCATTCCTGGATTATTACAGTCATTTCCTAAGAGTTATGGGAGCCTGGACTTTACGAATAGTAGATTTAAGATTCACAGTTCCTATTTTTTCATTTAATTAATTGTCCGTCTGTCTTGCTCTCCCCATTCCCCATCCACTCTTTTATCCCTCCTTCCTCTACTGAGAGGGTCAAGTCAACTCATTTAAGCTAAATGCAATTTAAGTTAAATGATTTAACTGAATTGTGCTTGTATACACAATTTAACTGCATTGTGCTTGTGCTTGTAACTTAGTGTAACCATCCCTGTGTCTTTAGAAATGTTATTTAAAATAGAAAAGTAATGTACGAACCACTTATATGCAGAAGACATGTTTGGGTAACCCTAAGGTGGTGGCTGGCATTGAACGAAGAGGTGGTGCATAGTTAGTGTTAACATCGTGTGATCTACTTTTGCCTGATTAGTTAATGTCTCCTCTGCGCTAGTGGTCAACAGATATTCCTCATTCTTTCTTGATTGGTACCGAGGGGCGTGCCTCAATTGTGCTAATCCTAAGCTGATTGGCTGCCTTAGGTATATAAGACACGCACCTATAAGAAGCACCTCGGATAAGCAGCTAGTAGAGAGGACAAGTCACACCTCTAGATTGCTGGGCGGGGGATAAGCAGCACCTCTGAATGATGGCAGAACGCAGGACTAAGCCACACCTCTAGATAGCAGAGTGAAGAATGCAGGATGCACCTTTAAGAAGAAGCAACAGAACTAAGAAGTAACATCTCTGAAAGTGTAGCCTCTCCAATAAGCAAAGATTCTCTCTTAAGCAATGACTCTCTCTTATGCAAAGCCTTTCTCTCTCCCTCCTTTCAAAGCCTCTCTTCCTCCATAAACTAAGGAACAAGCAAGAAAGCAGCCCCCTGAGAAAGATAGTAGAAGTAGTTCATTTTCAGTCCACCTCCGATAAATACCCGCGCAATTGTTGCTGCAGGCAGTAACAATATCCACGCGACTGTTGCCATGGGCGGTGACACTTATGTCTTGTACTTGCTAATAAATCCCACCCTCTCTCCTTTTGGAAATAAAAGTAAGGAGGGGAGGAGCAGGTGTTGGGAGAGTTGAAGGAATGGTACAAAGGTCCTCCTCTAAGAACACTGTGGGAAGAGTGCTCTCGGGCCACCATATTATCAACCTATGTAACACATCATCGTTCCTGGGGCCAGGTAGCCTACTTACACAGCTGCTTACTAATTTCTAAGTCCCTCAGTTACTGAAAATGAGACAATGAGCATTTGTAAACAGTTTAGCCAGTGCCTTAGTCTGTTCAGTACTGTGTGTATGTGAGAGTGGATGAGTCCAAAGGCGAAGCTTTAGGGAGTAGTTTATTGTCAGAAATGAGATTTTTTACTTGGGCTGTTTTTCAAGTAGCTATTTATTTTAATTCGTAATTCAAATGAACATAAGGTGCCACTGACCTTCTATACATCACATTTAAAATTGGAGGGGTTTTTTGTTTACTTTAAATGCATTTCTGAATAGCTTTAATGCATTGTTATCTGAACACTCTGTTTTATGATCCTTATTATTTTGAAGGGATGTATCTTAGGTTCCTTCCTGGGTACTTGGTGAATTGTTTGTGGGACCCTGATGGCCTGAATAACTGTCCTCTGCCCATCCGTGGCTACCCAGTCCCCTCTAACTTCCCCACAACTCATCTTGATTCTTCCAGAAACTCAATCAGAAATAGCTGCTTTTTTACCTTATTCTGCTAAACAGTTTCTTCCTGAAGTCTGGGACAATAAGAATCAAAATGGAACTCAACACTTTGACATGGTCTGTGGTTTTAGGGTATTTTAGTAAGAGGACCTGGGCTAAAAAATGCAAATGAGTGGTCTTTAATTTCCCCTCTTCCAACAGAGAACTTCCCAATGCTCCTGCCCTTAGATGGAGCAGTCTGTGACAGCACTGAGGTGAATAAATTTTATATTTGGCAGTTCTATGTCAAAGCAAGTCTCAAACGCAGCAGATGTACATTCTGGGTGACTGCCACTTGTGTGCATCTGGGGAGTTATTTACTGATTATTGGCAGATTTGTGGGTGGGGGATGGTGGAGGAAGGGAACCAAGTCCTTCCCCCTCATTGTTTTCTCTTCTGAGGGATTGTCCCAAAAGAAAAACCTTCTTAGTCTCAATCCTTAAATGGTTTTTAGACTTAAATGTTTGTGGTCCTGGTAACTGTTGGTAGCATTGCTCTGGAGTTTTTCCACTGAACTGAGAGAAACAGGTCCTGCCTCTGTCATTGTTTAAATTCCAATTGTTTCTAAAAGAAAAGCATTTGAGGAAATGAGTTTGTGCCCTCTGCGTGGCTTTGTCTGGTTTTGTAAAGGTCGACTTAGGGGATTTTCTCTCTGAAACCCGTAAAGCAGCTTAAGTAATTGAAGCTAAATTATTCTCCCTGGAGTACAGCCAGGTCAATGGCCCTGGTAAGTGTGGAAGGGCACAGGGAAATCAAAGGTGGGGCAGCAGCCTCAGCCTCACTTTCTTCTACCCTCTTCCAGCTGGAGAATAAGGGCCTGCTGTCACCACAGAGACCCCACAGAATCCTTGTCTGCTTATCCTGCACTTCTGTTCAGGAGAACCTAACTAGGCTAAACTGCCCACAGTGTGATATCCCTCCTCTCCCTATAACACTAACCTTCTGTCTCTTTTATTCTAGTGACAGTTAAATTTGTAACTTCCCTCAACTTCTTCCTTTCCTATCAAGATCAAAGGTGGGATTTAAGAGACTCTTGGCTAGATTTCTAAACTCTTCCCCAAGGAAATAGAACCGACACAGGATTGGCTTGAGCAACCTCTGGAACCTGCTTCATTTAGTCTGAAACAGACTTGAAATCCATTCTACAAATTACTTGGTATCTTCCTATCTCCCCTCATTTGTAACATGCCAAGTGCTAGAGGACCCCATATTGCTTGTGCAGGGTCTAGTGAAGAGCTTTTCATGGTCTAAAGGTTTTTGAGCACATTCATTTAAATCTGTAGCCTTTCTTTGCTTCCCTCCCCCACCGCATCCAATTCAGTGTCTTCATAATGCCAGAACCTTTATCACCTGAATGCTATAATAAACAGCCCACACTTACTGCATTTTAAAATGTAACCTACAATTCACATATTATCGATATTTGTATACGTCGTCTTTTCTAACCTACTATATTGTTAATTCCTTAAAAATCAATGACAAAGTTCTATCCATCCTTGATCTTCTTACTATAATGCCTTGCTGAATAAGTGGGGCCAGCACTGTGGTTGCCAATGAATTTAAAAAATGTAAATAATAGATATGTCAGCTATTGAGTGTGCAGTCTCAGCACCACTTTGTCCTTTTACATTCATTTCCAGGAAAATGCTTATTAACTAGATAGGGCCCTCTATTTTTCTTCTACTGTTTACTTATCACGTTTTCTCCCTAAGTCGCTAATGACTTAATGACTTCTGGGAGATGTGATTGGTACTGAGAACTTTGCTCAGAAGTTTCTTCTTCTATAATTATGTGTGCTTACTGAGGACAGAAATGATAGGAATCCCTACTTCTCCCCTCATTCCAACTCCCACTGTGAGATTGATGCTATTTTCATATTCTTTCCCGTTACTTTGTATTTAGAGAGAATTAAGGTTCATGTGGGCTTTTAGCAGATATTTGTATCCAAAGAACCTGAGCTATTTTGAGTTCATCTTTATGAGACACATTGATTGTAAGTTAAGAGGAAGGATTAGGATTTTATGCATTTTGGATTTTTTTCTGTTTAAAGAGAAAACAATTCTAGAGGCACTGAATATTTCATGAATTTGTTTACTGAGCAATTATCATCCTTAGCATCAAACAATTATCCCTCACTAATCTTTGCTTAATGTGGTCATGAGAACTGAAATTTCCGAATATTTTCTTCAGTCTTGAATTGCCTGCCAGAGCTATAACACACGAGGTCTTTGTACTCTTTCTCTGGTAATTGATGAAGTCCAGCATTCAGCCTGTCTGCATGGACATCTTACAGAATGAGATCTTTTTTCCAACTTCTGGTGGTTGAATTCATCAGATCATAAGTTAAATGAAGGGCTGAAGTTCAAGTAGCAAATGAAAAGCCAAGTGTAAGAGCAAACAGCACCAAAAATGTAAATATTCTGCCTTTCCCCTCTTTATTAATTTTTGATTCATTGTACACAAATGGGGTACAACTTTCATTTCGTGGTTGTACATGAAGTAGTCACACCATTTGTGTAACCATACATGTACATAGGGTAATGTTTGTCTCATTATCTTTCCTTTCCCTCGCCACCTCCCCACCACTCGTTTTCCTCCACACAATCCATCCTTCCTCCATTCTTGCCTTCCTCCTTCCCCCCACTCCCATTATGTATCATCATTCACTTTTCAGAGAAATCATTCAGCCTTGGATTGGGGGGATTGGCTTATTTCACTTAGCAGATATTCTCCAACTCCATCCATTTACCTGTGAATTCCATAATTTTATTCTTTATGGCTGAATAATATTCCATTGTTTATATACCACACTTTCTTTATCCATTTGTCTATTGAAGGACATCTAGGTTGGTTCCACAACCTAGCTATTGTGAATTGAGCTGCTATAAACATTGATGTAGCTGCGTCACTGTAGTATGCTGATTTTAAGTCCTTTGGGTATAGGCCAAGGAGTGGGATAGCTGGGTCAAATGGTGGTTCCATTCCAAGTTTTCTAAGGAATCTCCGTACTGCTTTCCAGAGTGGCTGCACCAATTTGCAACCCACCAGCAATGTATGAGTGTGCCTTTTCCCCCATATCCTCACCAAAACCTCTTGTTGCTTGTATTCTTGATAATAGCCATTCTAATTGGGGTGAAGTGGAATCTCCTAAAGCAATTGTTGCACAGCTAGGTTGTGGTGTGCCGGTGTTCTTCCTTCTCCTGTGTCTCTCTCAAGAGCCTATCTTGTTACCACTTGTTTAGTCCTGGATCAGGGCTTCTCCAATACTAGTTCATGCTGAGGAAGCTGAAATGGCAGTAGAGAGCCGTGACTGAGTGGGAGAAATCTGCACATTGCTTTAGCATCTTTTCTGTCTTTTAAAGCTGGAGTCTGCATCTTTTGAGCAGATAATGGATATGCTCCTTTTCCTTCACTGTAAGTGATCCGCCATTGTGTGCACGTCACTGTACCAGCCAGGCATGGTGGGCTTATATTGTCTGGATGAGACTATTTGTAAATTTATTTCTTATGTGACTTTTGAAATTGGTACATTTTCTATAAGATGCACCCTTCCTATAAAATAGAAATAGTGTCTCAGGGGTGTAAAAATTGCTACTACTCCTGGCACCTACCAGATGCAAGGTCTTTACTCAGTGTCAGGCACTTTAATTAACCCTTCAAATATATAACATCCCATTTGAATTTTTCGGCCTGCTGAAGTGGGTAATATGTCTTTATTTAGCAGCAAATATAACCTTCTGTATGGAAAACCAAAAAGTAAGGTTAAAAAAAGAAACAGGAAGAAATATATGCAACTGTTAATAGAAGGCTGAAGCTCATAGAAATCAAATTACTAATCCTGAGTCACACAGTTAATGTGTTTCAGAGCTGAAGTTCAAACCCAAGTCAGTGTTGCCCCAGTCTGTGTCCTTAGTCACTACCTGATACTTTCTCCTGGGGGTTGTTAAATGCCAGTACTTCCTGAGACAGCCCATCATGACATTTTTAGGCTTGACTTGGGGTTTTCTTACATATGACAGATAAAACAGGAGTATGAAAATAATTAGAAACAAAGCCCCAGTTTCTGCCATCTCTGTTATATATTAAACTCCCCCAGGACCCAGATTCAGAATGGGCTGACTTGGTGTTAGAGACTTGTTAAGATTCGGACATGAGTTTGCTTGGGAAGTAGCAGCAGCAAGAGGGAGGAGCCTCCTTTGGCCCCTGGAAGTGTGTGATCTTTCCTCACACTGTTGCTAATGAGGCTGCAAAGAAAGTGTAACTCTAAGTCAATGCAAGAAACAAAGCCCATTTCCTGGCTGACATTTCCAGTGCTGGACAAACAAGCAAAACACAGTTGGGGTCCAGGTAGGGCTGCCAAGTTCAAAGTCACACCTGAAACTTCAGAGTTCATCTGACCTTTCAGGCTGAAAAGAAGCTCTGGTTCAGAGTAGTCACACTTTATGGAATGCTTAAGAAGTTTCTCAAAACTTGGTCCCTGGGCCAGTAGGATCAGCCCCACCCGGGAACTTGATGGAAATATAAATTGTCAGAGGGCAAGTCTCAATGATCATTGCTTTAACAAGAAAATTCTGACATAGTGAAGTATGACAACCACTGGTTTAGTATATGCTTTTTCTTTTTTATTTTTTTAAGCATTACAATAGATCTAATGACACAAAGAAGTAACTGACTTATAGTTACATCAACTCACCATCTGGAACTTAACCACTTATTTATTCATTTATCATTTCTTGACTGTCAAGAAATGATGTTAATTTATTTCATCTTTATAATAATCCTGTGGGATAATCTTATCCTCTTTTTCAGATGAGGAGAGGTTCAGAAATGTCAGGCTACTTGTTCAACATCACACAGCTAAAACCTGTTTGGGATTTGACCCAAGTTTCTGTATATAATTCTCTGAATATCAGACAAGGTATCCAATCCCAAGTTACTATCTCAGACAGATATGCAAACAAAAATTTAGGAAACTTACCATCTCTATGCTTTCATGGTAATGAAACTAACCTCGCCAGCATAATAAGAGTTAAGCAAGCTGTCATTCCCTCAGGAGAAGAATCCACATAAACCCAGCCAGACTAGAGGTAAAGGGATTAAATGTAGTCTTTCTCTGTATGGTGTATAGTCATGATACACTACATAAATTGTTATATTTTAATTCCATGAGATTTTTGAACCCCTGATGTGAGTCATTCAGTAGACTTGTGTATGAAATCATTAGAAAACAACAAAAAAAAGAATATCAGGACCTAAGTGACATGATCTAATATTGAGTAAAGGGTGAGATCAGTGAGGATCAGAAGATACATCCGCTATAAACAATTCAACACTCCAGTGTTTTCCAGGAAATTAAATCTGTATGATTAGTAAATTGAATTTAGTTTCTCTGGCCTAGGACAAAAAAATGTGAGGCACAGCTCGTCTGTGTGTATGTTTATATATATGTCCAAATTGTGAGAGTGGTTATATATATGTAAAATTCCAACAGTAATTGCTAAACTTCCCCCAAATAGATTTTATTTATATATACCTGTACGCAAACACTCACTCACATGTACACACATACACTTTCTCTAGCAGTGTGTGATAATCTTTTTTTCCTTATATTCTTCAACACTGTATGACGATTTTAGATATTTTAGTATCTACTAATGTAGTGAGAAAAGCATTTTTTTTTTTTTTTTTTTTTTTTTTTTTTTTTTTTTTTTTTTGCGGTGCTGGGGATCGAACCCAGGGATCTGTGCTTGCAAGGCAAGCACTTTACCAACTGAGCTATCTCCCCAGCCCAACATTTTATTTTGAATTTAAGATTTGTAAGTTTAATTTTCATAGGTTTATTTCATTTTTACATCCGTCATTATTTTTCATTGGATTTCTTATTTGTAAGAATTCTTTGTGCCTAAAGAATATAACCTTATGTTGTATGGGTTACCTATATTTCTTCCCTTCCTGCATGCAATGTGGAAGCTTACATTTTTGTGTGCACAAAATGATCAACTCTATGTTCTGACTTTTTTGAGGGAGTTGTTTAGGTTTTGGTACTGGTGGGGGAGAACCCAAGGGTGCTTTTACCACTGAGATACACCAGCTGCCCCCTCCCATTTTTTTTGAGACAATCTCATAAAAAGCTGAGGCTAACCTCCAACTAAGAATCCTCCAACCTCAGCCTCCTGAGTCACTGGAATTATGGGTGTGAGCCACCATGCCTGGCTGATTTTTGGAATTTGCTCCTACTTATAAATGTAAGGAAGGGACATAGCTTCACATTTTTTTCAAATGAGCAACCACATGTTTATAGAACCAGTCATAATCGTCCATCTTTTCCCCACTGACTTCAGTGCTACCTCTGTTTTCTAATTTGCTTGAATGATTTAATTATTTTTGAACTAGTTTTTGGATTTTCTGGTGTCTTCCCCAGATCAGTCTATGCTCCTACAATGATTGCTAGTTAATAAGGGGCCACATGGGCCACACTTATCAAAATATCTTCCCAGGAGCCCTGACTTGGTATCCTTTTCAGAAAAGGAGTAAGATTCAAACAGTTTTAAAGTTTTTTTTTTTTTGGTCAAGAGATGTTTTATTATTTTTAATGACATTATCCAAGGATGTAAGATCCACAAGGTCCTAGAGAGAGTCGATTCTTAATAAATATGTATTGAATGAATAAATTTGGTGCTTTAGTATTATCTATTTTTTACTCTAAAAGGTTAATATATTTTACTCAGATTAGGAAGTAATACACCCAAATGGATATAATTCAGTTATTTCAGATTGAGTACTGTGAGTCAAAAGCCATAAAACTCTATGAATCTATCCAAAGGAAATGAATTAAAAAGAAGGAAAATTAAAATATATAAAAATTCTCACTGTAGTGCTCTATCCTAGCAAAATGTGGGTAGCAAGTAACCTAAATGGCCAATAAAATAATTTATTTTAAAAGGAAAATACAGAAATTAGGAATATGGTATGTCAAATACACACACACACACACACACACACACACACACTTTCATGCAAAAAGCCTACAATGAACAGTATCAAAATAAGTTATGTTGTATGTAGGGTAATATTTTTGTTTCTACTCCCTTACTTTCAAAATGTTAATGCTAGCTTCTTTCTTCTATAGTAATAAAATGGCATCATGAATCTAATTTAATGCTTGATTGAGGCATAGGTATATCCATATTGTGTATTTTTTCACAGTATTGGCTGCTGATTCAGTATTTTGAGCTTTGTGCAGCTAGAAGGGTCAAATGAAATAAACCTGCTAGCAGGCTACTTTTGTTGAAGACCTTCCTATACAAACATTAGCCTTGTGAGAATGAGAAAGTCTAGGGGGTCTACTTCCAATTCTTTGTGTGCACACAAAACATTATTTCTTTAAATCCTTTCCATCTTTTCAAGTTAACCAAAATTTCACTTGAATTTACCAATGTAACTTAGATTGCACATATCCAAAGATTCTTTCATGTCCACAGAATAAGGAAAAACGAACTACCTTCCACCTGTGGCCATTTTTTAAAATTATTTTTCTTTATTTAGTTTTATGTGGTGCTGGGGATTGAACCCAGTGCCTCACATGTGCTAGGAAAACTCTACCACTGAGCCACAACCCCAGCCCACCAGTGGCCTTTTTTTCTTAATTCTGTTTTCAGCATTGTATGTGCTTAGAAAAATCTTGAAAAAATGCCATAACTATATAATGGTTTTTCAAAATAGTTTCAAAGTTCTGTACTCAGTACCAATAGCAAATGTGAAAAGTGTTTCCAGGGGTGTGCAGTGGCAACACTTTTATGAGATGTTCTCTTTACAGTGGACTATGAATCCCATGTGGAGGGAGAATGCTTTTATTCTTTGTTGTGACTTAGCAGTGCTTTGAGCTGTTAATCTTTGCTCCTCCGCCTCCTGTGAAATCCAGGGACTCTTAGAGCATCGCTGACATTGGACAATCTGACTCAATCACCTTCTTTCAGTTTTATTCTCAAATTTTTCTATACCCACAGGAGTATCTTTCTAGATGATGTCCGTCTGGTTTTGGTAGGATGTGAGGCTGTAGATATATTAGACTCCTGAAATAAGTTCAAATGACCTGCAAGGCTTTCTTCCCATCTGTTACCTGTTGGATTTGGATGTTGGAAGCAGGTGATTTAGGTAGAAAAGGCAGTGATGGTCTGGCAAGATCTGCTTTTGTGGCAGTGGTTTAATAGTGATTATTAGATCTAACTTTAGCTCCGGTCCCTTCAACAGGTTCAGCCAGGAGCAACCACCTCAAAAAATATAGTCCCAGGTCCAGAAATTTTTCAGAACTGATGTTCACCCTGGCATAAGGATTTTCAAAACATGGGCCCTGGACTGGACACCTCAGCATCATCTGCATTTAGAAATCCAGATCCTCGGGTCCCACATTAGTCAGACAGAACCTGGATCTTGGTAGTGGGCCAGCAGTCTGTTTCAAGTAGCCCTTCCAGTGATTGCCATGTACGCTCAGGAACAGAAACCTAACCCACAGCTGCCTTCTCACCACCATCTCCTTTATTTGTAACTGCGTAGTACAGAAAACCCAATTTTGAACTTTAGAGGAAAATACCCCTAGAACTGCCTCTACTCCCACCCCTCAGAGGAACCGTTTTTGATCATTTCTGTTCTAATATACTAGTTGTTCTTCCCAACCTTAAAATGGGTTCTTAGGAATCATCTGCAAGAAGTGTTCATTGTATTTTTGTTGACAGATGAGGGTTTAGCTTAGTTATACTCCCCTTTCTTGTCTCCTCCCAATCGTTTGTCTCATACTTGACAGAGATTACCTTCATAACTTCCAAATTCCAAAGTTTACCCACTGAACTTCATATATGAAGTAAAGAAATCAACATGCAGCTTCCTCCCTTCCTACCTCCCCCTTTTCTTCCCTCCTTTTTTCTTGATAAACCACTAATTTTAGATTGTCAACTCTGATAATTATTAGATTGGTTTGTATGTTGCTCCTAAAAATTGGAATTACTATTTACAGTAGGATGGTTATATTAATATTGTTCACACCTGAATGGAAGGATGTGGTTGATCTCTTTTTGTTGTTGTTGTCGTTGTTTTTTTCAGAATTTTTTTTTTAATTTGTTGTAATTGATCTTTGAATCAATGCCTGGCCCACCAGTGGCATGTCCCCCTGTCCTGGCTGATTGCCTGAATTCACTCTCAGCCTTACATGGTCCCATGACAGAATTACCCCAAATATTTTTCTGTAGTTGGTTAGGGAAATGTGGCACAGTGAGTTTGGGGAACATAGGAATGCACTTAAAACACATGACTGCAGAACTCTTTGTGGAGAATTTGTCTTACAAAGAACAGATCTTGGAAAATGCTGCCCTCTGGGATCTGTAGCTTCCTGGATCCAGATGACCTCATTTCTGCCTAGATTCTGCATCCAGCCTATTACCTACCTTACCTGGCTCAGTGTTCAGATTTACTAAACCACTGCCTACTGTGATCCTAACCCTGACTTGTTGGACACAGGAAAGTACATTTCTCCCCAGCCTCTGTATTATCTACTGAAAGCTCCAACTGTGTGACACATGATGCAGTCAAGGACTGCAGCACCACTTGCCTCTGTCACATGGCACATTCACTGATTGTCTTTCATCAGATAAGATAGTGATTGACATGTTTCCTAAGTGCTTGGTTTTTCTTAAACTTTTCTCCAAGTTATGGAAGCAGTGATCTTAACCAGTCTATCCTTCTCAAGGTAGTTTCTTTCTGAAAAGCAGAACCATCTAATAACAAAAGAAACTGACTCATTTAATGAAAATACTCCTGAAATACAATCCCAGTTCTTAACTTAATTAAGATTATGATTCAATGGCTGAATTCTTATCCACTCTAAGTTTTTAACAAAACTGGTTTGTAATACTGTAAAAAATTAATTTCAGTTTGATTCATACTTCCTAAGAATATACTTTTCCCCACATGTGCTGGTGATTGAACCTACAGCCTCACACATGCTTGACAAGAGCTTTACCACTGAGCTACATCCCCAACCCAAATACAGCATTATTGAGGACAAAGTTCTTGTATTCTGTCATTGTGCAAAATGTAGGCAAGCACAGTAAAGGGACACAGAGTAGATGGTTAGCAAAAATATTTATTAATTTCTAAAGTATTTATTAATCAGTTTTGACCTAACAAGAGTTTCCTTCCTTTTGTCCTACAAATTTGGTTCCTTCTCCTATCCTATCCCCACACCCATTCTCAGGAATGTGCAATTTCAGCCAGAAGGAAGCAGGTGTACATTCATCTTTCTGGATGATATCTCCAGCTGAACCACCTTAGAGACACTCTGTTTTATAAAATGACCACGGTACCTGAAAACCTAATATTGTTAACACAAACCTTTGCTTTATTTGGATTGATCTAATCATGGGACACTTAAACCAATGTAGATATTTTTAACCTAAAATTAGAACTTGGTGTTTCCTTGGATTAAATTGTATTTTGTGTAGCCATTCATTCAAAAACCAATCACCCAGTGCCTACTGTTTAAAGCACTCTGCTGTACACACAACAAACACATAAAGGAGTAAGGCCCAATGCCTCCCCACTCACTAATAGGGAAAATTGAACATGTACATAAACACATAAAGTGAAGAGCAGAGGCATGTTCTCTAACAGAACCATGAGTACAATTCTTCTAGAGATCTCTGAATAGAAATAGTATTTCAATTACTTTGCTGAAACTTCTGATGTTATCCCATCATATCAACTAATGATGAATCCCAACTGGTAGATTCTGGGAGAAACATAAGGACACATACAACCTGGTTTCTGCTTTTTTGAAAACTTGATCAGGAAACTAGCCTTGAATGTAAAAATTTTGATAATTGATGAAATAACCAATATAAGTCAAAAGATATGTGAGCTGTCATGAACGAGGACATGACTAATCACCAGTTGAATAGATTTACATTTCAAAAACCCTTCCCAAGACTTCCATGGGTCTTTCCTACTTTTTCAAGAAATCAGAATGTCCCAGATGCCTAGGAATAAAAATGTAGAGCTGAGCGGCTTGTGCCAAACCTAGGGGGAAAAGAAAGATCAGAATTCTTAGGAGCAGCATCACTGACTAAGGAAGATGTCTGATGACAGTGATTTTGAGCACATGCTAAAATGAAGAGAGGCAGACACCATAGAATAATGGTTCAGAGTTTCTGCTGTATAGCTGAATAATCTCGAGTTTGCATCCTAGGTCTACTACTTTGTGAAAACATAGGCATGTTCCTTAATCTCCCTAAGCCTCAGTTTCTTATCAGTAAAATGGTAATAACAGAATTTTGCAAGGTTGTGAGGATAAAATAAAATTTAGCAAACGAAGTACTTAGAACAGAGTTTATACAGATTAAATGCTTGGCCTATGTTGGCTGCCAGTGTTGCTTCCATTTTTACTTTCTCTATAACCCTTCCCTGAACTGGGATAGTAGTGTCTTCACATAAGACTCTTTTTGGTTAGAATTGAGACAAAGCATTATTCTTACTTACCAGGGCTGTAGCTTATGCATTATACATTTCCTGGTAGGCATCAATCCTGCCCATTTTCATTACAGATACATGTAGTCGTTAGCATATTTTCTTGAAGAAGCAGTTCTCTGCACTTTTGCACAAAATGATCACTTTTTTTTTTTATTTTTTTAAATCAGTGAGCTGGCAAACAATAAGCTCATCACAAATAGCCAGTATTGTTTGTGGCTACTCTTTCTCTTCCCACTCTGGAATCCCAGTATTTTTACCCCTACTGCTACTCTTGCTCCCAACAGCCTCAGTCCTGCCCTGGAAAGAGAACATTCTCTGGACAAGTCAGAAGAGCTACTCAGGCTTTCTGACTTTGTTTAATATTTTCGATAACTATAAGATAAGATAAATATTGCATCTAGCAAAAGAAAATATTCTGCTTCTTACTAAAGGCATGTGGCCCTCATGTGATCCAGTTAGAAAAGTAAACCCAAATCTGACTGATTTATTTTTGTTAACGTCTACGGCCTGCTCCGAAGAAATGTCCATCCTTGTTTTAAATGACAGGTAGAACTGACGCAAAGACCATATGAGAGGATTATGTTCTCATAAGTATATGCATGTGACATGTATAACCTCATTGTGGCTGCTAAGGACTTCCGCTTAACATGTGCAGGCTGCAATCATAAGATGGTCTTTGCTTTCCTAAGAAAAAAGTCATGGGATTCTAAGAAGCCTCACTGATGTTTTATCTGTTAATGTTTCCATTTTATTCCACAATCCAGAAATGTTCTTGGCCTCTGAGTAGATTACATTTTCAAAGCAATGCGGAGGATTAAACTCCCACAGATGTTAATGGAAGCCATATAGCTAGGCAGCACTTTCAAAATGTACCACTTAATGTCTGAACCATTTAATCATGCTAGAAATTTTTTTTCTAGCAAATAAACACAAATCTATTTTGGTACTAACAAAGAAAAGCAATAAGCACACATTCTGTTTCACTCTGCTTTCAGAGTATATACTGATACTGTCTTTGGAAATTCACCAGATATCTGTAAAGCTTTTCCCTAGAATTGATAGCTTCCAGATTCAAATACAGCTCCCATTTATCAGGAGATGAACAACTAAACAAAACCTTCAAACAAGTACAATTTTTCTACATTAAACTTTGGTGAAGAAAAAAATTCTAGGAAAAGTTCAAAGAAAAGCCTCTCATCAGGCTTTATTTAGAAAAGCAGCATAAAGAATTTATCAAGATGAACTTACAGCTCTGTCTTCTCTACTGTAGAAATTACCATGTGGTACAACTGGCATAGCAATAGACCTCACAAGGGCTGGAACATGCAACATCATACATACACTTGTGTTTCCATTGCTTGGCCCTTGTTGTCATATCCTTGGTGTTCTCTCATGCCATGGACACAAAAGGGTGGTCACTAAAAGTCTGCATTCCATCTAGTTTGAAAAATGATTTATGGCATACTTTTATTTTAATATAAATCCTCTAATTGTGGTCCATAACTTGTTAGAAATAAACATTCTTCTGGGAGCGTAGCTCAGTGATAGAGCACCTGTCTAGCATGTGCAAGAGCTTACATTCAATCCCCAACCCTACAAAAGATTTAGAAAAAAGAGTAGAAAGAGAAAAATGAGCATTCTTAGATCCCAATCCAGACCCACTGAAACAGAATCTCTGCAGGTGGAGCCCAACAACCTGTTTTAAACCAGTCCTCTTCGTGATGCACAGAGACACCAAAAGACCATCCAAGTATCAACTAAGGCATTGCATTAACCAGTTTTCTCTGTCTCTTAGTATTTGGTGGTTTATTCTAGCCTCTTGCCCATCCTTTATGCTGTTACCTGTTCAGTCGTTCTTTGAGTCATCTGCTGCTGTTTCATTCTGTACTGAGCCTCAGGGTACAGGGAAGTGGGACCCAGGACACAGGTAGAAATCAGAGATGGATAGAGAAATAGCATGAGCACATGACTCTCGGTACAGGTAAAAGAGGTCAGGCCTGAGGCTTCTTCATGAGAGTTCGCAACAGCAGTTCAAACACTTTTGAATTATGGGGTTGAGGTTAAAAAATAGGGTGGACAAATGAATATGAAAAGTCAAATATAAAATCATGCAGTGGGATAAATTCAGTGCTACTTCATTGCCCAGTCAAGTATAATCTGTTTCTAGCTAGTACATTGCCCAAGAACATATATTTCTGCAGATTTCAGAGTGATGCATGAGAATAATTAACCTTGTGTCCATACCTCTGTGAAAGCAAGAATACCATTCTTTATTTATTTTTAATGTCTTAGTACTTATGTAACATATTGGGGGCTTGACAGGTTACTGTTGAACTGAATTAGACCCCAAGTCAGGTCTGGGGAGAGCTGCTCCCTTGTCAATTATGAGATAAGAGATACATCACTGAGAGTGAAAGGAAAATGAACAAAGACGACAAACTAAGGAAAAGTCAAAGATTGTGGGGTCAGAGGGGAAGCCCAGAATTTAACAGAGAAAATATCGAATAGGAGCCTAATAAGAAAAAACACTGCAACTGGAAGGAGAAATCTAGGACTGAAAAAAGTAAGAGAATGGTGGGAAAATGTGATGTTTGGAGGAAAACAAAAGGGTTGTGTACAAAGAGGAGATTTTGGATTGTAGGATTTGATAAGAATAGAGTTCAGAAAGCAGAATGGAGCAATATGGGGGCGACAAGGAAAAGACTGGGTGGAAGAAATAGAATACCATGGGCAGTGGGAGAGAATAGAAAAAGCATGGGGGGTGAACATTTGATATTTTATTTGATCAGCTCGACTTAAGGACCTTAAGATTAATTGTTGTCATTGTTTTACCATCAAAGGAAAGTCCAGCTCACACAATGCACCCATCTGTCAGCATCCCCACAACTGCCCAGTGTTCTTTCCTGAGAGCCCCCGCTGCATAGTTTTGTCCTTGACAACACAGATTATCTGGACCTGGGTTTAGAGGCTTTCTCCTGATAGTAAGTCACTGAAAAAGGGTCAGAGACTCCAGGGTCATCTCTCCATGCAGGTGCCATCCCTCAACTACCTGACCACAAAGAGACTGTAAGATACATGACTGATGGTCCAATAAAGAGGTCCTTCTCTTTGTCTCAGTTCTGGCACTTGCTAAATGCATGCTGCCTGTGGCAGGGTTCTGAGTCAAATCCCGGCTTGCACCTGGGCCTGAGCTGTGGGGTCCAAAGCATCAATTGAAACCAGTAGACATACAACTACCTGTTCACCATTGCCCTAAGCAAAATGCATTTTTAGCTTCTTTATCAGTAAACCATTGGTACTTTTTTCCCTTGAAGATTCCCTTGAAGAACACAGGTAAGCAAATTATAAATAATTTTTTTTTAAACTTTCCCAATTCCACAAAACCAAAATTATTGTTAATACCATTTGGGCATTGTTTTCTCTCTCTCTCTCTCTCTCTCTCTCTCTCTCTCCTCTCTCCTCTCTCTCTCTCTCTCTCTCTCTCTGTGTGTGTGTGTGTATGTGTGTCTACACATCAATATATATTTTTTCCTGTGTTGCCTAATGTGTTGTGAAGTATGTTCTAAGAAGTAGATTATTAGGTAGTTTCATCATTGCATGAGCATCATAGACTGCATTTACATAACTCATGGCTAGGATGTTACTATGTAATCTTATCAAACCACCATCACATATGAGATTAACCAAGACATCATGATGTTTGTGTTTGTGTCCTAGCAAAAGGAAACACATTCCTTCAGGCAAAATGCTTTGGTGAAATATATACTCTTCTTACAGTTTGTGTTCTCTCCATTGTGAGTGATCTATCACTGCGATTTATTGGATTGATGGGGGCATCATGAGAAAGTGAGGTCTGGATTTTCATCGGTTTCATCTTGTTCTTGCATTTTAATTTCTTTCTTCCTTTCTTTCTTTCTTTCTTTCTTTTTTTTTTTTTTTTTTTTTTTTTTTTGGTACCAGGGATTGAATTCAGGGGCACTTACCCACTGAGCCACATTCCCAGTCCTATTTTGTATTTTATTTGGAGTCAGGGTCTCACTGAGTTGTTTAGCGCCTCCCTTTTGCTGAGGCTGGCTTTGAATTTGCAATCCTCCTGCCTCAGCTTCCCCAGCCACTGGGATTACAGGCGTGCACCACTGCGCGTGGCTACACTTCTTCTCAAGATCTTTCACATCCCCCTGCAGCTATGTCCAACCTTCACCCTTGCCTAAATAAAACCATCATTGCCCCAGTATTCAATGCCTCCATCTTATTCTATGACCTCACTTTTTGCAAGAATACACCTACTATTCAGTCTTCACTCCTTCACCTGTCTCAATGTGACTTTTACTCTCAATATTGTACCACTGATCATCAAACTTCAAAATCTAAAGAGAATCCTCTGAGTTTTATCTTACTGGGTTTTTCTGCTGTCATTGGCACTTATCAGTTATTGTTCCTGAAAATTCTCATCTTGTAACTTCTGTCACCCAACTTGGGCTTGCATTCTTTTTCTGCCACCCAGAGGTAACTGTGCAACTTTGGGCAAATGTCTGTACCTCTTTGTCTTACTTGTAAACTGGGTGTAATAATACAGTTTACCAAGTAGGGTTGTTATGAGGATCAAATGAGTTAAAATTTACAGATCCCTTTGACTACACCTGAAAAAATGATCAGGTGATGTGGGTGATGTCCGCTCGTATTTCATTCAGGTTAGTTTTGAATGAGGACTGATGGACTCATTAAAATTCTGATTTGATTACTCAATTTGCAGTTGCTCAAAATTCTAGGCTTCAAGAACTATCTTCATTGCCATTATTTATATAGCTTGGCACATTGCTCTTATTTGCTATTCTATAGCTGTTTATAAGGGCTGGAATTCAGATGGGCTAACTTTCCTGATTTGCTCTGCCAAGCTGCAGAAATGGGTCAGACAGACCTGATTTGTTTCATTCACAGGGGATGGAATTTTGTAGATTGTCTAGAATAGAATAATTTCAGGTTAACCATTAAAAGAAAATCTCTGTACTATGAAGAAATGTTTTTACAGGGGTGTGTGTGTTCATGTCCCAAAGCAGCATCATTCCTTTGAAAAAAAACTTTGTGAGTTGCTAAGAGGATTAATGCAAAGGGGCAAGTTTATCTTTAAGGCTTATTTGTGGCCTTCATTTCTGCCTAAACCCCCAACTACATTCTCATTCCTGGCTGCCCAGGGACCCCTACTGTCAGCTTGGGAGATATCCTGTACCCTGATTATATTCTTTTTCCTTAGCAACCTACAAACATACACACAACTTTCCTACAGTTCCACTTTCTCAATGCAACATTAGCTTCCATAGTTGACCAGTCCCCAGAACCTTATCTTTAATAAAAATCCAAGTGGCACCTTGAAATTGATATTAATGAAAATTTAATGTGATATAAGGCCAGTATTTCAAATCTTTGAAAATTTGATAACTATAGACTCCGTCCTACACTGCCAGATGTATAGTAACACCTAACAGGCACATAGTTTTTGGAAGTTTGTAAATCTGAATTTGGTCCATCAAGTCCAACTTAATAAATTAAAAACTCAAGTTACCTGAGTATTTCTATACCTATAAATGTAGGCATCTTTATTACTAGAAGGGGACTCTCCTTGGCTGCTGTGCTGAATTTTAGGATAAAGCATTTCCCATTTTCCTTAGTTAAGTCAGATAAAGATTTTATTGTCATAAAAGACTTCTGACATTCATCATCTTATATTAAAAACTTGTCGCAAATCTATACGAAGCCATTGCTTTTCTTTACACCTCCAAGCAACTTTGGGAAAAAATAAAAAATTTGCCAAGGAAACACTTCCGGGGCTTCCCAGTTCCCAGCCTGGACTGGGTATCTTGCTAGACAGCTCGAACTTCTCTAACTGGCATCTTCTAATGAAGCATGGGGAGACAGGATTGCCAAGAGTGGAAGTTTTAACTATGGCAGTAAATATTTTATGAAGTACAGGGAGGGGAGGGGAGGATTAGAGTGGATTTTAGATGCTATTAACATAGGCCATTTTTATCGGGAGAATTTTTCACTGAAGTACACTTTCAAATTAAATAAATTATGAAGATTACTCAATGTGGTCAAACTATAAATACACAAATCCCATGTTAATTGTGTTAAGTATTGAAAAAAAATCTTCATTAGGTAACAAAGTACAGAATAATTAGTACCCAACATATTCAAGACTGCAAATATTGTGTAAGAGCTATGAATACTAACAGAAATTACCTAAATTGCTGTCACTCGAATTTTTTGACCCTTTTATTAATGTTAACTTCTCCCTATTGAAAATCCTGCCATCTAGGAAATAAAACACATACATTACTAGTTGATAAGTGATAAAATGAAAAGAATAAAGATAATGAGAAATTAATATTCGAGATTGAGAATAGCAGACCACATGTAATTTTGTTGACCCTTTCTGGAGAAAAGAAATCTGACTTTGAAATCACTATGTAAATTTGAGAACTTCTGATGTATATCTGTATGTCCCATTTTAAAGTTCTTTATTAGAATTAAAAGATTAAAGAGACTTTTCAATTTAAATATATGGAGGCGTGTGTTCTTTAAACTTCAACTCCTGAAAAGGATATAGATGTATATACATACTTTAAATAGATCCTACCAAATTAGCTTAAAATTTGTTCAATTTTATAATGCTGAAGTGGTGTGATTTATTCTTATTTCTATTAATTCTCCCAGCATATCTATTCTCTTTGTGTTGTAATCCCTTTTCACAGTTCAGTGATCTCTTGGATACTATCTTAAAACCCTGATTCTCAGAAGGGTCAAAAATTACACAGAACCCCAGAGGTAGACCAGAGCCTTGGATTGGTCCTCCAAGAAGGCAATTATTAAAGTATATTGATACCTCTTTTCAATATGGTTTGAAATTTAGAATTGGGTGCGTTTTGTGTATATATTTATCTGGGGCCTTTTCTGCACATCTGCCTAGGTTCCTTTTCTTCCTCCTTATCAGCTCCTGCCAAGCAAACGTGGCAATACTGACAGCTGCCTCTGTACAGTAGCCTTGCCATTCCCTGCTGTTCCCCCTCCATGTGTCCCTCTAGCTGAGCCAATGATGGATGATTACAAAGGGTTACAACCAGCAGAAATTAGCAAATATTCTAAAAGTCAGAAAAATATGTGGTTGGTACAAACATGAGACCAATGGTACCAGTGCTTCCATTTGCAGCCCTTGCAAAACTCATGCTTACCTTAGGTGAAAGCAGACTTGATTTAAGGGGAGCTTCTAAAAAGAAACTATGTCCCATTTTTCTCTCTACATTGTATTCAAATATTTTGCATATAAATAAGCTTCATGTTTTCGACAGGAAATGTCCTTCTGAATGAAGCCCTGAATTGCTTCTTTATACTTTTCACAATTTAGAAACAGAACATTAAGGAAACATGTTCGTTTGCATGCATTTATAATGGCAGAAAGTGGGGCTGTCTTAATGAGTTTTAATCATGAGAAGCTTGGTAACTTTCACTGTCCATTTATGCTGAGCTTATCACAATGGAAAATGGACTTTGAATTGTAGCAAAAAAGAAATTGGGTTACCCACGTGGATACATTTCCTGATGTTGTAAGTTGTGCAAATGAGTTACTAAAACACAAGTTCTTTGTGACCAAGATTCTGAAAAACTTTTCTGTTAATTATGTCTAGTGTTGTTCAATATCTTACTTTTCATCTTTTGAGCCCAAAGAAAGTTCAGGATTGCTTTAGTGGCAACAATAAATTTGATATTTAAATTTGTTCAATTGCCCTATATCACCCAAGATCTCTGTGTCAAACCTGTGGCCACTCTGTATGCACTTTGTTTACTCTTTATACAAATAAATGTATTGAAGACTTTACATGCAGAAAAAAAAAAAAAAAAAAAAAAAAAGACCCTACTTGAAGCAAAGGAAAAGATGAACCAGTTTGTTTTCTCTTTAAATTGGTTTCTCTGCAGTGCTAAGTTACACTTAATATTCATTTCTGAATGAAGTCAGATTTTCAATTCTCATCAATTGTCATCTAATAGATCAGTATGTCTTACTTGAAAACATGAGCTCTTTATTTTTTTTAAATCTTTTTAGTTGTAGATGGGACAGCATACCTTTATTTTATTTATTTATTTATATGTGGTGCCGAGAATCAAACTCAGTGTCTCACATGCTAGGCAAGTGCTCGACCGCTGAGCTACAACCCCATTCCGAGTTCTTTATTTTTAAAATGTTCTGGAAAAATTAAATTCATTAGGAAATTTTAACTTGAGGATGGGCTAATGTGTTTACCAGAATGACTGATCTGTTTGGGTTCACAGTGGAAGAGAGATGGGCAGAAATAGATTTTGAGCCACAAGCAAGCCTGAAGAGTGACCTGCATGTTAGCTACACTAAGAGGTTTTTTTCCCTTTCCTTTTCTTTTTTTTTTTTTTTAATGAGCAGATTTTAACTTTATGATGGGGTTTTCCTCCACATTATTGACATTTTAACCTTTTTAAAGTTAGAGAAGTAATCATCCTCATCACAGAAATTTTAAACAAGTAATCTGTTAACACGCCAGAGAGAAACTGTTTCTCTTGGTTTATTTTCTGCTAGTCTTCTGTTTAGTTTCTGTGTATAATATATGTAGATATATATTTATAAAAATAATTTCAGATTTTTTAACCTAGCATTGCCTCATAAGCATTTTATGAGGATATTTAGTATAAATAAAGGGATATTGTCCCTTTATTTAACCATTACTCCATTTTTAAGCATTGCTTCTAATTGCTTCTTATGAAGATGCGGTGAACATTTACTGGTAAATCTTTTCCCACATTTAATGTTTCTTCAATAACACTTAGTGCTCCATCTCTGACTTGTCATCTAGAATTGACACCATCTTATCGCTGATTTTATGAGCCTATTCTGTAAAAATCCATCTATGGCATTAGAAGTGTCACTGAGACTTTCATTTCTTACATCATTCCAATTGTTCTCTCTCAGAAGTGTCACCCCACAAATACTTCAGTTGACTCTTGGAAATATCTACTGTAAGTGAATCAAGCCTAATTTAAAGAGGATTGCAGACCTTATTAGAAAGGATTTTACAGAAAAGAAAGGATTTTTTTAACAGAAAAGTTTCATTAGAATTAACTGGTAATCAACCCACATATGTTTAAAATGTAGTCAGATTCCCCAAACTCAGTTTACACACTGAAAATAAATTAGACAAAACAATGGCTTGCAAACCTGAGAGACTCCAGGTAACTTGGAAAAAAAGTTTTAAAATACAGTTCAGTAAGCCTATTGAATCAGAACACTCCAAGTGTGGTCTTGGGAGAATTGGTATTTTAAAAATCTGACAAGTTGATTTTAATGATCAACTGGGTTGGGGAGCTGTAGGGCCACTGTTATCTTTTACCATTTATCTCTGATGCTAAGATGGCACAAAGCAGAAGGAAGATGTCATGGAGGGGAACCAGGAGAGTACTAATTAAGGCCACACAACTTTAAACCTTTACCTTAATTCTAAGAACCGTAGTCTCCCCTATCTCTATTCTTTTATGGTCCATTAAAGGAGATAATAAGGGGGGACAAGAAGGGACTTGGGGTCTAGAAGATTATGCAACTCTTATGGACTATTTTGCTTTAGTGTAAAGGAAAAGAAAAGATTAGTAGAATGTGGGAGTCAGTACAAAAAAGTTTTTTTTATAAGGTAGTATTTACCAGCCATCCCACTGTTCTAAATTTATACACTAATATGTTTGTATCTATCTGCTTAGAAAGAAACAAAGCAAGCTGTCCTAACCTAAGAGAAGAATCTGTCCCTCCCTTTGTCCAAAGACAGAGGACAGCCAATCTCCCTAAATATATATATATATATAAACCTGTTGCATGGCCTGAATATCAGCAGCCCCAGAACATCTTAAAGAATAGACATGAAAGTGATGGTGAGCATGATTGGCATCTTATACTCCATTGAAGCCACAACTGAATCAGTTTATCTGCCTCCTGTCTTTCTCCCACCTGTCTCATGAATGTTTGTAAGAAAGCTACATCCTCAGATAAAAATAAATATCTGATTGGCTTCATCAAGGTCAGGACTTATCTTGATGAAGCTTATTTTTTAAGAAGGAAAGGAAGACGGCCAGGTACTGTCCACATCTACCTTCATCTAAACAGCTGGATAGTGTTGCTAGGAGAGTCTGTAAGAGAAGAGGAGGCTCTGTAATCGGGCTGACTATTGGAGAACAGCTTGGTGGTGATGTCGGAGAACACTTCCAGGGGAACCCTGTTTGTGACTAAAAGGAGGTAAGGGGTGTGATATGAGAAACCAGACAGGAAAAGTGCTTTCTCAAGTCCAAATACTCACACAGGACAGGAAACAAAACAACAAAAACAATGTGTAACCACACAGCAAGATGGAGAAATGGAGATAAATTAAGCTGCAGGCTCCTACTGGAATGTTTCAAGGCAAACATCAGATTTTATCCTTGAACTTGAGTGAAGTCATATATAAAGGCCTTTGTAACACAGTAAGTTGATACCACCTTTGACTTTTTAAAGCAAAAGGTAATTAGTGAAAGGTAGAGGGAGCTTACTGCTAACAGAATAAGAAAACTAGGATCTATATAAAAAATAATCTATGTAAGTTTATTGCTTGTGCTGCATGTCCAGAAGTGTGAAAGTCCTTTCCTCATAGTTGACTCCAACTCTTACTAATGTTATGATTATTGCAGCAGAAAAAGTAAGCCCTGGAGGACTTCATCTTGACCAGCAGGTTCTCCAGCTGGGAAATGAGATGTGTAATTTCCATCTACAACCCACTGACCAAAACTGATCTTTTGTCTCCTCCCAACTACAGGAATATGCAATGTTCTCACCAAAAAAGAAACAAAAACCATTTGTAGGTAAGCACCCAGCAACTCTGATAAGCAAGAGGGAAGGCAGAGCTAGGAACTTTGCCTGGGATGGTCTCCTCGGGGCATTTCTGCTGGAATGGATGAATCCAACCCATATTCAGACTCCTTGTCACTGTCTTTGAGATTTAAACATTAGGGAACAAATGTTTGAAGAGTCCATCTTGGTTCAAATGCCTACCATTTAAACAAGGTTAGCCGAACACATTATCAGTGACAATTACAGTTCAGAGTTAAACCAATAGGAAACGAAGGTGCTATTGGAAGCAGCACCTTATATACATGAGGTATTTGTGGAAAGGCTGCTGGAAAGTTCCTCATCTCAGTGTGCATTACAAAGTTACTATATGCGCACTTCAAGGCACTGGGGAGATAGCAGCAGGCACAATTTTACCTCTGAATGAACTTACATTGTTAATGGTTAGATAACCATGGTTGGTGAACTATTTGGTTGTCAGAATATTATAGAATTGTGGGATTATGAAAAGATTATATGACTAGGCAGCTAAACAAAATTTTTTTAGAAGGCTTAAAGGTCTTTGTGCTCTTCATTACTGGACAATTGCAAACGGAAGCTGACTGGCCATTTTGTAAAGGGATTGCATAGATTTTGTGGGAGTGAGAGACTAAGAATAACCTTCACAGATTCCTTCTAGCTGGAAAGTTCAGTGAGTTAATGAGGACCCAATAAAGTAAAATGGTCGCTGAGAAACAGACATGAAATAAGAGAATTTGAACAATATTAATTATCAGAGAGGTCTCTCAAGGTCATCTGGAGGACCAGGTGAACGCACTCAGCTTGCGACCATACTTAGCCGTCTCTGCTGCCACCTCTGTTCTCCTACCCTTGTACTCTGTCCTCTGTTGTCTTCACTAAGGCCGCATTCCCAACTTGTCCACTGGACCCATCTGCTCTTGCCCACTCCAGGGCATTGTTCTAGCATTTCTCGCTTCTCTTTTTGCTACCATCATTTGTCTCTCCTTATTGAGTAGTTCCCATTAGTGTTCTCACATTTAATTTTTCCTTTCTTAAAAAAAAAAAAAAAAAAAAAAATTGGGCTGGGGATATAGCTCAGTTGGTAGAGTGCTTGCCTCACAAGCACAGTCCCCAGCACTGCAAAAAAAAAAAAAAAAAAAAAAATTAACTCGGTTTATCCCCTGTCTTTCTCCAGCTATTGCCTCATGTTGTTACCTGGGGCCCCAGCCAAATGCTTGGCTCTGAGGGCCCAACAGACTGGATTCAGTCACTGACCTCCATTAGGAGTAAGAGAAAAATGGTATAAAAAGACAATTGAATATGCAGTTTGACCAAACTGGGAAAACAGTTAATCTACATTTGAGAAACCTACAGAAGTGTTAAGATTAAATAGGGGAAGAAGGGAAGCAGGGGGAGGAAGACGGAGAGATGCAAATATATCAGGCCCTGTGGGGTTGCAAATCTGGTTCTTCTGATCCTGTTGGCATCCTTCTGGTGCGAGGGGCCAAGATCTTGGAGGACGGTTTCCCTTCAGCCTTCACTCTCAGCATGAGATGATAGCCTGTAGGAAGCTAAGATGGAGAGATACCTTAAAGGGCTGGCTAGCAAGGCATTGGCTGGGTTGTTGTTTTTGGGTTTTTTTTTTTTTTTTTTTTTTTTTTTCCAGTTTTAAAGATGCAGACTTTACACTGGGAAGACAGCTGTTACAAGTCTCCATTTTTATGGCTACATTTTTCAGGATTGTTCAGCTGCACTGCCCCAGGCCTCTCTTCTGCTTTCCTCTTGAGTCCACCATACACAAGCCTTCTCCCTGAGCACCCTACCAGGACTGCTCTTGCAGGAATAGCATGACCTCCACATCATAAAATGCTGCAGTCAATTCTCTGCCCTCGTCTTCATTTGCCTGGGGTGGGGGGGAGCATTTGACACATGACCACTTCTTTCTCTTTAAAATATTTCACTCCTGGGACACTTTCCTGCTGTTCTTCCTTCGATGCGCGCTGCTTGTTCTGAGACTCTCGACTGATCCTTCATCTCTCCAAGTGAGATGGCTGGTGTGCCCCAAATTCAGTCACTACATGACTTCTCTTGTCCGTTTTCTTTTCTGTTTTGGGCAGCTCATTCAATTTCCTGGCTTTAAAAACTTGTCAATATATTAATAACTCCCAAGTTTACATTTCCATTCCAGACATCTCCCCTAAACTCCAGGTATGTATATCAACAGCTTGCTAAAAATTTTCCATTTGCATGTAGTTAAACAATGTTGCTTTAGAACTTGCAATTCCCATGCTTTATGGCCTGACTTCTAATTACAAATGCTTACAATTTTGCCAGAAATCTTTTTCCAGCTAGTGGAGCCTGGGTCTGCTAGGCCCATGTATGGGGCTGACTTAACTCCAGCCAGGGCCTTAACTCCAAGTTCATTCAGTGACTGAAATCTTTACTATCTCAGTCTTCTAGTTATTTGTAAAAAATCTTGATACTTGTGTGCTCTCAGACCTCATAACCAATTAACAGTTCTACTTTCAAAATCTACCCAAAATTCAATCACTTGCTTTTTTATTCCGTAGGATTTTACACTTCTGGCATAGTATAATATTTAACATTTTTTAACTGTTCATCTCCAGACAATTAAAAATGATTTTGCAAGGAAAGAAATTTCACTTATTTCATTTGCTCTTGTATCCTCTGTGGCTAGAAAACAGTCTGGCATACAGTAAGCACTCAACAAAAACATGTGTTCAAAGAACTGCACTGAAGCTAAAAAATCTGTTTAATGAGTAAAAAGCTTTAAAGAGGAAAGGACAGACACTACATAGAATTCTTAAAGATGATGAGTGTACTTTTTTCCAAGCCAAGTATCTTTGTTACTAAGATAATTATATAACTGGGGGGAGAAATCCTCAGGTGATTTCAGATACCCATGGTTTGTTACTATGGGACACCACAATGAGATGCCATGTTACAACAGCAGGTAGATCAAATGACCAGTGAATCATTTTAAATGAAGATTTCTGCCTCCCACCCTCACTAGTTTTACATGCTCAGCTTTAGAGGGACATACCGATTCATATGGTTATTTTAAAGACAAATTTGTGATTGTCAGCAACACTTTAAATAAATGTGTTACTCCCTGGATCAGTACATGGACTTTCCCCATGATCTGATGATCCACCAGAGGCCCCTGGGAGCAGGGTGCATAGAGTTTAGGTCTACAGGCTCTGCGGTGAATCCCAGCTTTGTCTCACTGGTATGGGACCATGGGCAAGGTTATCTAACCTCTCTAAATTCATTATCTCCACTTTCAAAATGGGATAATAGCAGCACTTATCTAAAGAGGTCATTGTGATGATTAAATGAGTGAATACATGCAGAATTCAGAGCTGGGTACGTGCCTGAGTAAGCCTGAGTTGGTGTAAGAAAGCTATCTTTGGTCCGTATAGGTGTCACTGTAAGTTCCAAGACATAAGCTGTAACTTTTTATCTCATCATTATTATGCTTGCACAATACTTTGAATGTACAAAACAACACTTATGTAATTGGAAGAGTATGCATTTTGATCTGGTTTTCCAAGGAAGCGGAGAAAGCTTGCCTATCAGAGATTTTCAGCCAGAGTGGGAACATTGTGAAGGAACTAGCGAGGAGGGTTTTGTCACTCCACATATGCTGCTAGAGTTTCTGAATCACTGCTACCTGAAGCCCCTCTTACAAATGGACTGGGGGGAAAGGGCAGCAGGATTGTTTTCCACAGAGCCAGAACACACTGTTGGATATTGCACCTAAAGAACCTTTTTCTCAGCTCTCACTGTCCCATCCAAATCAAGGCGTGGAATGCCACCTCTACAGGTTTAGCCATGCTCTGATCCCTTCAGATCTTGGTAACTGTGGAGACTGTTCTAATGTTCTGCACACTGTGGGTCTTTAAAGGGGGTGCTTTGAATACAAGACCAGAGAAGGTGGAAGGGTGAGCTCCTGATTTTTACTCAGCCTTGTATTTCTGGGTTTAAAGGTACCTATACTGGGCAAATAGTGGGGAAGGGTTGAGACAAAGTCATGCAAATGGTTCCCAACCAGTTCAAGAAGGAAGTTGTAAATGGAAGTAGGTTCTTTTCTCTGCCACAAGATAACCACAGGGCCTAGCTCCTTCACTCTTCTAGGAAAGCAAGTGGTTGGAAATGAAGAAAAACTGACTTTAAGGCACTCAAGAGAACCTTGCAAAGGTAGTCATGTTCCACATAAAGAGTGGGCCTAGAAAGCTGAAGGAAAACTGATGTGCATTTTCTCCAGGAATTCCTCTGGAGGACCAGTTTGAGCAACACAAATCTAGAGTGTTAGGGGGTACTGGGGTAAATAGAAGTGAATATAGGAGACTATTTAGGTTTCAAGCAATCATAATCAGGAATGAATTGACATACATGTTTATGGACAATATAGAGGTAGGATTTTTAGGCTAGTCAATATAATCTGAGGATTACTAGATTTTTGTAGCCAAGTAGAGAAAGATTTCTTCATAGCATAGTCCTGTCTCTAAAAACTGCCAGTTAATTACAGGTGGAATATATTTCCCAAGAACATAAGTTCCTTGGAAATGAGTCTCATTCACTGTATATCCCCAGCAGCTATCGCAGTGACAATTGGAAGGGATCATTAAGTACTTGTTGAATCATGAATGAATGTGCTCAATCACATATTGGAGACTTCAGCAAAATATAAATACACTAAACATTGGGTGTAGAATAGGAGACACTTTGCATTATAACAAACTCTACATTGCTATGTGATTGCTTCTGCTCCATCTTGCATTTGTTGTTGGGAGATTGTTAACGAGCAGAGTTTAGATGATAATAAACATAATTCTGGACCATGTTCTAACCCATCTACTGATATGGGAAAGGTTTTTTAAACTCTGCTGTTAGTTTCCTCATCTCTAAAGGATAACTGCCCCTGCACAGACTACCACACATCTCAGACCCTGGTGAGGGTAAAATTCATGATTCTCAGAAACTATAACCACCGTTTGCAAATATTGACCTTTTGTAACAGTCTATGTGTAGTGTTATTTCCAAGGTAGAAATTTACTATGCAGCCCAGAAATATTGTGCAGCAATCATTTGTATTAAGAAGGCCAGCTTAGCTTTCCATAGTGAACAAGCCAGAGCTCAAGCCTTGATTACCAAGTACATTAAGCTCTGTGAGGCGAGGTTGCTGATTAGTGAAGTGTTCTTTAGAATTTAGTGGCATTAAATGGATTCATATTTGAATCACACTGATCTTAAATGCCACTGGCACTTAGGGAAATCATCAGTGCTTTTTAGATTGATAGATTTTTTTTCCATAAATTGCCCTGGTATTTGGTAATTTTCTAAACCATGTGTTTAAATATCAGATCACTACTGGTATTAAGAGATAATACTTTGAAAGGGGGCAGGTAGGGAGTAGGAGGGGTGACCTTTCCTTCTTGGTATTCTGGAGTGCTAGTTCTTAAATTTTGAGAAATGAAAGTTTCTTCCCTCCCTAATGCTCTCAAATACAAACACAAAACAATATATATTCTGTTTCCAGAGTTCAGAAATCCACTAACACCTGTGACATTGAGACTTCCTGGTCTGATAAGTTACAGTAGAGTTTTTCCTTGAGTCAATTTGTATGTTAATATTAAGAATGAACAGTAACTCAGCTTTGTTGGCTTAGGTTTGTAGAACAAAATCAATCCTATCTACAGGCATTGATTTGAAAGTCTGATCTTGGAAACTCAAATTTTAAGAGGATACATTTTCAGAAGGTTATAGTATAGATTATATCATCTAAGTGAAAATGCAATGTAAATTGTAAAGAAAGGTACTTTATGAAATGTTTATAAAAATGGGCATTCAGATCAAAAAAAATAAAATACTTGGGAATCAATCTCACAAAAGAGGTGAAAGACCTCTACAGTGAGAACTACAGAACACTAAAGAAAGAAATTAAAGAAAACCTCAGACGATGGAAAGATCTCCCATGTTCTTGGATAGGAAGAATTAATATTGTCAAAATGGCCATACTACCAAAAGTGCTATACAGATTCAATGCAATTCCAATTAAAATCCCAATGATGTACCTTACAGAAATAGAGCAAGAAATTATGAAATTCATCTGGAAGAATAAAAACCCCAGAATAGCTAAAGCAATCCTCAGTAGAAAGAGTGAAGCAGGGGGTATCGCAATACCAGATCTTCAACTCTACTACAAAGCAATAGTAACAAAAACGGCATGGTATTGGTACCAAAATAGAAAGGTGGATCAATGGTACGGAATAGAGGACACGGACACAAACCCAAATAAATACAATTTTCTCATACTAGACAAAGGGGCCAAAAATATGCAATGGAGAAAAGATAGCCTCTTCAACAAATGGTGCTGGGAGAATTGGAAATCCATATGCAACAGAATGAAACTAAACCCATATCTCTCACCATGCACGAAAATAAACTCAAAATGGATTAAGGACCTCAGAATCAGACCAGAGACCTTGCATCTTATAGAAGAAAAAGTAGGTCCAGAGCTTCAACATGTTGGCTTAGGACCAGACTTCCTCAACAGGACTCCCATAGCACAAGAAATAAAAGCAAGAATCAATAACTGGGATAGATTCAAACTAAAAAGCTTTCTCTCAGCAAAGGAAACTATCAGCAATGCGAAGAAAGAGCCTACAGAGTGGGAGAAAATCTTTGCCAATCATACTTCAGATAGAGCACTAATCTCCAGAATCTATAAAGAACTCAAAAAACTCTACACCAAGAATGCAAATAATCCAATCGACAAATGGGCTAAGGAAATGAATAGACACTTCACAGAAGAAGATCTACAAGCAATCAACAAACATATGGAAAAATGTTCAACATCTCTAGTAATAAGAGAAATGCAAATCAAAACCACCCTAAGATTCCATCTCACCCCAATTAGAATGGCGATTATCAAGAATACAAGCAACAACAGGTGTTGGCGAGGATGTGGGGAGAAAGGTACACTCATACACTGCTGGTGGGGCTGCAAATTAGTGCAGCCACTCTGGAAAGCAGTGTGGAGATTCCTTAGAAAACTTGGAATGGAACCACCATTTGACCCAGCTATCCCATTCCTTGGCCTATACCCAAAGGACTTAAAATCAGCATATTACAGAGATACAGCCACATCGATGTTCATAGCTGCTCAGTTCACAATAGCCAGATTGTGGAACCAACCTAGATGTCCTTCAATTGATGAATGGATAAAGAAAATGTGGTATATATATATATACAATGGAATATTCCTCAGCCATAAAGAATGATAAAATTATGGCATTTGCAGGCAAATGGATGAAACTGGAGAATATCATGCTAAGTGAGATAAGCCAATCTCAAAAAACCAAAGGAAGAATGATATCGCTAATAAGTGGATAATGACACATAATGGGGGTGGGAGGGGTTAGTGTTAGGGTTAGAGTTAGGGTTAGGGAGGGGGGCAAGAATGGAGGAAGGAAGGACTGTATAGAGGGAAAAGAGGGGTGGGAGGGGTGGGGGGGAAGGGGAAAAATAACAAAATGAATCAAATAGCATTACCCTATGTAAATTTATGATTACACAAATGGTATGCCTTTACGCCATGTACAAACAGAGAAACAACATGTATCCCATTTGTTTATAATAAAAGAAAAAAAAAAGAAAAAAAAATGGGCATTCGGGGCCAGGTGTAGTGGCAAATGCCTATTATCCCAGTGGTTCAGGGGGCTGAGGCAGGAGGATTGTGAGTTCAAAGCCAGCCTCAGCAAGAGACTTGCTAAGCAACTCAGTGAGACCCTGTCTATAAATAAAATACAAAATAGAGTAGGAGATGTTGCTCAGTGGTTGGGTGTCCCTGGGTTCAATCCTGGATTACCCACCCCCCCCCACCAAAAAAAATGGGCATTAAATACGTAATTTAAAAACTAATAGTTTAAATATGTGAAATAGGTGCAAACAATCCAAAATAAAGTATTTGTATAAACTGAGCATGGTGGATTACTTTTCTGTGAAGTATTTGCATATTGCTTTTTTAACATTATGAAAATGTCACAATTCTTTCATGAATTGATGTCTGAGACCTTAACTAGAGTTCATTACATGGCTGATGATGTTATTTGGGACAACTTTTCTGACTTCAGTTTACTCATTTGTCCGATGGAGATAATATTTACTTTGTGTTAGTCAGATTTCCATCATGGTAACAAAATACCTGACATAAAAGCAGGAAAGATTTATTTTGACTCATGGTTCCAGAGGTTTCAGTCTCTGATGACTTAACTCCATTGCTTTGGTCCTGCAGAGAATTAGAGCATCATGGCATGGAAGAGCAGGTCTTTTATATCATGACAGCAGGAAATGCAAGGGAGAGAGAAGAAAGGGCCTGGGTCCTAATATCCCCTTGAAGGGCACACCCCCAAAGACCTAACTTCCTTCCAGTAGTTCTCACCTCCTTAAACTTCAGCACCTGAAAAGAGTGTCATGGGCTGGCAACCAAGCCTTCATCACAAGACCTTTGGGGACATTTACTATTCAAACCATAATGTACTTCATAGAAATGCTCTATTAAGTCAAACTTCATTTATTCAGTAAATGGTATCTTGAAGGACATATGAAAAAGTAAGTAATATGATATGATAGAAGGTGATAAAAGCGATGGAAAAGATATGAAGACTAAGAAGGACGGGGATATGAGGAAGTTAAAGACGTTTGGGTAGGACTCTGAGTAGATAAACTATGTGGCACATAGTAAGTATGTGGTCAAGGTTAACGTACATATTTATGGATGGAATTTGCCCTTGCTGCATGCAAATACAAGTTCATATATTACGGAGTTCATGGATAGACAGATTAACTACACCTGTGATACATGAGACCAGGTTATTTTGTCTTTAATAGGATAATTATAAAAGTATTACAATTCTTCGTTGACAATTACAGCTAATATTTGTTGGATGTCTACATATATTAATTAACCTCACTGTATGTAAGTATTTAAACCAATTTGTTCCTTATAAAAAACCTATGAAGGGCTAAGGTTGTGGCTCAGTGGTAGAGCGCTTGCCTCGCATGTGTGAGACACTGGGTTCAGTTCTCAGCACTGCATATAAAGAAATGAATAAAATAAAGGGCCACCAACAACTATGAAGTAAAACTATTATCCTCACTTTAAAGATGAGGAAACTGAGAGAGAAGAGGCTGAGTAACTTGCCCAAGGTTAAGAGTTGGGAAGGGGGAAAGCAAACTTTAAGCCCAGGTAGCCAGGTCCTAGCCTGACTTCTAACACATGAAACCAGGATTCCCTGCCTCTATGTTTTTATCAGGACCTCTGGTTTGCTAAGTAATCATACATCTAGATTCTATTTTTCTGTTTCTACTTAAAGTGAACAGTTTTCACAGAGAAGAGCCATGCTGACTCAGAGCCTGCCTAGATGGCAGCCTAGAAGGATCCAAGTGTTTATAAGCCATGCCCTTCTGGCTTTCCATGCTGGACAAGATTGTCAAGTCCTCCCTGTCTCTGCACAGGAGCTGTGATGTGGCATGGAGGAAACTTGGTTTCAGAAGGCTTTTGATGCTTAGGGAGGCCTGGGTCTCTGGAAATTTTGCTGTGCTGACTGGAGTATTAGAAAATTAAAAGCATTTCTTGATTATTTCTTTTGGAATTAGTCTCTCTTAGTACGTAGAGTGAAAGCAGGAAGATTTCAAACAGCCATCAGAATATACTAAATTATCACATTATTGCTTATACTATCCACTGGTGAAATCTCACTAGAACACTTGAATCTTTAACATACTAGTTAGAAAGAGATTGGTGGAAAAGAGGGCCAGCTCATTCCTAGCATCACAAAACTGCCACAGATTACAAAGATTTAGAATGGAAATGGGGGAGAGCAACAATGTTATTTTTATTTTTGAACTTTTTCCAAATCCTGTGGGAAACAATTATACAAATGCAACTAAATCTCCAAATGAAATTTTATCCAATATTTTCTCCACAATGACAGGTGGATAGATTAGACAGCTTTCTAGGTCATTTCCATTTGAATTATTAGTATTTTTACAAATGACTCATTTCTAACAGTGATTTTGGCAGACTCACAGTGATTCCGGAACCTGTGTTTACTTTTCAATTGATAAGTACTTTAATCATTGCAATCTTGGCTCTAACTATAGGGTTTGGCATGAGATATCTTCTTGGGTTCTTGGAAGGGTCCTTGGATTCACTGAGTTAAACTAGTGATCTGTGTTTGTATTTCATTTGCCAGTGACGATTATATAGATTTTAAAACATCATACTATAATAATACTTTCAAGAAGGATTTAAGTGAAAGCATACTCTAGGAACTATAAAAACAGTGTCAAATTGGGAGTCCATTCTGTTTATCAGAAGAAGAGTTCATGGCTACTACTAATGTTTCCATGCACCATATTTTTCCCTTTTTCCTCCTCTTTCCTTGCACCATCCTATATAGTGCAAGGCCATTCCGGGAAACAAGAAAAGGATAGATAATGGCAGAGGCAGCCTGTACCTTCCATCAGCAGCATCTTTGCCTAAACACAATCTCTGATCTCACCTAGTTTATTTTTCGCATAATATGTTACCCATCCCTGGAAAGTGGGGCTCAGGTTTTCAGCCCTGAGTATGCTTTTTTGGTTTCATATTCATGTGATGGTTCCACAGAAATATGCTTATTCCTTTTCCGGTGAGTCATGTATTACTCATTGAATACATATTCCCAGGATGTGCTCTCATTTGCATTTCCTGTCTGGCTCAGACCTGACTCTATTTACATAACACAATTGAAAAATCGCTATTTTAAGGGTTAGTTTGGTTATTTTTGTTTTGGGGATTAATGTTCAGCAGGTTCTCTCCAGTATAATGCAATTATATAGTAAAGAGACCTTGGGCAATTCCCTTGTAAAATGGGTAACAGCAAATTCTCACAGTATTATGAAAATTAATTAATTGGGAAAATGAGGATGAAGTGCTAAGTGCAATATCTGTTTGTTGTTTTTTGGGGGATTTTTGGTGTCCAATTACTCTTACATATATATATACATATATACATATATATATATAATGAATATGTATATATAATGCTATACATATGTGGCATTATGTTTCTGTCTCTGCTGAACATTTTAAATGGACATCATTCAGTGAAAGGCCTATAATTTGATAACTTGAAAATTTTGGTTTTCTATCTTGATTCTCTCAAAGATTTCTCCCTATCAGAATTTCTATCATAGAAGTGTTATTTATTCTATTGCTCAAAAAATAATTGATGAATATCAGGCCCTACTCTGGATATGAGGGATACTTCAGTAACCAACAAGTGAATTCTTGTATGAGAAGATATTACTCCACAGAAGAAGATAGACAGTGAACTAATAGAGATATCTATCATTTCAGATAGACATAAAGGGCCAGTAAAAAGAGGAAAACTGAGTGAGGGACTAGAGCAAGGGATATGGTTGGTGCAAAGTTTTCTTTTTTGTTTTGTTTTGTTTTGTTTTAGTCAGCTAAGATATTCAGGATAGATCTCTGACAAGATAACAGCTGAGATGCTGTTATCAGTCAGAGGTGGTTTATAAATGTTGTCCAATGTCATCTGTTAGACTATTCTTGGATTTCATTTGACACTTGTTCTTTTGCAAAAAAATTTCTGTAAATATCAAACACATTTAGGATAGCTGAGTTTAATAAGGTTTTTAAAGTGAAGGAAGGAATGTATTATGGAGTTGCTTGTTGCTCTAGGAGGGCCAAGGTCAGAAAAAGACCAACAGAAGCTTCAAGAAAATAGACTGATTGCTGGCTAAAGTTCAGGAAGAAATGAATGACCCTGGAGGTCAGAACAGATAAGCCTTGAACAGCAGGAGGCCAGTATATTCCAGCTCACCCAGCCCTGCAGTCAAGACAAACTAGTGAGAAAGTCAAGTCAGCACTTGCTCCTTACTCTGCACAAATCATTACCACCTGAGTGAAGTAAGGCTCATTTTTCTTTCAGTCCCCATTATTTTTGCAATATTCTACTCATACCGTTGTTGCACAGAAGTATACTTATTCCTTTTCCTGTGACTCATAAATTACTCAGAATTAACAGGCTTCCTGTGACTGTGACTGAAACCCCAGTCTCTTGAGTGTCTCTCTCTAAAAGTAGTCTTGACCCTAACAAAGTTGCAGGTGATATTCTTCCTGGAGCCCTGAAAGCAAAGGACTTTGCCAAGTAGGGTATGCTCTTTTCTTTTTTCTTTTTAATTAATTTTTTATTTGTTCTAATTAGTTGTACATGATAGTAGAATGCATTTATATATTTTGTTAGATCATACATAAATGGAGTTTAATCTCTCATTTCTCTGATGAGATATATTCTAGGATGACATAGGTCATGCAGTCATATATGTACATGAGGTAATAATGTCTGTTTCACTGTACTATCCTGGGTATGTGCTTTTAGACCACTATAATAGACATCTCTCTGGTATCATGCTACCTGAGATAGCACAGCTATCTGAGATTGTCCAGAGCTACCCTGCCTGAACTTCCCAGCAGAATTCCTAACCATTGCATCCTGGGAAGGATACAGGTATGTTCAATGGTACCTTTTCAAGCTCCAAATTGTAAAACTGCAAAGTCCATTCTCTTCCAAGACCAGGCTGGGTGACCAGAGCAACCTGCAGAAGGAAATGCCCCACTCACAGCTACAGCTTTAGCACAGATATAACCAGCTATTACCACATGGAAACCAGGGCTGATTTGGCTTTTAAGACATCTGATTTTTCCAGAGGAGACAAAAGTCTGTACTTCTTTATAACACTTTTTTGTTTTTTTAAAATATTGGCAATAAATTGGGATGGTTTGCTTGTTTTTGTTTTTTTTTAGGTTATTTTAATCACTCTCAGGAATATTGGGTCCACTGTTGAAATCCTTCCTAGGCCTCAGTTTCAATTTTTGATGTTTGTAGGCCAAGATGGAACTACTGTGTCATGACAAGGTCAATAGGTAATGGTACTGTATCCGTCTTGCCAAAAACCCCTTAACATGGGAACAGAGTATCCACCATGCCTGCCTCTGGCCCATCTGTGTGTGTGTGTGTGTGTGTGTACCTCAATAAGGTGTGGACATTCTAGCATTCAGCAGATGTTTAATGAGGGCTTGCTCTATGCCAAGCACCAGCCTTTCAACCTCTTTATGTGGATAAAGAGAATTATTTTTTCCCACATTGAGATGAGATGCACCTGGCCCATTGCTAGGCTCAAAATAAGAGCTCAGCAAGTTTTAGTTTTATTCTCCATTTTCACTGAGGCTGTCCCCACGAAGGATACTTCCAAAACTAATTTTGCTTAAGTTCTTCCTACAGCCTAGGATACATTATTCCTTTAGCATTTTGTTTTTCCAATCCTGGGGATTGAAACCAGAGGTGCTCTATCACTAAGCTATACCCCTAGCCATTTTTATTTTTTCTTTGAGATAGGGTCTTGCTAAGTTACCGAGGCTGTACTGCTACTTCCTCCTGCAACCCTCCTGCTACAGCCTTGGTAGTAGCTGGTATTACAGGTGTCTACCACTGTGCCAGGCCTTCCTTTAGCAATTTTAGGAGTACCCCCCAAAGCCAGCTGAAACCTGTCCTCTTTCATTCCTGACCATGTATTGTGAACTCTGATATTTCACTTTCATTTAACAATGTTAATTGTACAAGATAGACAAAAGCCCTTTTTTCAAGAACTAAAATCCTGTAGAACAGGAGGGAAGAAACAATGAACCAACAAATAAGAAATTGATTAAATAGGGCCCTACAGAAAATAGGGTGACGTAGTTGTTATTATGACATGATAGTTACTTCAGATCTACTTTAAGTGGTCAGGAAAGACCTGTCTCTGGAGTCAATATGTATTCTGTGACCTATTGATAAAAAAGAACCAACCATGAAACATCTAGAGGAAGAGAGCATTCCAGGTAGAAGGAACAGCAAGTACAAATGCCCTGAGGGAAAAAATAAAATTACCTTTTAGAGGATAAAAGGGATCCCAGTGTGTGTAGAGAATTAATTTGGGGTAGAAGTAAAATATACTAAGTGATATCAGAGAAGGTGTTTGGGCAAAGATGCTTTTTTGAATTATTTTATGAAAGTAAGTTTTCTTTTTCTTTCCCCCCAATTAAAGTAAAAAAATAATAATTTTTAAAGGACTAGGACTACTCTGTCATTTTTGTCCTCTCTGTACTCAATTATGTAGTAAATATTTAGTTAACTGACTAAATGTGAAGAACTTATCATTTAGTGTGACAAAGTAGGTTACATTTCAGTGTGGTTTGATTTAGGAATATTCAGAACTGGCTACATTTAATTTCCCAAGGAGGTTTGCAGGAACCGGTTCTTGGCCAACTGATACTTCAGCAGAACCCATCTCGGGGTAAAGTTTAATTCCTTTCTTCTCAATTCTTCCATGTGCTGTTTTGATCACATATCACTTTTGAGCCAGTAGCAACAGACTTCCATCTGGTTTAGGAATAAGCAGGCAGAGGAACATTTCCCCAAGTCTGTGTAGTTAAACAACCATCACCACAAAATGGCCTTTCTCCACCAAGTCTGGCACATTGGTGGGTGGAGTTTTCTTTTTCCTCTTTCCAATATCTGACTGTTACTTCCCAATTCTCCTCCATTCTTTGACCAAGAAAGAGATTAAGTAGGGTCAGAAGACAGGTTGGTGTCTCTCCCCTTAAAAAAAAAAAAAATACATTGCAGGTCTTTTCTGCAGGGAGTGGATTGTCAAGTGCCTTATTCCACTTGACCGTGAGATTTCCAGAGGACATTGCAGATAGGAGTAATGCTTGAAGATGCTTTGTTGGACCCCCTTTTTGAATTTCAGGGAGGAGGAGATACTTTCAGTAGGAAAGAGGTAGTTTCAATAATCTACCTTTTCTAAATATTGTAGACATTGGGAACTTCTTGTATTAGAATCAGATTGAACATCTGACTGGAGTACGTATTGGGATTCTTGAGTCTAGGGCTGCTTCTTAGTAAGTAAGTTACTGTCAAGTTGATTTATTACTTTGTCCTCTTCCTGTCTCCTGAAATTCCGTTAATATGTGCATTTTTAGCTCCTTGCATTAAATGATTACTTACTCCCATCCCAGATGTATCCAACTCATGTATAACTTCTTCCAAAAAAATAATTTTCTGGATTAATAGTAAGTGATTTCCATTCATTAAAGAACCAGATTTTGGGGACTGGGGCTGTGGCTCAGCCGTGGGTGAAGTGCTTGCGAGAAAGCGGGAGGTGCTGTGTTCTATCCTCAACACCACGTAAAAATAAAATAAAGGCATTGTGTTCATCTACAACTGAAAAATTTTTTTTAAATAACCAAATTTTTTAAAGAATTATCCATAGTTAACATTTCAAATAATATGAGAGGTGTGTATGTGTGTGTGTATTTTGCTCTTTCACATTAGACTTCAAATGAAATTGGGTTCTCTGATTTCTGCCCAATAAAATGCCAGTTTGGGAAGCTGCTTAAATACTGGATTCTGGGATAAATGATTTTTCAGACCTCTCTATTCCTTTCTTTCTTACCTTTTGGATTTTTTTTTCTGATACTTTAAATGGAGAAAATATTAAAAGAGGTCAATATATTTCTAAAACTATTTTCCTTTTACTTACAAGTATTAAACAGTGTTAGTATTCAAAATAACTTACCTATTGTAAGTTATTCCAACCTTCTCAATTAGCTCCAGAGATGTGTGAGGGTGTCATATTTTCAGGACATTCTCCTGGAGTCATGCATCAATGTTAAAAAGCACAACCATGAGCCCATCATCTTTAAAGGTCTTGTTCTTAGACTAATGAAACCCCAGAGTTCATTGCGATCTCGAAATCCTCAAGTCCTGATTATGCACAAAAACACAAACATAGTCAATTTCTTCTAACTAATATTATTCCTTGGAGTCCCTCAGAAAAAGGAAGAGAGTAATCATGTCATAATCAGCTCTGAGTTATGCATGCTTCATATTTATATATTCAAGAGCATATGAAGTAATGAAGAAATGCCTCTACCTCACCACATCCTTTCTCCAGTCTACACTGAACACAAGTTTGGTCATCTAGAAATAACCTGATTTTCCTAATGCTATTTGGGCTAATAAAAAACAACATGCCTTCATCTTTCACAGGTAGCACCTTTTTTATTTCATTAACCCTAAAGTACGCCAAGTGTCAAAATGCATATCTATGGAGTGCTGAGGCATATTATTATTACACACTATTTGTTCTTTTATATCTTTTTTTTTCTGTTGAGTCATTTGCATATAGACCATTTGCAAAAGTGAGGCAGGAGGGGTAAGGTGCATTGAGTCCCTTTATTCTGATTATCCTGCAAGATTTTGTGGGAATGTGGTAGTGGAACTTGAGGAATAAAGCCATTGTAGAGGAGGATAGGAGGAGCAGCCCTCAAAGGAAAAGGTGCTGCAGATATCCAGTGCCAGAGGAGTCCTGGCTGCTTTCTATTAGGGATAAATCAGACCTCCTACAGGTTCAGAGAAGTGGTGCTTTTCACCTTAGAATCAGTCATGGTGGGAAAATTAACCCCAGAGGTAGCTGGGTGTGCCCTCACCTACACAAGGCATCAATGGGTTTTGGACAGTGCAGGTTGAATACCTGGGGAATAGAGAAAGGGCTGTTGGAAACGACATCCATGACCACATTGCCCCCTGTCCACTCTCACCTCATTGAGTCCTTGACCTTGTGGTTTGCACAGAAACATCAAAACCAGCTTCTCTCTGAAGTCAAGGATCTCCTATCAAAGGCTTTGGTTCTTTATCTTGTTGGTTATCTCAGCTGATAAAGGAGGGAAAAATATCCCCTGAAGAAACTTGTGGAACATGTCGAATATAGCCAATCCATATTATTTTGCTGTTTGAAAGCTCCCTTTTAGATTAAATCATTTACCCGGATCAAAAGCTCAATGAGCTGCTTTTTCCATGTGTTCCTGTGAGTAATGCCCATGTCACCGCCTCAGTTTGAAACAAAGGAGAAAACAAGAAAGAGCACATTTTGTTCATATTTTCAGGAGTCACAATGCTGTTGTCACTTTACATGCCCCTTTTTAAAATGCTTCATGTTTTTGCTGAATATTAAGGAAAATTATATAGAATCCATGTCCTAATGCTTGAAATATTTTGTGTGTGACACACAAGTAAGTAGATGTTTTAATATTTTTAAATATTGCATGTAAAGATAGTGACTTTAATGTTTAATTTTTAATTTGTCATATAAAGCTAATGAGTGAGTGGACTAGGAATAGGTGAAGTTTCTGGCACTTTTTTCAATCTTGGAATCAGTAGAAATCCATGGCCTTTCATTTAAAAGTATATCATGAGAACACAACAACCAACCCCGGACTGTAGGTCAGTGGTCAGAATACTTTCTCTGAAAAGGGCCAGATAGCAAATTATATTGTATGCTTCATTGACCATAAGGTCTCACAACTACTAACTCTGTTGTTATAGCATGAAAACAAACATGGATAATTCCCAAACATGAACGTGGCATGGTTGTTCCAACAAAACTCTATCTGTGAACACAGAAATGTGCATATAATTTTCACATGCCAAAATATTCTTTTGTTTTTTTTACCCCCACCATTTAAAAATGTAATAGCTGCTTTTAGTTTGCAGGCCATATAAAAATTGGTTGTTGGTTAGATTTGGCCCACAGATTGTAATTTGCAGAACTCCAATCTTGACGTTAGCAGACATTTTGAGAAAAATGGACTTTAGGACTTGAGGTTGGTCTATAGGAGGCTCATTCTCAGAAGGGACAGGATGGTGGCTGGGGGAAGCACTCCCACCAGTTGTCCACTGGTTCTTGAGAGGATATGTGAAGAAGGACTTCAGGAAGAATCTTAATATGAGCATTAAACCTACCCCTTGCCTGAAATGTTTCTGATGGAGAATTCAAAGACCACTGATTATGCAGCACTCTGCCTCTTCCCCACTTCCTAAAGCACTTATTACATAAACCATGCAGAGCCTTGGTTAGATGTCAGCAATATGAATCCCCAGGTAGCCCCTGAGCACCCAGAACCTGGCAGCAGCATATACAGATGAGTGGAGGACCACACCTGGGGCCAGCAGGTGAGAAGTGGAGATGCAACTCACAGCATCCCCAGCACCAGCACTTTGCACCACCCAGATTTCATCCTTTCCTTATACAGGTAACTTTCCTTTCCATTCCAAGCTAGAATGACTCTGCCAAATTCAGGATGTTTTGATATATCTGCTCATGACAGATCCTCAGTTCTAACTAAGATTGATGGAAAAGGCTATAATTTCTAAGCAGTCCCATATTTTGGAATATCCATATAGGAAAGTATTACCAGGATATGCTTTGGACTGGCTGGACTGCCTGGTGGCTCTCTTTTACACAGCCTGATCCAAGTTTTCATCCTTTAGTCTGAGCTTCCAAAAGCTAAATCCCTGAAGTGCTTATACCATAATTTTAAATGAGCATTGTCATCTTTTATTGAATAGTATCCTCTACTTTGAAAATCACAAATGGGTCTCACTTTGAAAATTAAATCACTGTGTCAATACCCTAAGTTCTTATGCTTGTTAAAGGAATCCATTATGAATTCTAGGCACAGCAATGTCATTGATTCACAATGTATCAACATGGTATCACTCTGGGCTTCCATTTCTTCATCTTTAATATGATAGGGCTCAAATTACATGATCTCCGAGATTATGTGATTTACTCAACTGTTTTTCTTCTGTGTAAAAATGTAGTTTTAAATATTGGCTTTCCTTGAGAATAGGGCATACTTGATCTCACAAAATGAGGTAGAAAATATTTGCATTGTATCCTACTGTAGAAAGTCCGGCTTTGTCTCAGCACTACCAGCCTCTCACATCTTCTATGGTGTAGGCACGGGACATTAGCTTCTGTCCCTGCTTCTCCTTTGCAGCTGCAGAATCTGTGAGAGGAACCATGAGAGTTAAGGAAACAAAATGTCCTGGCCAGGGGGTGGGTTAGGAGACACAATTATGGGAATTTTTGCTCTTCTTACTTAGTGTAATTACAGAGTGCTTTTCTCTGAAGCACTCCAGAGAAAGGTTGCATCAGTCTGGCTTGTGTATCCTGGGGAGGAGAAGGCCAGAGGGGTGGGGGTAATTCAGTGACAGTATCGAGTGTTCAAAAAACGAAAATCGGCTGTTCTCTCTTCTCACTGAAGATGGAAGATTATGATCAAGTAGGAGAGGTCTCAATTAGATATGAAGAATAGCATCTTGCCGGTAAGCGTGATTAAATTTCCAAGTATGTGAGTAATCTCAAAAGTGAACTCCTAAAGGAGGTCTCAGTGATCAGAAAGACTGAGGTATTTGGCCTAAGCCATCTAGATACATGTCACTCTCAGATTTCCACTGTGAGTGCTAAGGACTGTCTGTTGGATCCGAGGGGCAGTCCAAGGCCTCAATCCCAGGATCCCTGTTTTGAGAAAGCAGATGGTTAACAGAGATTTGATGGGCAATTATAACAACCAAAAAAATGCATCAAATATCATGAGGAAAATGTCTGTATCTTTAGGCAGGAGAGCTGGGCTTGGTGATGTGGAGGTTTGATGTAGGAAGAGTTTCTCCTCAATCATGTAGAGACCTGCCTGGGATACTGAGGATTTTTATGCTTCCTCAAACATCAACCCATGACACTTCTCTCCTTTCCAACTCCTTTCCCTACCCACTCCCTGGCTGAAGCAGGCAGGTCAGATTTCCTATTTTCCCAAGATGTCCCTGGCAGCACTTCACTGTGTGTCAGTTCCCAGACAGGCACAGAGCAAGCAGGGTAAGGGATTTCCAGGGTTTTCCTCCCAGAACCTAGCTTCCAGCATGTGCATGTGCTTAGCCAGGATGTGGTCATTGTGTAAATGAATGAGGAAGGGGAGGAAAAGAGGATGTAGTATTAGTAGTGAACAAGTTAGAACTAGAACTCCAGATTGTGATGGGAATTCTCCAAATTTTCAAATGTTGGCAACTCATTCAAATATTTTTTCCATCTGTATTGAGATAAAATAAAATGACAAAATATATATATATTTATGATGTATGACTTAGTGTTTCAAAATGCATGCATATTGTGAAATCATCAGTCAAGCTAATTAATACATCCATCACCTTTCATAATTCCCATTTTCTTCACGCGTGTGTATGCGTTAAGAGCTTAGGGCCAGGCATGGTGGTACATGCCCGTAATCCTAGCAAGTCAGGAGACTTGAAGCAGGAGAATCACAAGTTCAAAGCCAGCCTTAGCAACTTAGCAAGACCCTGTCTCAAAATTTTAAAAAGTCTGGGGATGTGACTCAGTGGTTAAGTGTCCCTGGGTTAAATCCCTAGTACCAAACAAACAAACTACCCTCTTAGAGCTATAAGTATACAGTAAGTAATATGTAAATATGCAGGTTTCCAAGAGTCATTCTTTTTGCAAAACTGAAACTTTTTACCCCTTGACCAACATCTCCCATTCCTGCTCCTTCAGCCCCAGGAAACCACTCTTCTGTTTCTGTGAATTCAACTTCTTTAGATTTCACTTGTAAATGATGTCATGCACTATTCATCTTCCTGTATCTGCCTTATTTCACAAGGCATAATGTCTTCTAGGTTCATCCATGTTGTCACACATGGCAGCAATTTATTTTTTATGGCTGAATAACCCATTGTGAATATATACCACATTTTACTTATTCATTCATCTGTCAACAGACTCTAAGATTATTCCCGTAACTCGACTATTGTGAATAATGCTACCTTGGACATGAGAGTGCAAATATCTCTTCAAGACAGATTTAGTTTCCTATGGGTATGTACCAGTGGTGAGACTGCTGAATCATAAGGTAGTTCCACGTTTAACTTTTGAGGAATTTCCTTACTGTTTTCTGTAATGTCTGTGCCGGTTTACATTCTTACCAATATTTGTTATCTTTGGTCTTTTCTGATAAAAACCATTCTGGTAAGTGTGAAGTGACATCTCATGTTTTGATTTCCGTTTTCTTGATTAGTGATGTCCAGCACTTTTTAATATGTCTCTTGCTCATTTTCTGTCTTCTTTTGAGAAATATCTATTCAGATCCTTTGCCCATTTTTTCAGTTGTGTTCTTTTTTTCTCCCCACTATTGATTTCTATGAGTTCCTTATGTTTTCAATGTAAACTACTTATCAGATACATATATGTACATATATATCATATACATAATATTTTCCCACTTCATAGGCTGCCATTTCATTTTGTTGATTGTCTCCTTTGCTGCATATAAGCTGTTTAGTTTGATGTAGTCCTTATTATTTTTAATTTGTTTTTGCTTTTGCAGTCTAAGCTTTTGAGTCATATCAAAAAAAAAAAAAAAAAAAAAAAAAAAAGAAGAAGAAGAATCATTGCTTAGGTCCAGATGAAGAAGTAATTTTATTTTTAACACTTTAGTTCATTTTGAGTTGGTTTTTCATATATGGTGTGGTATAGTTTTCTCAGCCCCATGTATTGAAGAAACTGTCCTTTTTTCATTCTGTGTTCTTAGCATGCTCATTGAAGGTCAGTTGTCTATAGATAGCTAGAATTATTTCTGGGCTGTTTTGTTCCATTGCTTTACATGTCTATTTTTATGCCAATACCACACTGCTTTGATTTTTGTACCTTTGTAATGTATTTTGGAGTTAAGCGGCATGATACATCCTGCTTTGTTCTTGTTGGTCAAGATTGCTCTGCTAATTTAGAAATATTTTAAACAGTGTGGGGGCCCAAAGGTCATGCATTTGCTACTTTCTGCCAATGTATAACCTTACCTTTATAATCATATAAAATGAGGTCCAAATCTCACTTACTAGCTGCTCACAAATATAGAGAGAAATTGCTTCATAGCATAACTGAGAACTAAAATAACACATGTAAAGAAATTAACATGGTGCCTTGCACACCTGACAAATGTTAATATTATAACTGATTCCATTATTATGTTGAACCATATGAACTTGCTAGTATACACCTGATTTTGTCCTTTAAAAAAAGGGCAATTTTGCCAGGCACAGTGGCACACTTCTGTAATTTCAATCACTTGGGAAACTGAGGCAAGAGGACTGTGAGTTTGAGACCAGTATGAGCAACATAGCAAGACCCTGTCTCAAAAATAAATAAATAAAGAAAAATTCAATTTCATATGGTTTAATCCAATATTAATATAAATACTAGTTAATAAGTAATAATGATTAATTTGATAAAATTAAGTATTAATGTTAACTATTTTTAATCTTAAGACCTGTCTGTCTATCCCTTAAACATATACTTATGGTACCCCTTCCCTGCTCTTTTTTGTGAAAACTCAATAACTAATGTATCATGTTTACAGCTTATTATATATTTGTATACTTATTGTAAACTTGTATACTCCTGCTGGTATACAAGGTTCATTAAGGCATGGATTTTATCTGTTTTGCTCACTGTTTTTCTAACTCCAGCTCACACAAGTACCTAGAGTAGAGTCTAGCACTTAATTAGCTCTGTGTAAACTTGTCTTGAATGGATAAACACACATTTCCAAAGTGTATCTCTGTCTGCCATGACACTTTCCTTAAGGGCTGCCTATTGATTTGAACTAAATACAAAACAAAGGCAAATTATTATAATGATGAGATCTTTTTAGGGCTTCTTTCTTGACTTCAAGTGCAAGAATAGTAAAAATTATTGTGTGTCCCAGTCTGAAAAGCATTGAATGAGTTTTATTTTCTAATGTGTGAAGGGAGAGGGGGATTGGGGAAGTATTTTATTTGTTTATTTGTTTGTTTATGGTATTGGGGATTGAACCCAAGGGCATTCTACCACTGTGCTGAACCACCAGCCCTTTTTATTTTAAGGTAGTCTCACTAAGTTACTCAGGCTGTCCTCAAACTTGAAATGCTCCTGCCTCAGCCTCCAGAGTAGCTGGGTGCATAGGTATGTGACACCATGCCCGGCTTTTTTGTTGTTGTTTTGGTTATAGACATGAATTTTGTATAGTTCTCTGTGTGGGGGGGGGGGGGGTTTGTTTGTTTGTTTTTTGGTGTTTGTTTATTTTGGTTTGTTTTTTTCCTGCAAATGGAACCCAGGGCCTCATGCATGCTAAGCAAGTGCTCTACCAGTAAGCCATATCCAAGAGGCTGTATTTGTAAAAGAATGATTATCAACTACTCTGTGTGTGTGTGTGTATGTGTGTACATGCACATTTGCACTGACATATATTCATCAGTAAACTAATGCAGCAAAAGAAATTAAAAGTTTAAAAAGCCAAATAGTGAAATCCAGGCCAAACTGGATTCCAGGGAGACAGAAAAAAAAATGGTGGCATTGTCTTTAGAAGGAATGTCACAGCAGCCTGCACGCAGAGGAAAGTGCTGATAAGCAGAATGACAAAAGCTGGTTTCATGAGTGATTCCAAGCAGCCAGGGGACACTCCCCAGCTGACTGCCCTGCTATTTTCAGTATTCCACATATCATGACTAAATACACAGAGCTTGACTGGAGTCCACAAATATGGTAAGTCTGTGGGGAATTCTGGGAGGTACTACATTGTTTGTAAGGTTGCCTGCTCCAGTCTGTCCCCGCCCCACCCCTCCCATTTAAATAGTTACTTCTGACTAGGCCTGCTTCCTTACTAGGAGGTGGGGGAAACCTTTACATTTCCCAAAGCAGATATTTTTAGATGTGATGCTCTGTCCAAAGTGTTAACTAATTGAGTTATCAGGTTTCATGCTTGGCCACAGAGAATGGCAGTGGAAGAGGGAGAGGGCTTCCCAGAACAAGTAAGCATTTATCACTTCCAAATGAAATGCATTTTCCTTATAGAAGAACTGCTTTGCTGTGAATTTAGTTTTGTTTAAAAAAAAAAAAAAAGTATGTTGCTGAGTAGGAGGGAACTAACCTGTTCGTAAAAACCATGACTCGCTTAAGTTAAATATATGTAGGACAGTGGCTGACCTTTCTGTTTTGCTCGGATCTGGATTCTAGGTATGGTTTGCCTTTGATGTAATTTGGAGGGTGTCTGGCTAAGGCCTGCCATAAGAGGATGCTTAAGAAATTGTGAAAAGGGATGGGTAATCAGGAATGCAGTGAAGGTCTGGTGAACCCAAGAATATGAGAAGATTTAAGTGGTTGCATGTTACTTTAGAAACCTGAAGGCTTTAAAATGGAGCTTTCTCTTATATACCAGTTGCAAGGGGGAATATGAAATTTTCTAATTGGGGGAGAAAACATCATAGAGTAAAAAGCTGTTTTTGAAACTCCTAAGTGGTAGATGGAGGACATAATGTAATTTGATTTCTATTTCAATAGAATCATAGGTAGATATAAGCAAGTCCTCTCATTTAATAATTTTAAAGAATTGGCACCATAAGCCATTTCCCCCTTAAGGGATGCTAATGAAAAAAAGAGGTAAATGTTTGCAAATTTTCAAAATATTTTATTCTGGGGAATTCACAAAATACTGTTACAAACGTGGTGTTGTTGAAGATTTCATGTGATCTCGTGTTCCTACCTGTACCTTTTCAGTTCACATCTGTTTAGTCAACCATAAGAGCACATATGTACTATGAATGGAAGAATCTATTTACTGTTAATATAATACATTAAGTCCTCAACACAGAATGAACATTTCGTTCAAAAAAAAAAGTTAGCAAAATTGTCATAATGACTAGAATAACGCATTAGAAAAACAAGAACATTGGTGCTTGTTCAGGTAGGCAGATCTGCTAATGGTTTTGAAAAAAGAACTGTTATTTCACAGTGTTAGGAATAAAACATTTCAGAATTCTTTCACAATTTTTGTCTTTATTTTAAATGGATTTAGTTTTAATCTTTGTATTCTTAAAGACAGTTTTTGCTAAAATATTAACCTTTTTGCTAAAATTTTAACCATTCATGAACTTTATGAACTGTAGCTATTTTACAGCTAATTTATGAACTTTTTAACCTGAGAGAGACTTCCCATTCTGTGTGCCTTAGTGAAAGCCCTTTTCAGATAAAATTTTGAGATTCATAATAAAACTGTGACTCTTGTTCATGAATTCCAGGCCTTAGTGCTCAATGTAATTTACTAGTAGTATAAGCATATTAACTGGGTCTGGTGGCATCTGCCTATAATTCCAGCTACTCAGGAGGCTGAGGCAGTGGATTGTATGTTCGAGGCCAGATTGGAACACTTGTGAGACTTGTCTCAAAATGAATGAATAAATAAATAAATAAATAAATAAATAAATAAATAAATAAATAAATAGAGCAAGGGGTATAGCTCAGTGGTAAAGTGTCCACGGCCCCACGGTTCAATCCCCAGTAACAACCCCTTTACCCCATGTAAGCATATTGGCAAGTGGGTCCTAAAAATTATGTCAGTCTAAAAAAAAAAAAAAAATCAACTTACTAATAAATCATAAGCTGTATCGTTGAACTTGGACATGTCTTCTGTTCCTTTAGTTGTATAGCTTAAAACGTTACAAATAATTATAAATTACTTAGACTTAGCTTGAGGAAATACTGATTACTCTGAAATGACTGAGCCAAGCACAGATATAGTATATGTTAACAAATGTACCTGAAAAACTCTGGTCTTTTATGAATTAACTTAAACAGATCTGAGATCCAAAAGGAAAGCCCAAATAAAAGTAGACCATCTTTTTTCTGCCTTGTGTCAGAATATATCAACTAAATGGTGAAAGCATTTGATTTCAACCCATATGTGCAGTGTTTTCTGTTTTAGTGGGCATGCTGTTTTAAAAATGTGTAATAAAATGACAGACTGAATTTGAAATTATCATGCCCTAAGCAGTACTCTGGAAGGGTACTGACCCGACACAGATCATAGAGAAATCCAGTCACAATAGAGTCGCATGTACTATTGCTGTACTGGGTTTAGTTGGACAATGAATAAGAATTCTTTCTCTTCTGGCTTCATCTCTGACTTGAATGGAAGACTGAACAGTTTATCTGCATGAGCTGAACTATGGATAAAATCCTTGCTAAGAGGGTATAGTAGATAATTACATTTTCACAAATAATTGTAATACTTCCTGCTATTCTGTTTAGCTTATGATTTTCATTGTGGTGTTTAGAATTTTTCTACAAGATTGTAGAGTGTTTGTTGGGGGAGAAATTTTAGTGATTTTACAGCTTGTTTATGTGAAACGTTTGCCACACAAACCTTCTAGAAAGGGAAATGTGTACTTTTGCTAATTTCAGAAATAGCCTCTCCTAGTTGCTTTTAATCAATTCTGCCTACAAGAACTAGTTTTGACATAAAGTACTGATGAACAGTGAACTCTTAAACTCAAACTCTTAAATAATGCTCATTTAAAAAATGCTAGATTCTAATATTTAACAAACCAAAAAGGAATTCAATTTTAATGTGCATTTTAGAGGCAACTAATGACAAGATCCTTCAGGAGCAACTGATGTAAATTATTTTTAAACCTATGAGAGAATTCTATAGTAACAAATTGAGATTCTTGGTATTATTTTATTTTGTCTTCAAACTCTGATTTCTTCTATTTTGTATATAGTTTTCAATAATTGATTCAGTAATAAAAATATATTTTTTAGAATAAATAAAATAGAAGAATCTATTTTATTGTTAAATACTTTAGGAAATTAGGGACAAGTAGGATGATTTATTTAGTCAAACTCAAAAAAGAAATTCCAAACTTCTTTTTTGTGCTGCTAAGACTATAGTGATTCTTATTTTGAAATGAGAACTTTTAGTTATGTAGTAAGTCTGATAATTTCTTATCACATTAAAGCGATATTTGCAAAACTTGAGAATTTAAAGTGCCATGCCATGTATTTTTAAATGTTCTTTTTCTAATGTTCAGGCATTTTTACTCACAAAATAAATATATATTTTCCAAAGTTTTATCCCAATGCAAATATTTATTTTTTTGTATTTTTTACTGTGGTTGTCAGAATATGTTGCGAAAGATAGTTATAAAAAGCAAACTGTCTCTTCTAATTGAACTGTTGATAACTACCAGATTATATAACATCAATTTCAGTGTTTATCAGGGAAATAGCACAGTTACTAATTTACCTAGTAATCATAATAATTTATAAATAATAAATTCTTTTAGGAGTTTCTTTTTACTTTTATGTGAAATAAAGATCTATGTAGATATTCATGATATTCAAACATTTCCAGAGAACAGTGCTATGATGTGCATGCCATTTTTCTTTAGTCAAGTGATGAGTGGTGGCAACCACTTTGAAAAGTAGAAGTCAATAATGTTAAATTGTTTTACAAAATTTTGATATGCTTCAGTTTTATTCAGTTTTGAATTCTTCATTATTTTTTATTTTAACTCAACATTATTCTGATATATTGACTTACATGTTTCTGTAATTCAATGTTTCTATCATATTTGGAAAATGCAACCTTAGGATAAATGATATTTGAATATTTCTGATTTTTAAACATAGACCGTCTGACTCATCTTTCAATCTATAGAACTGGGCCTATATTAAGCACTCAGTAAACATTTGTTAGAATTTTAAACAAATTCTCTTACAAGTGTACAGCTTCTCATTTTGGCCTTCTATCCATCATTTATTCATTCAAGAGACAATATTTAAATATTATAAAATATTTTAAAGAAGAAAATACACCAGTTAACTTTCCATTTCAGTGACCAAAATCAGACTATTATTTCTAGTCTAGAAGTTCCCAGAGCAGAGAATTTGTATCTGTGGTTGTGTTTACATGACAATGACAAGTTGTCCATGAAGATTTTCATGCTATCTTTCTGATAGAACAGCACCACTTGCTATGAGATTTGTTGCTTATTCTTCATGTGTCATTTCCAAGAACTTTAAGTTGACATTCTGAGGATATTGCTATCTGCTGGAAATGTATAGCGTCCAAGTATTTGGAGTGTGCAGACACGGACACCAGGAAACACTTTATTTAGGATGAAGAGCAAAAAAGCAATAAAGAGCAGTTAGATTGCTTTGCAAAAATAGCAGCAATGTGTTAATTTAGGCTTTGCCTTCCTGCTAAGTTGTAGCTTTTTATTTAATTATTCTCTTATCAGACTTTGGTATCATGAGGTCAATCAGATAAGTTTGCCATAGCCCAGCCACTCTCAATGTGTGACCCAAGAACCCCTGTGTTTAGTTTAGTTGCTAAAAGCATTAGGCAAATAAGATCAAATTCATGGTTCAGCCCATATGTAGTCACATAGGTTCTCTTGAATCTCATGGTCATAGTCATAACCAAACAAGCTAGAATGTTAACTTTAAAAATTAACTTTTAAATGATAATATTAATTGGGGACCAAATGTACACCAGGTCCTCTGTTTTGCACATATTACTTCTTTAATAGCCTTAGGAGTTAAATCTTATTGCTATTTTTCTTTCACAGGTGAGGAAACAACCATATTGTATTGAGTACCTTGTTCAAGGTTACAGAGTGTGAAGTGCAGAGTCAGGTTGTGAACTGAGGCATCCTGGGTCCAGAGTCTGAACTATGAAATCACTGAACTGTATTGACTTCTTGATAGATCTAAACTAACCCATCATTTTCTATCTCCAAACACTTGAAAAACATTACAGTTACCTCTAAACTAGCACCTTCCTCTTCCTGCATAAAGGACAGCTCCTTAAAAAGGAATCTTTGTTCTCAGTACATTTCATAGCGTATATTAGCTGTTAGACTATAATAAAGTTGCAAGGCAACTATCATAACTATTTGTTACTATTGATCCAGTGGTTTCCTTGACTTTGGGAGGAAGTCCACTTGTGTGTATGTTCATTTTGCATAATATTCTTCCTCCTTATCTTTACTGTGAACTTCCACCTTTTAAAAGATCTGTTGCACATTTATATACTTGCTTGTTCTCTCTTCCTTTTCATGTATTCAATGTAAAACCAATATGTCTTCCATTCCAAATCTTGTTCAGGAGAAATATAAATGTCACTTAAAGTTTACTTAAGGCTCCCACATTAGTCTGTCCATCTGACTTCACTAATGACCTGACCTTATTTTAAAATGTGTTCTTTTTTAATGGTAATCATTCAGTACATTTTTTTTTTTATCAGTAAAAACTTAAGACTGGGGGTGTAGCTGAGTGTTAGAACACTTGCAAGCAAGAGGCCCTGAGTTGGACCCCCAGGAATGCAAAAAAAAAAAAAACCCAAAATTTTTGTTTAGCTGTATTTTCAGTAAGGGCTTCTAAAATCTTTTTTTGATCAAAGATTGAACTAGAAATGAATATTTTTAAACATACTCTGATTTGATCAGTGTACATTGTATACATGTTTTGAGTTATTGTACTGTACTCCTGGATATATACAATTATTAAAGTTTTCCATTAAAATTTTAATGGAAAAACAGTAGCATTTTGGTTTATTTGTTTGAATAAATTAATATGAAACCATCCTCCCTGCAAGCCTCCCCAAAAGGCAGATCATTTCATTTATCAACAGTTGCAGCCAGGCTCCAGCTGCACCAGCTGGCACATATTTTAGGATGATAAATTCAAGAACCCTTCCTCTCACTAGCTAACGCCTCCTCTCCCTCTGGTGCCGTGGGCCTCACCCTTCAATTCCTCTGGGCTTTTAAACTCCAGGCCTTTAATTATCTGACCAGGAAGTTGAAGTCCAATGTATTGTAATTTCCTGGCTGATTTTCACCACATAGAGTATATTTATTTATGTAGTGCAAGAAAATATTTATGTTTGCAACATTAACTCTGTCCACGCTAAAAATTAAATTATTTACTAATCTACAATTAAAAAAAAAGAACTTGAGAAAATTTTTCTCTCTTCAAGTAAATACTATCTCTTTTCTCCTTTACCTAAGCCAATTTTAGCTTATCACTACTTTCAGTTGCTATATTTAAAATGTGAATAGTTCCCTGGATTAAATATTTCAGGACTCATGCCAATACCTCCTACATAATAAGAATCCTTAAATATGAAGGCTTGACGTCCTTGTTCTGATTCATAACATACCAAATAAATGGAAAAGTCCCAAACAGTCATCGTATTTTATATAATCCACTGTGTATTATGCCAGAAGTTGCTGCTATGTATTTCCTAAGTGACAAATAGCAGTATCTTACTATTATAGGGTCTATTTCTGAGGGACTCTGCAGTTTGTTTATGGTTGTTCAGAAAAGCTATGAAATGGGGTTGGGACTGTATCTCAGTAGTAGAGCACTTGCCTAGCACATGTGAGGCACTGGGTTCAATCCTCAGCACCACATAAAAGTAATAAATAAAACAAAGGTATTGTGTCCATCTACCACTAATTTTTTTTTTTTATAAAAGCTATGAAATACTTTGGTATTTGTTTTGTAAACAGAGGCCCTCAAAGACTGTCAGATTTTAACAACCTGTTACCGTTCCACTTAATTTTATGTTTTAAGAGACAAAGTTGTCATCTTTAGCCCTCTTCACGTATGAGGAGTGAATCGGGTTTAGATACATTATCCTAGTCTACATGAATGGTAGTATTTTGAAAGGGGGTTGAACCAGTAGAATTTATAGATCCCATTCAACCTAGAGATTTGACAGAAAGAATTCAGCCAAACCATTTTATTGACTTAAACTATTATTGACTAATTCATTCTTGTATCATGATGTTTTGCAAAGAACATTAAATTCATAGGATCCAAATTCTCTATTTAACAATAGGGAATTAGTTAAGCAAATCACATCTCTCTTCACTTGTTTCCTTTTTATACAAAAGAGATGATATGGTGACTTCTACTTATCTCTAAAATAAGGTACATTTTTTTAAAAGTAAAATTGCACATTTTTTTGTTCAATCAAAACCGAGCTATTAACACAGAGAATTTAGTGAATATTGTCAAGGTGAGTCAAAGGCTTGTATATAATGCTGTGCATAGTGCTACACCCAGATTGTACATGGAGGCATGCTGAGATGAACCAACTGATCCTTCCAGGCAAGGAAAGCCTGACTGTTCAAGTTAGCCACTTTTGCAGGTGAAATGGGAAGCATGAGTTACACATGATATATTTCTAAGGTCACCTAACAGGAGAGCAAAAGAGAATTTCTTGAAACACATGTTCATGTAAGAAATAATTGAGATGATAAACTACATGAAGCATAGCAGGCATAGAGTAAGGGATGACTGGTAATAGGAGTTTAAGATCCAGTGACTCTGTTTTGTTTTTTGATTTTTTTTTTTTTTTTGGTTTTGTTTGTTTTCAGTTTTGTTTTTGTTTTTTCCATTGTTATTTAGCACCTGCCTTTTGCCTGACAAACACAAAAGAGTTCAGGTTTGGGGAAGCCCATCACCCACCAAATTTAAATTAATTTTTTTTTTTTTTTTAAGTACCAGGGATTGAACCCAGGGGCACTTAACCACTGAGCCACATCCCCAGGCCTTTTTTACAGTTTATTTAGAGACAGGGTCTCAATAAGTTGCTGAGACTGGCTTTGAATTTATGATCCTCCTTCCTCAGCCTCCTGAGCCATTGGGATTATAGGCATGTGCCACAGTGCCTGGCACCCAATTTAAATTTATGGACTACAAGCCAACATTATATGTAATTTAACTTTCAATTGCATTCTTATTTTAACTCATTGGGAAACTTATTTCCCTGAAATAAACATGATTAAGATTCCCAAAAGAACTAAATCTTCCTTATATTAATATTCCATATTTGTATATATTTAGAAAAGAAAGAAAATTCTCTAGGATTGTTACAGGTTCTGAATCACCATGTACTGAGAACGCTGCTGAGGGAACTGTTCTTTCCCAAGCAGTGTGGTAATATTTCTCTTGTATTTCTTTGTCCCAAAAGATAGCCTGAAACATGCCCAAAACCAACAGAGGTTTCAAACAAGTGTGATAATGAATATACCTGCTGAGCATACTTTTCAGAAAAGGTTTCTCCATCCATGGCTACCTTCCAGGCTTATTTATATGAATCTTTACATTTCAGAATAAATATTTAATTTTCAGGTTAACATATCCCTGCTATATGACTTCACCCTATTGCAAGTAAAGACAAATTCCCCCTCTCCTAACATTCTCTTGAATGGAATAAAGTAAATTTTGTTTTAATTTTGAACTTTACAAACACCTTGGGTAAATAACTGCATCTCTTTTCACATTTTGTGGTAGGTACCCTGACCATATTCTTTGCTCATTTGGGAAATTAACCACTTACCATTAGCAGTAAGAGTGAGTGAGTGCACATTTCAGAGTACCATGGCACTTTCAGAGCAGAAGGGAACTTGCCTGTCATCTAGTCACATTATTCTACCACTTCCTAACATGTATTGCATTCCACCTAACACGTAGTGGTGACTCTGTATCCACAGCATCAATGCCTTGCAAGTTCCATAGCGTGAGGACAATAAGTGTTCTAATTCAAAATGGTCTGAAGTTCTATAGACTGGGACAAATCAAAACAACATGCTACTACACTGACTTCATATTATTAAGCCTCACAAACTCTCTTCCTCTGATACCTGTAGGTTTTAATGCCCCTTGAGAGGCAAGTGAAACTGGCTCTTTTTAACTTACTCAGAAAATTGCAAATTCAAAAGCTGTTTTGCTATTGAACAGTATCAACTTTGTGCTGGAAAATACTGGAAATACCCCACCACCACCAATACCCACTATTTTCTCCCTGTACAGAAAAAATATATATATATCTCTATTTCTAATCAGTGTCCAAGAAAATGTTTAGGGGACTGATTTCTGGGGTGAGTAAAGGCAACCCCCAGAGCCTGGCTTCTGGGTCTTCCTAGACAGACTGAAAGAGTTTTATCATCACACAGCATGGTAAATCTCTTAAAAACACTGCCTTTACAAAAACAAAAGCCTGCCAGCACTGTTTTTCTACTGATTCCCACTCCCCTCTATTTAGAGACAAAGATGGGAATGTGTTTTGCCTTTCAGCTTGAGAGGGGCCACTGTGCACAGATGCCCAGCAAGCTTGACATGTGCGACAGCAGGGGCCTTCCTGGCAAAGGTCCCAGTGCAGGATGCTAACCATGCCTAACATGTGTTAGGGGACGGTGACCTCATTTTCAGGGATGAACTGAGGTTACCACCAAGCTGAATCCTTGCAGACAAAGGCAGCCTTGTAGCAATCAGAGGGAATCTGTGGAGACAGCACTTCACTGCAGTTGGTTTTGATAGTGAAGATGACAAATATAGATAGCCTTTAGAAGCATATTTATTACTGATTAAATTACCACCCCCTTCTACTCCTCTTCTGACTGATTTATGGATAGAAAATACTGGAACTTTTCCAGTTACTGGATAGCAATTAAATAAAAAATAAATCTAGTATAACCCATGTTCTTCCCTAACTAAAACTGGTTCAAGTTTTTTTTTTTTTTTTCAAACACTTGCCATGTGAAAGACACAAAGTTCCTGTTTAAGATCTCCACATCCTACCTCCAGAGACATACATTTGAAAAAAAAAAAAAAAATGCTAACATAGACCTGACTACCCCTTTGGGGAAAAAAGAGATGCCAACTTCCTAAAGGCCCAGGGTTTTTATTGACAAGCGACAGATTGTAGCATGAATGTCACATTTGTTTTAGGTTGTACAGTTGCTCACATTCTTTTGAAATTGGTGGGAAATTAGATCACTGTGCAAGAAAACTATAAAATATCAGCACACAATATCTTCATCCAAAATATCTGGAAACTTTGGGCACTGTGTGGATGTTCATGTCCCAGTGGATAATCAGTGATTCAGTGCTAGTCTGGTGAGGGGAAATCTCTATTCGTTTGTGCTGGTTCCCCTCTCATGTGCTTAAGCAAGGTCCACAACTAACTCCAAAGCCTACACAGAAGCATGAGACTCTCAAATCACTTGACTTATTTTTTGTTGGAAGTTATTTTGTTTTGAGTAAACACCTGTCTTGGATTTTGAAAAGTTGTTTGCATCGTTATCTCCATTTGTACTTCAAAACTGTATTTGACATCTGAAATCACTTATTAGAGGATTTGGGAATTTTGATAAGTAGTTACCCCCTGTAAGTCCCTGCATGCTTGAGAATAATTTGCAAATTTGTGTTAGTTTATTTACCAACTATTACTACTCAGTGCTACCAAGAAAAGTCTTACATCTCTAGTTTCTGACTATAAAAAATTGCTTCACCAGGGCATAGAAGAGTAAGAGAAGGGGAGGAGCAGAAAGCTGTAAAATCTTTGAAAACCAAATTTTAAAATCTGACTTTGGGTTCTTAATATTTCTTTATGTGAAATGAAATGTCTGTCAGCCCACCTTTCAGCAGGTCTCACACCTCAGTCCTTTTTTATGCCACTGCTGTCCCCAAATCTCCATTTCACATGAGCACACACAATCATACTTTTAAATTTTTTATTTTTGGTTGACAGTCTTACATATTTCTGGGTTATAATATGGTATGTCAATACATGTAAAGTGTAGTGATCAAATCAGGATCATGGGTACATCTCTCACCTTCAGTATTTATCTTTGCCTTGTGATGAGAAGATTCAGAACCCTCTCTTCTGGCTTTTTTTGAATTCTATATTATTGTTAGCTATCATTACCCTTGTGTGAAACAGCAGACTGGAACTTTATTCCTTTTAACTATAATATTGTACCTATTAACCAGCCTCTCTCTAACTCTCCCTCCCCAGTTTTTGGTAACCACTGTTGTACTCTTGAATACTAAGATCAGCTTTTTTTTAGATTCCATGTGTGTGAGTGAAATCACATGATATTTGTCTTTGTATTTTTTTTTTTTTTTTCATTTAACATTACTCCTCCAGGTTCATCCATGTTGTCACAAGCAAAATTTTAAAGGCCAATAATATTCCATTTTATATATGAACCATATTTTCTTTATTCATTTCTCCAGCAGCCCTCACCCCAGGTTGCACATTAGAATCACCTGAGTTGCATTTATCAAAATGTCCTATCTCAGACCAGTTGAGTCTCAGTCTGTGGGGTGGGGGCTCTGGTGTATGTTTAATTCTCCCCAGCAGATCCTTGAAACATGGAGGATTGACATCACTGACCTGCTGGTCTCCTCTTCATTTTCTCCCACACGCACATATGCTGTCAACTAATTGGGATAAATGTAGCTTTAATGATGTCTTTGCACTCCTCAAAACCCCTCACTGCCTCCTAGTGTCTTTATGGTGATGTTAAATCAGATGTATCCGGCATACCAAACCTTCTCTGAATCTCTTAGCTGTCCCTTCTCTGGGCATTGTCTTTTCTATAGAGACTGTCTATATACCACTCCTCAACACTTTCCATTTCTATATCTCTACCCACTTTTTCTTCCTTGTCTCTGCCCTGCTGAAGTCTTGCCTCCTGGCTGAATATTCAGGATGCAGAAATGTTTCTTCCTGGTGAGTTTCTATTATGTCACCAACTTTTCTTGGTGCTCTATTATGAATTCTCATTCTATGTGCCTGACCCGAGTCTGTACATTTAGATTATTTAGGTCATTAAATGCAATAACTTCATCCTCAAGGTAGAGAACAAGGACCTCTAAAAGAGTTTACAGGGCATCTTTGTAAGACCACTGATTCCTAAGCAGAACAGAACAAATGCTATAGGGGTATAGAGAGAGAACTTGTCAACTCCAGTGTTTGTCAGGGAAAGCAGCAAGTGCGAAGTGGCCTTTGAGCTGGTTCTAGGATTCAGTAGGAGAGTCTGTTGGTGGGAGATTTCATATTGGGGAGTGAGGAGCTGGCGAGGGCCACTAGCAACGAGGATGTCCTGGGTAAAGTCACAGTGCTGGGAAGTTGATGAGCCAGTCTAGGAATAATAAACTGTCTACATCACCTTCAAGAAAAGTATCCATGTATTACTTCAGGCTGGAAGTGTGGCGGGGGTTGGGGGGTTGACTTTAAAGGGCCTCTGCAGCTATGTCATAAAGTTATAGAAGTTGATTGAGTACCATGGTTTAAAAGTGGAAATATTTTTACAAATAAGTCTGTTATAAAACACTAATATATAAAACAGACAAAAGTAAATCTACTTAGGGTGAGGCTGAAGATAGGCACATGGAACTGTGCTCACTGAGTGTCACTCACTCTACACATTGGTGTGCCCCCAACTCCAGGGTTCTGCAGAACCCAATTTGAAAACCAGTGGTGTTGAGGAAAAAACCTCAGTTTTATGATCCTGGGTTTCAATACTTGATGATTAATTATTAACTGTGTTACCTTGAGAAAGCAGCTTAACTTCTATAAACTTGAGTTTTCTGCCTCTGTAATGACAATTCCTATCTTGATTGAATATTTAAGAAAGAAATAATAACAATATGCATATGATAATACATAGCACATAATAATATATGTAAAGTGCTTAGTAAGGTCCCCAACATACAGTGGACACTCATTACATTTCAGTTATTCTCCTTGTCATGACTTTGTGGGAACCTTCAGTATCTACTCAGGAACTCCTGAACATTGCTCAGTGCTTTTAGCAGATTCAACTAATGCCAACTACAACACCCTAGAGGTATTTAATTTGATTTCAGTATCATATAGCAATTGCCTGAACTGGGCAAGGTGCAGGGTGAGCAAAATAAATAAATAAATAAAAAGAGTAAGAATACTTTCAGCTATAGAGAAAGCTAAGGCATTCAGAAAAGTTATAAGTCTTTAGAAATGTGTCTCTGGATTAGTTTTTAAAAGTAAGGGATTTGGAGACATCAAAAATAATGTGAAAGCAAGAACCAGTTTTACTTAGTTTCACAGATAGAACACAGGAGACAAAGTCTAGGTCATGCCCAAGATGTAGTCCAAAAGAGACATCGAATCAAGCTGATTCTCGAAGGGCATAGTTCCCAATATTTGGGTAAACAGGAAATGAACTCATCTTATAGAAGATACAGCAAAATCTTGCCTGACTCTGACATAGTTGTAAAACATCTCCCATGAGAATTCATGACCATAGGAACTCTTCATGCTTTACCAGTTCAAGATCTCAATTTATCTGTGTAGTCTTCTGTTTCTAAAAAACAGAAAACCCTCAAACCAAGCATTAACCTTGGATTGATAGTGCCTATAGGCCACTGGCAAGAACAACCTAAATTCTTCTTAGGACTACAGTAATATTAACCTAGGGGCTAAAGAATTGCCAAAGATTAATTTCTAAGAAATTTGAATTCACAATCAGTAATCACAAACCCAGAAATGTGCATTGGTGCAATCACTTTGTAAAACAATTTATAATTAAAGAGTAAAGTTGAAAAGGTGTACATCTTTAAAACTTTTGCCTACATGCACCATTGTGCTATGGTGCCAAAATATTAATGGCAACATCTTTCATAGTAGACTCAGAATGGAAAGAGCCCAAAAATCTATCAACTCTGCAGTGGATAAATGTGGTTATATCACATAATAGAATCTTCTATAGCAGCACTGATAAATTGACTGTAGTTACATGTCAGCATGGAGGACTCCAGGAAACACATTAGACAAAATAAGCATGTCACAGTTGGATACATAATGTATGATTCCACTTATGTAGAGTACTGAGACAGTCAACTACGTGATGTTGAGCTTAAGGACTAAGGATGTTAAGACTGTAAAGAATGGTGCCAGAATGATTGACTAGACCAGAGGCTCCCTAGGGGATCCACTCAAGGAAGGGCTGGCTGGGAGTCCTCAAAGCCACCTGTAACTTTCATTCTTGCCCTAACTGCTGGGTATGTGGGGGTTTTGTTCATGATTTTTCTTTAAACTATTTGTGTGTTTTATGTACTCTTTTGTCTCTATGATATGTGTTCTTTTTAAAAAGAGAAATGGAGAACTGAAAGGGCCCTTGAGCCTACATAATGGATAGGATGCATTTATGTAACTTTCGGATTGAGAGAAAGAAAAATAATCAGAGTCACAATAAGGATGTATGCCTGGGTAGCCTCAGTAATCTTGGGACCTTTAAATAGAAATAAAGAAATCTGTCCTTCACATCTATTTTAGTAACCGCTTGCAGTGACAGATATATTACATGTGTCAGTAAACTTTTGCTGTTGTTGCTGGTGAAGTGGGGGAGTTGTAGAACAGATGTTGAAATATTGGGATGGGGATGAGAATGAGCAGAGAGTGGATGTGGAATTTTGGACTTAGAGTCGAGGAAGCCATGGAAGCAATGAGATCAGCTAAAGAGAAAGCACAGGAAGGAAAGAAATTTAAGTTCTGAGTTTGAAAAGGCCCCTTATTCACTGAGGCTATGCAAAATAAAGGGAGTGAAGAAAGATAAGCTAAAAAGATGTTCAAGGAAAAGGAGGTGATCTACTCTCAGAGTTCAACCCTGAGAGAGGAGAGATTTAAATACCATGGGATTTGATGATTGGGATGTCATTGGTGAGTTTGCATAGAGAGGCTTTATTGATTATAGAGAGAAGCCATATTGCCAGAAATGCAAATTTGAATTAAAATGCAAGGTATAGAACTGGGAGGCCTAATCTAATCTTTCAAAAAATTAAGTAAAGAAATGACAAAGTAAAAAAAAAAAAAAAAAAAAAAAAAAAAAAAAAGATTGATTTTTCAAAGGAAAACCTAAAAATAAATTTCTTACTGTTTGTTATGGACTCACATGGTTAATCTCTTGACATGAATTTTCTGACTTCATCCTTATTTCCTCCCCATTTGACAGATGCAAAAAAGGTAACACTGTTAATAAGTTAAACAGCTGGGATAGTAAAGTAGATGGAGGGCCTGTGAGTCCAGTGCTTCAGTTCCTCATCAGACTCCTACACTGAGAAGTAGGGATCATTGCTTTCAAAGGGATGTTGGGTAGAAAAGTTGGAAGAAAGTCTGGTTTAGTTTGTTCTGTTTTTCTCTTTAGGAGAAACCTGAATATGTTGGTAGGCAAAGGACAGGACCCAGCAGAGAAAAGGAACCTGAAGTTTACTGGAAGAACCATCTGACCCTTCCAGGGTTCCCAGTGATCAGAAAGATAGAGGAGAAAGGTGGGGAAAGGACAGATAAAGTATAAGTAGGCCCCAGAGATTGCCCTCTTACCTCTATTTAGAACAAAGGGACCAAGTTCTGTTATACATTCCCTGAGCCTCCAATTTGCATTTCCATTATGGATCTACTGTTAGTCTGATCTGTAACCTCATTATGAATTCAGTAAAGGAATTCTGGTCTGAGAGAATGTCCCTGAAAGTACCTAACAGTCAATTCAGTGGTTGAATGTATGGCCCGATGGGGAATGAACGAATGAACTAAGAGAATAGACCAAACATTTATTAATCTCTTTCTTAGGATAGTGATTAACAACCCAGACTCCAGAGTCACACTAGCGGTTGCATCCTGCCATTCACGTGTCCCAGGAAAGTCGCTCATCCTCTCTACAGCTCGTTTCCTCACCTAGAAAATGGAGCTGCTAACAGTACCTACTTGTATGATTTGCTAGGGCTGCCATAATAAACCACCACAAACTGAGTGACTTAAAGCAACAGAAATTTATTCTTTCATAACTCTGGGTGGGGCAGGGGACTTGAAGTTGAAAATCAAAGTGTCAGAAGAATCACACTTCTTCCACAGGCTGTTAATGGCGGTTTCTTCTGTGCCTCTTTCAGTTTCTGGAGACTCCAGATGATCTCTGATGATAGCAGCAAAATTCTCTGTCCTTCTCCTAACATGATCTTCTCTCTGATCCTTTTACTGGTGTCTTCTCTTCTTATAAAGACACCTGTAAAAGGACTTATGCCTCATTCTAATTCACTATGACCTCACAACTAAATACATTTGCAAAGATCCTATTTTCAAATAAGGTCATATTCTGAGGTCCCAATGGAGATGAATTTTAGGGGACATGTTCAACACACTGTACTACTTCATAGAACTATAAGGACTAAGTGAAGTAGCATAAGGACTTAGGCAATTAGTACATAGTATATTAAATGATAATAACATAAGTTAACATAAGTTCTTACAATAGTGTCTAGCATATAATGAGATGTGAAGTATTAAGTTACTATTGATTGGCATTTAGGGAATGCTTCTTTCTAACCACTGCATTTTGCTGAATAATACCAATATTCCAGTTTAGTTGAAGATGCTGTTATTAGATTAATTCACAATGCTTGAATTTGTCCCTGTAACTATTTCTTGAAAAATCTGAGATTCATATTTCTTTCCTGTCCAGTAAAATAGTTAAGTAAATAAAACAAAATTTTTTCATTCATTTTTTGATGCTGGGACTTGAACCCATGCTAGGCAAGTAGTGAGCTATATCTCAGCTTTTCATTTTCTGAATTCTCACATCAGATTTTGGTCACTAAGGGAAAAACAGTGCTGACTAACCTCTTTATATTCATCTTTACAAGGACTAACACTGTAGGCAGTGGCTGCCCTCATCTGATGTTCCACGTGGGAGAGCCTAATTTCTCTTTGAACCTGATTTTCTTCCACAGTAACTTGTCAACAGTTATATTTTTATATGTATGTATTTATTTTTACAGTACTGATGGTTGAACCCAGGGACATTCTACCACTAAGTTTCATCCCCAGTCCTTTCTTTTTATTGTATTTTGAGACAGTCTCACTAAGTTGCTGAGGCTGGCCTTAAACTCACTATCCTTCTGCCTCAGTCTCCCAAATCACTGGGATTATAGATGTGTGCCACCGAGGTCCAGCTAACATCTTTCTTTGGCTGCATCTTTATGTACAGCATTCAAAGGGGCCATTGTTTTTGACAGAATGTTCAAGGTCAAAAACATGCTGTAGGCTATGTTTCGAGTAACTCCTAATTATTCAATGACATGACAGCTAAGAGATACAACACACTAATATTGAGCCTAATATAAGACATTATTTTTAACAGTAAAAATACTAAAATATAGGTGGTATATGTGGACAGAACTTGGAAACAAAAACAGGAACAATGAAGAATCCAGTATAGCGGATCCAAGACTTTCCAACTAGTTTGACTTAATGATATTTTACTTTATGGTGGTACAAGTAACTATCTGCATATAGGAGAAACCATAGCTCCAATTTTGATTTTTTTTTAATAGTGTTGGCCAGAGGCAATGAACCACAATTCCCTCTCAGCTATTCAGTTGCAAAGATGAACTCTGAGGTGTACTGTGTTGCCAACCCAAGATGTTGGGTAGACTAGGTACATTAGATGCATCAGTGGTAGAGGTCTTGCCTAGCACATGTGAGGCACTGGGTTCAATCCTCAGCATTACGTAAAAATAAATACATAAAATAAAGGTATTTTTAAAATTAAAAAAAAATCTCTTGTTGGTTAAATCCACAAATGCAGAACTGGGATGTGGAGGATCATCTATATGTACAATAGTTGAAGAAAGAAAATTATTCCTAACTTTTTTAGCCTCCAAAGAATTCAGATCTCAGGTAGAGAACCTGAATTAGAAGTTTCTCTCATACTGAATCTATTTGCTTTGCTTTACAGGCTTGGATAGGAAAATTCTGAGGAAAATGGACAGTGCATGGAATTGCCAAACCTTTTTAAATCTGGAATTAAGTCAAAGACTTTTTTCCTTGAATTATATCACCTTTAACAGCTTCCTTGGCTGTTTTTATGTGTTCCAAGTTAGAGTTTGGGATGCTTAACTGTGAAGTGTTATCTCTGGCAGTTGAATATCCAGACTGATGTCATTTGTTCCCAGAACGGCATCTGAGCCCTCCTGGGCAAATTTACCGATAAGTCATTAAGCAGGCACAAAGAAGATGACGTTTTATGGTACAATGAGCCATCCTTGCATAGCTAATTTAATTCTAACTGAACTCAGACAAAAGCTGACCTTCTTGAAGTAGTACACCTCTTCGAAGACTGTACTTTTTCTTTAAATTCCTGAAACTTTATATGATTCATCCTTTGTCTCATTTGAAACTTATTATCTTTTCCTTAACCTTCCCCTCTGATTATTTACATGCTTAACTGAAACTCCTAATTTTATTTGAGTAATATCTATGTGTGCTTGCAGACCTCTGACTCAGCGACTTCGAGTGTGATATATGGTGCCCATCTTTGCATCACAGCAGATTCTCAACTTAAATACCTGCTGTTGCTATTGGTATCAATAAAGCCTCTTATAATGTTCCAGACATTAATTTGATTACCAGTTATTTCCAGTGTGCTTGTCTGTCAATTCAGCCATTCACGAAATATCTATAGGCACCTAGATCTTGTAGTTTCAAGAAAAATAAAAAGATGAATATCATAGGTAGTGTCACTGCATTGTGCTACATGAAGAAGGCATGTGACAACTCAGAGATTTAAACCTTTTTAAGTTAACAATCTTGAAATAAGTAGCTTTATTTACTTGATGTATTTAGTTCACAATTGGGGAGACTTTGCTCTTCATGAGACATTTGGCAATTCTGAAGACATTTTTAGTTGTCACAAAGAGGGGATATGACTACGCCTGGTTGGTCAAGACCAAGGATGCTGTCAAGCTCTGGACAGTGAACAGAACTGCCCCCTAACCCCAGCAAAGAATTATTCAGATCAAAATTCCAATAGTGCTGAGATTGAGGAGCCTTGATCTGGAAGACACAATGTTCATTTAGTCAAGAGATTTGCTTCTATAAAGGGGAGGGGTAGAGGAGACTGTGGAGGCAGTTGTTTCTCCTCCGAGGTGCTGAGCAAGTCAGCTCCTCCTGATTGACTTACACCAGAATGAAAGACCTTCAAAGGGACAGAATTTCCTTCATCCCATTTACATTTTCAGGAATGTGTCGGTGTTCTTCAAAGCCTGGCATCTTGGCATAGTTCCAGTTGCCTGCTCCTTAATCTGTCTGCCATTGCTTATTCTAAAGGGGTTTACAATTTAGGGTGGGAAGGATGGATATACCAAAAACTACGCTTCTGTGATAAATACCAGGAAAGTTCAGTACAATTAATGTGTTGGGAGCAGTGAGCCATTAAGCCCTGCATATGGGGTCTGGGCAAACCTCATAGATGAGGTGGCATGTGAGCAGGGGCTTTGAAGGGGCATTCACCATATGGCTACAGGAGGAAACTTTCCTCTGTGAAGCCATGCCTTGTGTGATTGCATTTATAACCAGTGGCAAGTTGTTTTGTCTGCTCTTTCAGAAGCCAAACTGCTTTTGTACTATTCTGCATTGAGCAAGACTTCTTTATGAATTTTGCCAGATCAACTTTGTAGTTTTTCTCACTGTCTTCTTTATATTAAAGATTTAAATAGTAGTTGGGTTCAACTATGCAATCCAAGTGTTAGAGATTAGCAGTAATTCTGAGTTGCAAGCTGTCCGTGAATAGATTACCTGTCTTGTTTTATTGTCTTTAAATTTTGTATGCTGGCCCTAATAGAGTTTTCTCCAGGCTGTGGTCTTAGCTAGCTTGAAAATAAATACAAAAGGACACTTCACACTCCAAGTAGGCTGTTCTACATGCTTTTGAAATTCAATCTACGTGTTAAAACATGGCTATATCCTGTATGAATATACACTTGAAGATCATCATCTACAATTTTTTTTTTTTTTGTACTGGGTACTGAACCAGGGATGCTTAACCACTGAGCCACACCCCCAGCCCTTTTGTTATATTTTATTTAGAGACAAGGTCTTGCTGAGTTGCTTAGGGCCTTGCTAAGTTGATGAGGCTGGCTTTGAACTCATGATCCTCCTGCCTCAGCCCCCTGAGCCACTGGGATTACTGGCATGCGCCACTGTTAAATAGTGTAGCAACAGAAAAGGTATTAATATCTTTGTGAAGAGATCAAATGAAAATTGGCTGTGGTAGATTCAGAAAACTGAAATTGATTTTAAATTTCAGGTACAGGAGAATAGCAAAGCCTTTCCAATGTGATTACTAAGAATTCAGGATTTCTCTCCCCTCAGGGAAATGTACGTTGATTTAAGGTACCATGTAGGTACTCTCAATTCAGAATGAATTATGAAATTAAGGAAGTGATATTTTATATAATTTTGAAACTAAGTTTTAAAGAATTGTTCCCTTTTCTTGGTGACTTTGCAAAGAAATTACTCTTGTTAGACACAAAAGAGTTGGGTTGCTTCCATTTGAGTTTGGACTGCAAACTTGGTAGTTATAAATCTGCATATTAGTTTCATTTTTCATCAAAATGTTCTTTGTTTTTTAAATTTTAGTCTGATGCCAACGCAAGTTACTTAAGAGCAGCTCGAGCTGGACACCTAGAAAAGGCCCTTGACTACATAAAAAATGGAGTTGACATCAACATTTGCAACCAGGTCAGTTTTGGTCATTGTTGTTATTTGTTTCATTAAAATTCTAAGTATTCAGACTTTAAACTCCTTAAAGCTTTTATTAAACATTAGCAAGATTTTCTCCTCCCATTAGTTTTTTTTCTGTTAAATTTTACCAGCTTAATATTATTATTTTATCAAATTATTCCCTGCATGTCGGAGGAAGGTTCAGAAATGGTGGCATACATTCTTTAATAATGTCTCCAATTTTAGTAACGATAACGAAGCAACCCACCTAGTTTTCAAGTACTCTTACTCCTAATTTAGGTGGCTCACTGCACATATGCGAGCAAATGTCACTGAGATGATCTTGGTAGACGGTTTAGTGCTCTATTTTCAACCTGCCAAGTAAAGCTTTCCCTTTGCTTTTTATCAGAATGGGTTGAACGCACTCCATCTTGCCTCCAAAGAAGGCCATGTGGAAGTTGTTTCTGAACTGCTACAGAGAGAAGCCAATGTGGATGCAGCCACGAAGGTCAGTATTACGAGAGATGCTTTTTACATCACTTGCCAATTTCAGTAAGGATTCAGCCCCCAGTAAGAGTTAGGGTGCACTTTTTGTGAGATACTTGTGAACTATATTCCCTTGGGGAGCTTTAAGCATAGGAAAATTAGAAAGGCGAGGGCGTTGACATGTTGTGCTTTTCATTTTACAGAAAGGAAACACAGCATTACATATCGCGTCTTTGGCCGGGCAAGCGGAGGTGGTCAAGGTCTTGGTCACAAATGGAGCCAATGTCAATGCACAATCTCAGGTAAACCTACAACTCTATTGCAAAGCAATTGTGCTATAATTTACAAATAACGTACATTGGGTTAAGTGCTTGCTTGGTTTATATATCCTCTAAGAACATGATGCTTAATGGTTCTATTCAAATTGTTATATTATTACAGTTTACTTAAATTCATATTTATCCTCATTTGCAATATGTATGTGTTGAGAGGTACAGATTTTTAACAGTGATCTATTGATGATACTCTATGACTGCTAGTCATACACAAATGCATAGGGAATTTCTGAAATGCAAACTCTTATATTCTCTCATGATGCTGACCTAGGTTGGTCCAGTCACAGTATTTATTAACTTATGAAAGAAATTGGGGCTTTTTCTAAACTTGGATTTTCAGAATACACCTGTGCTTTTCCTAGTTGAGAAAGAATAGAAACTGCTTAATTCCTCTTCACTAAGGTAGCATTGCTGTTCTCTGAAACAGATTAAAAATAAAATATGAGCAGAAAAACTTTAAAAGTTCCCAACTCTAAAATGTTCAGATTATTTGTATTGAATAGAGGTTGCCCTATAAGTCTCAAAGAGTCTTACAATGAGGTTCTAAAACAAACACCAATAGTTTAACATTTTAAACTCTGAGTCTAAAAGAATTAACTTCACTTTATTGGCTTAAAAATATATGCTTCATTATTCAAGTATTCATAATTTGCCTCCTACAGAGTTCCTTAGAAGTTGTAAAGCAAACATCATGACCCAAGAATATCCACTGAGGACTTGACCACTTTTAAAATTGGTCTTCATTCAAACATTCCTTCCATTTGAATGCTGATGTCTCTCCTTATTTGTCAAGGTCTCCATCTTGAATGAATTTCTTTGAAGAAATTCATTACAGAACAAAATTGCAAGTTTTGCCAAAGGTACCGGATTTTTTGAAGTACTAGAAAGACAGTAAAGCTATAGATAGATACACGACTCTCTGTCAACATTAAGCCAGGCAACATGTGAAGAATTAGGTTGATTTTTTTGTTAGATGTTTGATATGAGAATAATTTGAAGATCAAAAGATTAAATGAGGAGAATAAGTGAGATCTTTGGTTCTCAAGTACTTTTTGCAACAGACTATTTGCTGCTTATGCTGTGGAAATGCAAAGCAAATGAAGAATGTGACAACATCGTGTAATTTTGTTGAAACAGATATGCTCCCCCACAAAAAAAAAAAAAAAAAAAAAAAGAAAGAAAAATCACACTTCATTTAGTGTGGTCATTCTAAGAACTTCAAACATGATTACAGTCATAAGCTATAATTTTGTTAAATCACATAAACTTACATTTACAGTTTCTACTATTATCTTTCAAGATTAATTCTCAAATTTTTTACATTATTTACCATGGCCTTTAGATCTCCATTTTAAGTGCACATGATTTTATCACCTTTTCTAGTACTGACCATAGTTGGATAACAGAAATCTCTTCTGTTGTATGTATGGGTCTGCAGCACTGCAGTGACATCCATTCCTACTTATTACAGTCAGAGCAGCAATAGCTCTGGTGCCATTCAACATCCCAGCCATAGAAAAGAAAATGCACTGTGCTTGCAACTACATTTAATTTCTTTCCAATTCCCTGTGGTTGGACCTTTGTTGCATGGTCTCTGCCAACTGTTCTGACCTTTTGTTAAGAATTTATTCCAAATAATAATATTTTTCCAGAAAGGAGTGGCAGAAGTTTGAACATTGGCAGGTATAGTGCTTTGAGAGAAAAACCAGTTGACTGCAATAGAAGCATCATGCCTTTAAGTTTTTGTTTCTTTTTTCAAACTGTTGCTACACAATTTTACTGAAAAATAGCTAGCTTTAGACCAAGATAGTGGGAAAAATCTTTATTCCATTTGCTTTTTCTTTTTTGTGTTCTCAAGAGAGGGAAAAAAAAAAAAAAACTTCCTTTTAAACATTACACACATTCTTGACTGATTTTTTTTTCCTTTTTTTTTTTTTTTTTTAGAGCAACTATAGTTTTAAACCTGCTCTGCAGTGTCTGGGAGAACTGTAATCGAAATAATAATCCTAGTCAATTTTAATTTCAATTTATACAATTCCACACTACTGAGACAGTGAGGGGGAAGAATGTAGACTATGGGATTCACACACACACACATGCACACACACACTGCACAGCAAAGGGTTTTCTTTCTTCTGGGCTCCTGCCATAGTATGGCTTCTGCATTGCATCTCTCCATGGGTAGTTCAAGTGACCATGCAGCAGAGTGGATTCCCCATGATAATTCCTGGTAGCAGTTCTTCAATGGGAACTTTTATAAGGAACAACAAGCAATGATGCCATGAAAGAAGATTAAAAATTCCTTTGAGATAGTGGCACATAAAATGTCTTGGGAATATTAATATTCAGAAAAGATAGTATCTTTCTCTAAGTGAAATATTAACCTACTAGCAATGTGTAATGGCCAACAGGAAATGTTTGAGAGCCCCTTGCCCTCCCTGAGTAGAAAAATTCTCTTTATCTTTAATATAAAAATGACATTCGGCAACATTCAAGTTCTGCTGGCATAAACTCAAGTTGTATAAATAGGAATTCACAGATTTTATTTCAAACTAATTTTTGTTGTTGCCTTGATCTTAGGTCTTAGTAAGATCATTGACTAGAGATCACTTAAGTGTACCTTGAGAAAGAAATTGGATTGGTTACTTAAATTGTGATTACAATACAAAGTTTTCTTCTATTGTTAAGTCCTGAATACTTTGCATTAAATATAACAATGATTAACAGTGTTTGTTACTGAAAAAAATCTCATACTGCTAAGTCAAATGGCATCCTTCACTCTTCTCTCTTTTGTCTTTATTCTGTAATATAAAACTGTTTATAAAGAGGCAACATCTTTCAGATAGCATTTTTGGTATCAATGTAGTCTAAATGAACAATTTTTCATAATGGCATTAATGAAGGCAAGACCCACTAAGTCACCCAGTGCTCCTTATGTGCCTTTTTGATCCTTCGTCTATATGGTGGTTTTCCGGTAGTAGGAAAGTCATATCCTAATAAAGTCAGACAAATGGTATGGTCCAGATAGAGGCTCTCTGATCTATGACCTTGTATCCAAACCTCCAATCTGACTTTCACAAAAATTACACTCATATATGAATCAGTGAAATCTTTCAGTGTCGTTATATCTTAATTTAAAACGGCACTTGATGATGCACAAAGGCCATAGAGAACTAAAACGAATGGGAAATTGTCACAGATAAAATTTAAGCCCTTAAATGAAACCACAAGAGGACTCTTTATTTATTTATTTTGGTGGGTATTGTGCAGGATGCCTCAATGCTGTCTACCAAATTATAAGTCTGCAAATTTACATACTTATTATAGCACCACTGTAAACATTCAGAGCAGAAGGTATTGAAGGTATTAGATAAACTCCGACTTCAAATAGCATACTCATTGGATCTGAAGCTGCTGTGCCTTTTGAGAATTAAATCTATTGTTGCTACAGAAAAGAAAATGTAAATGGGGCACCTTATGTTCCTTTTTCTCCCAGGTTTGTTTTGGAAATTTCCTAAGTTAGGAAATTAATATGAAAACAGTGGTGTGCTTTTTTCTCTTAAGAAAGGAAGAATCTTTCTGAAATCTGACCATTCTCCCAATCCTGGTGCCACTTCACTGGAAATCATTACAGCTATAAACCATCCAATGACAACACATTGAATTAATGTAGGTGCCTTAAGCCTTTTTGAGCTAGAGAGTGATGGTAATGGTTTTATTCAGCCTTCCCAAAGGATGTTTACAATTCTCTTCCTAGAAACATAACAGTAGTATATGCATTTTTGTACCTTGTTGATCCTTTCTTGAAAGATGAAATTTGTATTAATTTGTGTTATTTAGATTAATGGAACAGAATTTAAACAAAAGTGGGGAAGGACTTATTAAAATTTGATTGAGAACACTCAGAATAAAAGTCTAAAGAAGATTTTAGAAAATTTGGGGAACCCAATACTCGGGGTGGAGAGTGGTAGAGCCTGACCAGAGCCAGGGTCAGATTGCCTTTTAATATGGTTCCTGCAGGCAGCTGAGCCTGGGGTGAAGGGTGGGCAAAGAACAGAGCTAAGGAAATTGTATCTGAAAGAACAAAACAAAGGTAACTGGTACACATCTAACCCATAGTTACAGAAGGACAAGCCCATCTGTCTCCAAGTTCAACCAAAACAAGTCATACCTCCATGGCAGGGAAGAATAATTTTCCAAAAGAAAATAAGGGTAATATTGTCAAATGAAGGGGAAATCGATGTGGGTATTGTTTACCAAACCTATAGCAAAGTCAAATGAATACACACACACACACACACACACACACACACACAACCTAATGCCCACTATAAAATTAAAATTTCCATCATGAAGACTTCCCTCAATTTTTTTATCACTATGGACAGCAGAAATAGCACAACACCATTCATGGTTACATATTGTATGATTCATTTATATGAAATGTACAGAACAGACCAAGCCACAGAGACAAAGTAGATTAGTGGTTGCCAGGGGGAGTGGAGAGGGGCTAGTTCAAGCAGGTAAAGACTGACCATGAATCCTGGAGCAGGGAGCTACATCTTGCCATGGCTCCTGTCTGCTGAGACCAGTTGTCCAGTGTTGTGAATACACTAAAGCCCACTGAATTGTATACTCTATAAGGGTGAATCTTATGTGAATGCCAAGCAAATATTTAAAAAATCAAAAAACTAAGAAGAATGTGCACTTTCAGAAAATGACTGGGCTTCATGAAATAACCTTAGGATGGCAAGCCTTCGGGAAAAAGGGGGAAAGCCACAGTGGGAAATGGTTCATGACGGGGCTGTGTCTTGCCAGAACTCTTGCCTTTGTGCTATTCCTAAATCCTTATTCTACATATCTCTTCTGCTATTATGAAAAAGGGCATGTGGAATGATTTAAAAGTTGTGCTTCTCAAGAAAGTCTCTCTAGAAGACCAGATCCGTAACAGCAGCATCCCCTTCAATCTCACTTCCTGATGGGATTTTCTTCCTGGATTAGGACTGCTTGGTTCTGAATGGTGACCTCTGAACCAGGGGATGTGCACTGGTCCAGATGTGCACAGGTAGACCAGTGTCTCTTAGGCAGCCTTGTACCACACATAGCTAGAACCTCCACTCTGTAGCATAGAACGGATTGGCATAATTTATTTGGTTGATACTTAGGTGTGAACTTGGGGACATTTTCTTTAAGAACTTTACTCCTAAAATGTGAAACTTGCCCTTTGAAAATTTTGACTTTCAGAGCACTTGATGAAAGAAGATAGGTGCTTAGTTATTCATTTAGCTATGAGGAAAATTCACAGGGGTTTTCACTTTTCTGTTTTTCATCCTTCCATCTGCCATCTACCTTCTTTCCTTCCTTCCTCCCTCCCTTCATATTGTTGCTTTTGTTTTACTGCTTAAAGGACATTTAAAGTAGTCAAGAATTAAATGATCTTTCATTCTGGTTAAGTAAGAAAATGAGAAAAATGAATAAGAAAATTGAAAATGAATAAGAAAATAAGAAATGAATAAGAAAATAAGAAAATGAATATGGTGAGGGTAATCCTACCTTCCTTTTAGTTTCCCTTATAGCTCTGGGACAAGTAACAAAGATAACACACACACACACACACACACACACACAAAATATTGCAGTTATTCCATACTTCATGATTAAAGGCTGATGTAACCTTTCATTTTGGAACAGAAACAATAGGCTCCAGAGATACTACCAGGTAGACCATTCAACAGGAAGGAACTGGCTGCTGTTGTATTCCTCTAATTTTCTAGTGTAGAGCTTGGTAACCAGATAACCTAACTTTTTACAACTGTGGGCAAACTGGAGTAAGAAGAAGAGGGGCACTCTCTGATGAATAAACAGGCCATGGTGGATTTGTTATGTTGCTACCACTTTTATCTGCTCAAAAATGTGACATTACCAGACATTGAACCCAGAACTTCACACATACTAGGCAAGCACTCTACCATGAAGCTACAGTCCAGATGTTTTTGTTTTATTTTGAGACTGGGTCTCACTATTTTGCCCAGGTTAGCCTGTACTTGGGATCCACCTGCCCAGCTTCCTGAGTAGCTGGGGTTACAGGCATGTGCTACAGTGCCATCCTCTTAACTTACTAATCTCAGCCATAAGCCAAAAATATGAGGTCACCAGAGACTGAACTACGGACCATATAATAATTGATCAGGTGATCATATAATAATATTTATAATGAGGAAACAACCTTTTGAATCACAAAAACTTAAATCATATCTGGTAATATTTTTAAAATGTATTTACTTTTATGCTTTGAAACTGTATTATCTATACAACAAAATTTCATGAATATTCATTTAAATAGAACTGCATTCTGAATTAAATAAATGTCCTGGATACAGTCTTAATAAAATAGCATCTTGATACTCTAGCATCAAAAAAAATATGTATTCAGACAATTTGTAGTTTGAAAAATCTTTGATATTTTACAATAAAATTTTAAAATATTAAAGTCTTTCATAGGTGTGAAACATCATTCTGGAGAACAAACATGTGGAACCTATTTATAATAAGAAACTTAAGATGTAATATACACATTCGTTTTTCTTAGACCCAAATGTGTAGGCACATTTCAGACAAGCATATACACACACACAAACTGAATATGTGTGTGTATGCAGATGTATGCATATTTTAAGTTTGAAGCCTTTTGAGATTGGAATAAATTTCTTCCCAAGTTGAAACTGGTTTGGATGCTTACTTTCTCATGAGAATATTAATCTTTATTTTAAATAGATAATTAATGCATGGTAGATGTAACAACCAAATATGTTTTTCTTCGTATCCTTATATCATGTAGTAAAATAGTTTAAATCATGGTAAGTGATGAATAAGTGGTTGATGACTGAATGGATGTACTTATTTCTCAGAAGTGTGTAAATTGCTATGAATTAGACAGTTAGCTATAGACTATTAACTATGATCTGCATTCAAATTATGAATTGCAAAGTGTAATTATGAATTACACTTACATTATGAATTTTGCAAAAATTATGGTGGTTAGGTTTTCTAATAAATATGAATATCTTCATTAAAGAATTACAGAAATTATATGCAAGCACTTCTTAGCGTATGTATGCTCAGTACCATGGGAAAAGACTGGTTCCGGAAAGCTGTAAATAAACATTTTATTTCTTATTTTGCAGAATGGTTTCACGCCATTGTATATGGCAGCCCAGGAAAACCACCTGGAAGTTGTCAAGTTTCTTCTTGACAATGGTGCCAGCCAGAGCCTAGCCACAGAGGTAAGACCCTTCAGCTTCTATGGTTAAGTTCATGTTTACAAGATGCTCTGTAAACCTGGAGTTGAGAATTTATCCCACTGGGATTTCAAATATAGTTGTACCTTAATGTGTGGGTCCGTGCGTTTTTATGAAATATGTTAGAGAATCCATTTTTAATCTCTGAAAATCTTCCATTGCATAGATATACTTTTTCCTCTAAGTGTATGGTTGTACCTTATACTTGAGCCTTTATTTTACTACTTAATATATATTCTAGAGAACATTTTTTGTCTCTTAATGATATTACCTCAAAGGCATGCTTTGTTTTGAAATATTTTGGTTAAATATTAGTTGTAAATCTGTTTTTTTTCCAAATTTGTTAGCCTAATTACAATCGAATTTGTATATTCCTGAAGTTAACTAATTAGATTTAATTCATACTTCTAAATAAACTAGTATACATTTTAAAGGATCAAAGTGGTATTTAAAGAAAAGTTCTATAATCTTAAATAGAAGAATTACTTAAAATCAAAAGTTAAGTCATCGATGCTGTCTTAGGTAATAGGGTTTATTTTTTTGAGTGGGTCACTAGAAATTTGTTGCTAATGATAAAGGACCAACCCCTGAGTATCCTTTATTTCTAACAAAGTAGTGAATTCCAACAGACACAGGATTATTTTACCATAATCCCACTACTCTTACTTACATGCCCGTGTATTTCCCAGAGCAAAAGAAAAATAGCAACAGAGGAATCACAAATAACCCCATTCAGTTTTTAAGATAATGCCTCCTGGGGAAACCACTATATAAATAGAGAGACTGTGAATATATGAAAGTACTCGCACCCTTATTCATAGTCAAAGAAATATGAACTCATTAGTCAGCTCAAGATAGAGTCCCAATCATTTGATCATAAAATAAGTAAATATGTGGGGAAAGGAGACCAGAATTTTCCTATATTGCTGAAATTGATAATTGGTTGTAAAACTTTTATAGTAACTATCAAAAATTAATATTTATGCCTTTTCACTTAGCAGTTCCACCACTAAGAATTTATATTACAGATATATTAGAGTGGAATACAAAATAGTATGTAAGAATGTTCATTAATGTTAACTACTGATAATAATTTTTTAAAAACTAAACAGAACCTAAAAATGTCCAAGTAGGAAACCTATTTAATAAATGTTGATATACAATAAAATGCTATCCAGCATATTAAAAATGAGGCAAGACTGTCTACTAACATAGGAAAGTATCTGCAGTATGTTGTCATAGTGGTTTGCTCTAAGAATTAGGAGAGAGTTGTCAGAACTGTTGGGGAATTTTACTATGAGTCTATTACTTTTATTGTAATTTTCATAAGAACTGAGACATAACACTGGCTAATATCAAAAGAACAAACATTTGCTAGGAGTTATATTAGTAGGGTGACTATAGACAACGAAAATTTCTGTTTCCAGAAAGTTAGAAGAAAGGACTTAAAATGTTTTTATTGTAAAGAAATAATCAGTGTTTGAGGAGATAGATAGTCTGATTTGAACATTGTACAACATATCCCTGTATTGAAACATCACCTGGTACACCAGAAATAGGTACATCTTTTAATATATCAGTTAAAAATAGGTAATTACAATATTGACTAGGCACAGAGCAGAGCTCTGTTCACATTCATAAGTAGCTGTTTTGAGCACAGTACCTCAGGTAGGATGCACAGGTAATGCAGGAAGAATAGGGTCAGGGCATGGATCGTTGGTTAACACAAAATCAATTTCCATTTTTGGATGGAGATACCAAGTAGTATACTTGTCCTAGTGAAAGTGATTGCACAGTGCTTTTGTGGTACACATGTAGCTATTAGCTCTTCTTTATTTTTTGAAACAGCCAAGAAAAAAAATTGCAATTAAGATTCAACAAAGTGTACTGTTGAAAACAACTTTTGGTACATGTTCCTCAACAATCACATTTTATGAAGAAAAGCATTAAGAGCCACAGTCTTGTTTCATTTCAGAATTACAGACATCTTAAATTAAAATAAAAGGTCAAAAAATGTAGGGGGGGGGAACCCAACAAAACTCCCAAATAAACAGATTCTTTACTTCCATCCCTATATTTAAAACATAAGGAATATTTTTTTCTACAACTCAGAGCTAAATGTCAATATGGCAAGCTTTATGTCTGAATGTGCACACACACATACATTTGATGTACATATGCAGGTATATATACGTCAAATGTATAGAATACATGTAACAGTGATGAGATGCTCACTCTGACACTCTGAGGAAGGTTTCTTTTTTTTTTTTTTTTTTTTTTTTTTTTTTTCTTTTTTTGGATAACAGGGATTGAACTCTGAGGCATTTAACCAGTGAGCCACACCCCCAACCTTTTTTTTTGTATTTTATTTAGAGTCAGGGTCTCACTGAGTTGGTTAGTACCTTGTTAAGTTACTGAGGCTGACTTTGAACTCACAATCCTCCTGCCTCAGCCTCCCCTGTTGCTGGGATTGTAAGAGTGCACCACCATAGCTGGCTGGAAGGTTTCTTTAACTGAATTCACTACTAAACTTGAGAAAAGGTTTGTTTGGAGTTTTTGTTTGTTTGTTTTGTTTTTGGTACTGGGGGTTATTTAACCAGGGAGGTTTTATCACTGAGTCACACTCCCAGCTCTTTTTATGTTTTTTTTTTTTACTTTGAGACAAGGTCTCCCTAAGTTACATAGGGCTTGCTAAGTTGCTGAGGCTGGCCTTGAACTTGAAATCCTCCTGCCTCAACCTCCCCAGTTCCTGGGATTACAGGTGTGCCCTACTGCACCCAACTTAAGGAAAGTTTTGAGCCTTTTTTGTGCAAAGCTCATGATCCTCTTAAAAAAACAGCTTTTGTTGATCCGCCAGCTTGCAGAACTTTTTTTTCTACTTTTTAAAATTTTGTTTCTTTGATAAAATCATTAAAAAGCTAATAATTTAATGTGCAAGTTCCTGATTTAAAAGACAGAGAGTACAGTGTTCATATTTTTATGAACATATTTGAGGCTATGCTATTTCATTATCTTTTTTTCCTTACAAAACAATCAAAACTTTGATAATTTTTAAAACATAAAGCAATTTTTCTTTTTTAAAATTTTAAAAATTTTCTCTAATTAGTTATACATAATAGAATGCATTTATGCATTTTGATAGATCATACATAAATGGAGTATAATTTCTCATTTTTCTGACTGTACATATTGTAGGATCATATCAGTCATGCAGTAATATATGTACATGAGGTAATAATGTCTGTTTCACTGTATTATCCTTCCTACCCCATAACCTTTCCCCTTCCTTCACTCCCCTCTACCTAATCTAATGTAACTCTATTCTTCCCTAGTACCCCACCCCACTTATTGTGAATTAACATCTGCATATCAGATTAAACATTCAGCCTTTGCTTTTTGGGTTTGGTTTATGATATTCTCCAACTCCATCCATTTACTAACAAATGCCATAAATTCTTTTTTCTTTAAAGCTGAGTAATATTCCATCTAATATATATATACACACACCACACTTTCTTTATTCATTCATCTGTTGAAGGACACCTAGGTTGGTTCCATAGTTTAGTTATTGTGAGTTGAGCTGCTATAAACATTGATGTAGCTATGTTACTGTAGTAAAATGGGATGTATTCAAACTAAAAAGCTTCTTCTCAGCAAAAGAAACAATAATTTGAAGAGAGAACCTACAGACTGGGAGAAAATCTTTACCACATGTACCTCAGATAAAGCATTAATCTCTAGGATATATAAAGAACTCAAAAAGCACCAAAAAACCCCAAATAACCCAATCAATAAATGGGCTAAGGAATTGAACAAACACTTCACAGAAGAATATATACAATCAATAAACAAATATATGAAAAAATGTTCAAAATCTCTAGCAATTAGAGAAACGCAAATCAAAACTAAGATTTCAGGCTGGGGAGATAGCTCAGTTGGTAGAGTGCTTGCCTCTTAAGCACAAGGCACTGGGTTCTATCCCCAGCACCGCAAAAAAAAAAAAAAAAAAACTAAGATTTCATCTTACTCCAATTACAATGGCAATTATCAAGAATACAAGCAGCAATAAGTGTTGGCGAGATGTGGGAAAAAAGGTACACTCATACATTGCTGGGGGGAATGCAAATTGGTGCAACCATTGTGGAAAGCAGTATGCAGATTCCTCAGAAAACTTGGAATGGACCCACCATTTGACCCAGCTATCCCACTCCTCAGTTTATACCCAAAGGACTTAAAATCAGCATACTACAGTGACGTAGGTACATCAATGTTTATAGAAATTTTTAACATATAAAGAACTCTTCAAACATTTCTTTTCAGTCTATTATTTGGTAAATATATAACTGTTACACATTAGAGATTAGGTGTTTTTGTGTTTTTTATTTTTCTCTTTTTTCCAGTAGTTCTTTAGAAGCAAGTATAAGCCCAACTTACTGTGAATAGATTTACATTAGCATGTAAGCTAATTGTTGAGTTCTTCTGTACTTTAAGTTTTCAAGATCCAAGAAAATGTACAAAACTACAAATAACTTAAAAAATAGTCCTAAAATAGATCCTGAAATAATTGATTCAGTCTTTGGCTAAAGATATATTTTTTAAAAGTTCATATTCTTTTTCAGTACTTTAATGTTATCATTTCTGAGTTTTATGAGGAGAAATAAATATTCTCTGTAAATACAAGTCACATCTCTACCTTCCTGAGGGCTGCCGTCACATCTCTGTATACAGAACACCTGATTCCCTACAGATGATTAATCTACTGAATTTTTTCTCTTGTTTTGGATTATTGGCTTTAGAAAATGAAAAACAATAGGAAGTGACACATTTTATTCTTGTGATAGTCTAACTACAGTTTTTTTTTTTTTTATCAGGCATCATATTGGTGTCATTTATACAGAAGTCTGTATTTACAGAACAATGAGGGGCAATTAAGGGATCCTTTAAATAGGAAGTCCTTAATAGGATTTTTAATTTACTGAATGGTATCTGCCAAATTTTTTAAACACATTTTTTTCAGTAAATGTGCTACACAATTCATATCTCATATATGTATTGTCAAGTCTTTGGCATGCTAGGTTTTTTTAACTCCATTTTTTTTATTGTTGTGTACTGCATATCAAATTTTTTCCCTATATATATCCACATATCATATTCTCTATAATAAGCAACAATGTTGCTTATTAAGATTCAGAAGCATAAGGTAAAATTATTTCCAAAGCAATTATTAAGTACCTATTACACGTCAAACTCTCCACAAAGCAGTGAAGATACACCCTTGAACAACCAGGGCATGAACCCAGTTCTCTGAAGTTCCTATACCATTTCATTTCTGCTCATACTTTTCTCTTAAGAATAACTGAACAAAGCAAACCACACCGTTTAAGCTTGTATTTGAAACAAAATTTAGAACTTCTAATTTTAGCAATTAACACCTTAGAGCTGGTATCTTTATGTCCTTAATTGGCTTATGCGAGAAACATACTCTTGTCCATTATAATCAGCTCAGTGGCAGTTTATTTTCTGGTAGAAAGGAGTGTCTTATGAATAGGCTCTGTGAATTTTTAAATGCATGTGGATGGTCGATGGAAACACAGCCATTTTGTTTTAATTCAGAGTAGAAGTGGGCTGTTATTTTACATTTAGGCACTGAGCAGGTTTTGAAAGTGAGATGCAAAGTTAATTCTATACATGCAATTTTCTTGTTACTGCTCTCTCTTATAAAATAGCATTTTTTCAGGGCTGGAGACATAGCGTGATGGTAGTATACTTGCCTAGTATGCACTCGGCCCTGGGTTCAGTTCTTAGCACTGAAAAAAAAAAAAGGAATTTTTTCTTTCTTTTGCAAAAGTAATAACATCACATAGAAAGTACATTACAAAGAAAAAGTCACTATAAATTTCCCCAGAGAAAACATTTTATTCATCCAGAATTTTTGTATTGATATATGATTGAGATCACATACTAGCACCATTATGTATACTACTTTTCTTATAAGAATAAATTGTAATAGTTCAAGTTCTTAGGTCCTTAAGTGTCTGCTTAAAACTGCAGAGAATGTTCTCATAGTTAAGTAGGTGATTTCCATTTTCTTCTTTTCCTCCTCCCCTCTCCCATCCTCATTCTATCTTCTTGAGTAGTAGAGAGGAACAGGTAGCCTTTAAACTGGATCTTAAAGCATGTAGCTTAGATCGTATTTGTATACAGAGAAGAGGAGGGCATTTCAGGAGGGGAAAATGCCATTAGAGATGCCGAGGTAGAAATTTTCCAGTCCAGAGTTAATATAAAGACTGTTGGAAAGGATTTATGTGGAAGAGACTGGTCAGTATAGTCCCTTAGGTCCTTTGGACCAATGTTTTGCACATTCTTTCAACTGAAGTGTGCAGTTTTACGTTCAGTCAGATAAATAGTAGAGGCACTTGATTATTTTCCAACAAAGGAAAAAATGGAAGTGGCAGTTCCAGAAGACCAACAAGACTTTAGTATGCAATTAACCAGTTTCCTTCCTTTCCCTTACAAATGCTTTTGTATTGGAGTAGTCCTCTATTATACCACAGGACCACAGAAATAAAAGAATTATGAAAAGGAGAGAAATATGTTATATGCATTTATAAGTAAGTTAAAATAAAACCCACTAATTTTTGTAACTATAATGCACTAACCAATAAAAGAAAAACTAATAAGTAACCTGCCTGCAAACTGTATAGTAAAAATACATTTTAAATATTTTTGAGCTTATAATAATGAAACATTGCAGAGTTTAAATTTGTGAGTCAGTCTTAGGTTGTTCTACCCTGTGCTGCCTGTTCTGTAGTCAACAACACTAGATTATACACAAATTCGTGAAACACTGTGAGATCTGTCCCCTTTTCATCAAGTCTCAGGGAAAAACAAAGGTGCAAAATGTAACCTGTGCACTTACATTCAAATTTATTCTGAAGTCATGTTTTACTGAAGCTCATGGATGCACAGGTTAGAATGGTGGCTACTAAAGGCTCAAGGGATGAAGAGAGTGGGAAAATGTTGGATAAAGAGGACCAAGTCTCAAACAGGAGGAATGAAGTTTTTGGTGGGGAGGGTCTATGACACAGTGCAGTAAATATCATTAGTAATGGATATTGTACAATTCAAAATTGCTGGGAAAATAAGATGTTCTCACCACAAAAAAAGTATTTGAAGTGGTGAATATATTAGTTAAGTTGATTTCATCATTCCACATCATATTCATAAATTGTAATATCACTTTAAACCCCATGCATATGTATAATTATGATTTGTCAATTTACAATAAAATTTAACAAAAAAAAATAGCTAAAGTCGAGTTCTGCAGGATCAATGTGTTGTCTTTCCTTATTGGTGAAAGAAAGCAAGAATCTTTCATATAGACCTTTCTTATAACAGTAATGATGATGGTTGATACATATACTGATTGGGCACCAGATATATGCTAGGCAATAGGATAAAGAACAGGTATGCACAAACCCCATCTCTAAATTATCAGTGAAAATTGTTACATCATATTTAGATAAACTCTTTGGAAAAATTTGCCTGGATTTTACCTGAAGTGTTCTTATTTTACCAGGATAATTTTATGTATACTGAAATTATGGCATCTTTTTCTTTTATATATATATTTGTATTTTCAAATTTTTTCCAATTAATATATAAGTGCTACTTCTCAACAGAGAAAAAAAGCTTAGCAAGAAATTTTTGTGATTTTTGCTTTGGGTAGATACCTTTCCAAATATATGTCTATTTGAATACATTGTTAGCTTTTAATGAACCTCACCCAAAATTGATATGGTTGCCTTCTTATTTAATTGGATCAAAAAGAAAATATTCATCAGGGCTGATCTTGATGCATCTGTTTATTTGCAGGATGGTTTCACACCATTGGCCGTAGCTTTGCAACAAGGTCACGACCAAGTAGTTTCACTCCTACTAGAAAATGACACGAAAGGAAAGGTGCGTCTTCCAGCCCTTCACATCGCAGCCCGAAAAGATGACACGAAAGCCGCTGCCCTGCTGCTGCAGAATGACAACAACGCAGATGTGGAGTCAAAGGTGAGGCCCAGGGACGCAGGCCTTTCCTGCAGCGATCCTAAGCTAGGCACACAGCCTTTAAGGACGCCTGGTCTCCCTCTGGGCAAACTCATCCCCAAAACTTACCTTCATTGAAAGGAATGAAGATGTGTGTCCAAGCCTGTCAAGTGAAGGCACACCCTCCCTTAACACAGCAAGCTAAAGGAGGCTGCAGACGCTGCCCTGTCGTGCTAAAAGGGAGGCCGCAGCCAAAGAAACTCATTGATATGCAATTGATAGTTCTCTTCCTTTTAATGCTTATTGGGAACATAGTGAACACTGCGACTCACACATCAGGGTGTGCCCAAGGAAGCCTCTGGTTGATGTCTGAGGTGACAGGCAGTGCACTGAGTGTAGATCAGCTGCGGAAAGCATGCCAGCCGCGAGAGCCACAGCCGGAAGTTCCCATTGTCTTGACATGTCTTACTTGAAAGTCTCTGTGAAGGAAATGTGGCAACTGGACTAGGTCGTCACGTGGCCCTCCATCCAGTCTAGCTTTCTCTGTGCCTATTGTGCTTCCATCATAGCTTTCATCCTCCTTCCTTAGCTGTCATGAGCTTTCTGCAATCCATGTCACCGATAGTGAACTAACCGTTCATTTTTTCCTCCTCTTTGCTTCCAAATGTGTTAACCTAGATGGTGGTGAATAGAACAACAGAGGTATATATATATATATATCTACATATATGTATAATCTATATCGCATCATCACTTATCCATTACGTAGTGCTGCTGCCTCATTTCCTTCCTTCCTTCCTTTGCATTGCCTTCTGTAGGCTAGATACCTGCTTTATTCCCTGCCCCGCAAAGGAGCATGTGCCAGAGCAGACAGTAGTTTGATTACCAGGGCTTTCTGCAGCTGAACTTGGTGTTTGAAGGGAAGACTTAGGAATCCCTGGAACTTAAGTGTGTTGCATGTGACATGAAGAGTTTGGACACTTTAGAGGCTTATCAGCTATACCTGAAGCTGCAGACAACCCTGTCATTCTACTCCTCCAGAACTGATTCTTTAGGGTTCTGCATGACACTTACCCTCCATGGTGTCAGCAAAGGGAAAGTTACCTCAGAAGGGTGACAATATGACCCACCTTCCACAAGAGTCAGACGGCTGGCATGGCTAAGAAGCTTGCTCACACACTAGAAATGCATCTAGTTCCTATAAGGTTTCAATCTTTGGGGACTAAGTGAATTGCTGCATGTTTAGCATTTTTTAAGGAAGTAAAATGATCATGGCATAGAAAAAAAAATCAAGAAAATTGTGCTAATGAACAGACATTTGCTAACAAAGAGATCAACTTGTGGAATCTTTATGGAATATAGTCACCCATTATGCACAACCAATTGTGTGCTAATACTACTTCCGCCAAAATTGCTTTAGTCATTAAAATTGGCATTTACTATTGTTAATTCAAATTTATGTTAAATATATAAAACTAATTGAATTTGGATGAAAAGTTTCAATGATTAATTGTATCATTAGTAATAAAACAGCTTTAAAACAGTAATGTTCAAGCTTTCTATGAGCTAAAAAGATTTTTCTTGTGGTCCCTATTTTAACTTTCTGAAATGTTGGTTTCTGTATAGTTCAATTTACTGGATTAATAAAATTGATCCATTGCTACCCTTGGATTTTCTCTGGCTGTTTCTTTGCCTGTGAGTATGGGGTGTATTAGAAGCCCTATGAGCAATTGGCACTGATCGAAACCTAGTACAGAACAGAATGTGAATCTCAGCATATTTTGCTTCCTCATTTTTATTTGGGTAGGATTATGATAGTAACCTGTCAGACAAGGAACCGGCAGGAATCAATTGAATGTCTACTGTGTTTTCTTTACAGAGTGGCTTCACTCCGCTCCACATAGCTGCTCACTATGGAAATATCAATGTAGCCACGTTGCTGTTAAACCGAGCGGCTGCTGTGGACTTCACTGCAAGGGTAAGAGCACAGCAATGCGTAATGACTTTACATATTTGAAATGATTTTTAACTCTCTTTTTCTAGCATAAGGAAGAAGCTGGGACAGTTGACCTCCAAGGGTTTTTCCAATCAGTGAAAGCTGTGATCTCCTACTCACCCCAGTACATTTTCTTGCTTATGTAGGTGTGCCTGTTTCCTAGCAGGAAAACTAAATCAACATCAGGCTAGATGGGTGGGTGATGAATAATAAGTGAAGAATATGTGGTTCTAGTAACCACGGCTAGGAACTGCCAAGAGTTCCCCAAGATGAAATTCATGAAACTGCTAGAAATGTTTCAGATGGCACTGAGAGTGCTCTCAAGATCATGGTCTCAACCTTACAGGTGGCAATGTGCTTGGAATATCCACAAGAGGTCCACACTTCCAAACCTTCAGAATCTTTTGTCTCCTTCACACTTTTAGAATGAGTAACAAGATTCTCTAACCACTCAGGCTCATTGAGAAAGAGCTAGAATGGCATACACACCACCCAACAGTAGCTCGAACACCCAGACACAGTAATACTGCTCTGAACTTTAGGCTTGATCATCAGAAACATCATTGTCAGAAATAGAAGTGAGGCTGGAAATAGGATGGAGTCGTGATTGAAAGTATGGACTCTGAATTCATACTCCAGAGTTCAAAGTTTGACTTTAACTTCTGTCTGTCTATAATTTTCATTTATAAGATGAATTAATAGGAATTATGAAATTTAATAACCATAATAAACTGATAACACCTTTCCCTCAAGTCACTGTGAGACTTAAGAAGTAGTGCATACAAAGCCCTGAGCATCCTGACATACCATCAACAACAGCAGCACTATTATTCCGAAAATAACCTCTTAAGTATTACTTTGCTGAAACTTTGTCTGTTGGAAGAGGAATAGATGAGATGAGATAGGGAGTCAAGGCATAATGCCAGGATTAGTAGTAGCAGTAATAAAATTAATACCATTTTTACTGGATGGGAGATGCCAGGTTAAGCATTTTATCTCACTTATTCCAATATGAAGAAAAGTGTGACTTACCCCTGTTTTACAAAAGAGGAAACCAAGACTTAGAGATAAGAAGTAGCGGCTCCAGGATCAGAGAGCTAGCAGGTGGAAGAGGCAGGATATTAGCCCCAAAGTTCTTGACCTCTCCAGTATTCCATCTCCCTTAGGCAACTTAAAGGAATCCATTATCCTTTTCCTGTTATAAGTCACTAATTGTCTAAAAATTAATAAGGGCTCAAATTGTGCTAATATGAAGTCTATTTCTTGCACCATTGTTATCAGCCTTTATCAGTTTCAAAAACTTGAGAGTGTCAGTCAGTTCTTTCTACTCTAAAGCTTCATTCTTAGTGTATTAACTACATCCTTGATGTGACAGAGCCAAGGCCTCCTCTGACTCTTTGAAGGACAAAGTTAAGCACCTCTTTAAACCAAGTATAGAGCAGACGTGTCAATGTTAAAATGGAAGTTCATTTCATGATGCCTTCTTCTGGCTTTATTTCTATAATACACAATATATTTTTTTTTAAAAAATCATAAAGTCACATCTTCTAATTAGGACATTTGGAAAATTCATGTCAGGGTGATGTCTGAAGTTTATCTTTGTGCTATTGTTCAGAAATGCTGCTGAAAATAAGACTGGGGAAATATTTAAGCAATTTAAAGAGCACAAATTATAGTATTTTCTAACCCCTTCAAGCAATTTCAAAGCATTCATTTACATTAAAACAATTTACATTAGAACAAATGACTGCAGTAATTACAAAAGAAGCTCATTTATTGATTAAAAGATCGTTGAAGACCTTGGACCCACATAGTTAACCTTGCTCAACTCATCATGACTTAAAATAATTACACTTGCTTTTGTTTAAAATAGGTTAAAATCCAGACTTCTCACTGATTTGGAAAAGCATTTTTCCTGATCATTCATAATTAATGAGGCCTCATAGCCTTCCGAGCTAAAGACTGTGGCGGAATTTCATTGTACTTACAGGAGACCTGATCTGTCACTCGCTCCCAGCAACCTCTGCTTTGCTCAGCAGCAGGTAATGGATGACTTGCTTTACCATGCTGAGAAGAACTCTCCACTAAGAGCTGGACTGTTTTAGATTCCAAACCTCTAATAACTCGATTACTACTCATTCAGCATCTACACTTTTATACTATAGAGGCCACCTGCTTCCCAACCCCAGCAGGGTCTTTCTAGGTCACAGTTCTCTGGAGAGTGCAGATGTGAAAGTAAGAGGCCCTGGACCCCAGGTAGAATCAGATTATGTCTGCTCAGAATGATGAAGGAAAGATCATTAAGCCTCGGGATTGCTAAGAACTGGCTGCGAATCATAACCATTAATCACAGGCCTCAGAACTGTGAGATGGTTGGAGTTAAATTTAAAAAACAACAATAGCAGTCTTTGTCTTTAGGGATTGTGATTCTATTTTATGACCATGGCAGGGTACACATTGGTTGAAATCATTGAAGGAAGAGTCTCACAACTGTGTGCAGCTCTGTGGACTGAGAGTGTGGCCCAGGGAATGGCTACCTGCTAGCAAAGAGAGCTGGGGGACAGGAACAAGGACAACACTTCTGGAGTCATTTCCAAAGCAGATAAGAGGCAGAAACAAATGCAGTGTGACTAAAGGGAGCACACAGTAGAACAGATTGCTCTCTGTGATTCTTTGTAGCACTCACTAATTTATGCAGTAATAAAGCAGATCCCAGCTAGTGGCAAATACCCGCAATGAGCAATTCTAGCAACTGATTTGTGGTATGCTTCCCTGTTTTATTAACACTTTCCCTTAGATTTTTGTTATGTCAATTTTGACTTCTACATTGTGGTTTTGCTGCATTTGTATATTATATCCCATCTATCACCTCCAGTATTTCCTTTGGATTATCCATGGAGATGGCCTGTTCAGCCTCCTGGGTCCACTGTGAGAGTTAATGTAATAGCTGACGAATGCCGCAGTGCAGCATCAGCAGTTCTCATGCTTTGAACTGAGTCTGCTGAGATGGCGTTGACACCCTCTGAATTCACGCTCGACCCTTGCTCTCTTAGCAGATCCTTCTTGCTCTCTTGGGGCAGAGAATGTGACTGAGACACACCATAGCTACTACTGATTATCATTCCAGTAAGGAGCATTTATGCACAGGAGGAACTAAAGGCCAAATTATATTATGTGGATACCTGCAGAGTTCCTTTCATTGATTGAAGAAGAGAGATGAATACTTTGCTGGCTAAGAGTTTTTTCATCAAATATAATGGACTGCCTAACCTAATCTTCACTCTTGCTACTGACCTTTCTCGTGTCAATTATTATTCGACTTTCCATTTGAGAAGAAAATTGAATAAGCATCCTTCTATTAGTCTTGCTATTTAGTGCTTCCTGATTTGACCTCTGAAAGGATTAAGGATTTATATTTCCAAAAGGATTTCAGGTGGTTTACAAATCATAATATACAAAATAAGTCTTGGAAGGATGAAACAGAGACAGTGTTACCAAGGAGCTGGGATGAATCAGTACACACAACTGTATAATAAATGCAGGTTTTAAAAGCATTGATACATGTTGTAGAAATGAAAGCATGGATTATATGGTTTTCTTTCTTTGACAAAGGAAATGCTATAGCATGTGTGAAAATAGGGATTTTTAGCATATGAATCCTATTGAGAACAGTTACATTGTTGACACTATCTTTAATTATTATGCTGCAAAAGGCTCTATTTGTTGCTCCATACTGCCTGTGATGCTACATCTCCATCTGTGAAAGTACCTTGCCCAGGGAAATTGAGAGACTGTGACCAGTTCATGATGTTCTAATTGTATGGAACACTTGGCTCGTGTGCCACAGATTCGTGTGACTAGTTAGCATGCACAGCAGATAGCCTTTCTCAAATATCAGACATTTAAACAAGGTTTTGACAGGTACTAGACTGTATTTGGAACTGAAATCACACAAAAGATGACTTTCTTTAAGAAATTTTGGGGATAAAATAAGAGCAGTATCTTTAAATATTAGAACTACTTAACCTCTTGGTGGAAAAATAAAAGCATCAGATTTCTGTTCCATCCAAACAAGAGACCATCATGGTTTGGCGTATACGTGCGCAAAACAGTGTTCATGGATAAATTTTACCTTGAGACTTCTTTTCTAAATTCAATTCAATTAGCAATATTTATAGAGCATCTACTGTGAGCTAGACCTAAAGGTTCAGATGAGCCGCTGACTTTACTACTATTAGTATTTATTACTAGTACTCTTGTGGCCCTTATTCTACTAATTGGTTTGGGCATCAGGGTGCTTAACCATATAACACAGTCTTTCCATTAATTTTCCAAAACACAACTAAATATCTAAAACATTTTATTTTATTTATTTTATTAGTACTGGGGATGAAAGCTAGTAGCACCCCCCTACTGAGCCCTTGCTATTTTTGAATTTTGAGATAGGGTCTTGCTAGCTTACCTAGGACTCTGAGCAGTTAGGGTTACAAGTAGGACTTTTTTAAAATCTTAAAGTTCAAATAAGAAGGTAAAGCTAAAGGTTATGTTCTGAACATCCCCAAAGTCCAGACTGTGACTCCTTCCTTGATACCTCCAATGATCATCCCTTCCCCAATCCCTCAGAGATCACTGTATTGCAGTCTTTCTTTCCCAGTGGAAACTCTTTACCATGGCTGTCCTAGCCTGAGTCAGCCTCTTAAACTGCCTGTGAGTCTCAGTGAAAAGAGAAAACTGTTTACTCCATGGCTATCTTTATTCAGTAGCCACTCACTAATTTTAATTTAAATTACATTTAAAATTCATGTCTTCATTTACAAGAGTATTTTGAGCTTCAATACCTACACTTGGCAAGTGGCTGCTATATTAGATGGTACAGATATGCAATATTTCCATCAAAGAAAGTTCTTTAGAACAAAGACACCATCCTTTATTGACACTATCTTTCTATCACACCATCTGTCATAGGCCTACCTTCCCATCAATGTCATAATTATCTCTCAAAGTAACTTGCCCTCCAAGGAAGATGGTTACTCTCTGCCCCATATGTGGGCACCGCAGCCTGTGCTTCCACTCAGACCTTGAATATCATGTTATTTATGTGGTATCATGCATTTTGGATGCCCCTTTACTTTCTAAGCTCCTCAAAGACTGAGATGCCTTCTTCATTCTGCCATCTCCAGTTTTCCTTCTGTTTCACAGTTGTTCACCTGATGCCTGACTCTGTGCTAAGGACATTTTAACAAGAGCTTAATCCTCTCAGCCTTTCAGGGGAGGACTTGCTAGCCACAGAGAATGTGTCTCTTATGGTCTAGATCTTTTTCAGGAAAGGTAGCTATTTATTTCACAGACCATTCCTCTCTATTCTGTAAGGAAGATGACCAGACCTTTGCTTTGGTTGCCCTTTATTGCCTGTCATGAAGTGGTATTCTTGACATACCATTGGAGTTACCAGAATGTTTAGTAGTATTCCATTTCGATTGGAGGGCTGTAGATATGAAAACATCAAGAACTTTCCCTGTTAGAAAATAGGTGGTTAGTAAATGTCATTCCCTTCCTTTCTTCTGCCAGTAAAATTTAGAGTAATAATGATATTTTTAAAGTTAGAATGAAGCATTTACTAAGTTCCAGTTTCTTATTGGGCATTTTATACTCAGTGTCATAGGATTCTATGAAGGCTGAAGTAGAAAGATAACTAAATGTATTTATAGCTCCCCCTAACATGCTGCTCTGCCTCACTTGCAGGACTTTGAATTCCTCATGGTCAGACCTGTGTCATCTTACACATTTTGGAATCCCTGGAGTATAGCCCAGTGCTTGGTATTGGAGGGGAGTACATATTTATGAAATTAAAGAATGAATAAACATATCATTACTAGGCCTCCCTGTCCACTACTCCTGGGTACCACCAGCGACCATGCAAACCAGCTTTTCTCAAGTCCCAGTCCCCTTCCGGATTATCAAAACTCTTGTTGCTTCGGGCTAAATCTACCTAGGGTTAGGAGTTGCTTCCCAAAATGCGATCAGCTGCCCTGAGGGAGAAGCAAAATCAGGAAAGTTTAGTAGACTTTAAAGGCAATGCCCCAAACCCAAGTCAGATATGGAGTGGCATGTTTGACCCAGAGACTTGATATTCACCTGTGTAGCTGGCTGTGGACAAGGGGCTAGAGCAAAGGGTTAGGGACCACAGGATACTGTTGAAGTCTGTCCATTTCAGGGTGTTTGAAGCAGGACCTTTGGACTATGAAGAACCAATCAAGATGACCACCAGAGAATGCTTAAAAGGACATCAGTGTCCCTCCAGCTGAGGGAATGACTGACTTTCATAATGGTTTTTATAGGACACAGGGCTTCTAGAGTCTCTACTTTGATTGGTATAGTGGTACATTTATTTATTTATTTATGTTATGTTATATTATGTTATTTGTTTATTTATTTATTTATTTATTTATTTATTTATTTATTTATTACCAGGGATCAAACCCAGGGCCACTTAACTAATGAACTACATCCCATCCCATTTTTATTTATTTTAAAACAGACTCTTGCTAAATTGCTGAGATTAGTCCTGAACTTGGGATCCTCCTGTCTCAGCCTCCCTAGTCTCTGGGATTACAGGCATGCACCACCATACACAGAGAAAATACATTTTAGAACTATATTTCCCCTCATTTTTAATTTATTGTTAAGTAAAAAGAAAGAAAAATTACCCATAAGAGTCCTGTTTTCTCATTCACATATTTATTCTTATATAAACCTAACACAAAGATTTCTTTGTACTGATGCATATTTTTTAAATAGTTAGGTCTGCATTCTTGTGTAGTTCAACAGTATTGAAGACAGACTTTTTTTTTAAATGCTAACATAAGCCTCCTTTTGAATGAAAATAGGGATTCGAGAATGTTAACAAATGTTTAAACGTTTAAATCCATTAGTACATTTGACCTTTATAACATCTTCCCATGTGGTTTGGGGTCTATGTTGTTCCCCACCTGAAAAGGGGAAATTTCCAAGTGGCAGCAGCATAGAGTGAGGAGAGGATACATGCTGGGCCCCTGGATGCTCATCCCGTCTGTGTCACTGTTCTGATGTGGTTCAGAACCACAATAAATATGTGAATGAAAAAACAGGACTCTTATGGGTGGTTTTGCTTCACCACCTGGCCTGCAGTTTTCTGAAGAGCTGAGGAGACACCTGTCAACCACAAGCCCTTCTCTGCCCAACAACTTTGTCTGGTAGTGATGGAGGTGACCTCTGGCTTCCCTTCCTCCTCTCTTAACAGAGAGTAGGTTCAGTGCAGTGGCAAAGTAAGTCACATCAAAGTCGGGTTGCCAGAATCCCAGTGTCCCTGTAGCTTACCCCACGTGTTTCTGGGCATGCTTCAGTTTTTATCACCCATAAAAGGGTCCAATAATAATGGCTAATGCATGTTGTCCTGATAACTGAATGAACTACTCCAGTGTTTGACCAAGAACACAAGGGCAGGAGCTCTAGACACACTTGTGGTTGTGGCTGTTGCTGCTTTCATCAGCAGGGGACCCACTCGTTGTATCAAACAATATCAAACAGGTGACAACATGGCAGCTCTCGGAAGTACTCCTGAAGGGAGACAGACATGGTACTTCCCAGAATGTTCAAGTCATTGTTTGCTGTGGCGTTTATCAGCATAAGGCCAGCCTTTCAGAAATGATTAAGAGGGCATTGTTTGAGACAGGACTCCACTGGGGGAAAAAAATCACAGAGATTGGAAGGTATATATTTATTTTCCTTTGGCTCCTTGAATGTGTGTCCTGCTTCCTGTGGTGCTGTTGTAGAATTGTTGCTCTGCGAACATTTTTAAATGACCCGAATAAATCCTATTTTGAAAATCTGTGAAATAAAATTCTATTAAGGTAGGAGTTAGCGGTGCTCATTTTATTCATTTGCACCTTAAAGGAATTATTTATTAGCTGTAGAATTTTCATTGCCTCCAGTGAGCGCAAGTAGCACCTGGGACTGCTGTGTCCTGGACTGACCTCTACTTAACACTCCAGCACATTTTCCACACTCATTGTCATTAGAAGGTACTTTTGGATCAGCTCAGATGTGCCCTGCTCCCTTCCTCGAGCACTAGGGGTTCTTCCATGGCAGTGACTTAAACATTGCTCATCTTCCTCTGGTGGTTTAAAGAATATGCAGGAAGGGCAAAGGGGCACCTCAAGGGAACAACTTAGGACTTTGCAAAACTGGAGTTGCAAAGGGTAAGCACCCTTGGACCCATGCATGGTCATTTACTGGGTTGCTCCCAAATTGAAGCAAGTGGTTCCAAGAAAACACGTTCAAGTAGGAGATCATCATGAACAAGCATTGTTGGAAAAAGCAATTTGATAAGCTGCACTGTGATGGAAACACAGGGATTAGAATCGGTTTCAAAGAAGATTGGAGCTGGGAGTATATTTTTGTGGCTGAGCATAGGCTTAGCATGCATAAGGCCCTGGGTTCAATGTCCAGCACCAAAAAAAAAAGAGCTGGGCTGGGTGGTGCATTCCTGTAATTCCAGCAACTCCGGAGTCTGAGGCAGGAGGATCACAAGTTCAAAGCCAGCCTCAGCAAAAGTGAGGCACTAAGCAACTCGGTGAGACCCTTTCTCTAAATAGGACTGGGGATGTGGCTCAGTGGTTGAGTGTCCCTGAATTTAATCCCTGGTGCACCCCCACCCCACGCAAAAAAAAAAAAAAAAGAAAAGAAAAGAAATACGTGGAATCTGAAGCCCGGATGCAAGTATGAAATGAGACTGGAGATGAATGGTGACTCCAGCCCCGGAGCAATGCCAGGCTGGGCACCACCCTTGAACCTTCAGGTGGAAGGGAAGCATAGCTTTTCATGAAGGCGTGGAGTGATGGCAGTAGTGTTTGATATGAATTATGAGACCCATGAAGGGAGAAAGAGTCAGTTGTGAGCTGTTATAAACTCTAGTCACATGGGGATAGAGGAGGGAGTGGGTGAGGGGGGCATGTCCAATCCCTGGCATGCTGCTGCTGCTGTCCTCAGTATTGGCCACTGGCTCTTGATGGTGGAAGGGGAGTCTCACTGACCTCAGAAGCTTTTGAAATCTGTATAGTCCTTTTTGCTTGTCACTCTGGCTGGAACATGATAAGAGAAGGCCAGGATGGCTGGGCCTCCCTCATCACATGGGACAGTCCCATGCAAATAACAGTGTTCCAAAGTGCCAATGACGTCCTGCTGAGACATTCTAGATTAAACATCTCTTTACAGACAAAAGTTGGAGTGGCGGGATGTCCCAGGATGGGGAGGAATGGCCTAGAAGTTCATGCTCAATCTGAGACTGCTCTTCAGGGGGTGCCGAGCATATCCCAGGAATGCACTATTTAGCTGTCACTACTGAGACTTTGAAATGAGGTAGGAAAACTTGCACAAAGTTCAAACTAAGGTAGTAGTTTTCCTTGTTCCTGAATACCAGGTACTGTGGCACATTACTTCATTTATTCCTCACAGGGATCATATGAGGTGCGGGTATGATTTCTATCTTATACCAGGAGGTAAGAAGTTAAATGTCTGTGCAAAGTCATACGGCTCTGAAGTCATGTAGCTCAGAGTGAGAACCTATAATGTAAAAATAAGACACAAAGCAAATAAACTACACTGAGACAGTGTAGTTCATAGTAGCCTAACATCAGAGGCAATGTTTATTTGAGCTTTGAACTTAACCCAGGGTTATTCCCCTCCAAAAACATAACTGACAAAAGCTCTCCCAGTCTCGCTGGCAAACCATTTTCTGCCAGCACCAAGGTGGCAAGATGAATTAAAAACATTTTGATCTTTGTTAATCTTGCTTTGAAATGATCTCTTGTTAGAAATTCAGATAATTTTATGACAGACATCTGATACATGTTTTTGAAAAGAAATATGAGGTGGGCTTGTCTCTGCAAGGAGTGAGGCCCTCTGATTTTGAAAATTAAAGACATTCCTAATGGCTTTTAAATCTAGGGCTTCTCAGTCAGTTTTTCTCTTAGATTCTGACTCATTAAATCTTAAGTGAGTACTTGCAGTCTCTGTTTTTAACAAGGTCCTCAAGTGAGTACTTGCAGTCTCTGTTTTTAACAAGGTCCTCAATGATTCTTCCATTGCTTTTTTTTTTTTAAAGCAAGTGAATCGTTTGGGGGGATTTTGTTTGTGTGTGTGTGTGTGTGTGTGTGTGTGTTGTGTAACTAGGAATTGAATCCAGGGGGCTCTACCACTGAGTGATAATCCTCAGCCCTATTATTATTATTATTTTTTTTTTTTTGAGATAGGGTATCACTAAGTTGCTTAGTCTGACCTCAAACATGTGATCCTCCTGCCTCAGCCTCCCTGGGTACTGAGACTATAGGCTTATGCCAACAAGACTGACACAAACATTTATTCTAATCAGGCAAGATGAGAAATATTCACTAAGACCATGCTATGAATATCTTTGTCTATAAATTGCCCAAGTTGAGTGATAGGTCTTAAAAAATTGTTTGCCTGTAACAATTACTTTACTGTTTATAACCGCTTAAAAGAAACTTGAATTTACATGTTTTACAGCTTACAAGATACTTCCATATACACCACATCATTTGAAACCCACAGCAATACACATTTTTACAGACGAGCAAACTGAGGTCCCCAAAAAATCATTTGTCCCAGATTTTACTGAGAGTAAAGTGGCAGAACAAAGATTTGATTCCAGGCCTTCTCAGTCACTTCATATGTCTCCATGTATGTCCATGAGAGCTGGTCAGTCACACCGGGCTGTTGGGAGACTCAGGTCAGTGCTCGGTGTGTGACAGCAATATCTGGAAGTTGGTTTTGACCACTGGAGTAGCTAGGTCTTCATGGTCCCTGGTGGATCATCTCTGGTCCTTGGGACAAATTCATACATAAGGCAATTTGCAACATCGATTCTTTTTCTTTCCAAAACATTTTTCTTTAGGAACTTTAAGGACGTTGTTTACATTTCTTGACAGTTTGGAACTTTGGCAAGCATTTAATTTATCTGAAGATCAAATGAGGACAAGGCACCTGAGAAAATAACAGTTTAGAGTTAGCTGAGGTCTCAAGAGTCTGCAAGAGATGACTTACTTTCTGGAGGGGAAAGGAAAATATTTCATGCAGAAATAAGGAAGTTCCAGATGTGTCAGAAGTGATGTAGGAGTGTAGAAAATTTCTAATCATGAAGTCCCTTAAATATTTTTGCGTTTAAGAATATTTGGTGGTGGAATTTTGGGAAAAGGGGTGGGATTTTTTAAATTAAGGTTACATTGTTAGAAACATTATAGAAAATTCACATCTCTGGATCGATTCACTGAAATAATTTTAAAATATGAAATAATTTTCCTCAATTGTATAGGGAGCACTTGATTATATCTGAGTTTTAAATGACTTTCAGCTCAGTTACTCTGTCTCTCTCCTCATAGATATTCATTGCTAGGAAAGACTCTCTTTACAGTAACACACGTAGCAGGCTACTTTTGGATGAACATTAATAGCGACACCTTTAATGAATGTGAAAGAAAGCCATGAGTTCTTATTTCAAATAATAGTGTTGAAACTCACCGCTCTTAAACATTGAATGTTTTTATTAGTATTGAATATGCTGTTTCCTTTTGGTTGGAAATTGTATGTCAGCAGCATTTTCTTTATAGAAACTATGCTACTTGGATTCAGAGCTTGAACTAATGTCTGAAGAAGTTAGGAAGATACTACCTAGACATCTTTCTCCTCTATGATCCCTGGAAAGAATCTGCACATCTTATGGAAGCAGACAACTCGGGGTCATAGCTCTGGCATTTTCTAACTTGCCTCACCTTGCCTGTGAATTTGAGTGAATAGCATCTATTTCATGGGTTATTATGGAGAAAAAAAATAAGATAATGTATGTCTTCTAGGGTCTAAACAATGCTGGTTGTTTTACTCTATTGAGATTGCTCTCTTGTAAAACAAATAATTGCTTGGTCTCAATTGGGGTCAATTTTTTTAGCAGAACTCTTTACAGGTAAAAGGCATTTCTGTTTCAGTCTTCAACACCCACCCCTCAACATTCCTCATTATTTATGGATAATGGAAATCCTGAAATGTAGTCTAAAAATATGTTTGAAAAGCATATATATTGAATACCCATTAGGGTGCCTACTGTCAAGTAAAATAACCAGTGTTAACAAGGTTGTGGGTTTAATTTCATTCTATTGCATATGGTTTTCCAGTTTTCCCAGCACCATTTGTTGAAGAGGCTATCTTTTCTCCATTGCATATTGTTGGAACCTTTGTCTAGTATGAGAAAATTGTATTTATTTGGGTTTGTGTCCATGTCCTCTATTCTGTACCATTGATCTACCTGTCTATTTTGGTACCAATACCATGCCGTTTTTGTTACTATTGCTTTGTAGTAGAGTTGAAGATCTGGTATTGCAATACCCCCTGCTTCGCTCTTGCTACTGAGGATTGCTTTAGCTATTCTAGGTTTTTTATTCTTCCAGATGAATTTCATAATTGCTTGCTCTATTTCTGTGAGGTACATCATTGGGATTTTAATTGGAATTGCATTGAATCTGTATAGCACTTTAGGTAGTATAGCCATTTTGACGATATTAATTCTGCCTATCCAGGAACATGGGAGATCTTTCCATCTTCTAAGGTTTTCTTGAATTTCTTTCTTTAGTGTTCTGTAGTTCTCATTGTAGAGGTCTTTCACCTCTTTTGTGAGATTGATTCCCAAGTATTTTATTTTTTTCGATGCTATTGTGAATGGGGTAGTTTTCCTAATTTCTCTTTCTGAAGATTCATCACTTATGTATAAAAATGCATTGGATTTATGAGCATTGATCTTGTAACCTGCTACTTTACTGAATTCACTTATGAGTTCTAAAAGTTTTCTGGTGGAATTTCCAGGTTCCTCTAAATATATAATCATGTCATCAGCGAAGGATGTGCTATGTAGCAGAGATGGAACAATGTCATAATACTGTTAAAGAAATTATATTAAAATTAAATTAATATTGTATTAACAGAAATTGAAAAGAGAAGAATATTGATTTGAGCATTTCAGAGGGAGAGAATAGCAGGAATTAAAGTTTTTATGGGAAAAATACTAGGACTGGTTATTGAAGAAAGAAAATTTCAACAGTGGGAAATGGAATATGGACATTTTGGGAAAAGGAAACTCTAGGTTAAGAGCCCAAAAAAGAGAATATGGGTAATGGTGGATAATTTGAATGGAGCAGAGGCTCAGAGAAAACTATATTATAAAGGGTCTCACTTGTCATTGTGTAGTAAAGGCGTCTGAATTAAAATGACATCAGAATTCTTTATACATAGAAAAAAAAAAAAAAAAAAAACAAGGTTGTGGGGATCTGAGAACTCTATACACTCTTGATGGGAATGCAAAATCATTTAGCCACGATAAAAAGTTTGGTATTTCCCTGGAGGTATCATCTGACCACTTAATTGTATTTCTGGGTTTATACCAGGAAAAAAAATTAAGAATCTGGAGAGGTTTATATACCTAGATACATAGCAGTATTATTTACAGTAGTCAAAAGGTGGATGCAACATAAGTGATCAACAGTGGGTGAATGGATAAGCAGAATGTGATATACACATGTCAGATTATTACTGAGCTTTGAAAAGGAAGGAGATTTTGATTCATGCTATAACATAGAGGAAACCTAATGGCGTTTGCCATGGACTGGGGGTAAAAAGGGATAGAGAATTGCTTCACAGGTATAAAGTTGAATTTCTCAAGATGAAAAGAATTCTGGAGGTGGATTATACAACAGTGTAAAAGTACTTATTGCTACTGAATTGTACACTTAACAGTTGAGATGGAAGTTTTAATTTATGTGTGTTTTACCAAAAGCATAACACTGAAAACTACCAAACTAGATATCTACAAAGATTGAATCATCTGTAACATCCAGTGATACAAAGGCAGAAGAGACATTTGTAATTGAGGGAAGAGGTCCAAGATCAGCTTTGATTCCAGTCTTCCTATCTGGTAACAGCTGGGAATATATGTATCAGCTGAGGTGGGCGGGGACAAATGTTGAATATTTACTTTAAATAAGATCTGCCTTACTACACTACTAAACCACTTGAAAGAACCAGAGGAAAACCTGAAAGCCTTATCTAAATTGTTGGTGAGCCGCCCCTATTTTTCCAAGTGGAAGCCTCTGACAGTCTTAATGATGAACAGCCTCATATTAACCTTAAAATAAATAAATCTCCTAAGTTTGGAGCAAAATAGATCAAACACTCAGAACCTGATTTCACAACAAACATCAAATATCCAAGCATCTGCTACTGCCTGGGGAGCCTGACACTATCAGGTGTCTCATCAAATGGGATTTAGTGGGTGTCCCTGGGAGAGATGAGGTCAAGAAAGTGTCAGTGGAGTCGATATCTTACTTCTTAGCAAGGCTATGTGGACCTAATCTCCTTACCCAGAAGACACAGAGAGAAAAGGTGGTGGAGGATAAGCAAGCAGTTAGCAAAACTGGAGAAGAGAGGGGAAAAAAAGAGCATTTTCATTATCTGTAAAAGAAATCCCATATCATTTAATTCAGTTAATTGAAAATTCATGAAAAGCTAAGTGGATATTTAATAACAATAGTAGCCACCTTAGTCAAGACAGTATGAAGGAAGTTTCCAAGTTTATTTTATATTTTATACAAAAGACCATCTAAGTATAATTCCTTGTAAACAAAGATCTACTTATATTTCAAACTCTGAAGGCTGGAGTGTTTTCTTTTACGTATTTTCAATTATCAGAAATTTTCTAGGGTATATCCTTTAAATAGCAAATCCTTATTCAAAGCATCACTGCATATATGTTATGCATTTCTTGATGCATTAAAAAATGTAGGCATTCTCATAGAAAAGAATGAAGTTCTGATACATACCACAACATGGATGAATCTTGAAAACATTCTGCTAAATGGAAGAAACCAGTCACAGAAGGCCATATAGTGTATGGTTCCATCTATAGGAGAAGCTCAGGCAAGGCAAATCTACAAAAAGAGAGTAAATGTGTAACTAAACAAGGATGTAGGGGACTAAAAAATGAGAAATGGCTATTTAATAATATGGGATTTCTTGTAGGATGATGGAAATGTTCTAGATAATGGTGATTTAGACAACTAATAAGTACACTAAAAATCACTGATTTAATTGAACACTTAAAAATGGTAAATTAGGGACTCAGGAACAACGCAGGGCATATTCTTCAAGCAAAAAATAATTCTGCTTCAGAACGAATATTCAAATTCTTTCATTTGTTCACAAATGCATAGACTTTAGTGTCTAGCTGACTGACTTGTATCCCAATTCTGCCACATATAAACTATTTGATGTTGAATACCTAAGAAGCTGCTCTGAGCCTCATTTCCTCATCAAAAAAATAAGAAAATACCACTATGGGATTGCTATCAAAGTTAAATACAGTGCCATTAATGTCAGTTGTTTCTCGAATTATTTAGCACATACTAGGTACTTAATAAAAGTTGCCTTCCTTTCATTTTTGAACACATGTTTTTAGCTGTACAAGCTTCTTCTCAAGAAATCCCAGTTCATCAACCATTCATATATTTTTTCTTTATACTCAAAATATATATTGAAGTTTCATCATAAACCCATTTTCCACTTTATAGTTTGTAATAAACAGTAGTTTTCAAACTAAACAAAAAATGGGAAATCTTATGGTATGTCAGTTATACTTCAACCAATTTATAAAAATAAACTAATAAAGTAGTCTTGGTGGAAAATGATAAAAATGTATGGAAAAATAATTTTTAAACTCATAAGGAAATTAAAAGTAACAGGAATTCTAGAGTTTATCTACATAGTATTAAAATCTATGCGACTGCTATGCCAAGTACTCTGGAGACTGAGGTAAAATTGCAAATTCAAGGCCAGTCTGGGGAGTAACTTAGCAAGACCCTGTCTTGAAATAAAAAGAGCTGTGGATGTAGCTCCGTGGTAGAACACCCCTGGGTTCAACCTGGATTCTAAGAGTAAATCATTGTCATCTTCATCATTTACATGACTTTTAAGTATTATTTATCCAACATTTACTGACTACATGCTCTGTGCCTGGGGATTAGCAGATACAAATCTCTTCCCTAGGAGATGAAAAGACTTTCAAAAGATGTACAGATGTCTGTGGGTTGAATGAAGATGGTGGTCGTCTTTGTTTAAATATCTTCCTTATTCTTTGTAAATTTGTTTGCTAATCATTTTCTGTTTCTGTTTACACTAGGAATGGTGCTAAATTATAAAAGAATAGAATGAGAGAACATAAAAAATTTTAAATGTTTTAAATACATATCCTCAACATATCAGAATCTTGATCTTCAGATATCTTATTTTGTAATGTTGACCTTTTTTTTTAACCACTGTAATTACCAAGAGGTAAGAATTACCAGAGGTGGTAAGAATTAGTAGAGAATACCAGATTCTCTCTCAACTTTTTTTTAGAACTTGGACTTATTGAGAACATGAAATATGAGACAGAACACAAACAGAAAATAGTTATATTGTTTAATTTTCATCTAGAAAATTGAGTGGTATTTTCACCTCCTGAATGTCACCAGAGATGGTCCAGGGAGGTCCCAAAGAGGGGGACCTCAACTCAATGTGGCAGAGTCCTTGACAAATGCCATAGAAAATAATTTCTAGACATATCAGAGATTCATTTGCGAAAGCAAGCAGTACATTCAAGGGAAAATGTAGGCCATCTCAAATGTGAGAGATGCCTACAGGGTCTCAGGCTCTTTTGAAGAGGTGAGGAATGGACATGGGAAGGTATGTGGTGGTCACAAGATGTTCTATGGTGGTCTGGCTGTTCTCAAGATCCTTAGGTGAATCTTCTCTCTTATCTGATAGCTAACTTTGGGACAGTACCTATTTTATAGGTTTTGTATCTCCCTTTGTTCCCTCTATTCTAAAACCCATTTATTCGTAGACTAATCAACAGTGGGTGAATTTCTAGCAACTTTAAGATTGCTAGTGAAGGTTTGTATATTTCCTGGAAACTTAGGAGTGACAGACCCGGGGAGCAAAGGGACAAGAAACTAACACAAGGCTTGCAGATTAAAGTTAGTCTTTTTTTTTTTCTTTTGTCTCCTTTCTACCTATATTTTATTCTTTTCTGCCCTACTATTCCACATCAGCCTAATCTACTTCCTCTTTTACTTGATGATAGTTTCTCCTAGAGATTTGCAAAGAAAAGGATTACTCAAACTGGTCTTTTAAATGCAAAGGAAGGTCTGCCATTTATCAGCAGCAAGGTAGAAAATGACCGTGCTTTCACTTGGGGAAGAGGCAGAAATACTCTTGCTTTGCTAATTGTTTTATAAAATGAACTTGACTTTTTTCTTGAGCTGGGTTTTTCAGGAGAGCTGAGAAGGAAGAAATGGCAGGCATTTCCCAGCAGAGGTATAGTCATTTACTCCAGGTCTCCATTCTCAATAGTGGAGCACCTAAGTGTTTCTATCTTGTTAGAGCATGTGTATCGTGTTAGATGCCATGGGTACTGGACAGGCTTTCCGTTCTTTGCTGCTCCTCCCTCAAGAGCCACACAGCCCTGCTGAGTCTTTTCAGGCTGAGCCAGTGCTGAGCCACAGCTTCTCTAGTGCCTCTTGCATCGATAGGAGATGACCCATTGAACACCTTCTGATTTCACTGATTTCATGGACTACTTCAGATCTGCATGGTTTTTTTCTACTCAAAGTGTTTCATAATGTCTTCATAAGATGCAACTGATTCATATTTTTTTTTTAATGTCCAGGTGACAAATAATAATAAGAACAGCTTCTGCCCAAGTGATGCACTCCTGTAATCTCATGTACTCCAGAGGCTGAGGCAGGAGGATTCCAAGTTGGAGGCCAGCCTCAGCAATTTAGCAAGATCCTGTCTCAAAATAAAAAAAAATAAAAAGGATGGGAGGGTGTAGTGGTAGAAAGACTTTTTTAAAAGTTTCACTCCTAACACTTTTATGTTTATTAAATGCCAAGCACCAATTTTAAAACTCTATACTTATTAATTCATTGAATCCTCATGACAGTGTTGTAAGAACTATTAGTAGCTTCAAATAAGAAATACATGATACTGAAAAATTATATAAACTTACCTAAGGTTTTATAGCTAGTTTAGAATAGACTGGAATTTGAACCTAAGCAATGTAGCTCATTACCACTGTGCCACCCTAAAATTTTATCTTTCTTTCTTAGCCTACTATTAGGTGCCTCCAAAATTCTCTAATACTAATAATTGGTTTTATGTCTATACTAGTAGGAAGTGCAGGACTGGTCTGGTGGAGAAATCATGAACTTGGGTTCAGACAAACCATGGCAATTTTGTAATCTTTGGCAAATTAGTTTGATTTTTTGGTCTTAGTTTTCTCATCTGTAAAATGAAGACAAAAACAATCAAATCTCTTTCTAAGAATGTTGTAGAGATTAAATGAGACAAAAGATTTGGAAATACCTGTGAATTTCATCTTGCCTTTTGACATGAATTATCTCATGTCTCCTCCTGACAGTCCTGTGATGGAGGCCGTAGAAGTATTGTATCCATAGTACAGATGAGGGACTGGAGTTATAGCTCAGCGGTAGCACACTTGCCTGGCATGTATGAGGCCCTGGGTTCGATATCAGCACCACATATAAATAAACTAAAAAAAAAAAAAAAATTAAAAGACCCACAGTACAGATGAGAAAATATGCTCAGACCAGATAAGGCACATTTCCTGGTGCCATTCAACAGGAAGGCGGGTGTAGAAGAGTGAGCACTGGCACCTGGTATTCACGTCATCAGTGACATGTGCCTGCTACTAGATCTAAGCTGGGAAATGATGAGGTTGAAATAAGGTTATAACCAGGCTGGAATTTCTCCTTTGCCCTAAACTCATTGTTAAAAATCTTCTATGCATTTCAGAACCAGTTTTATAGTTTAGAAAGCACCAATTTTTTTAGAGGTTTAAACAGGTGATCTTTGTAAAATATAATCTGATCTAATGCAGCATGATACCATATAATACTTATTATATGAAAGAATATAATGAATTTGTACAAATCCTGAGAAAGCTTAACTAACTTGTTACTGAGTGATTTGCTTCTTTCTTTTTTTTGTTTTGGTGGTGGGTATAGGTCATTGAACTTGGGGCCACTTGACCACTGAGCCACATCCCCAGTCCTATTTTGTACTTTATTTAGAAATAGAGTCTGAGATATTTAGCACCTAGCTTTTGCTGAGGCTAACTTTGAATATGTGATCTTCCTGCCTCAGCCTCCCAAGCCACTGGGATTATAGGCATGCACCACCACGCTCAGCCTGCTTCTTTCTTTTCCCTAAAAGTAGAAGACAGCTGGGTATAGTGACACATGCCTGTAATCCCAGTGTTGAGAGAGGCTGAGGTACGAGGATTGCAAGTTGGAGGCCAGCCTCAGTAACTTAGACCCTACCTCAAAATAAAATATAAAACGTCCTGGGGGTGTGTCTCAGTGGTTAAGCACCCCTCGGTTCAATCCCCAGTTTCAAAAACAAACAAAAAACCTTATTCTTCTACATTGGAATTTTAACCCCTAACCAGCAGTTGTTGCCTTGGAGGAGCCCAGGTTATAGAGAAAATATAAACCAAGGTGAAAGATGAGCACAGAAGAAAATAAAGTGAGGGGACAAAAGGAGTTGTCAATTCCACTATGAGAATGCAAATTCACATAGGGGAAACAGCAATGGTCCATGTTGTCTTGTTAAGTGCATAATTTGTCCAGAAGTTTGAGATAAAGGTGCTATAATTTTGTTCAGTCAAAATTCTGAATATTGAGCTGGGCACAGTGGCGCACACCTATAATTCCAGCAGCTCAGGAGACTGAGGAAAATCACAAGTTCAAAGCCAGCCTCAGCAAAAGGGATGCACTAAGAATTCAGTGAGACTCTGTCTTTAAATAAAATACAAAATAAGTCTGGAGATGTGGCTCAGTGGTTGAGTGCCCCTGAGTTCAATCTCTGGTACCCCCACCCCCCCTAAAAAATTTGGAATATTTAGCCAAATCCTGTTAGTGCTTCATATAAATATTTTTGTAGTCAATTCCCTTCATTGCTGTTTGTAAAATGTATGTTATGTATGGATTGCACGTGTGTCTTTAGCTACCACATTTAAAAAACGATTGAAAAGAAATACTAGAAAAGAAAAGCATTTTGGTTAATCGTATTTATACATTTTTAGTGATTGTTACATTGACTAGTTTGATGGAAGTTAAGTAAGATGCTATTACACTAGTGATGAAAACAGTGCTTTGTAAGGAAGCACAAAGAGTCTGGTGAAATAGAAAGGGAAATACCCGGGAATCAGGAAACCTGGAGTCTTGCCCAAGCTCCAGACCCTGTAACTCCAAGTAAACCCCTTAACCTCTCGACTCTTCATCCAGTCATTGTACTGAATCAACTCAGGGGTCCTTGTCAGTTTCAAAGCAACTTCCCAAATGCTAATGTATTCTATAACATTTTGAAAGTACAAAGAAAAATTTTTATTGATCCAAAAAAAAAATTCTGGTAACAAGCTAAATCACAGAAAATGAAAATTGTATCTATATTTGTTTGTACTAAATTCAGATCAGATCATATCAACAAACACTTTAGGTGCAATTTGTTTTCGCCCAAGCTTTATTTCAGGTTTCTTCTCAAAAATAATATATGGATCTTTAGCCATATAAATTTTCTATATTAATGGGAAAATAGTAATATATTTTAGATTGAGAATATCTCAAGGTTTAGTAGTTTCCTTCCAAGTTCAAATATTAGAGAAGGTAATGAGTAGGTAAGATGATTCTGTTGCTCTCAGAGTAAAGGATGCAGGAGGGGTGGGCCGCACATTAGGTAATATTAAAAACAAGCATTTTTTCACTGTAAATTGTACAAATGTCCACGGTAGAAATTTTTTAGGAAAGCATGAAGAAAAGTCATTTATAGTCTCAACATTGGAGAGACAAATTGTTATGTTTTGGTTGTGAATGGATCTTTATTTTATTTATTTATTTATATGTGGTGCTGAGAATTGAACCAAGTACCTCACATGTGAGGCAAGCGCTCTACCACTGAGCCACAACCTCAGCCCCATCTCAATTGCCTTTTTAAAATGTGTGTGTGTGTGTGTGTGTGTGTGTAGAGAAAGAGAGAATGTTAACATTTAAAGATGTCACTTCTTTATTTTCTAAATTGTGTAATTTCTGCTGAGTCTTCTATACTTCTTATCTTTGTTGTCTGTATGAAGCATGTCTTTTTTTCCTCTACCCTCAAGATCTTATTATTTATCTTTCATTTTCAGCAATTTGATGATTATCATTGGATTTTGGTAGTTGCTTATCTTGCTGGGTGTCCCCAAAGCTTCTCAGATTTTGAGTTTTATGTCTTTCACTATCTTCAGAAAATGCTTGACCATTAATAACTCTCCAGATATTTCCTCTGTCCAATTCTGTCTCTTCTCCTTACACAACTTCGTTCAGCTACTACTTTATATTGTCCCTTGGCTTGGGACCCTTGGTTCTTTCTTCCTCCCATTTTTCTGTACTTCAGCTTGGAAAAATTTATGAATAGATGTATTTTTAGGTTCCCTGATTGTTCCCTGATTGTGTGAAGTCTACTCATGGGTCCATCAAAGGAATTCTTTATTTCTGATATTGTGGTTTTCTTATCAAGTGTTTCCATTTGACTTTCTCCCAGGAATTCTTTGCTGACATTTCCTATCTTTCCATGCCTGTTATTCACCCCATTAGATAAGACCACTGGATACTATCTGTAAAATAGGAGAGACTTGGTTATTTAGTACTTTTGCTGGAAACAGATGCTCTTTTTTTTTTTTTTTTTTTTTCCTTCTGTCAGGCTGCAAATATGAGAGGGGAACCAGTTTAGTGAAGGGTCAAGCTGAGTCTACATTTTGTTTTGGGGTCTACATTTTGTTTTGAGCCTCAGAGTCCTCTGGAGATGTTGCCATTTTCCTTGGGGTGAGGGCTGGGCTCTGAGAATTTCACTTACTCTGAGAGCTCCCCCTCAGTTTTCTTGAGACCCCTGCAGCACAGAGGAGGTCTCTAGCACATTGTCACCTCCGGAGTTGAATGCTCTTGCCCAATACTCCATGCTGGTCTCCACTTGGCTCAGGGATCTTTTATTCTAGTCCTGTCTCAGCCTTAGGGAGTGTACCTGGTCTCAGGGCTGGATCCTTCTTTGTACTTCTGCTCTTTCTACCACGTCAGCCAAACTCTGCCTTGTACCTTGTATCTGTGATTGCGATTTGAAGGCTTTTCATACATAGTGCCAAATTGCATCCCAGCAAGCATGTACAAATTTACATTTCACCAACAACAAAGGAGGGTTCTTTTAAACAAGATTTTGTCTTTAACATCATTAGGCTCTTCTAGTATGTTGGCATTTTATAATTTTGCTGTTTGCTTAGACAATACGAATATAGCACCAGGCCTCATACATAGTAAGGCATAAGGTACTTTTATTAACAGAAGAATCAAAATATAAATAGCCCTCTGAGTGACACAAAGGTACCACTTTACTCTTGATTTGTTCCAACCTGACAGGAACAGTTACTATATGACTCGGGAATGAAAAAGTGTGCATATCAGTCAAACGCTCCATTTGACAGAAAAGAAAAGCAACAATCTTTAGATGGAGGCATTCTGATCCCTACCTGAAAATGCCACAGCAAGAACATCTGGAAATCAGAATTCTGATCCTAATTCTGCCTGTGGTTAGCTGTGTCTTAATCTGCAAGTTAAGAACCATTTCTACAGCTCATTCTTTTATTAAGTGGAATAAATTTTCTAATTATTCATGAATTGTCATGAAAGTAAATTGAAGTTGCAGATGTCTAAGTCCTTTATTACACATTTTTAAAGTCATGAAATAGGAAGGGTAGAGAAAAATATGACAATTAGGAATTCCCAGCACTTTTTTTTCCTTTTTTCTTTTTTTTCTTTTCTTTTCTTTTTTTTTTTTTTTTTTTTTTTTTTTTTTTTTACATCTCTGTGTCTGTGAGAAAGTACAGGAATATGGAAGAAAGTAACAGAAATAGAGTTCTTGCTTTCACTAAAATTAGCCTGTTGTGATAAAGGTTAATTAAGTCCTTCTCAACCAGGGGAGAGTCCATTTTTCAAGGGACAATAGCAAGAAAGCCCCTACATACAGAGGGAAGTGATGAAGTCTTTGTGTCACATCCCTCTTGGGCTCCTGTGTCCCTAGCCTGACACTCCACCTGCTGGCTCAGAGCTAGAGTTCACGCACTGTACTACTTGGGTCCTTAGAGCCACACCAGTTGGGCTCAGAACATACAGACAATTGAGACATACCTACAAGTCAACACAAAATACATTTCCTCTACCATCTCTCACACATGCCAGACAAGACTAACCCTTACACGGTGCCCAGCAGATAGCCTCACTTCCTCTTTCGTGACCTGTCACACACAGTTCATATAAACTGATAGGTCCCAGCAGGGGTCAGTCAAGGACTGTCTATGCACCAAATCCAGTCCATTGGGTACAACATTTCTTTACATGTTGTGCATGGCCACTTTGTGCTTTGGTAACAAAGTTGAGCAGGCACATCAGATCAGAGATTGTGGCATGCAAAGTAGAAAATTTGGCCACCTGGCCCTTTGCTGAAAACATCAGCCTACCCCTGTTCTAGAGCAATGATATTAGTCCTCACCACTCCCCACCAGTCTTTCTAAGCTAAATGTGTTATACTCAGGTCTTTTTCTTCTTTTATTTAATGAATTAATCACTATTTATATTTTGGCATCTAAGAATAATCCTTAATTATTACAAAAATAATTCTTAATTTATATTTTAACATCTAAAAATAACAAGATATAGAGAAGGCTCTCCACTTACAAGGGAATGGATGGTTTTTAAAAATATATAAATGTTTGCTGAAGATATGGAGGGGAAAGGGCATGTTAAACACCCCCTCCAACCCCATGAGGATGCCCTAGTCAAATCTAGATGGTGGAAAACTTTACATAATAAGTCATCAAGTTTCTTCAATAACAAATGGACTTGGGGAAAATGTGGAGCCTGAGAGATGAAAAGAAACTTCAAGGACCTTTCAGTGTGGGCCTTCTTGGGGGCGGGGGGTGGGTTGGAGAAACCAACTTAGTCAGTTGGAGATAATTTGAACATAAATGGGGGCTTGGGTGCTATTTTATTGTTTTTACTTTCTTAGTAACAATAATTTATTGTGATTTTATTTTAAAACCTCTCCACCCAGCCAGACGCAGTGGTGTATCCCTATAGTCCCAGCTTCTGTGGAATGGTTGAGTGTAGGAGAGCAACCTGGGCAACACAGAGGGCCCCCTGCCCCAAATCTCCAAAAAAAAAAAAAAAAACCACAACAACTAATGCAGTAGTTATGGATGAAATAATGTAATACCTGAGATCTTCCTTTTCTTTTCTTTCTTTTTTTTTTTTTTTTTTTTTTTGAGGGGGTGGGGTGGAGATTGGAACCATACCCCAAACCATTTTTATATTTTTTCTTTTGAGACAGGGTCTCACTAAGTTACTTAGGGCCTCAGCCCCCCAAGTTGCTGGGATTACAGGCCTGTGCCACCATGCCCAGCCTTTTCTTCTCAAGTTCCCATAGGAAGAGAAAAGGTAGTGGGTATAGAAGAAATGTTAACAAAAGGTTAACCTGGTGCTGGGAGCAGAACCAGGACCTCACCCATGCTAAGTAGGTACCCTGACACAAAAACACCCCTGCCACAGGTGGATAATTTATTGAACTTGGCTGAGAAGCACTTGAAAGTCATCATGCTTTCTCTCAAACTTTGTTTGCAATTTTTCATTATACAGTGTTTTTTTTTTTAAATAATGTGTTTGACACAGAATTAGAAAAATAATTTTTAAATCATTGAAGAATAAGAGGCCCAGAATAGCCAAAGCAATACTAAGAGAAAAAAAAAAAAAAAAAAAAAAGCAGAAGGCATTGCAATACCTGATCTGAAATTATACTACAAAGCTGTAGTAACAAAACTAGCATGGTATTGGCATCAAAATAGACATGAAGACCAATGGAACGGAAGAGAAGACACAAGTCAAATCCACATACCTACAGCCATCTGATATTTGACAAAGGTACCAAAAATAAACGTTAGTGAAACTACACCAAGATTTCATCTCACTCTAGTCAGAATGATGACAATCAAGAATACAAACAATACTAAACACTGATGAGGTTGTGGAGAAGAAGGTATGCTTGTCCATTATTGGTGAGCCTGCGGACTAGCATAACCACTCTGGAAAGCAGTACAGAGAGTCCTCAAAAAACTAGGGATGGTACCACCATATGATCCAACTATCTCACTCCTTGGTTTTTTACCAAAATCAGCATGCTACAGTAATATAGACACCTCAATATTTATAGCAGCACAATTCACAATAGCTAAGTTTTAAAATCAACCCAGGTGCCCATCTACAGATGAATAGATTAAGAAATTGTGGCATATATATACAATGGAGTTCTACTCAACCATGAAGAATGAAATTATGGCATTTGCCAGTAAATGGATGGAAATAGAGAATATCATGCTATATGAAATAAGCCAAACTCAAACTCAAAGGTTGAAAATGTCTTCTCTCAAATGAGGAAGCTAGAGTAAAATAAAGGAAAGGGGGAGAGAAGGATAGGATAATAAAAAGATAAAGGGAAGATCCCTGATGTAGAAGAAGATCAGAGGCAGAGTGGAGGAATGGGTAAAGGCAGGCGATGCAGAATGAATTCTTTAAAAATCACCTGCACATATAAATATACCACAGGGAACTCCATCTTTATGCATAGATAGAAAGAACCAATCAAATATAAATAAATAGGCAAACAAAAGGAAGTCTAAGTTAAATAGAGGAAGGAAAATGGGAGAGGGAGGGAGGACGGGAGGGAAGAGGGGGATCATGAACTGAAATTGAATTCCATGCATATATGAATTTGTCATTATGAACCCAGCTATTATGTATAACTACAAAGCTCTAATTTAAAAAAATAAAAACATATTTAGATGAAAAAAAAATATCGTGTTTGAGTTTAAAAATTGAATCCTGCTTCTGGTGGCTCTTTCTGAATCTATAAAACAGGGATTACAATTCAGGTTGTATATGGCATGTTGAGGACTATGAGAATTAAATGAGATAGTAAAAAAGACTTCCGAGACTGGGGTGGAGCTCAAGTGGCAGAGTACTTTTCTAGCATATGAGAAGCCCTAGGTGGATCTCCAACACTGCAAAAATAAAAAGAAGTTAGGAGGGTACCTGACAAACAGGAAGTGATCAATACCTGGTAGCTAATATATTGTTTGTGTTACCAAACTATAATTATATTTCCCTGAGAGCCAAAGTTATTTATGACATTTCTGACCTTTGCAAACAACAGATTTTTAAACTCGTGTTACTGCTACACAATAATAAGGAACCAAAGTGGGGAATTATTTGTTTCAGTGTATACATATGTTTCCTTGGCCGTCTGGAAATGGTCATAGCCCCTGTAAGATGCACAGAGGGCAGAAATGTGGTAGTCAACCACTGAAATCAAGGAGAACATTAAACCAGGCCCAAGTGGAACATGCCTATTATTCCTGTGACTACCGAGTCTGAGGCAGGAAGATCACAAGTTTGATGCCAACCTGGGCAACTTAGTGAGACCCTGTGTCAAAATAAAAAGGGCTGAGGGTGTAGCTGAGTGGTAGAGCATCCCTGGTACACCCCCAAAAATAAATAAAATCAAGGAGAATATGATTGGAATCTGATTGTCCTGACAACCTGGCTATTCCTCGAGGGTAGTCTACAAAGATAATTTTATAACTCTCTGTGAGATTGCTGATAAAAACCTGCAAACTCGTTCAGGCACGATGTGCATGGGATGTCAGGGAAGAACAGATGTTCCAGTTTCAGCGGCTATTGTCCCTCTGTGACAACACGAAGCTCCTACTGAGCCTGGGGAACGTTCTGAGTCACATGACACTCCTTTAACTCAGTCTAGACCAACTTAATTAGTCACTTGTCAGTCCACTGCTCCTTATCCAATATGCTTAGTATCACACGAATTTGCAGGAAAATTCATTGGTTAAAGGCACAGGATTTTGTAGCCTTAATGTTGCCTGTTCACTTTTGGAAGCTAGTGAATATGGTACCAAAAGAGGCATCAATAAATGCTTTGCAGCCTTTTCCTGCCCTTAAATTTGGTATCTTTGGTGTAGGAGCTGCATAAGCAATAGTTGCATTAAAAACAACAACAACAACGAAAACAGGATTTTGGAGAAAAAAGTCATCATCTCATCTATCAGTTAACACCAGTGATCAAAATAAATAAATTTGAACCCCAACCAGACAGTCTTCTGAATTCATCCTTTTTGTGTCTCCTTCTGAAAAGAATTGCCATCAGAAATGTTGGGAAGCATACTTTTATAATGTTTAAAAAGGAACAAGGACAATATTGGGGGAAGTTTAGACAGCAATGTTTTATTTAAACTAAGGATATCAAAACTGTTCCTTTTTCTGTTCTTCCACAGAATGACATCACTCCCTTACATGTTGCATCAAAAAGAGGAAATGCAAATATGGTGAAACTGTTGCTTGATCGAGGAGCTAAAATTGATGCCAAAACCAGGGTAAGAGTGCTACTTATGTGCATGCTCATACTTATTTCCAAGAGGTCGGAATACTTTTCCTAACTACCTTTATGTTGGTTAAACGTTGACTTTATTTTTAATTCCTTGTAGTCTCTTGGAAAATGCCAACCACGTTTATTCTTAAAATAGGATGGATGTCCATCTTTTTTAAATCATTAATTCATGGTTAACTAGTGTTTGTCTTTAATTACAGGAATAGGGTCTAAGTTCTAGAGTTTTCACTGAGTTAAATTTTCAAGAGCTACATGACACAACAACCTGAACGATTTCATTAGTCTAATATTAAAACCAACAGTTCTTCTACTGAAAAAAATCTGTCTACTCTGTTGTTTGGGGGAATATAAAATGGTGTAGCCACAGTAGGGAAGAGTATGGATGTTCTTCAGAAAATTAGAAATAGAATTATCTTGTGATCCAGCAGTCCCACCTCTGGATATATGCCCAAAGTAATTGAAAGCCAGCCTTCAAGAAATATTTGCTTCGTTGTTTTCATTGCCACATTGTTCACAGTGGTTAAGAGCTGCCCGCGGCCCAAATGTCCATTAACAGTTGAATGGATTTTAAAATATAGTATTTATATATAATGGAATATTATTCAGCCTTAAAGTTGGAAATCTTGTCACATGCTACAACATGGATTAATCTTGCTAAGTTAAATAAGTCAGTCATGAAAGGAAAATACTGCGCGATTCCACTTATGTGAGACTACTAAACTGTCAAAATCATGAAAACAGGCCAGGGATCCTGTGCAGTGCTAGAGTGTGTGCTTAGCATGCAGGAGGCTGTGGGTTCCATCTCCAGCACCAGAAGGAAAAAGCCATCATAGAAACAGAAAAGAGAACGGTGCTTTTCAGAGGCTGGGGAAGGGGGGAAACGAGGGATCCTTTAATGGGTATAGAGGTTCACATTAAAAAGCAAGATTAAAAAAAGTTCTCATAACTTACCAAACAACAATGTAAATATAATTAACATTATTAAAATATACAGTTAAAAATCGCAAAGAGTGCTGGGTACGGCAGTGCACACTTATAGTGTCGGAGACTCAGGTGAGTGAAGCAGGGGGATTGCAAATTTGAGGTCAGCTTCTGCAACTTAGTGAGAGCCTGTCTCAAAAAAAAAAAAAAAAAAAAAAGTGGGGCTGGGATATAACTCAGTAGTAGAGCACCTCTAGGTTTAGTACCCAGTACCCACCCCCCCAAAAAAAAGTTATTATAAATTTTACGTATGTTTTTTAAATATTAACTTTTAAAAAAAGTTTGAAATCCCACACATCTGTCTAACTAGGTGTTTATGGTACGTCATGCGGGTTTTATTGTTGTTTGCTGGGTTTTAGGGTTTTGTTTTTTGTTTTTTGCATTGCTGGGGATTGAACCCAGGGCCTCATGTCTGTTCTGTGTGTAAAGTATGTTGTTTATGAGGCCAGGGTTATGGTGAAGAACTGAGAATCTGGTTTGAATTCAGATTCTGAGCTTGGCCAGTTGAATTAACCTTTCTACTTGTAATTTCTCTATCTGAAGATGAATAAAATTAATAGCATTTTGAAAGATTGCTGCAGCAATCAAGATGAAGTTAAACTCTTCTAGTATAAAGCAGGCCAGAAATAAATTCCAGTCATTACTATGAGGTTGTCTCAGAGCTCCAATTAGTACTGAAACTCTAGCAGAGGGGTTTTCTTTTTCCACATTTCATGTGTTTCTTACAAGGTCTGAGCAAGAGCCAGTCTAATAAAGAGGTGGCCTCACCATAAACATCCACTTCTTGAAGGTTTTTGGATGATTTCCCCGCCTTGTAATTGTAGCTGCTCCAATCCTGTGCTCCCTACTTCCAAGAATTCTGATCTCCATGTTTCTAAACTAGCCTGGCAACCTCAACTTGATTCCTGTAGGGCTTGAATTTACTGTTTCATTTATCATTCATTGCATCTATTCCTTCAACCAATAAATTACCTTAGTGTCTACTGTAGCCTAGACATAGCAGGTGAAAGAGGAGGACAAAACACATGGCCTGTCCTCATGAAGCTGATGAGCTAGTTTGTCTTCTTTACTCTGTCCCTAGTCCAGCCCAGCCATAGGTATTCATCAGGAAACCCAGACTTCTTTTTTCTGATGACTATTGAACCTGAAAACCATGCATGTACTTTACAAGATACAAGTTCTGTGGGCTGGGGATGTGGCTTAGTGTTAAAGTGTGTGCCTGGCTTGCAAGAAGCCCTGGGCTCGATCCCTAGCACTGCAAATAAATGAATAAAGATATACAACAGTGCTTCCTGATTTGCGTGGGCACTGGTGATTAAATAAAGGAAGTGTATGTACACACACACACACACACACACACACACACGCACGCATACTCTCTAGAGAGGAAGAGTAAAGAAAGGTGAGGGTTGATCCCTAAGGTATTATCTCAGGAGGGAGGTAAATTGAATAGAGATCTCATTGAACTGACTTCTGCATGTTTCAATAAAAAGGAATTATCAGTATATATAGAATACTAGGACCATTGCTGTAAATGGCAGGGGTTTAAGCACAGGCTATTTAAAGAGGTTGTAAGGATTAAAAAGTAGAGTTGCATTGCTTTTACCATTTGATGACCACCTGGAGGTGCATTTGTAAATGGGAGAGGGGATCATTGTGGAGGGAAATGAGGGATCATAGAGACAAGCGGGAAACAGAAGTTGAGGAGATGCCTGTATTTCCAGCTGAGATTTGAGTTGGTGTGTGGATTGGAAATTACCTTATTTCTCCCCCTCTTGATACAGTCATCAATCACCAGAATAGCAAAATTACTTGTCATTTTACCTCATTGACCAAACATTTACAAGCTGTATTTGACACATTGGTAGGGGAAAGGGTATGTACAAAGTGCATATAGGGGGCATACAGTATCACAGGAGAGGACCTGGGGATAAGCAAAAAAATTGGGGATGTAAGTATCAGCGATAGGAAATAATGTGCATAGGCACAATTTGCTGTCACTTGGTTTCTATGCCACATTGTCTTCCCAAAAGGCCGTCTTATTTTCAACAATGATAAAGACTCCTTTTACCTTCCATCCAGTTTTGACTTGGATTTACTTCTCTTCATTGTTTCACAGTGACACTGGATGTGAAGGAAAGTCTTAGGGAACCAGAGAACAGAAAAGCCTGTCATTTTTTTGGTACTGTCCTGTGTGGAGTGGGCTGAGGGAAGGGTGTCAGTTGTGCACAGACTGAATTCCTGGCAGACTCTATGGAAGAAAGCGTAGTGTATGCCCAAAATATGTGAGCTATTTTGTGTTCTCTTCATCAGAGCTTCCCTTCTCTCTCGCTGAAATGACACTGACTGGGAAGGAAGGGGCTAAAATGTCAGAAAGTCATGGGGACAGGCCAAAAAACAGGAAGTGGAATTTTTATAATTACAAGTTTTAACTACCCAATCTAGTAGTAGCCATCGAGTTCCTACCAAGTTCTTCCTACTCTTGTGGCTACCTTGTTGCATTTAACAAATCCCAGCTGGTGTACACCAGTCCCCAAGTTTAGACACAAACATCTCTTGACTTGACCTTAGAGGCCAGCGCTGGCAATGACCTCTTCCCTGGGGCTCTGTTTCTGCATGGGCTGCTTGCCTAATAAAGGATTCAGTTTAAAAGACAGTTCTTAAAGCATTTTTATTCCAGGAAGTAAACTTGAATTGTGGTCAGGGTAATTTAGGCAGGACCTCAGCAAGATCTTACCAGCTGGAAAAGCGGAATGAGCATGAATTTTATATTACCCTAGTGCCTAATCTCTAGTCGTCTTTGTGCTGGCGCACGCATGTGTGTATGTGTGTGTGTGTGTGTGTGTGTGTGTGTGTGTGTGTGTTTTGCCAGGGATTAAACCCAGGGCCTCACACTGCTAGGCAAGTACCCTACCACTGAGCTGCATCCTCAGTCCCTAATCTCCTAAGTCTTAAGTGTGACTGGCAAGTGGTCAATTGTGGCCTTGAGGATAGTTCACCTTCCTGAGTCTTCCTTTCCTTCCTGCACAGAAAGGGAGTTGTTCCAATGATCTCACAAGCATCTCGGCACTGTGTATTGTAACTCAAAGAATAATTAGATCTGGGGCCATAGTTCAGTTGCTCAGTACTTGCTTAGAATGCAAGAAGCCCTGGGTTAGATCCCCAACACTGCAAAAGTAATTGTTTGCTATGAAATTCAAGATGATTATACATGAATCTTCCCTTAGGAGCTTAGTTAGGATCTGATACATCAGTGATTTCATGTCTCTATTTAGCTCATTTTAAGAAAGCTTTTCCCATTTTCCCAGTCCCATAGAGCTGACTAATATTAACTGGCAGGTTAGCTAATGCTTGTGTTGATAGCCAACTCTGAATATGTACCGTACATCTATAACGATGGTGAGAAGTGTGCAGAGATATAAACACATGTCAAGGCAGTCTTTAGTGAGGTCAATATGCAGCATCCTAATTTTAAAATGATTTATGACATTTGTTAATTTTTTCAACAAGATCTTAATGGCTTCATTTCTTAATAGACTAAAATGCTTTGTTAAGGATGGCCTGCTATTTCTCTTTAAACTCTTATTATCTTCAAAGTTAGCATGAGTGCTTGGTATATGTTGAAGGAAGATGCTTTGCAACAGATGGTCTCTTGTCATTTCCATTTCTTTTGCATCAATTCCCAGCCCAGGGAGAGATTCAATATGGTCCCTATACCACAGCCATTTTAAGAATTTGAATTCTCTCTTTTCACTGACTTCTCCACATCTGATAATAAAAGAGCTGTGCTGTGTTTACTGCTTCTGAGAAGGTGCAGAGTTCAAGGCAGATTCAGGAAGAACAAGACTCTGGTTCCCAGGACTCTGCTCCAGGTGTGCTCCTCCTGAACTCCAACTTCCTAGTAATGTGCTGCTGCCCTCCACCTCAATCATCCTGTTACTACAACACTGCAGGAAAAGTTGTGCCTTGATCCTAAGAGGCGTATATTTATCATAGTATCCATAGCACTTAGCATACTTAAAGTACTCCCTGGGACATATTAGATGCTCAGCATTCGCTGAAATATTTCAATAAGATACACAGCTTAATGATAAATTTGACAAAGGGTCTTAATTTATATGACTTTATACTGATCCTGTGGTAATGTAATTTTTCTCCCTGAAGTTAATGGCAACCAGTTCACTTAGAAGAATATATCTTTGTGCACAGGTAGATGGAGGGGTTTCAGAATACCTCCAACCTGACAATTGTTAAATTCTTACTACTCTGGGAAGATATCAGAGGACCCTTGAATATCCTATAATTTTAGCCTATAGTTTCCCAGAAATGCAACTCATTGTATTTCTTACATTTAATACAAAAGAAAAAGAACTTTTCTCTTTTGCATCTCTCTACAATTCACCTTCTCTCTCCTCCTCGCCTTTCACACTCTCTCACACATGCGACCTTTCTCTTCCTCTCTTATCCTCTCATTTTCTCTCTTACTCTGCAGGGAGACACTCTGTTTGCTTAATAAACTCTCTTATGTGGTTAAAAAAAAGAAAAAGAAAAAGAAATATTGTTATTTGGTTTGCTTTCCTTGTTGTCTTAGTTAAAAATAACTTGTGAAGAAAATATTAAATTTTTCAAAGTCATGAAATAGTCTCTCTCAAAGAGAAAAATTTTAAACCTTACTTCCCCTTATGGAGTTCTAAGATTTGTTGACTTGAGCATTTGACAGGGCAACAGACTATTTCTATGTTAATCAAGGTTAACTTAAATATTTATTCATGTCATACAAAACTGTATTGATATTTCTCAGTTTTATGTCACAAATATTAGAAAATAATTGAAAGTATTTCTTCAGATTAAAGGAAGGACAAGTAAATCATAAAATACCCTTAGCTTTAAAAATTTGAAAGCATGTCTTTGAAGAAAAAAAAAATGTATTTGAAAGTTGCAAAGAGTTCTCAGAACTTGGAGAAAGAGGCATTCTTTCTCTTCTCTCCTAATGATTTTACACTATGTCAGAAAACTCATTCCCTTGCCAAATTAGGAAACTAAAAGTAGTGGGTAAATGTCACCTGCCTGATTCTCTTGAAGAATCTGTAAAGCAGGCTCAGGACACTTATTACTTTAGCTAATTGCTTTGTGGTCACAAGGGCTGTTCTTCAGAAGATAATCTCCACCCCTCCCGCCACTTTCCCTTGGTATATGTTGGTAGTACTCACATCCAATTTCTTTTAAATACCTCAACACTAATTTGGCACACAAATACTGTGTAGTTGTCAACTACAAACATCTTGGATTATTTTCCTTCTCAAAAGGATGCAATAAATAAATAAGTTGTTATTGTCTTAATTATGAACCTTAATTTGCCTTTTCCAAGCAGATATCATCTTATAAGGGCTCTACAAAGCACCTTTATTTAAAATCAAATCTTATGACATTTTAGATTATATTACACAGTCTTTTCCTTTTCTTGAGTTTTGTAAAGTCAATTGCTTCAACAAAAGTATCAATCTATTCTGAGGTTTACAATGTATGTAGAAATATTTTATACCTAGAGTGCAAAAACTGAAATAGTGTAAATGGAATTATATTGCAAAATTTTCATACATGAAGTGGTATAATATCGGTTTGATATGTATTAAGTGTAATATAATATTGCTGTATATATTTAGACTATGGTAAATTAAGAATATGTATTGTAATCCCTAGGACAGTCACCACCCAAAAAAGTAAAGATTTAGCTAAAGCCAAAGGAGAAGTTAACCAATGTTATATATAATGATTCAGTGATCAGGATATTAAATACTCAACCCAAAGGAAGACAAGAAAGGAGAGACAAAAACCACAAACAAGAGGGTGGAAAAACACAAAACAGATAGCTTAAGGGCACATTCTAGTCCCAGAAAAGAAAGTTGTCATTTTCTAAGCAGAGAGAAGACAGGAGAATTTTTCTTTTTTTAGTTTAATTTTAAATGTAGAGAATGTGTGGCAAGAGACTAGGGAAGGAAATTAGAAAGAGAAGTTTCTTTCTCCTATATATAAATTGCAGAAATGAATTATTGATCTTAAAAGAATATCGAATGCTTGTATTTTTAGAAATTGCTTGGCATAGTAGAAGAAATCCAATCCTTCTGACAGAGGTGAGCCTGAGCGTAAATTCTAATTCCAACCACTTACTTGCCGTGTGACCTTGGGTAGGTACATGAATCCCCTGGAGCAGCTTTGTCATCTATAAATGGAACTACTGAAGCTTTTCTCATGGAGTTGTTGTCAGTATTAAATAAGATTCCAAATACAAAGTGCCTGTAACAGAGACATTAAAAAAATGTCATTTCACTTCCTCTTAGGTTAACTCTGTAATTGCCTAACATATGCAAAAAGTAAAGCTATAATCAGAACTTCTGGCAAAAATACCAACATGAGAATAGCTTTGCTAAAAGACTGTAAGTAGTGCCCTTTAGTTAATCTTTGGATTCATTATATCTCTTTTCCCCTAAGCACTGTCTACATTTTCTTTTACTGTTTGCAGTTTTCAGTTAAAGATTATAATCTGTTTTACATCCATATATTATTTTCACAGAGTTCTCCTTGCTTAATTTCTTTTCCCTTGTCTATAGTGAATTTTTTGCCTAAGACGACAAGGGAGGGACCTACAAGATACAAATCAAAATAAAATACCCACTTCTTGAAAATTACTCCTAAGTCATGAACATTTATCACTCCAGTATTGCCTTTGAGTAAATTTCATCTGTTAAGGGCATATTCTGACTTCATAGCCTCGGCTGTGATGCCTTAATGTCCTGCATCCTGCTTTTCAGAAAAATTAGACTGAAAGAAAGTCTTCTTGGCCTTCATATAGGCAAGACTTTGCTCTTAGGCTGACGCAAGAGAGTATTCTGTTCAGCCAGTAAATTGCAGTTCCCACCTTACTAATAAGATTACTGTCAATGAAATGAAATATGAGATCTGGACCAACCCATTTGCCTGCTTCAGAATTCTACCCAAGGGAAACTTGTTCATTATGTTAGTGCTTTAAAAATCAAGAGAATTGAAAAAAAAAAAAAAATACTAACCCCATGCAATTTCAATTCCCTCCTGTAATGTTACTATGGCAACTCGGCCTCCCTCTTTCCTTCTCTCCAGTCCAACTGCTGCATATGTTGTGTTCTTGAAGCAGCCTCCCTCAGTCCCCCATGAATTGCCTTGTCAAGTCTTTCAACTGGAAGTTGATGCTGCTGTATATGGTTACAAAGATGCTTTTTGGTCCAGAACCCATTCCAAGTGACATTGTGCATTAATTGTACATTTCTATGGGTTGGAAGCAATTAAGAATCCTTATTTTAGCCAGGCACAGTGGCACACGCCATAATCCCAGCAACTCAGGAGGCAGAGGCAGGATTGCAAGTTTGAGGCCAACCTTCATAACTTAGTGAGATGCTGTCTCAAAATAAAAACAAAAACAGCCAAGGATGTAGCTCAGTGGTAGTGTACCCCTGGGTTCATTCTCTAGTACCAAACAACAACAACAAAAAGTCCTTGTTTTGTTTTGAAGAAAACATTCTTCTAATTTTAGAGAAAAGAGTATACCCATTCACTATGTTGCCAGACATAATATCCACAATATCTCTTTCATTAAGCTTACAGTATTCTGACTTAGGAAAAAGGAAAAGCTTATTTCCAGCAAATCTGAGAGCTAAGAGACTGAGTCATATTCTTACATCTAATCCCAATTTACAAGTCACTGATGTTGAAAATTTTAATTATTGCAAAGATACTTTAATAGCATTTTTGAAGTAGACAAAATAAGTCTACTCTTAAAAAGGAAAACAAAGAAAGAAATTTTCAACCAACTGACTAGAAAACATTTTTTAAAGACTAGCCTGAAAATGATTCATTCACTCTCTCCTTTCACTTAGTAATTTTTATTAAGCAGTTTTCATAGATGTGATACAGAGTTACCTCCTCTACAAGATTCAATTATCCTTAAAATTGTTAACCTGGTCCTCAGGGATAGACACATGTTTAAAAAAAATTATTCATGACGTCAAAGAATGGTAAGGCAGACTTTATTCAAGGGTGGCTTCTATAATGGGGCTCTGTAGTAGACAGAGACATCTGGCTCATCTCTGAATATAGCAAGGAAAGGTGGGAATTTAGAGCTAAGGAGCAAGGTAAGAGTCAATGTGTGGGAAATTACTAGGAGGAAACATCAGGGGTAAGAGGGATTCTGGCCAAACCTACTTGACAGGATTGCTGCATAAGTGGTCCAGGGTGAAAAGATATTGAGTGTGGGGAAAAAGGAATTCCATCAGATATCAAGGATGGGGGAGTCTCTTTAAACTAACCCAGCAACATTCTTGCTAAAACTGGACTAAGCAGAGACTAACACATAGTAGCCCTAAAGTCAGGGCCTAGTTAACAAGACATATCAGAAAAGCCTGACTGGAATTAGTTCAAGGGGCTACAAATAATTAAAACACCAGGTTAGAAAGTTGTAGGTTACCCAAAAGAGACACAGAAAATAACAGAAATCTTGAAAGTAGAAAATTCACATTTGTCTTGGAGAGAGGATTCAAGGAAATGCTGTCACATAGGACAGAAAGACCTTGGATCTTGGGGAAAGTAGGGAGGTCCCCGCCGTATACATAAAGCATTGTGGGAAGGCAGAGAAACAAGAAAATGAGAGACTCTTTTGCAGAAGCTGCGAAATATTTGATGGAGAAGTGATTGGGGATAGAGAAAGGCCAAGTTGAACCAAGTGAAGCAGGAAAAGATTTTAGAAGGCATGAAATGCTAACCTGAAAAAATTTAGACTTGCCTGAGGAGCAAATGAATTGCCGAAGATCTTTTTCAACAGAGGGTGCCGTAATCAGAACCATGCAGTAGGAAAGCAAATAATGAGCTAGGCCAAATTCAAAGCAAATGAGATTGGTTTAAGTTTTGCTTTTTATTTATTTATTTTTTAACCAAAATAGAGATATGGAGTCAATACCTGCTAATCTTCCTTTTTTTTTTTTTTTTATAAATGCATTGTGACTCATTCAATGACAGATACTTTTCAGTCTCACTGTAAGTCAGCTGGTCTTGTCTCTGTCTTCATGATTATAAAAACTGAGATGCTCATTAAACTTTAACTCCAGGCACTGGCTTCCCTCTGACTTTTGAATGTCCCAGTAGCTGGGCAGACGTGCCATCTTGTGTAGCTTCCTGATGAGGCATCTCTGCTGCTGAGATTTTGGCTGTTTGAAGCATCATACACTTTTGAAAAGTGCCAGATCAAATTTGTAGAAGATCCAAAGGAGCCAGTGTTTAAAATATTGCAAGAAGACTATCGTTGGAAGGCCTGTGCTCAAGGTAGCTCTTTGCAGTTCAGCTAGAACTGATGAGTTTGACCTTAGGGAGTTAGCTGACTTTCTCACCCAAGCAAGATATGATTAAAGGGAGCACGGCTAGAACAATAGCACTTCTCAGCTCTTCCACTGATGAAAAATGTCACCTTTCCCTAGTGAGTCTTTAGATTCTACCTGTTTTTAATGAACAGGAGATCAGAGGTTGCAGCTGCAGAATAAGCTAAAGGAAGGCTAAGGGTGGCTGAACATTTGAGTTTAGGGCTTTTGTCTTCATCCTCCCAAGACCTCCCTTGCTTGTCTTACCTAGTCAGTAATAGCTCTAGCCTAGTTCTGCATTTAGCCTTGGATGAGTAATTTTATCTCTTTGAATCTTAGAGTCTTCATTTTTAAATGAGGATTGTACCTTTCTTACAGGGATAATTGGGAGGATAAAATGATATGATGTCTTGAATTTGCTTTGAAATAATATATGAAAGAAAAAAGTCAGGATGAATCATGTTGACCATCAGGTGACAATTGGTTTACTTTAGTCTGAAATATGTTTGAAATTTTCCATGATCAGAATTTTTTTAAAAGATGAAGTAAAAAAGTGTATGTTTATAAGAAGGGATACTATACTTCCAAAGGATTAAAGAGATGATAGTTGAGATAGACTTTGCTCTTAGATGGCCAAACATTTTGATTTAGTGTGTAGCATTTTGCTTTGAGGAGAGTAATTTTCAAGGATGAAGGAAGTGGGCTAAAGTAATTATTTTTGTGTGATCACAGTTTGAAACTGTCTACACATATTCTGTCATCTCTTATTTCTTAGAGTCTACCTAAGAGAATATGAAAGAAACAATTTTGATCTTTTAGTTCTTAAAAGATAATCCCTGTACCTCAGTCTCTGGGAAATGTTTCTGTGGGGTAGAAGGTAAAGGCGATTTTTGTATTTTTTCCTTTAGATGTTTTCAGGTTTTATATTACTGGGAAGATGTTGGACTTCATGATTTTTTAAATATGTTCCCATGTTTTATTTTATTAGCAAAACACTTTTTCCACTTGAAAGGCTGCTTTACTTTGGTTTATTTTAAGTCAACATAAAAGGCAGAATAGTTGAATGGACTCAAAGAATGTTCAAATCAGGACATGTACTATTTGCAATTCAAATTTCATCTTTAGAGAATGTTAATACTATGGAGATTTGGTAAGTAGTTTAGAAATAGGGTTGTACCTGCTTGCTTATAAATTGGAATAATTAGGCTTATTTTCCAGATCTACTTACCCAATCTGGAAAGTAATTTGAATGGACCAAATTTTGGTGTACTTTAAAATGTTATTTTCTTTAGAGTAGATATTAAGTAAACTTCAATTTGGGGAACACAAGCCGGGTGCGTATGGAAACCCACCAAAGGGTTTGGAGCCACTTAGATTGTCTTAAGTGAATAACCCTCCACTTCCTCAGCTCCATGCTGAGTCTCCTTCCCCACCTGTTCCTCAACAGTTAGTCCTTCTGACCTAGAAGCAAAGGAAGGCCTTGCTAACTCTCACCCAGATGACACAACAGTGCAAAAACCTCGAGGGGGAAGGAACAAGAAAGAGAATTCAAAATCCTGGTGTCATGTGGAGAGCTACATTATATATAAGTGGGATTCGTTGGGATTTATTTTTACATGGTAGTAGCATAATTTGGTAGATTTCATTTCGCAGTGCTTCCCCATGACCCCCACCCTTCATCCCCTTGTCAGACTCAGTCAAGGGTGGAATATTTTCTCTCATATGAGAAAGCTAGAAAGGAAAAATAGGGGATCTCATGAAATTAGAAGGGATACCAATAAAATATTTTGTATATTTTGATCGTATGTGTGAATAATTATATAAATAATTTTAATCAGATTTAGTTTTGAAACTTAGAGACTTATGATCTCAAGAAATCTTTAAAACTTTCTTGAATTTAAATTCATATACTTTCATGGTAGAGAAATATGATGTGGTAATCAATAAACATTCAAGGGTAAAATTATAATTACAATAAAATTAAGTTGGGGAAATGGATAGAAATAGAAATGCAAGAGAAAGGACCAGAATGAGATTCCTTTTACAAATTTCTATTTTTAAAAGTTTATTCATATGTTTTTGAAATGGTGGTATCAAGTTACTTACAGAATTTAAATTTCATTGTATGTTTAAAAAGTAGTGAAATAGTTACATGTTTAAATGTCAGTCTTCTAATATGTGAGAAATTATATACTTTGCAACTACTTGAACTTGCCAAATAGTATTTCTCAAATACTTAAAATTATGAAATTATTTTATGAGATACATGAGCAAATGTCCACATATATTGGAGGCCACACTGAGTCTCAAGAAATATACTGCGTTTCTAGAATTTACCACCAAATCTCATGGAAGGTGTTGCCTCTGTTCCACAGGATGGCCTGACGCCACTGCACTGTGGGGCAAGAAGCGGCCATGAGCAGGTGGTGGAAATGCTGCTTGATCGAGCTGCCCCCATTCTTTCCAAGACCAAGGTAAGATCTTTTCAGGTTTCTGGACGTTAGACTGTATTTGGCTTTGAATCCCTTTGCTGGTTATTTAACCAAGTCTTTTGAATCACATAAAAAATAAATAGTTTCAATTTAGCAATGAGAGTAGCGATATTCATCAAATCTTTGGAGAAGTTCAAAATAACTGTGGGTTTCTGAAGCCTTTATGTGGAATGCACTGTTCCATGAAGTTGTTTTGTGTGTGGTGTTTTGTTTTTTCAGAAATGCTTAGTACTTAGTTTTACTCTATGAGATTTCCGTAGTTCAGAAATGATTGCTTGATGGGTTAAGACAGACTTCGAAGATCTACCCTTTCCCAAGTCTAGGTGCTGGTTCTAGCCCCTCAGTTTATTTCTTGAGAGTTCACAGATAACAAGAACCCAAGAATATCATTTAGCAGATAAAGATAGGAAAATTTGAGAAACTGTACATTGAGTGGGTCTTTGGGAAAGTTGAAGTTTCTAAAAGGAACAAAAGATTGCCTGAAAAAAAAAAATGTAATCTTTTACTAAATGTCTTATAAGTGTTCCTGATGGTAAAAATTTTGACAGTATTGAGTAAGGAAAGAAAATGTATAAATAATTACTGAGATACACAAACTACCTGATAGTCACTACTATTTTAATTAATTAAACCAGTGTTTTTGAGAAGTTATATTAAGCTTTATAAAACTCTCTAATTCTGGGCCAGGGATATCACTCAGTGGTAGCATGCTTGCCTGGCATGCATGAAGCCCAGGGTTGAGCCCCAGCATACAAGATCCCTCATTTCTAAACAGTATCAAAGCAACACAATCACATGTGATTGCCCTTTGCGCTCTGGTCATGTTTCCTCAACAATTTCAGGAAGATAAGACAGGAGTTAAGGTGGTCTGAACAATTCTATCACTTATTTGAAATGCAGGGTTTAGATTGGTAAATAATTCGGGAGTATTACTCAACAAAATTAAGAAGCCACAAATCTTTCATTGTATTTGATGATATCTAGTCTTCCTGCCCCACCTCCCATCCCCTACCACCAAGTACTAGGGATTGAACGTCAGTCTCATACATGTTAGGTAAGCACTCTACCACTGAGCTACGTCCCATTTTCTTTTTTTAATTTGATTTTTTTTTTCAGTACTATGGATTGACCCTAGGGGCATTCGGGGCATTCTATCACTGAACTAAACTATATTCTTAGCTCTTTCTATTTTTTATTTTGAGACAGGGCCTCACTAAGTTACCAGGCTGGACTTGTACTTGTGATCTCCCTGCCTCAGCCTCCTGAGAGGCTTGCACCGCCACACCGAGCATTATCTTGGCCTTTTGAGTGCTTCTGACCTTAACCATTCTGTGTGTGTGGTTTTTTTGTGTTTTTTTGTTTTTGTTTTTGTTTTTTGGTTTTTGTTGTTGTTGTTTTTGACATAGCTGTTTTTGACATAGCTGTATCTACTTCTCTCCACAACCACTTCCTCTTCCTGGCCATGCATCCTGCTAATCCCCTATTTCCCCTCTTCTTTACAATCCAGATTTTCCTTTGCAGTTGGAATAGCCATATAAACTGTCCATCAAATCTTGCAAGCCACCAGCTTAAAAATCCTCCAATTAATTTTATTTGTTCTCTATAAGATAAATTTTCATTGTGTCAAACAGTGCAGGCATAATCAAAAGCAAATAATTGTTTCATCTTTTTTCTTCTATTCATCTTATTATTGATGATATTTTTCTGGTAAATCTCCTTGATATTTTTTCTTTCATGATTTTAATTTTCAAGAACATTTTCTTATTCTCTGATAGAATTTGGGGAACAGGGGTTCTGGGCATTGAACCCAAACCACACTTTACCACTGAACTATATCCTTGGGTTTTTTAAAAAAATTTTAAGACAGGAAGTTGCTTAGGCCTTGATAAGTTGCCAAGACTGTCTTTGAACTTGCGATCCTCCTGCCTCAGCCTCCTGAGCCACTGAGGTTACAGGTGTGTGCCACGGTGCCTGACCTTGATAGCACTTTTCTTAAAGTATTCTATTATTATTCTATGAATAGGCCATTTTCTATTACCTTCCTGACAACATTCAAGACAACTTCTTTTTTCTACTTCTCAAATTTCCGTTTTTTTTTTGTTTTTGTTTTTTTTTTTCTGTTTGCCTTGACTCTATTTTCTTCTGTTGGAGGATTCCCATAAATGTCTGTATCACAAGTGTCAACTGCAAGTTATTTGAGAAGGCCTTGAGTGGAGGCAGGGCTAATGATCAGGTGGTACTGGGCTGGAGATGTTCTCTTATTTCAGGATTAGATGCCCTTTCATTGGGGCAATTCAATTTTTGAGAGAGAGAGATCCTCTAATTTTTTGCCTTGAGCACCTGTGTGAATGTCTTCTGAGTGAGGTAGCAGAAAAGGATCTGTCAGTCCTTTATGTGTAATTTAAACATAACAATGATAACTAATAGTTACATGACAGGCACCCACCAGGCTCTGTGCACCTCACAAATATTAGCTCATTGAATCCTCACGGTAACTCTGTGAGGTACCCATATTGTTGCTCTGCATAGAAGAGGAGTGGGAAACCCAAAGAGATGAAATAGCAGCTAGTGGCAGAGCAAGAATTTGAAACCAAACCATCTGAGTCCAGAGACCATATCCCTAACACCTGTATTGTCCTTCCTTTTCTGTGATCATCTGGGCTCATCCCAAATCCTCACCACTGCCCCCTGCTCTGCCTGGAACTGAGAGTGAATCTCTCTGTATCACCTTCTGTTGAGTGGAAGGGGACTATACTCTGATTTGCTGGGTTGGGAAGGGTCTGGAAACCTGACAGCTCCATACACAGACTTTGAACCAGTCCTGCTTTCAGCCCTAAGTCTCATCTTCTAAGGTGCTGCTTTTCTTCATATCCCTATCTTTTGGGAATTTGAGAGGTAAATCAGCTGGTCTTTTTTATACCCAGCAATGTGCTGGAGCCAATTGTGCATGTCTCTTCCCAATTTCACATTTGGTAATCACACTGGTAGCTTGAAATTGGTCATAGCAGGGAGTCTGTACACCATGGAAATTGGCAAATGGTACATACACATTGGAGCTTTTCTTTTTCTAAAAGTTGGTGAGCATTGGTCAGCATGCCACTGATTATGAATCTCCACAGATATCCAGATTGCAGCCTTCTCTCTACTGCTAGATGAATTACAATGGTTAAATCCTCTTTTCATATTCAAAAATGTACAGGCATCACTCATTTGTTATGGTTTCCTTTCCCAATGTGTATGTATGAATGTGAAAGCATGCAAACATGTGTTTGCCTTTGTGGATTATACTCTTTAAATTCCTTTACTGCTTTTTGGTGGTGTTTTGGGAGAGGAAAGATACATACATGTATGCTGAATCAAAAGTTACTTCCTGCACTGAGAATGAACTCCTTACCGTATTTCTGCTCTGCTCACTGCTTCACCCTTGTTGCTCACCACCCAGCCTTCTTTTCTTCCTAGGATACATCAATTTTTTTCTCATTAACTGCTTGGTTTGAGTTCCCTCAGCTTGTCCTAGATCTCTTTGATCTCAGTATGTTCTCCAATTGTAATGTCCTCGGACAGGCCTTCTTTTTTTTCACTTTCCACTCCTCCTATCCCCACCACTTCCCTAAATAAGTATCAGTTGATTGGATTTTTTATTCTTTGGGTCTGTTAACACCATCATGAAGTTATCTCTTAGTTTGTTTACTTGTTCACTGTGTGGTTTTCTTCAGTATTGTGAAAGTGGGGACTTGTCCAAGTTCAGTGCTGTACCCCTAAGCACCCAACATGCATTAGGTCTTTAATAAGTATTTGTTGGAAGAGTATTCAGTAAGGCAGTCTGTCCTGTCCTTCAGGACTTTTGTCCTGCTTAGATTCCTCATCCTGGATTCGTATTTTCAGGTGTCATATGTGATATGACGCATTTCCATATGACAGATGATCTTTGCTTTCCTTGGTCTTTGCCCAAGGACCTGTAAGTTTCCCACCCATTCATCATTATTTCGTATCATTAGAGTTTCTTTTTATCATCAGCTCTGCCTCCCTCTTCTCCACTAAGACATTTGCTCTCTTATATTTTGTTTATTTCATGTTTTCCTCTAGGACTCTATCAAAACATAAAGCAAAGGAATGTTTTGGCCTGAATCAGCTAGTGCATATGCTCGTGGGTGGCAGTGTCTCAAATGGGAAACGTTCCCACCCTTTGTTGCACCTTAGTTTCTACTTTGGTTCAAAATGTTTCAGGAGAATTTTTCAGACAGAAATATCCTGATTGACAGTGTATGAAATCTTTAAATTTACATAAATACTTATTAAGCATTTCTTGTATATGCAGAGCTCTCTTGCTGGGCAATATGGAAAATAATAAACCTCCTGCCTTCAAGAGAGGTAGATGGTTGAAATATGTGATAATGAGCGAATAATGCCATGAGGGTGGCCAAAGGAGGGATTACATTTTTTTATCTTACCTTGAACTCCTTTTTTATACCATTCATTAATAAAGTAGGAGAAAATAAGTTGGCCCAGAGAAGTCAGAAACATCTGCTTCATTGTACATATTTGATATATCATTACTTTCAAAACTGATTGATGACGATGTTTTTGGAAACTCATTTTGCTGTCATTACTTTTTCTCCCAAGATTTGTTATATTTCAGTAATTAATAGAGCTTCTCTTGGTAAATGGATTCTCTAGGATTTCCTTTGCTACCATACATATGTATTTATATTTGTGTGTATGTACTGGGGATTGAACCCCAGGCCTGGAATATTCTAAGCATGTGCTCTGCCGCTGAGTTATAGCCTCCAACCCCATGCTAAAAGTTTTTTGGGGGGAAGAGGGGTGTTTGAAGGTTTTGGTAAAGAAAACAAAAGGGGGAGTTGTTTACCTTTGACCATATTTATGTCTTCTTTGATCTCTTTAAGTGAATTTTCAACTCACTCATACTGTACATGATTAACTGTTATTAAACCCAGTTGATTTAAACTAAGGTGTTAGTTGGCCAGCACCTTGCCTTTCCTCTGCATAGACACATGGGGGCACCAGATTTATAGAAATAGGAAGTTTTCCTCAGTGTTGATGTAAGAAGTGTGTTGTAGTCAGATCTTTTTTAAAAAGAAAATCAAATCAATATAGTGTTCAAAATCAAGCATTAATAATCAATAAAGCAAATAAATACCAATCCAGTGACTCAGTGACTGCCAATCTGTTCTTGCCTTTAATTTTTCCTTTCAGTCTTAAATAGAATTCCTGTTCATTCAGAATACTGTAAATTCTGGCCCCTGATAAAATTCTTACTTCTTCTAAATCAGGAAAATAAATCATCCTTAATAATTCATTATCAATTGATATGTGAAGTAGGAGGACCAGTTTTTAAAGTAACTGGAGTTCAAAACAGTGTCAAAAACTTTTTTAAAACATAGGGTATTTCCATGTGAGAAACTAGAGTTTTCATGTGTTCATACTTGTGTTAGGAACATTTGTGTTTAAAATGTAAAACAATGAACTCTGATTTATCTATGTGTTACAGAATGGGTTGTCTCCATTGCACATGGCCACGCAAGGGGATCATTTAAACTGTGTCCAGCTTCTCCTCCAGCATAATGTACCTGTGGATGATGTCACCAACGACTACCTGACTGCCCTACATGTGGCTGCCCACTGTGGCCATTACAAAGTCGCCAAGGTTCTCTTGGATAAGAAAGCTAACCCCAATGCCAAAGCCCTGGTGAGTGTCTCCACCAGTGTGTCCAGCCTGAGCTGTCTTGCTGGCAACATGCCACCTCACATGTGAAGAGATTGCTTTCACGGAGGCAAAAATGGAAGGTGTTCTTTAAGTCAAATATGTTTTTTTCCAATGTTTTCAAAATGCCCTTCTTAGAATTTTATAGAACCTTCTATTTCTGATGTGAACAAAGCTGATGGAGTTCAATTGTTAACTCTTCAGGGTTACACTTGTGATTCTTTCATATAAATGAAATCCAAGGACTATACAACTTATAAAAAGACTGAAAAGGTCAACCTCAACTTACGATTGATAAAGTTATACTTCTTTTTGAGTAAAGAGATTTTTTTCTTAGATCTAAAAGCATGAGGCAAAATGATTTAAAAAGGAAAAAAAGCCTCTACATAGAAATACATGAGCTAAAATTTTATGTGGTCCTTAACATAAAGTTGCCTGTCATTTTCATCTTTCCTTTGCCCATCAAAATGTTGGTCTAATTTGCAGCCTTAACTCCTAAAATAATTCGCTCTTTTAACCCTTAGCTGGGCTGTATTTTGATTTTGTCAGCATGACAGTGTTTGTTGCCTTTGCAAAGATAAATGGTCCCAACTTAGTAAACTATTTAAATTTAGTTCAGAATAAGCACCCATGCATAGGGGGGAAAAAGAACACAATTTTAGGGAAAGCATGCAAAATTTAGTAATTTTGAGGTAAAACCTGACATGGAGTCAACCCTTTCAGGAAGGTCTCTGCTCCTTTCCAAACGGTGCAGTTGTCTGAATGGATCATAATGCCTCCAGAGTTCTGAGAGCTCTGAAATTCAGAGGGGCAGCAAAGAATGAGAAGCAGGAACTCTCCAGACCCCAGATAACTGCATTGCCATTATAATTCTCAAAGCTCTTATTCAGTTAGTATTTCAAGAACTGTTGACCTGTTCAGTGTGTCAAATGTATCTGAATTCTCAGAAGGGAGGAAAAGAAATTAGCAATCGTGACTCATTTTTCCATACAAGAAAAAAAAAGTCTTAAAACAGGGTGTGGGCAGTCATTCTCATTTTCCTATGACTCTGAAGATTTCACCACATATGGAGGTTGTAACCAGTCATTCTGTCATGGACTATGGCCAGAGAAATGGTCTCAGGAACCTCCCTGAAGGCACTAGCGATGACTTTGACCTAAGTGTTCATCTTGGACCTGGTATTTGATAGGTCTCCATTAGTGGCTGAAGTATGTGACACAGTGAGACTGTTACTGGACTGGATAATTTGGTAGATAGTTTGTTAAAAAGCAGATTATTTCATGAGATTCAATATTAAAGCAAATGGTCCAAGGAATGTTGAACTATTCAAATTTCTACTTCCTTGGACTAAGCACCAACTTGACTCTTAAAGCTTGAGAATAAATGGAAACATTTTAGAACTGGTCTTGTAGTTATGCTAAAACACAGCAGGAAGTCAGAATAGGCAAATAGGGGAAGTTTAACTATAAGGATACATATTTGGGTCAAACTGTTTTTACTGTGTTTGAAGTGAGATAGAAGAGGGACGTTCTTTGGAAGAGTAAATGCCAAAATAGTAAGAAAGTGATGACTACTTCACCTTAGCTACCAGGAGATTGTGACCAACATCTACTTCCTGTTCACAACTACCGGGGCACCATGAGTTCCGAGGAGCCACTATACTACCTGTGCTCCCGGAGAAGGATCAATATTCTGTCTGACCCCTCATAGTTTATTTAATTTTACATCTTTATAAGTCAGCATTTTAGCAGAAATATTTCACTGCACATGACAAGAATGAATTTCAATGGAATGTAGTCACACAGATTCATATTTGTCCCTTGCAGAATGGCTTTACCCCTCTTCATATTGCCTGCAAAAAGAATCGAATTAAAGTAATGGAACTCCTTCTGAAACATGGTGCATCCATCCAAGCTGTAACCGAGGTGAGAGGAATGGGATTTCTGGGTTTCCTGAGATGCTGAGAGAATAGACGGAATTCCAGTGCCAAGCCCAGGGACCAGCTTGTTCTGTTCTTGTGTCATTGCCACAGACCACATTCAAAACTCCTCAGGAAAAGGGCTTCCAGGACTTTGAAGGAGCAGACAGGAGTGTGCGTGGTTGGAAACAAATGCATCCCCTGACTAGAAATACAACCCAGAACACACGCTGCAGGTGTTCTACGTTGAACATATGAAACCTTATAATGTAGTGCTTCCCTAGTGGAGGTTACTTTGTCCCCTAAGAACCATTTGGCAATGACTGGAGATATTCTGAGTTGTTACAACTGGATAGTACTGCTCTTGCCTCTTGAATAGAGGCCAGGGATGCTGCTAAACATTTTGCAAGGTACAAGCTATCCTCTTACTACTATAAATAATTACCTGACTCAAAAGGTCAGATGCACCAAAGTTGAGAAACCCTGTGTACCCATGACCTGTGTTTTTGTAAAGCAGGGGTTAATCTGCTGCAAAGCTCAAAATTAATGAAACACAGAGTTGCCAAAGTCAGAAGGACTAGCTCTAGATTTCTTTCACATGAACCAACTCAGAAATGACCCATCAAGTTCAGTCTTCAATATGGTGAACGCAGACTGGCCTTTTTCCCTCCAGGTTTGTCCCACCCTTCACCCCACCCTCCACAGATCTGGGTCACCTTCTCCAGGAAACTTCCCCTTAACTCTTGGTCTGAACTAGTTGCTACTTCTAGGGACAGTCATCCCAACCTGTATGTGTTTCTATTAAAACACTTACCTAGCTCTCCTGCTCTTGACCCAGCTTCTCCTCTTTGGCCCCAGAAACTTCAGGCTCTCTGAAGGCAGGCTGAGTCTTTCTGGTCTTCACACACCCACAGTGCCTGGCCCATGCATAAAGTTTAATTGAATGCTTGATGCTTGACATGAAGGTTAAAGTCTAGTAATTGTTGCTTGGCTTCATGTTATTACCTGTGAGTGGAATATTTGCCTTTCATTTGTAACACTAGTAATTTTTAAATATTAAATGGTTAAAATACTAATACCAGTTTGATGTTTTATCAGATTTATGACTTCAAGTTAGGCAACCTGTTATTTTAAGTATAAAATAGTAAGTTTATTCTCAGTGCATGGGAACCCTTTTTAAAGATCAAAATAGACTCAGATAAAAGATTGACTGGTGTTTGAATAAGTGTCCAGAGAGGCTGGCCAGTGATGAGAAGTTTCTGTTGCCACCCTGTGCTCCCTAAGAACTTCAAAAGGCTGTTCAGACCCAGACATTGCCTGGTACAAGTTCTAAGAACTCCCCCTGCTGATGGAAAAAGGTGCCAAACTGTAGAAAAATTCTTTTCTTGAATTTTCCCTATCTGAAATCTGTGCAGCCAGAATTATTCCTCTTCTTTTACTTAACTTCTGTATATATTTCCTTTCATATTTTTGACAACTCTCAAATTTCTCTTGAGATTAGTTATCCCATTATCTTCCTTTTAAAGAAAAGCAGGTAAGCTTTTTCTAGCCATATTAATTTTTTAAATCAAATTATAGTGTTCATCTTGTAAGCTTAATAAGTTCTGAAAAATAAAAGTGGAATCATGTCATATAAAAAGCACAAGTAAATTATAATGTTTAACAAGATTATTGAATTGAGATTTTAATCCTCTTTTTTGCTTATCCACTCTATTTCACACAGCTGTGGGCATATTTGATATAAAATACTCTGGTATCAATAAATGCTGCTTTATGCCAAATAGGGTTTGCTTTTTTTTCTTTTAGGGGGATGGGCGGCACCCATGCATACATTTGGGATTTGAAGCAAACAAACAAAAAAAAAGGCGCCTTGTTTAGTGACCATTGTGATATTTGCCCTAATTATATTGCCTTAATTTATAATAGAGGTAACAAAGTAAATGGCAAACTGTTAATGTCGATTTGCTCATTCATTAGAGGACTGACTTTGTGTTCGATACCCTGCCTTTGACATGTAATACTCAGTTTATTCTGAGTGCATGGGAATTCTCTTTAAATCTCAGAATAGAATTTGGAACAAGTTAATTTCTTACTGATGTGTACATAATCATTCCGCACCCCCCCAAAAAAATATATATATACTTATATGCTTATATGGATAAAGAAGGGCAACTAATAAAGGAAAAAATCCTTTGAGGTATTTCTCTTGCATTTTCTTTTCTTAGAGCAATACGAAAAGTGTGAACTTTTTCTTTACTGGGCATGACATAATCACAGAACTCACTTTAGTCAAGTGATGAGCATGTGTTCACATATTTGCCTTATAGAATCTGTGATATAATGGTAACTGTCCTGATATGTTTTAATCTGATCACTAAACTTGTTAAGATGAAGGGATGGATGGGAGGGTAGATGGAAGATAGGCACACAAACTCTTTTAATGATAAGCCAACAACTCAACATTTCCTTCCTTTCCACTTAGTCGGGCCTTACCCCTATCCACGTTGCTGCCTTCATGGGGCATGTAAATATCGTATCACAACTAATGCATCACGGAGCCTCACCAAATACCACCAATGTGGTAAGTATTCCTTTAATAAAGAAGGTTTAATTGTGAATATTTAAGAAACTGACAAAGGTTGTTTTTATTTGCTTATTCTTTATTATGCTTAAAATAATTGCTATTTGGAGTTGGGGTTGTAGCTCAGTGGTAGAGCACTTGCCTAGCATGTGTGAGGTACTGAGTTCAATTCTCAGCACCACATACAAATAAATGAATAAAATAAAGGTCCATCAACAACTGAAGACATTTAAAATAATAATAATAATTGCTATTTAATTTGACCACTTAAAAGAATAGAATTTGGTAATTACCTCTGCTTTCCTTTACTTTGAAGAAAAGAAGCAGTCAATTGCTAGTTGGCCACAAATTGTTAGAATTTATGGACTATGTCCATTAATATTACAAGTACATTACTACTATATGTTACATTTTCAAAGATTAAGTATTAGGCAAATTCTTCTATAACCGAAACAGTAAAAAATGAGGTTAAAAAAAGCAGTAAAATGTTGAAGAGGTGGTTCAGACATTATCACCATTTATATAAAGAAGCTATTGCAAGTAACTTCAAAGTGATCTCTATTAAGTTTGCTTCATAATGTTACAGCAAACCTATGGAATTGAATTTTTAGGTTTTTCCAGTGGCACCGTTTTCCTACAATTAAGCATTGTTGTCAAACCCAAGAGACTCACTTCAGAGTAAATATCAGAGCAGTAACTTACACCCTAGGTGTACATGTAGAATTTGACATTGCTTTATAGAATTTCAAATATGATATTATAGTGTTAGCACACTGGACCACAAGTATTAGAAAACTCACTGGATTCATGAACACTAAAGAAGTTAAAATAAATAATATCTGAAAAGAAGGGATAAGCCGTGAAGTCTTGCAAACTCACCTTGAGGGGAGCCTCACCTGTAGGACTATATATTTTCTAGAATTTCTAACTAGAACATTCACAGAAACAGACCAGTTTCGTAGTTGAAATATAATCTACTAAATCTGAAGTTATGAGTGAGTTATGTTTTCCTTCATAAAGAGAACACAGGGTAATAAACTAAACAACATCCTCAATATCTTTGCCATAAACACAGTAATAAGTTTCCTGTGAGATCTGTCTTCCTCTGTCCTTCCACGCAAATAGATGACCCATTATACAAACTTTAATTTATGAAAACAAAATATTAGTAGGCATCACTTATGTGAAAAATCAAATAAAATTTTGATTTTTATTACTTTTACATTTCAATGTAGTCATGTTTTCTATCTCATTTTCATTTTTATTAAGTAAATAATCTGAATTAAATCTATTTGGTGAAAAATGTGGAAAAGGGATGGTCCACTGGCCTGGACCTGTTAGGATAATGCCAAGGACTAAGATATTTATCTGTTTAGATAAAGCAGGGGATGCAAAGCAACCATAGAAGAGCCTAGTCTGGCCTGTGGGCATGTTCTTGTGCCCACGTTTTAGTCAGCTTTTTTGTTGCTGTGACTGAAACACCTGACAGGAGCAATTTTAGGAGGAACAGTTTATTGGGTGCTCATGGTTTCAGAGGTATCAGTCCATAGAGGACTTCCTCTGTTGCTCTATGTCTGAGTGAGTTAGACCATCATGGTGGAAGAGGAAAGCAGCTCAGGACATTACAATAAGGAAGCAGAGAAAGTGTTCACTCATCAGGGACAAAATATATACCCCAAAGGCAGGCCTCCAGTACCCACCTCCTCCAGCCACACCCTACCTGCCTACAGTTACCACCCAGTTAATCCCTATTAATGGATTAATGCACTGATTAGGTTAAAGCTCTCATGACCCCCTCATTTCACCTCTAAACTTTCTTGCATTGTCACACACATGAGCTTTTGGGGGACACCTAATATCTAAACCATAACACCATGCAATGTTTTGTTTTTAATTCTGATTTTGTAATCAGCATTCTTATTAAGAATTGAGAAGTTTACACAGATATCCAGACTGCCAATCAATTTTTTTGATAGCACAAAGGTGTGGCATGATAGGGTTGGCATCCTAAAGAGTGACAACAGCAATCTGCAGCTGCAAGGTGGTGGCTGCCCCCTTTAGGAAACGTGTGGGACTCTCTTGTTAAGTTTTCCCTACCTGTTCTGCTTCATTGACTTACTATTCTACTCCACCTCTGTGAGCGTTCACCTTTTCAACCCTAATAAGGCTATACTGTAGATTACATTTCTGATACTGTTAGTGATAAGAGTCCCTAGGGTTACACCAAAGTTCTTGCCATTGTGGATCAGGTTCCTATGAAAATTTTTATGTATTTGATATCTTTTCAATAAGAAAGTCCTTAAAAAGGTAATTGTTTTTTAAAGTTCATCATAAACTTTATGCCAAATAAAACAAGCCAAACATTTTCAGAGCTTCAGTTAATTTATTTTTGCTCATGTTCCCCAGAGAGGAGAAACAGCATTGCATATGGCAGCTCGGTCCGGCCAAGCTGAAGTTGTGCGGTATCTGGTACAAGATGGAGCTCAGGTGGAAGCTAAAGCTAAGGTATGTGCAATATATGAAAGCATTTACTATTTGAGGAAAAAAATCTTGGATTTTAATAAAACCTTTAGACATATATATGCTGTCTCTCAACACCATTTTAAAGTAATGAACAAACTCCAATAACAAGTTTCTACCCAAGTAATATTGTAAAAAAATCCCTTCTCTCCATATTTGTTCATTCAATTATTTAATATAATTAAATAGAATAAGAATATTATGCCAGAAACTGCCCTTCGGACATTTGCTAGTCTCTAACAGATTAGGAACCAGATCCAGACTTAGTCCAGAGTTTTTCACACTGCATGGAGAAAGGCTTATGTGGAAAGATTCTAGAACAAGCACAACTTAGAAGCATGGTTAAATGTTTTGTTTGATTTGCATGTCAGCTGGCATAGTAACAAAAGGAAAAAGGATGATATTATTTTTCTCTTAATTGTGACACTATAATCCCTGAGACCCAGATTTAAGCCACTTCAGAGATCTACCTTTACATTTAAAAATAAAATGTCAGGGTTGACTTAGGATGCTTCCTAGTCTACCTTGTGTTTAGTCTCTAGTATAAACCTACTTCTAAGTTTTGGGATGGATAGTTGGTCTGATCATCAGAATGGCAGTTCAGGTCAAAAATCATAATAAATACATAAAAACCTTACCCATTTAATTTTTATTTATAATATATAAATTTTTATGGCCTAGATTCAGGTTAATTAGAAAACAAGCACATTTGTGAAGCAATTTGAGTATAGAATATTCCTAGATTTTTATAATTTTCCCCCAGTGTATTCAGCTATCTCACTCATAGCTAATTTAACCAGAAATTTTTAATAAACTTATATCAAGGCCCTGGGACTTTCAACTTATTCCTAGGGAAAAATAAAGTTTTCCTTTCATACTAATATTTTACCTATTACATATTGCTTAATTATATGATTAAAGTAATACAAGTATAGGACAATGTAGTAAAATGGTTAGTCATGTGTACTGGCATGGGAACAAACCACTGGATCTTTAGAAACTTGAAATCCACAGTGAATGCAAAAGTTGTAATAAACCTCAATTGTCTAGTGTACCATGGGCTAGTGTACAGATGGTGGGTCCCATACATGATCTGGAAACAGATGTCAGCAAGCTCTTCCTATACAGAGGTTGACAGTAAATATTTCAGGCTTTGCAGGGTGCACTCACTGTCACAGCTTCACAACTCTACCATTGTAGTGCCAAAGCAGTGGCAGACATCCATGAATGGACATGACTGTGTCCCAATAAATTTATTTACAAAATAGTCTGTGGCAGCTAGATTTGGCACCTGCATTTTAGTTTGCTGACCCCTGATGTAGAGGGTTTTGTTTATTCCTCTAAACTGGTTAAGTGGAATGTCTAATAGAAGCTGTAATCTACCACAGGTTATAAGAAACCTCATATTCATGAGTCTGTTAGTTACATATCAAACATCATGTCTAGGGAATGGTTTCACTCACACACTAAAATAAAATAGAATTTATACATGTTATTTCATTAAGGAGGTAGCATGTGTAATTGTCAAGGACCTGTTCTCAAGCAGACTGCCTGCACTTGAATCTTGGTTCACAATTTAGTAACTTTGTAACATCGGACAAATTCATTAACATCCATGTGTTACATTTTGTCATCTAAAGTCCCCTTATAGAAAGTGGGAATAATGATTATTGCAATTCATAGGATTATTGTGAAGATGAATGAAATAATATAGGTGAAGTATTTCAAACAGAACCTGGGAAACAGTAGGCACTCAGTGGGTATTTGGTGATTATAGTGGCAGTAATAGAAGGAGAAATTTTTCTTTGGTGCCTGTCATTTTCTGTTTTTGATATTCCTCTTGTTCTTTTGGGCATTTCTTCTTACTTCTCTTATACCTCCTACTGATTACATAGCCCCTTTAATATTGACTTTGAGCCCCATCCAAAACAGTGAACTTTATTCTATACTCTACCTTCCTAGCTTAAAATATTTACCTAAACTTTTATCACATTTCAGTAGGGAATTTCTCTTTGGAAGACTCACAAGCATTTTTGGGCAAATTAGGAAGAAGTGGCATTTGGGGATAAAGCCCTAAGGGTAAAGCACTTGGTAAACTCTTTATGCTTTGGGGTGAACTGTAACAACAAGGCCCTCCATTCTGGGCATATGCACACCAGGATGTATGACTTGGTACCAGGGTATTGGCCTCCATCATCCCTCCTGGCTGGGAACCTTTGCACTTGAACACCTGCACTGCCAGAGACTCCCTTTCTATTCCTTTGCTTTTAGCAGTGAGAAGGCAAGTACTAGTAAAACCATTCATTCCTTGAGTGCATAATAAGTGGTACAGATATAATAACCCTCTCAGGTATGTGAGTTTTACTAGAATCCATTCTCTTATCTCCCAAAAAAGGAGTCACTAGAGGTTAAAAATTGATACTCTATGGCATGTAGTAGCAGGGATAATCTATAGAGAGACCCACCTTTCAGTTTTCATATTAATAGATCACTCCAAGGATATTTAAGGAGCTTAGATCCACCATCCCACATTTTTAAACCTTGTAGGAAAAGATAAATGAGATTCCTATTAACATTGAATCAAAGAGTGTAATGTGTCTCCACCATCAAGCAGCTAATGTTCCCTGAATTTTTCATATGGCACCTTTGTTTTCTGAGTTCATCAGTCTCACATTTCTACCTTACCGTTTAGGATGACCAAACCCCACTCCACATTTCAGCCCGACTGGGGAAGGCAGATATAGTGCAACAGCTATTGCAACAAGGAGCATCTCCAAACGCAGCCACAACTTCCGGGTACACCCCCCTCCATCTTTCAGCCCGAGAGGGCCATGAGGATGTAGCCGCATTCCTTTTGGATCATGGAGCATCTTTATCTATAACAACAAAGGTAGGAAAACAAGTCTCAGAATCTTCCTGGGTCCCCCCAAAACATGCTCCTCAAGGCTCCCTACGTGTAACAGGTACAGAGCTGCACAACATCATCTATACTTGGGATTGCAGGGTAATCATTAACATGGCTAGTAAAACCCTGGTGTGCAGGAGGTAGTTCTTTGTATTTTGAGAAGGTTTTTATTTTGGTCTTAAGTTTCTCAGTACATGACCTTGTCATGAAACTTTACTGATATCTAAAATTGGAAATTTCTTGCAATCTGTATAATAACTAGATAGTTTGAAAACATAACAACTAATTTTTTGTATTGAGGCCCAGTACTGAAACCACATTATCAAAACTCAGTTGATGGATGCTTTTTAAAAAAAAACTTTCCAATCAAGAGTTATATTTTTTGTTTTTATTTGTTGTTCTTATGCTTTTTATCATCATTGTTGTTATATTTGATTTATGGTTCAATTTTTTTAAACTCTGATATCTTACAGTAATAGTCTGGCCTACAGTTGTTCTGCATGTATGGAACACAAAATTTGGAGCTCATTTTTCTTGTGATACTATATAAGCCTAGCAAGTGTAATAGCAAGATGAATTAGTCTATGGCATGTGTGAAAAAACTTGTAATAGGCATTGCAGTCTCTTATTAGGATGCAGATACAAAGGATTAATATGTAATCAATGCAGAAGATAATTACAGATACTTAGAAAACCATCTGAATAAATGATAACTACCTCAAACTTTATCTCCCATGATTCTTTGACCTCTTAAACAGAGTTGAGATGCAAGTTCCTGGATGTCACTTCATATGCAAATCAGAATAATGGGTGATGGGTTTGGAGTGCCCCTGGCCTTCCACCATATCAGTCGCCCATTGGCTCTAGTCTGCTGCAATCTCATGATAACCTTCCAATTCCTAATGCATGCTCAGGACCCACCCTAATTGTGCATGCTGACTGACTGATTGATCCCTAGATGGAGGCATAGGAGAACAACCACAAATTGTTAGCATCCAGTTCTTGCATGTGTTATTACTCAGTTCATCTGTAGTGGCAAATGTGAAAGATTTCCAATGCCCACTTCCAAAAAGTAGAGCATGCATAAGGACATTATGCATATTCTTAGAGCAAGTTTCCAATTAGGCGATATGAGATTACAAGAGACCTAGACTTAGGGTGGGTTTTCCCAAACCCTCCAACTTGGATCTGGATCCCTATAACCTATTCTTCCCACAATGTAAAGCCCCAAAATGGCCACAAATAACTCCAGATTGAGCTCTTCCCCTTTGTCCTGGTGATATACCTGATTAGTTCCAAAATTAATGTCATGTTATGGCTCAGTCAGCAGAGGGAGAAAGATTTTCTTGCTGGGTGTTCTGCTTCTCTCTGTTGACAAGGGAACTTGTCTACTAGTCTTGATCCTTACATAGAGACTTAACCAGTCATCAACATTAGAATAATTTTTCAGTTACAGAAAAGCAATGGCCTATGTCATTTCTGTTGTTCTTTATTTTTCTTTTTCCTTTTTCAGAAAGGATTTACTCCTCTTCATGTGGCAGCAAAATACGGAAAGCTTGAAGTAGCCAATCTCCTGCTACAAAAAAGTGCATCTCCAGATGCTGCTGGGAAGGTATGAGGTCATCAGTCACCTGTACGAGGACATTTCCATTGATAACAATAAAAGCACTTGCTAATATTCCCCAACAGCCACCTAGATGATAACTAAATTATATTTAAGTTCTAGTAGGATGAAGAATCCTTAGGAAATAGGAGGTGAATACTTGGTCCAAGTGTTATAGAAGTGGAATATAAATTATGTCCTATGTTATACCTATTCTAATCCTGTTTCCTAAATGTAGACCTGGACTCTCATATTAACACACTTTTGACCCTGGTTGTTGTTTTCTGCACGTGTTTTCAGAGCGGACTAACTCCACTGCATGTAGCTGCACATTATGATAATCAGAAAGTGGCCCTTCTGCTTTTGGACCAAGGAGCCTCACCTCATGCAGCGGCAAAGGTACCTGTGACTCACACCATGAAGAGGATGATGGGCAATATCTATCTGTGTGCACATTAACTTTTATTCACTCTATCCGTAGCACCCTCCTCATATGGAAATCATTTAAAAATCACAGAAATAGAAGCTCCTAGGAAATCTGTGCCTTAGGCTAGTTAGTCAACTAATGTTAGTCAATAAATATTTACTTGATTTCCCTTGAAAAATCCAGAACATCCTGAATCCTGGGGAAGAAAAGGAATTGGAGTTCTCTTTAGCCAGATTAAAAACATAAGCACAAGACTGGGGTTACACAGTAAGAAAGTTCCAATTTGTCAAAATTAGAAAATACATTCTCTGTTTTCCTAGTTATAAAATATTGCTATCAAGTTGTTTATTTGTGTTTTATAAAATGGGTTGAAAGATTTTGTATATGTGTTTTTATTATCACAAGAAGGAATCTTTATTATTGTTAGGGCATTTTGAAGAGTAGATATCTTAGATATTTATGAGAAAAAAGAATATGGTGTATATAACCATTTTATTATTCTGGTATTCTGATTTGAGTGACTAATCCTAAAGAAGAGGTAATTTAAAGATGAATTAATAGAGTGCTATTAGATTAACATATTCCCTATTATTGAGCAGATGATTATGATTAGAGAATGCTTAAATGATGCAAACCACAATATATCTTTAATTATAGTTTTTTATTGGTGCATTATAATTCTACATAATAGTGGGATTCATTGTTACATAGTCATACATGCATATGACATAATTTGGTTAATTTAATTCCCAGAACCTCCCCTTCACCTCCCTTCCACAAACCACAATTTAAATAGTGTCCACTTCTTTGGTTGGTTGAAAAACCCTTTAGTGCTCCTAATGCTTTTTGCCTCTTTGTTTCACTATTACATTTTGGGGAAACTTCTGTACTCTCCTTTAAATTTAATGTTTAGATCAAATCAATTGTATACACAGGTAACTAATCTGGGCTGTACTGGGTTACTTAAAAACTTTAAGAAAGTTCTAGTTGCTTTCTCCATATGGAAAGTATGTTGTTTTTGTTCTCAGAACCTTTTTTCATACTGTGTGTGTGTGTGTGTGTGTGTGTGTGTGTGTGTATGTGTGTGTATGTGTACCAACAGTTAAAACCAGGGGAGCTTAACCAGTGAGCCACATCCCCAGCTTTTTTTATTTTTTAATTTTGAGACAGGGTCTAAGTTGCTCAGTGCCTTGCTAAATTGCTGAGGCTGGCTTTGAACTTGCAATCCTCCTGCCTCAGTCTCTGTGCCAGGTTCCCTTTCTTCTTTTCTTTTCTTTTTTTTTTTTTCTGCAGTTTTAGATGGGCAGCATAACTTTATTTGTTTATTTTTGTATGCAGTGTTAAGAACAGAACCCAATGCCTCACATGGGTTAGGCAAGCGCTCTGCCACTGAGCTCCCGCCCCAGTCCTAGGTTCCCTGCATTCTTAAATCATTTCCTGCCCCTTCCTCTCCAGTACTATACCCATTGAAGTCAATTCAAAACCAACCTCCTGAACCTGCTTTTCGGGTAAATGTTATCCCTCCCCACCCACTGCCATAATTTCTGACTTTGGCAAGCATTTGGTCTATTATGACAAATGTCTATCAAGCCCTGCCATGCTTTAATAAAACTTTACCTTGAAAAGAAAAAAAAAAAAAAAAAAACACATAGCAACATTATCCATAATAGCTAAGAGATAGAAATAGCCCAAGTATCCATCAGTGGATGAATAAATAAAATGTGAGTTATGTATGTATAAACCCACACACGTGAGTATGTGCACATTCACACAATGGAATATTACTCAGTCTTAGAAAGGACAAATATTGTATGATTCTATTCTTGAGATACACAGAATAATCACATTTAGAGACAGCAGAAGAATGGTAGTTGTCAGGATAGGTGGAAGGAGGAATGGAAAGTTAGTATTTAAAGGATACAGAGTTTCAATTTAGAAAGATGGAAAAGCTCTGCAGATGGGTGATGGTGATGGTTGGAAAACAGTATGAAGGTGCTTGTCACTGTACACTTTAAAATACTTTAAATGTGAAATTTTGTTATGTATATTTTTACCATAATTTTTTAAACATTTTTTTGAGATGCTTGGGATTAAATCCAAGGCCTTGCACATGTAAGAAGTTCTCTACCACTGAGCCAAATCCCAAGCCTTACTATAATTTTAAAGAATTTAATGGAATTTAATGGTTGTTCATTTTATTTCCGTATCCCCATGCATGCAGGTTCCTTGCCTTATAAGTAACCTCAGAGTTGTAGTAGGCAACAATAATCAGTAAATGTCACTCACATGGGAGTAATAATAATGTTGGTACAACTAGTGCCAAGCAGTTTATAATTAACAAAAGTTATAAGTGTGATATAATGAATCCAATCCATCTTTCTATCCACAAATAACTCTTACACAGGTCAACAGTTGGTATATTTGTAGTTGATTCCAGCTTTACATTTATCAAACAAGATTTGGTATTCATGGTTCCATATTTTCAAAACATCTTTTGACAAAGAGTTGTAAAGCAGTTCTTTAAATAACTCCTTATAACATCCCATTAGTTTCAGGCATATCTTTTACAATCAATTAAACACAGACTTTTTAACGGGACATTGATTCTCTTTCCCATTGCACAGTTGCCTGTGTAATGCCATCTCTGGCACGTGTCCAACCATCCCCATCTTCTGGAGTGGTGGTACTGGTCAGGGACTTTTTGTAGACTTTGATCCTGAGCAAAGTCATATCAGGGATTGGTTTTGTCTGCTAGAGGAAAAAAAAAAAAAAAAATCCTGGTTCCAATATTTTAAACTGATGAGAATCCATTTTTCTCATGTCATGAGGAGGCAAGAGGTAGGCAAAGCAGTTGTTGATGTTGGTCTAGTTGTTCATTCAGACAAGTTCCTCCTGTTTGTTTTGTTTCCTCTTTGGTCTTTTCCTCCAGAGGCATCTGGAGCACAGGTTGCCAGGTCTTACACGCAGCAGGCAGAAGCAAAGTCAGCACAACAGGGCTTTCTCAGAAGTTCCACCCACCCAGTTCTTTCATCTCATTGGTCACTTCTACTTGCAAGGGAAGCTGGGAAATGTAGTTTTCTAGCTAGATACTCTGCCAGATGTTCCTTCTTTAAAGAGGGAGAATGAATAGAGGCTAAGCAGTCTTTACTCCAGGAAAGCTCAGGCATTGCTTAATTCTGGCAGTGGTGAGAAGTGAGGGACAAAGGCTCAATAGAGCAGGATCACCATGTAGGTGTCACCTCAATGTCAACTCTTCCTCAGATCACATGCTTTGTCTTTTAGAGCATACTACACCTTCTTACCTTTTATTTCCTTTAAAATTGCCAATGTATTTTCTTAATCCCATATCTTCTATAAATATGATGCAATTTAGGTAAAAAGTAGATTGACTGTTATAATCCATTTTAGTCAGCTCAGTTTCCTGAGACAAGACACAATGCTGGAAAGAATACTGACTTGAGTTCAGGCATAACCTGGACACTAATTATGGAAGAGATAGCTTTAATTTATTATATGTCAGATTTCTATTAGATAAAATATGCAAAATGTCTATGAATATAGGTCAGTATATTTATGAATGCTCTTGGAAAAAATATAAAATATGATATAAATACTACATATTATTTTTGATACTTTAAAATCACATTTAATTTTCATTGTGAGATGCAAAATACACACTACAAGCCTTTTGTCTCCTGCATCAAGAGAAAAGAAATAGAGACTAAGATTATTCTTTAACTGAATCTCTTCCTATCTTATTTATCCAATTAATGCATCTTCCTTATTTAGTGTGGCAAGTGAAACCATTTTACTTTCCATAAAATAGGAAGAACTTAAAATTTTAGGAAAAAAATGTATAGGTCTTAAGAGAAACTTTATTATTTGAAAATATTTCTTTAGTCTTTCTATTTCCCATTCTAAAATAATACCATGAATCATTTTTCCCTTGTTTTGTACTTTCCTTTGTGTCTCAGGTAAGGAACTCAAGATAAATTCCTAAGCAATAATAAAGAAATTGTCTGGAACTGACATGCACTGCAGAGATACCAGAGAGTCTCTTTATAAGTGTTTTGTAGGTCCTGGTCCTAGGATATTTTGGCAACCAAGAAAATTGTCGTATCTGAGAGGATATGGAGTTCCCTTTCCTTGGTTGGAGATTGAGAAATGACTAACCTGAAGAAATGTATCAGTCTTAAAAGCAAAAAGAGATAAAATGCAGGATAAGAAGCTAACTTCTGACTTGACCTTGCCTTTACCTCTCTAATTAGTGTTAGACATATTGACTAATCTCATTTTCTATTTCAGTGCTGCTTGTGAATATTCTATGTTGTGGAGGATGGTGAAACAGCTCACCCCTCCTATTACTCACTGTGTTGTTGGCTTGACTCCAAATCTCTGCATTGGACTCTGTGGTCACTGGTCTCTGAAGGGTGTGTCTGAGCAGAGTGCCAAATGCTTCCCAGGGCAGCTGGGGTTTCCAGATGGCAAGAGGTCAGACTAAAAATAGGGATATAAAATGTTCTTCTACAGTGGCTTATCCAGTTTGGCAGAGGCTGGTTTCAGAAAAGTCTAGAGGTAACATTTCCACTTTCCATTTCCCTTTTATATTGTCCGATTCAAGTCCATATTGACATGCAATCTTGCATTTCCCTTAAATGACTGTGAACCAGAGCAAAGTGCCCAGAGCTTTCTTAGGTCAGGGGACTCTAAAAGTTCCTGAGGCATGGCTAATTAACAATTTATCAAAGGAATTGTGGTCGTCTGTAGCTGAACATCAGGGCTCAGCCAAGAGAAGGATGCCACAATGTTCTGAAAGCTTTTGTACACTTGATTCAAATTCTGACAATTACTTTCTTCACTTAATCAATATGTACCAGTTATTGTGGGACACTGGAGGTATAAAGACAGGTACAAAACAATATGTGCCCTTTACAGATTTATATTTTAGGACGCAGAGGCAGATTCATAAACTAAAGAATGCCACTGAATGTCCCCAGGGCTTTGATTATAGTCAGGTTGAGGGGCTGTCACCAATATTTTTATTGAGGACCTAGGTATTGGGGTTTGGGAAGTGGAAAAACATAGAAGACTTCATGGAGGGTGTAGCCTTTGTGCTTAACTTTCAACAGATGGATGCTGACCTCATGGGCATGTTGGGGAAAAGTATTCTTTGTACGTCAAGGTAAGGCAGAAAACATGAAACTGGATTTGCTCTGAAGACCTGCAATGTCCAGTCTGAGAGAAGCAGAGCATAGAGTCTGGAGTTTTATGAAAGAGTAAATTAGATAGGTGAATGAGAGTAGCATCTTGACTATCTTGAAAATTTTAAACAATACATGGTGCCATTTATAAACAGTACATGGTGTCTTAGTCTTTTGGTACTACTATATCAGGATACCTGAGGCTGAGAACTTTGTAAAGAAAAGATTTATTTCTTACAGTTCTAGAGGCCAAAAAGGCCAAGGTTGAGGGATCCATGCCTGGCGGAGGTCTTCTTGCTGTGTCATCTTGTAGCAGAAAGTGGAAAGGCAAGATATAGACAAACTGAACTCATCCTATTATCCAACACTCACTCCTGAGATAACAGCATCAAGCCATTTATGGAAGCGGAGCTCTCATGACCTAATCACTACTTAATAGTCCCACCTCTCAACACTATTGTAATGGGAATTAAGTTTCCAACACATGAACTGTGGGGGATATATTCAAATCATAGTAGGTGGCTATTAAAGGGATTTTTTAATGAAAGTTTGAATGACTCCCAGCATGCCTCAATGATACCATATTGCTTGTTGTTTCCCAGTAGGGATGCATCCTATCCTCAATTTAAATAAAGTAAGCAAACTGGGAACAGTTGTACACACCCGTAATTCCAGCTACTTGTGAGGCTGAGGCAGGAGGATCACAAATTTGAGGCCAGTCTCAGAAACTTAGACCCTATCAAAATAAAAAAATAAAATGAGCTGATGACATGGCTCAGTGGTAGAGTACCCCCTGGGTTCAATCCCTAGTACCAAATAAATAAATAAAGTAAGCAAGTACTGAGCACCTACTAACATAACTACCTATAAGAGGAAAATCTATAATCCTTTTTGAAAACCAATAGTACCCTCTTTTAATAAACCCACCCATATAGTGTTTTCCCTTCTTAGGAACATAGGAGACAAGGGTGCTACAAAACTGACACCAGTTGATTTAACAGTATTTGCTTACTTAATTGTAGTTTTTGTTTTTTTTTAAAGCAGTCAAAACCACTAGAAAGTGAAGTATGCTATTTGCATTTTTATCTTGTTACTGGGAATGTGACCAAGTGATTCGTATTGACAGAATGGTTATACGCCACTGCACATCGCTGCCAAAAAGAACCAGATGGACATAGCGACAACTCTGCTGGAATATGGTGCTGATGCCAATGCAGTTACCCGGCAAGGAATTGCTTCTGTCCATCTTGCAGCTCAGGAAGGGCACGTGGATATGGTATCTCTGCTCCTCAGTAGAAATGCAAATGTGAACCTGAGCAATAAGGTAACTTTTTCTTTTCCAAACAAAACATGCAATACAGAATTTTACTCCTCAGAAAAATCTGGATCAAATAGAATGTGTGAAGTGTAATATTGCACAAAGATGTTTACTAAACTGTTATTTATAGTAAAAACTTGAAAACAATCTATTTAAATAGTAGAATGGCAAATAAATAATTCATACAGTTGTAGTATATATGTATATATGTGGCTCTATAATAGGAAGAACCATAAAAATAAGGTCCACAAAGTTTTTATAATAACATGAGAAGTTTTTGTTCTGTTAATTCAAATTGCCAATGAGGAATTGCAAATGTAGCTTGTTGCTTTATTCCACAAACATTTTGGGGAATTTTATTCCTTGCCTGTCCCAGTTTTAAGTCTTAAGTTAGGAAGAGAAATTGGAAGCATATCTTTAGTAAGTTCATTTTAATAATAGAAATTTAAAATGGCTATTTTAGTGAATATACAGGAAGTCCTTAGCTTACAGGTCTAGTGTTTGTTTAAAAATTGGCTAGTTCCGTAGTTTGGCTGTTATGTGCAGCATCTTTTAAGAAGAAAAAGATTTATCTCCATTTGGGAAAAAAGTTACTCTGTGCTAATTTGAATTTTTCCAACATTACAATTTAACAAATGCTATAAGCCAAAATTCATACATAAGAAGCCAGAGAAAACTATTCTTAGTTTTAGCACCTTAAAAACTCCTTTATAATTTTTTTGATTATCGAGCAGTCACATTCTTTAATTTTATTTTAGGGTAGTGATTTGATATTCTCACATTTTTCTTTTTGAAATGTTCCTTTTAGGACTGTATGTCTCATTCTAATAGGAATCACAAACCAATTTCAAGGTCATGATAATTAGGATTAGTTCGAGGTTTTGAATTTTCTAAGTTTTATATACCAATTTATAGATCAGCCTTATAATTTTGCTGCAAAATTCAGCTTGTCTTAATGATAAGGCATTGCCTTTCTCAAATTGAGGTACATTCTGTCATCTACTAGAATATATTTTTCCTGTGAGCCCAGAATATTGTATTGTATTCATTCTACCAGAGACAATCCAGTATCTTGACAGTCACTTTAAAAGTGACTAATTTTAGTAGATTTTATACCATACTAGTGTAACTGTTTTTTTGCTTTAAAATTCTTCAATCAAACTGACCTTAAGTTCACCTTAAAGTCATATATTGTTTTTAGGCTAAAAAGACTTTAGGGGGAAAAATCATCTATGTTTGCTTGAGTAGACTAGAAAGTGGCGATGGAATTCTGAAGATCAAAAGACATGGGTAATAAATCATGGGAAATGAACAAACCTGGAAATTTCTGGCCACCTTCTTGAATAAATGATACATAAGCAGAGGTGTTGCTAAGGAGGGTTTAAAAGATCAGTGAACTTCTCACTAGCATGTCAGACAAACTTCATGGTTCCTACACTGTATATACAGAAAGAAGACATTGGAAAATCTTTGCATCCTTTGTCAGTTGTAATTTTCTATATAAAGTGCTGGTTGGTTGCTCCTCATCCAAAATGCTTGGGACCAGAGGTAATTTAAATTTCAAATTTTTTTCAGAGTTGGGAATATTTTTTCATATGTAATTATAATGAGATATCTTGGGGATAGGACCAAAGTCTAAATACAAAATTCGGTTGCGTTTCATATCTACTTTATACACGTAGACAATTTTATAGAATGTTTTAAATAGTTTTGTAAATTAGACAAAGTTTGTGGATCACAACTGCAGGGCCTGTTCCCTTAGGGAGGCCAAATCAACAGTGTGTTGTGCATCTACATTTTTACTGACCAGTCACATGAAGTCTGGGTGGAATTTTCCACATGTCATGTTGTGTCATGTTGGCACTCTAAGAGTTTTGGATTTTGGGGCATGTAGGATTTTTGGATTACAGATGTTCAGCCTGTATTCACTCTTCCCTGAAGAGAAGAGTTTATTATTGGATAAGGAACCCTCTGATCATTTTTCTGATAGTTTTTCCTGAGCTGTCAGTTTTTTAAGAACAAATTCATTACTGTACCCTCCACCCCTTTCGCCCCTACCATGCCCACCTAACACTAGCCTTTCTTTCATTGCTAGAAAATAACCATTAAAAGAAAGATTTAGTTTTCATGAAAATTTATATTGAACACCATTTATTATTTTTACTTATTTCCTTCCTTGCTAGTAACTAGCAGTCCCCCACTGGTTTTAAGGAAAAGAAATCTTAAACCCCAAGTTACCAGTGAAATGCTAATGTTTAATTTGATTCAGTTTTTCTAAATCTCATTCAGGTTTTGCAAACCACAAATACCTGTATTTTTTTATACAGTTAAAATAATATTAAACAGAGCTGCTGCTATTCTAAGTTGGCATTTCCTCTGTTTCCAATAAATGCCATTTTTAAAATAAGCAGTGATAGAAACCTCATAAAAGATTAACAGATAACTTCAGAATGGGAACAGGACTATTGTAACCTTATGCTATTTTTATTATTCTTTTTAACCAAAACCATTAAGATAAAAATAAATTTCTAGTGTTTTGCCAAAAGAGACTTGATTGTTCCTCTGATTTAATAAATTAATGCTGAATTAAATACCAGATGCCTGTCACTGGTTTCATCAAGATGAAAGGTACATTCTTGACTCAACAAGCCAACAATGGTTTAAGGAAGATAGACCAAAAGAAAAAAAAAATTTAAATGTAGAATTGTAATGTTCTTAATAGAAGTGAGCATATAGGAGGTGTTCACATAAATTTAAGAGTTTGGTCATTTAGTGACATGGGAGAGAGACAAAGCTGGGCATGTCTCTGTGGCAAAAGCAAAGGGTGGGCACCCCATGTGAATAGCATGAATATAGGCAGGAGAACACAGGGTATGTGCCCAGAATACAGGGCGTGTGCTCAGTCTAGCCTGAGAAGCACTCAGGAATATTCAGAGTTTTGAAGAGTTTGAAACTGAGAATAGATGACCGTGCCACTTTTACAAAATGTTATGGCTGAAAATAATATTACCACTAAAGTAGAACATGGAACATTGTTCTGTGATGATGTCAGTGTTTGGGTGGTGCCCATTTTGACCCTGGTGTTTTTTTCTTGGATTTCAAGTGAATGTGTGGGTCCTCCTTTCATATTTCCCCTCTTTTCAGTGTGTGAGCTATCCTCCAAAGTTCCATAAACATTAAAAAGTCACAAGCAAATCACTCTGAGTCCTATAATTTTTCTGATAGAATAGTGACTCCTAAATAAATAATGTTGTGCATCTAGAGGGTTATGTACTACTTCCAGAAGCTGCTTTTGATTCACTCCTTTCCCCTGACAGTTAGGACAGGCTGATGTTTTCATTGCACAGATGTGGAAGGGGGAGAGAGAAGGCCTCCAAGACTCAACATATTAACATCTGTGCTTATAATGTATGAAAGAAAGTAATCTGAAAGCACTTCCATAAACTTAATTTCTCTCAAATATTGCATAGGAAAAAAAATCCTTTACAATTACAAAGGTTTTTTTTAAACCCGAGTACAGTCTTAGCGATTTGTTTTTTCTTGGCCATTGGAACAACAATGTAATCTACAGATTCTCTGGTAGGGTCAGTTTCAAATACTCAGTCTCATCAAATCCATACACCATCTAAATGACCTGGGAATCCTCATGATCCATCATTCACATTACATTTCCCAGGTGTTCTTTCCTACCCAGAAGCAGCATGCAGAAAATATTCATCAGGCCTTGGGTAATTATACAGAGGAAATATTATCATCACATGTCAACTTTCACTTTGTAAACATATTATTTTAATAATTTTTGCCAAACTAGTACTAATGGTAATGTACTAAAACTCCTGCATAATTTTGTTTTTAAAAAGTTTTTAGGGTTGGGGAGATAGCTCAGCTGGTCGAGTGCTTGCCTTGCAAGCACAAGGCCCTGAGTTCGACCCCCAGTACAGCAAAAAAAAAAAAAAAAAAAAGAAAAGAAAAAAAGTTTTTAATATTTGGAGATGAACACAAAGTATATATAGGAAAAATGTCACAATGGTATTTGCTTTAAAATACTGCCACAAAGAAATGAATGAAGAGAAAAAGGGGATGGACGAAGAAAATGTGAGGAATTATTGATACTTGCTGAGTCTGTGATAAGTATTCAAACTTAACTCCATAGCTTAGCTTTCATGAAGTCTACAGACAACAGTTTTGCCACAGGGCTGATGAGGCATGGTATGTGAACTTACTCTATAGGTTTTTTTTTTGAATATAGGAACTATTCTAGAATTTACAAACTTTTTGTCAAACACGGCCATGTGTACTGCTTTCCTTCCTAAGTGATAACTGTGCACTTGGATTCTTTTTTGCAGAGTGGTCTCACCCCGTTGCATTTGGCTGCTCAAGAAGACAGAGTGAATGTGGCTGAGGTCCTTGTAAACCAAGGAGCACATGTGGATGCCCAGACAAAGGTATGGCTTCTCTCCTTTTCCTAGACCAAGGGAATATGTCGTTCAACATGCCAGTGACTCCAGTGTGGAAGCCACTACAGTTGCATAGGAGGAAAAGTGCTTTCAATCATATCTTTTTTTTTTGGTATCAGGTGTTGAACTCAGGGCACTTAACCACTGAGCCACATCCCCTGCTCCTTTTTATTTTTTTTATTTTGAGACAGGGTCTTGCTAAGTTGCTTAGGGCCTCACTAAGTTGCTTGAGTCTGGCTTTGAACTTGTGATCCTCCTGCTCAAGCCTCCTGAGCCCCTGGGATTACAGGCATGTGCCACCATGCCCAGCTCAATCATATCTTTTATACATAGTATTACAAATGTACATTTATGTAAGGGACACCAAAGCTTCTGGTTATAGTATCTCAGACACTTTTGTCTTTAATGACCTGAGTACTTTATGTTAGCAGCATGTCAATGTCTCCTGTATTAACACCAGTGAGCCTTGTGACTGCACAGCTTTCCTTCCAAGGCAGAATATGAAGAAAGTTTGTATCTTTCTTAGGTTTTATGACTGACTTAAAAAATGTGTGTGCGTGTGTGAGTGTGTATACAAATAGAAAATCTTCTCAGTAATTTAATTTAACATGGTTTATGAAAAATAATAAATCAAGGCTCTTTCTATTACTCACTTGTCAAATTCCTTATGTCTATATAGTTATGCATGTGCTCTCTTGCACCCTTGCACATTTTCTCTCTCTGACAAAATAAAAAAAAAAAATCCTGAGTAATCTCATATAATGCCACAGTTCAAACACAGATAAGAAAATGGATGTTTTGTGTTACCATTAAAGACATGACTTTAATCTCATTTCTCTGAACATTTTCTTAAGATGCTTAGTTTTGTTACCTCTTCACATCAGATTTGTTTTATCTACTTAAAAATATAATTCTTCTTTCTTGTAGGGCATAGTAGCATGTTTCTGTAATTCTAGCAACTCAGGAAGCTGAGGGAGGAGGATCACAGGTTTGAGGCCCCCCTCAGCAATTTAGTGAGACATTGTCTCAAAATCAAAATAAAAAATAAAAAAGGGTTGAGGATGTAACTCAGTGGTAAAGTGCCCCTGTGTTCAATTCCCAGTACCAAAAAAATATATATATATGTATGTGCATATATATAGGTACATATACACACATATTTCTTAATATGTTGCATGTTTGACACAAAAAGAATGCTTATTAAATATTATAAATAAAATTATTTTTATTTACAATTTTATATCATCATATAGAGAGGTTCTGAGTTGTGGGGACATATTGAAAATGTGGCTAATTCAACAGTACCACCAAGAATGAACCAAATAAAAAGGTATTGCAGACATCAAAATCAGACTGAATTTAGCTTGTTTTCTTTATTTTTCTTGAATACTTTCATCAAGAGTTTTCTACGTTAGAAATATGGTCAGTGTATTCACATATTAATTCCATATTGTTTTATTCATATAGAGAACACACACAAATAATTAAATAATTTAATAAGTTACCTCTCCCTTTACAGACGTGAAACTGTCAAAGAAAAGTTCAAGTTGTTCAATATTTTTGTGCCCCAGCACATCCAAGAAATATAGCCAAAGTTAGTCAGAAAGCACATGATGATTTTCAAGGCCAGGTGGGGCGGGGACAGTCCTGCACCCCCTTCTGTTCTGAGTTGGTAGACATCAGGTGGCTTCCAGGGTTTCCTCCTGAGCCAGCCCAACTCGGGTCACAATTGGAAACCATTTTTGTTCTTGGCATAATATTTTGAAGCTTGTGCCTTTCTCTGCCCTTTACCAATCGCCTCACTTGAGAAAGCATCTGTCTCTTATAAAATTTTTTCCTTTCCTTTTTTTTCCCACCTCAGGAAAGATCACAGTCACCAAAAGGAAGCAAGGCTGCGATTGTCCCATAATTAGAGTAGGACAGAAGTGCAAAGAGTTGGGGTGTTTGTACTTGCTATTTGACTTTGTGGATAGAGTCCTAGAGACACACAGATTTTGGAAGATAAGGGAGAAAGAGGTTGTCCACTCTTTCTCTCAAGTCATGGATGGGAGGTGGGGTAGTTCCTAAGTACTACTAAATAAAATATTGTAACAGGATAACATAGATTGGAAATACCAGTCAGAATATCCCATCTGATAACATAGATTGGAAATACCAGTCAGAATATCCCATCTGAACCTGTTTTCTGTTCCTACACAATACAGCCATCCCATTCAGCAAGGATGACACAGTCTTTCCTGTAGATCTTTTCCTGCTTCCTGTTTTCCTTCTTTTAATCATTTATTGACCAAGGTTTAAAATATGTATTGGGTATCATGATATACCACACACTGTTTTAGGCATGAAATGATAACAGCTAAAGCCATGTGCCAAATATTGTTTCTGTTAGCATATTAAGACAATACTGTAAGATTGCTTCTGTTATCAAATTCCATTTCACAGTGCATAAGCCAACACAGAAAGGTTCAATAACTTGCCCAAAGTCGCACAGACAGTAAGTGGCAGACCTGGATTCCATGCCTTGCCTCCAGAGTTCATACTCTCAACCATGGAGTTGCTCCCTCCGTTTTCTCATTGGTTGAAGCTGCAGCCTGATCAGTGAATAGATGTGAACATTCACCACTTTGTAATCAATAGAGAGAAAAGGAAAAGAAAATTATTAAGGACTCTGGGATACATTTCTTAGGGTTTTGCAGAGCCCTACTCAGGTTTGCCCAAAAGAAGAAAAAGTTTTATTTCAGTATATAGTAGTATCATAAATGAGGCAGCACTGGGACAAAGAGGCAAAACTGCTCAAGAAAGAACAGTTAGTCTTTTCAACACTTATTACTGCTAGTTGGAAAGAATTTTTCAAATCACATCCTCTGTGTATATCCTTACAAGGAACCATCTTATATGAGAATGCTCTGACTACCAACCCCTATCCCCAGTGAATCTGAGTGCAAGTTGAATCTTCCTGACCATGCATATACATCTTTAATAAAATACTGCTTTAGTGCTTATGGAATAGTAAGAAGACTAGTGTACCAGAGCACAGTGAACAAGGGAAAGACTAGAAAATGAGATCAAAGATTAATAAAAGGGGATTGGGGAGACCTGAATCAGGTAAGTCCTCATAGTTTAATATAATGACAGGGTTTTAATAAGAGTATGATGGAAAGCTTTAAGAATAAATACAAACAGTATGTTTAAATATTTAAAGTGATTCAGTTTCTCAAAAAATCTAATACATTAACACTACCACCTTTGGAAACTGTTACATGTTACTTAAGCAGGTAGACTAAAAACTTGAATAGCTCTTGAATATTTAGAGTTTTCAAATATTGTCTACATTGTTTTGACCTCTTTACCTACCACTGAACTTGAGAATAAAGTTACTTCAGTTAAACTAATTGTACTAAGAATTGATTGGACAAACTACATTCAAGTCTCCCTTACCAGCATTCTGATCATGGATGCACCATCTGATTCCTCAGTTCCAAGAAAGAACCACCCTGCAAAGTAGGCAAGCAATTCTGGTCACCAGAAAAGGAATATCCTCAATCATGCATAACATGGATTTAGGGGTGATAAGTCCATCTCCTATATCTGTGTGGTTATGGTGCACTTACCAGGGAGAGTCTGGGCAGCATAAGTGTGTTGACAGCTTGGTTTTGGAAGGGAGTCTGATCAGAGGCAGGTCTACAGGGCAGCACATCCCTGGTGAGATATCTTCACCTTCAGCTATGGCTGTGGTCTGGGCATCCCCTTTTCAAATTTATAGTGACCCACTTGCTGGGGTCACCATAAAGACACATGCCACATTAGAAGCCTGGAAAATATGGACCTTTCTCCTTCAATCCCTGCTTAGAAATTTGCAGTAAAAGTTTGTGTTCTTTCGGTCAGCTGGTGCTTCCTCTCATGACGAGAGATTGAACAGGCCCCAGAAATTGTGTAGTATCTCTTACAACAAGTGTCACCATCTAGAAAAGGATCCAGAATATCCTTTTTTTTTTTCAAATAATTATATACATATTATTTGCACATATACACACAGGGAAGGAGAGAATGAAAGAATGAACTTATAACCCTTCTCCCCCACCACTCCATCCTGGGGTACTAATCTGAGAAAAGATCTGTTGCTTTGTCTAAATCAGTGGCTTTCAAACTGTGAGATTCCAGTGAGGAGAGCAGGAGACTTAAACTAGAACAGATACACCTAGATCAAGTTCTCCAGCTACCAGCACTCAGCAATCTCTTCCTCGTTAGTGTTTCTGTGACTCTATCTCCATCATGCATTCTGAACATCCTCATCCTTGCCTTATCATTTAAACATTTCTTTTCCTTTTTTTTTTTTAACCTAGACTTCAAACATTTAGAGGGTAGAGTGTAAATGCTAGTCTAGTTTGCCCATAAAGCACTCTCTGATCCTTGCCAGGCAGATGGTGGGTTAGCCTGTGTAGGCTGTGGATTGCTCCATCTTTCCTTTCTGTCTTGAACAGTTGTTAGGAGAATAAAATGAGCTAATACAAGTGAGAACCATTGGGAAAAGTAAATAACTATTTTTACATGAGGTGATATTGTTATTTATAATTAAGACTAGCTCTGAGAGTGATCAAGTGTAATTTTTTTATATAGAAATGGAAAAACATCTTTTTTCAGCTCCAGAAAAGGCTAAATAATAATTTTGCTTCTATTTAGGATAGCTGTTACTAAAAGCATACTTATGATGTTTCTTTTTGGAAAAAAAATGTAATTACAGATGGGATACACACCACTACATGTGGGCTGCCACTATGGAAATATCAAGATTGTTAATTTCCTTCTCCAGCATTCTGCAAAAGTTAATGCCAAAACAAAGGTAAACTCCCTTCTCCTTTCTTTTCACTAAAGTTATTTATTTTGTATCTGAGAAAGTAAGAGTCATTTCTTCCATCTTTCTTCCACAGAATGGGTATACGCCATTACATCAAGCAGCTCAACAGGGACATACACATATAATAAATGTCTTGCTTCAAAACAATGCCTCCCCCAATGAGCTCACTGTGGTAAGCTGTGGGCCAGCGTAAGGGAAGAGGGAGGAGATGGTGCATCTGGACTCTTCTGTATCATTCATTGAATACATGTGTTGCTTTTCTATTGATAGGCATAAACAGAGCATTCAGAAGAATGATTGAAAAAGGGCAATACCCATATTGTTGTGAACCATTCAGAGAGAAATATAATTAGTGTTTCACACTTTAATACTATTAATTGCATTGCTGTCTAATAGGAAGTATATATGTAAGGGGGAAAAAATGGGTCTGTTTCCATTGATTGCTTACTGAGAACATTACTCTTGGATTCCATGTGTACCTATCCAGACTTTGCTGATGAGTAGAAACAGGTTAGGTGGGTTATAGGTAAGGTGTCTCTACTAAAACCAAACAATTCGATAGGTCTGATGAAACACTTGCCTTCACATTTTGTGTAGGTAAAAAGTGTGAAATAAGGCTTGTTAATTCTTTGTCCATGTTTTCCCATTGCCAGAATGGGAATACTGCCCTTGCCATTGCGCGGCGCCTTGGGTACATCTCAGTGGTTGACACCCTGAAGGTAGTGACGGAAGAGACCATGACCACGACTGTAAGTAGTGGATGCAGACCTTTGTTTCCCTGGGAGTCAGTTCTCGGGCTAGAGGTTTCCTGGGCTTTTCTAAGATGAACTTTCTTTGTGCCATTCAGACTAAGTGCCATTTCTTCAAAATGTCATCTCATTGTTTGGCCGTCAGGATACCAAAACTCTCATTCCTGATACAAATGAAACTTTGAAATGTAAAAATACTTTTTTTAAAGTTGCACAACACGAGACTTGGTGGCACTTTCCTGTAAGGGATCAGAAGTTTGAGGCCATCCTTAGCAACTTAGTGAGGCCCTAAGCAACAAAGCAATATCCTATTCTCAAGTTAAAGGGGACTGGGAATGTAGATCAGTGGTAAAGCACTCTTGGGTTCAGTCCCCATTATCCAAAAAAAAAAAAAGTTGCCTAAGAGACGGGGAGATAGCTTAATACACAAATGATACATGGTTACATATCATTATTGTTAAAAAAAAATTGTATATTTTTAAAATAATTACAGATAGGATCAAAATTGGTTTTGATTACCATTCTCACTACTTTTTGTCCACTTATTGAAGCTTTTATAGGAAAAAAATAATATGATGTTTTGTTAAATTTTAAAGTAAACATTTACCAGGAGACCCTATAATAAGCTGCAGCCTCTAGGATAAATCTTTTCTTTTTAACCCCATCTGGAAACTTTGCACTGTATTAGGATTTGATAACTTTGGAACCAAGGGCAGATACTAGTCCTTATCAGAAGTTTATTTGAGTTATTTCTGACTCTATGACTTAACATGTAGCCTTGAGACTGAGGCTATACAATGTGATTTTAGGATTCTGGGACATTTGTGATAATCAGTTCAGTCTCCTTTTCCTTTCTATCACCTCCATACTTGAAGGGAAGCATAGTTAGTTCATCCAAATCATCTTATGTACATGGTGTTTTATATTTAAAAAACATGGCCTGAGAGTATCTGTAGCTACCTGCAGACTGAGTTATTTGACAATGTATAGGCTTTAGAAACTTAAAAAATAAGCCTGTTGGTCCTAATAGAGAAATTGTACAGTTTAGAAAAAAATAAAACAGGTGTTCTGAAGGACTTACAGCAGTGGTTACCAACCAGGATACATTTCCAACCTCAAGATGTAGTTTATCTAAGTAATAAATTCCTATATGTTGATTCATACACTTCTTGAGTATTTCATTTTCTTGTAACATGTTATTAAGCTCTCAAGTAAAAGAGTTTAAACAAACAATGTTTATTAGCCTTAATTTTATAGATATTCCACATAGCTTTCTGTAGGATGGGGAAGGAGGGAAGAAGACAAGCTATTTAACAATGACCAAGTGTCACAATGCTATACAAGATTTAAAGTGCTTGCAATAAATATGAGACTGCTATTTCTGAAAGCGTGAGCGTATTGAAAGTAGTAAAAATTGTTCAAATGTAAATCTTACTCTATTAAATTACCCCCTAACAAAATTCAAAATGTTTCTTTGAAATAATAAAAACAAAAAGCTTCAGAGAAAATAGAGTCATAGACAAAGAAAAGCTATAACTTTAGAAAATCTTCTGAAAGATGTCAGGTTCCCCTCAGAAGATGTAACATATATAGGAATATCACTTCACTTCGTGTCATCAGCTGACTTGGTGACTTTCTTTGAGAAAAAGACACTGTGCATGCTAACAGAAAAGGTCCATTTTGCCTAACAAAGAAAACAAGGCTTCCACCAGAGGAAGTACTCACATTGATTAGAAAGGCCATTGAAGTCCCTAAGACTTAGTCCAGCATTAGGGTATTTGAGACTTTATCTCAAACTAAGACACTACCTTGTCAGCCCAGCTTTAGCAGTTACTTGTGAATTACCTTAGACTGGACTGATATAGTCTAGGGTAGAGTCTTTAATCTTAAACTAGTAAACATAGCTTGACCTCCACCACAGGCACAATCTTCCTGCAGCCACAAACTGGCTCCTTGACAGCCATTTCTCTATAAGAATACTTTATTAGTCTTTCCAAGGTTTGAAAAGAAGAAAACCTGCTCTATGTGAACAGGGTATGATGTGGCAATTCTGAGAAAGATGCTTTAGTGAATGAGGTCACAATCATGGCAGCATAAGAAACGGAATGGAGAGAAACTGCACTTTAGAAGTTGTGATTCCTATCAGTTTTTAATTGCATTATTTAAAATGCTTTCTCCAAAAGCTACCAGTTGAATACCTTTGCATACCAATGTCAGTTTCTAGTACCATTCTTTAATAAAAGGAACCAGAGCTCCTTGGACACCTGGACAAAACTAGTACTAGAGAAGGAAATATACTGGATGGGCCTGGAACATCTTATAGTGCTGTCAAGTAGGGAATACTCTCCCACCACCAACAAAAATAAATGAACAACAAATGCACACACACAATGTTTAGGGTATGCCACGGAGACACATGAATCAACCGAGAGTTCCAAGTGACCAAAGGGGAACGATTTGAGCAAAATTAATGCTAAAAATTGGATTGGAGTTTAGGACAAAGTATAAAACAAATATTCCTAAGTCCATACTGATATAAATAAATGAGAAAGAGACACAAATTTCTCAGGCAAAAGAAATTCAAATAATTTATGAAAGTACTTCACTCTCAAGGAAGTGTAGAACATAATTTCCTACTGCTTCCACACGGGCTGAGCATTGTGATTAAAAACACACACACACACACACACACACACACACACACACACATACATGCAGGAAAATAACTTTAGACAAACCTGACAAACTGCCTCAGCCAGATGATCAAGGTCAACGTCAAGTCATAAGTCTTGTCAATGGTACGTACCCTTGACATGATAAGTGCTTTACTTTTGCAGTCTTCTTCCCAAAAACCTCTAACCCCATTCTAATCATAAAAGAAAACGCAAGACAAACCCCAGTTGGGTGATAATTATCTAAAACACCTTGCAAGTATAACTCTAGGCTATCAAAGTCATCAAAACCAAGGAAAGTCTGAGAAACTGTTATAGCCAAAAGAAGCCCAAGGAGACATGACAACTAAATACAATGTGTGCTATCCTGGATGCAATCCTGGGATAGAAAAGGACATTATGTTAAAATGAAGGAAATATGAATAAAATACAAACTTTAACGTATCAATATTGGTTATTGTGACAAATATACCATACTAATACAAGATTTTAATGATCAGGGAAACTCAGTGTGAGGTATATGAGAACTCTCTTTACTATCTACACAATTTTTTCTGTCAATCTAAAACTCTTCTAAAATTAAAATTTCTTTTTTAACAATTTATTTTAGTGTTAGCCAAAGAGGCACCAAATAATGTCTTATTTCAACACAATTACTGGGGATGGAAGTATAAATTACACTTATCAAGAATTATCTCTGGCTGGGGTTGTGGCTCAGTGATAGGGCACTTGCCTAGCATGTGTGAGGCACTGGGTTCAATTCTCACACATATAAATAAATTAAATAAAGGTCCATTGACAATTAAAAAAGAATTATGCCTAAGAAACAACATATACCCTTTCTTATTTTTAACAACATGACTTTGTTTTTAATTTAAATGCAAATCTTTGTAACTCTACCGTTAGTTTTTCATTTCTCAGAATCAAAAGGCAACTTATTTTTAAACTTATTTTTAAAAGTTACTTAAATTTTTTTTAACAAGTAATGCTGATGGTGTCTTTGGGATGAATATGATCTATATAAATACAAAGTTATCAGAGAACAAGAGGAAGAGTCATTAAGGCTACTGTTCTGTAACATGCTGTTCTTTAAAGTGAATCCCCCAAACCCTGACAGAAGGCCCCCACCTCCTGCCCAAGACCCAGTACCAAACTTGCACATTGAGATGCATGGTCGTGGCAGAAAAGCCTCCCCAGAGTTCTGGGGTCTGGCTTACCTGAGGCTCCTACCACCCTCCTGCCTAATCCTAGGCTTCCAGGGCTCTCTTACTGACCCACATCTCCAGCCATCCACTCAGGAGCAATGCCCACCAATGTGCTTTCAAAAACATCCATCTGTTCTTTAACATTTTTTGAGGTTAAAATGATCCTGGAAGTACATTGTCTCTCTTTTTTCAGGCACCTACTTGTAAAAATCATGTAATTTATGCAACTTTAATAATTTGATTTAGGAATTAAAAGTATACATAAGAGAAGACAAATTAAATAGGAATCCTGGCACCATTAATAAAAATATTTCTGGCTGTTAATTGGGCTTATTTTCAGCCAAGACCTTTAGTGGTTGTGTTAGTCAACTTTCCATTTTGTGAGAAACTCAACTTGAGGAAATTTTCATTTTGACTTAGTATTTAAAAAGTTTCAGTTCATGGTGGCTTGGCCTCATTGCCTTGGGCCTGTGGCCATGCAAAACATCATGGCAGGGAGCATATGTTAGAGCAAAGCTGCTTACCTTGTGCTGCCAGGAAGCAGAGAGAGACCCAGAAAGGAAGGGGCCAAGGTCAAAATATACCCTTCAATATACCAATCAAAGACCTACTTTCCCCACGTAGACCCTACCTAGTTGGCCCTACCATTGATACATTAATCTGTCCATGAGATCAGAACCCTAATGAACCAATCACTTCCCAAAGTCCCTAAGTTTAAACACTGCTACACTGGGGACCAAGTCAGTGCATGAACTTTTGAGGGACATTAAGTATCCAAACCAGCCTAGGTGCAGTGGAACATGTCTATAATTCCAGCTATTCAGAAGGCTAAAGGAGGATGACAGGTTTGAGACCAGCCCGGCCACCTTACTGAAACCCTGTCTTAATACTAAAAAGAAAACAATTTTAAAAGGGCTGCAGATGAGGCTCAATGGTAGAGTATCCCTGGGTTCAATTTCTGGTACCACAAGGAAAAAAAAAAAAAAAAAGGATAAAAAAGATCCAAACCATAAGTAACAATGGCACATTCCTCAGACCATGCAAAAGTACAGCAAAGTGGATACCTTAAAATGCTCACACTGAAGTGATTGATTTTTTGTTACTAGACCATCACAGAGAAGCACAAATGAACGTTCCAGAAACGATGAATGAAGTTCTTGATATGTCCGATGATGAAGGTAAGAAAGTGTCCTTTGAGTTCATAACAATTAAGAATTATGTTTTTGTTGGTTCCTGAAAAATGTTCATTGCAAAAATGTTTTTGGAAATATTTTGAAATAAATTGAAATGTTTTGTTTTGGTATCAGGAGTATGTATTTTCCATACACTTATATTGTTCGCTTAAATCATGCAGTTCGTAAAGCCAACGCCCCTGAAATGCTCAGTGATGGCGAGTATATCTCAGATGTTGAAGAAGGTATTTGTAAATTTTTACTGTGATGAAACCTAACTACCAGCTTTATCTTTCATTTCTTATCTTTGCAATGTAACACTTCTTTGAGTTACTAACTTTTCAAATTGTCTTGAGATTATTAATTTCTGTATTATTTAAAGAATGCATATTTAGTACTCTTGTCTTAAGTCTCATTCTTTGAACCCATTTTCCAACTTTAAAATAGAAAAATACCACTAGTTATCTGGATTATTTTCTATTGTTTCTGTCAAGCAGAAAACTGATGTCTGTACTGTTTTCATCAGAAATCTAAAAGGGAAAATTGATTAATATTTATAGTTAAAATATTTTATAAAATAAGAAGAGGTATCCTTACAGGTAAGTTATCAAATGCCCATTCTAAGATTTATTATAAGTTCTGCAGTAAAATTTCCTTTTGATCTTCAACTAATAGTGAAAACTCAGCCTGAACAAAAGTATTGTCAAGATCCAAACATTTAGTAATGATTTGATAAAAAGATCAAAATGATTGAAACTATACCTCATATGTTTAAAGAATCCATTTTGTGCCTTAATTAAAACAAAATGCTTTTGATCAGGTCATACTATATATATACATGAATACATGGCATATTTAAAAGGTCCATTGGAAAATTAGCATTTTTATAAGTGAAGAAACATTGTAAAGATGACAAATTTTGGAGTCTCACAGAAAAAATGAAATGTTTGCTGTTGCAGAATCTATATTTAAGTTTTGTTTCTTGAATCATTTAACTCTTTACATTATTTATTGTACCCTCAATTTGCTACTTCTCAAGGTACTTTTCTCTAGGATCCATCTTCGTGTTGCTGCTGGTTGTCTTCTTTGTTGTTGTTGTTGTTGTTGTTGTTGTACCTACTTTAATTTTTGGTTCATTCTTTGATTTGCACAAATTTCACTGGGAACCTAAATAGTGGAAAAGCCTACCTGATCCTAGGTCATTTTAACTTTTTCAGTATTTAAGGACCTCTTATTATAAGTGTATTATGGCTATGGACTGTGAACCCAGGAGAGCTAATGCTCTGTGGTCTTCAGGGACCTGAAAGGACCTACCTTATCATTTATAAATGTTTTGATAAATTTAAATGGTTTTTTAATTCATTTTTTTTCTTTATCTCTAAACTATCCGATAAATGTTTACCTCCCTTCTATCTCCAAGTAGATCATCGTTATAACTGCTTTAGGAATTTTAAAGTAATATGTCTTGCTTTCATACAGTGTGTTTTCATACAACATTTCAGAGTTATATTTTGTGTGCAGAAGATAAAAGAGATGATATTCTTATGTGGATGTATATACATATAAAACATGTCAAAAGTTTACTTTTCAAATGAAATTATTATGAAATATGACAAACAGACATAAAAAAATGTATTGGTCTTTTAACAAAATATCCAAAGTTAGCCACACTGATGAGAGGCCAAGTTTGAATGGACTATATAACAGTCTTATATATGCAGATAACTAATCAAATAATTTCAAAACAAGATTCATTTTGAATCTCTAAATTTGAATAAAATTGATCCAGCTATTTAACTAGAAATCACAATCATTTCCTTTATCTCAGCTTGCAAATTCAAAATTAACAAATTTTAATTATATGTGTTTAACAGACAAATTTTAATTTTATCCATCTTTTTAAAAATTATTTCTTACTTTATGGGTGTTTCCTAAATGACTTGATTCTATAATGTCATAGAATTTGATGTTGAAAGAATGTCTTAAAGGTCACTCAACCTGAACAAATATTTGGTGCTAGAATCTCATTTGCTTAGGAGCTCTGTTGCCCAAATGCCTCACATGATAGAATTTCCCTGATTCTCAAAACTGCCTAGTCAAATTTGAACAACTCGGGTCTTCAAAAATTCCCCATTTTATTGACTTTCCTTCTAATCATTTGGCTTCTAATCATTTGATTTGGGCTCTGATATATTTGACCAAGTTCATGAAGGAACTGAGTTCTAAATGCTATTTAGAACAAAATCTACCTTTCCCATGTAACACTTATTTAAAATAGGTTTCCTGGCTTTTTCTTAAACTGTCTTTTTTGTTTTTCCTCTAGGTGTATCATTGCCATTTCCTCCTGCCATTCCTCTCACCAACTTGGTCCCCTATATGCCTTTCAACTTGTGCATATCAATCTAGAATTTAGGTGTATTGAGCACAGTATTCTAGATGTAGTCTAATCAATACAGAGTAGAAGGGCTACTGCTTTCTCCATGGAATATATTTAAAAATCAATTCTTGAAGATTGAGATTTTTTGAAGTTACAATAGACATTTAATTCTACTTACTGTTACTGTCAGCTAAGATTCCTTACATGAACTCTGCCAAGCCACATTTGCCCAATCATGTGTTTGTTGTTCTCTGATGCATAAATTAGCATTTCTACATTACTGCAAATCCCCAAACCAATCATTTTGAAATTTTGAATCTAAAAGGACTCCTACAACTTTAATGACAGTTTTGACTTCTGACTCATTTGCCTGATGGTCTCACCAGAGCTTTGATTGTCATTTTAGTTGGATTTAGTGTTGCCAATTTGAGTAAGCCCTTATGCATCTGTGGCAAATGCTCATCTCCATGAAACCATAGGCATGATGTGAATAAATCTATCTATAAGAACTAGTGAGAGATCATCACATTGATATCCCAGGTTGCTGAGTTTAACAGCAGCTTTTGGAAGCAAGTAAAAATAATAATCAACAAATAGTACCAGTTTATATTGAGAACGAAGAATGAGTTTGTAATATGGAAAAATAAAATTTTAAACTTAATCTATACAAATAGAGTAAATATCAGGAGATTAATACCAAGACTGATCTCTTCGTTTCTCTTCTTTGCTTTTTCCTTCTTTTTCTCCTCTTCCTTTAGTCTACTATAAGACATTAATGTAGGTGAAAGAATGTTCAAATTAATTTTTCAAAAAAAAGAAGAAATGTAATGAAAACAAGTCTCCACAATGTTTTCATTTAATGACCCAGGTGAACAATGGGGCAGAGATACAGAGTAGAACAGAGGTTTCAGCAGCTTCAGCAGAGCAGTGGGAGCAAAGGACCAAAGGAGCCTTATCTAGGTGTGTTGTTAGCTCACAGGTATGCAGGTGGCGGCAAGAGAGCTCCTCAGAGGGCCAGTCGGGTTATAGGTCCTCAATCTTCTACTGTCTTTTATCTCAGTACTTATTACATACAGGTTACCTTAATATACATACAAAATCAATCTCTCAATTCCAGCACCAGTTAGATTCTTACGTTTTGCAATGAAATTTGCAATCTAAAAAGAAAGAAACTATGAGAAGAAGAAGAACAGAGAAAGGAGAGAATACATGTAAGAGCAAGAGGGTGGGGGAGACAGAAAGAAAGAAAATTGAAATTAAGAGTCAAGTTCTTTCAGTTTGGGTTCAGAGTAGCTTTGGTTCAACTTTGATCTTTCTTCTTCTTTTTTTGCCATGCTGGGGATTTGAACCCAAGGCCTTGTGCTTGCCAGGCAAGCACTCTACCAACTGAGCTCTATCCCCAGCCTTCAACTTTGACCTTAAATTGCAAGTTCCTATAAAGTGTCTTTTGTAAATTAAAAAAAAAAAAAAAAAAAAAAAAAAATATATATATATATATATATATATATATATGTGTATGTTTGTGTGTGTGTATGTATGCAATTTTAGCTTGCAGAATTCTAGTGGGATGGGGGTATACTTACAGATTTAAAGAACTATAGACGGGACATAACAAGGAATGCAATTCAGCCATGAAAAGTAAAAACCAAATAGGCAGCTCTATGAAATACAATTCTGCAAGGCAGGTTTACGAGACAACAGCTGAGTGAGGTCAGCCGTTGGCCAAGAAGAATTATCCAATTCTTAGCTACTGAAAAATTTGATAGGGTTGCAAAATCTCTTTCAGAATCAAATTCAGACATTGAATACTGAAAGAAGAAAGTAAAAGACCAAGTATAAGTGTGGTAGCAATAAGTTTGATATACATAATAAGCAGTGATATTCAGCACATAGTGGTGTGATGGACATAAGGGTAAGGAAGGGCAAGCTCAGCTCAGCTTTGTGCCCGGTGGAAGTCACAACCAATGAAGATCTACCAATTTCCAAGAGCTGAAGGGGCAGGTTAGGCTCCTGTGAGCCCCGTCCTGCCATTACACAGGTGAGGCAGCAGAGACAGCAGGATAGTGACAAAGCTGGTCAAGAGAACAAATCTGACACTGTGGTTGTGGATCATCTCTTCATTGTTGGTCTAACTTGATCTGCACTCTTAAATCCAGAACCTATGGATTGGCTTTTAGCTTCAAAAAGGGAGTATATTTAAGGTGGTTTGAGAAAGTCTGAATTTGAGTTTCGGTTTGACCCTCTGTGGCTGCAAGGCATTGAGAAAATTCCTAACAACTCTAGACCTTTCTTTGCAAATGTGGAATAAAAATAACAGTACCTCCAAATGACACCTGAGGATAGGAGGAGGTTGGGGTTTTTTACTTTTGTTTTTGTTTTCTTTTTGGTAAATACTAAAGTGCTATCCAATTATAAGGTGTGTATATTTAAATTAGGACATGTTTTTAACCTCATGGTATCTCTGGATAAACATCCCCGAGGGCTAGAGAATAAAATGAAAAAAAAAAAAAATCTTTAACAACCTTTCAGAGCTTCATGAAACTGGCTCTGTGGTTGAAGGAAGTTAAACAAGTTTCTTTCTTAAAGGGCTACTCAGATCTCTTTGAATCTTTGAAAGAATCACAGTAGTATGGAATGTATGTCAAACATTTGATGCGGAACTGCTTTGTCTCCAGGCTTGTGGGGGAACTAATGTTCCTTTGAAAACACTTCGGAATTGCTGTATTCTCGTCAAGTAGAAAGAACCTAAGATATTCAAGAAAATCTACTTTTCATCTGTAGCATTTGTATAATGAATAGTTAATGGCAGTAGGATGTCCTAAAATAAATGCTAGCATAAGGAATTTGCAAAACTTTGCCACTTTGTGTTTATAGATCTAGCAGCTCCTCCATTTAGAATCTGAGTGTCTTTGTAACCTTAAGGTTTTACATCTCTCCATATCTTGGTATTCTCATCTGTAAAACAGACATCCACTGCACAGATTCTGGCAAAAGTCAAAAAATGTAGTTAGCACTGTGAGTTTATTAAATGGTAGATGTACTGGGTACAGTGTTATAAACTTGTATTCCCAACATTTTGGGAGGCCGAGGCAGGAGGATCACAAGTTTGAGGCCAGCCTGTGCAAGACCCTCTCTCAAAACAAAAATAACTAGGGGTGTAGCTCAGTGGTAAATTGAGCCCTTGAGTTCAATCCCCAGTACCACTCACTACAAAAAAAAAAAAAAAATGTATGTTTAAGGAACAAATCATATTCTTGGAAATGTAATACTGTCACAAGGTAATAGTAATTATTTTTTCAAGAATTTCATGAAACTAACATAAAATAGTTTCCTCTGACTATTGGTAAAAGACTATATAGTTCAAAGTAGAAATTCAAGTACAATAAATGTAAACATAATTTCAGAAAGATTTTAGGAACTCAAAGCAAGTAATTTTAGTAAATACATCAGAGTATTCTCAATTAGGAGAGAATAAATCGAATTCAGTACAATTTAAAACTCAAAAAAGGAACAGGAATTGCTTTGGGAAGTGTGAAATGGAATCTTAAGAAAACCACCTGAAAAAAATACTCTTTAGGACCTTTTGCCAAAAACCTGCTACCCTAATCTACTAATCATCCTAATAAGTAAATAGGACTATTATGTTATTAGCTAAATAGGTTTGGAAAGAGGTCATAAAGATTAGCTTCCCTCAGGTGAACCAAAAAGCAAGTGGTGTGTGTGTGGGGGTTGGATTTTTGTGTGGAATTTTTGTTTGTTGTGATTTTTTTTTTTTTTTTTTTTTGTGGTGCTGGGAATTGAATCCAGGGGTATTCTACCACTGACATGCATCCCATCCTTTTTATTTTTATTTTGTGACAGGCTCTTGCTAACTTGCCCAGGCTGGCCTCAAATTTGCTATCTCCTACCTCAAACTCCCAAGTCACTGGGATTACAGGCTTGTGCTACTGTGCACTGTTGGGATGTTTTATTTTTGCAGTGCTGGAAATTGACCCCAGGGTTCTGCACATGCAAGGCAAGCACTCTACCTCTGAGCTTCACCCTGAGTACCAGGAGTGGTGGTGGTTTTGTCATTGCTGTTTTTAGCAGCAGCAAAAATTGTTCTTCACCTTAAGTTTTATCATTCTAGGACTAACTTTTAAATCATGTCAGTTAACTTTTTGCCTGATACTTCTCTGCTTATAATTGGTGCTTCAAATAGATGTTACATAGTTGCATGCATCTGGCAATGATAATGGTAACTGAAATGCCAGAAGGAAAGACCAAATTTCATTCTCTGTTGAATACCGCGAATTCAGTATGGTGCTTGGCACATGACAGAGCTTCAGTAACATGTGTGGTTAGTTGTGTAGAAGGAAAGGGAGACCCAAAGGAAGGATAGTGGTACTGGTTTTCTAAGAATAGGGTAGAGGATTTGCCTGCCATATTCCTTCCTCTTTCCATTAAACCCCTTTTCACTGAGAGTTATGGGCTGTGTGCTGAATTGATAAACAGTTTTATAATGACTCTCCCAAGGCATATTTGCATCTTAATAGTTAATGGACATAAAAGAATTTCCAGCTAAAGAAAATGATATGTTTACTGTGACAGGGATTTATTCTAAAACAAAGTCTGTTTTATCTTTGATATCCTCTCTTTGCAATTGGAATTGTTTAGAGATTTTTCACCTACACGCTCCCCTTCTCCAGTTATATATATTTCCACTTAGATTCTCAGATAATTCATCAAGTCCTAAACAGAGTCTTCCAAGAAAGTGTTTCTTTCCACCCTTCTCCATTGGTAAATGACTCCCTCCACCCAGCCAGAGCCTGTGAGTTATATGACATCTCCCTTTTCTTACCATTCATATCCAGTCAGGCAAGTCACATCAGTTCTACTTCCAGGATGCATCTCAAATCCCTCTTTTCCTGTCCATCTCCATTATCACAACCCTAATCCAATACACCAGCATCTCTCATGGGATACTGTGGAGGCCTCCATTATAAGTCTCCACTTATTTCAGAGACTCAGCTTTCTGCGTAGCATCCACAGCAGTCCTTTAAAAGTATCAGTTGAATCATGTTATTCTGTTCTCCAGCTTAAAACCCTCCAAAGCCTATAGTTATACTTTTAAGATTCACTCATGCTCTTGCACATGATTTTAGTTCATTCATTATTGTGTTTGTATAATTTTCCATTGAATGTCTATAGTGCTGTATTGAAGTTATTCACTCTACTGTTGTGACTTGTTTCCAGTTTGACCATTTGGAAACAAAGCTGCTACAATCCTTCTTATATGTCTCCTGGTACACATGGACATACACTTTTGTGGCTTTAGAACTATGAGTATAATTGCTGAGTTGTAGGTTATACAAAGACAGGAGAATTCGTCACAACCAGGCATCAATAGATTAGGATTGTAAGATTAGAGAGGGAGATTAAAAAACAAAAAAGCAAGGCAAAGAATATTGTAAAGAAAGGGATTGCCATAAGGAGGGAGGAGAGGCCTGTGATGGGGATGAGAAGACTTCTGAGGCACTGGTGGTTTTCTTTTTCTTAATCTGGATGGTGTTTGTTTTATATCAATTTGTTTAAATGTACATTTACATTTTATGTATTTGTGTTGTTTCATCTCATGATAAAAGTAGCCATCCTCCCAAATAATACAAATGCACCACAAAATAATACAAATACACACCAAAAGAATAAAAGAAAAGAAGAAAAGAAAATCCCTCCAAACGCTTCACATTATACTTAGAATAATCTCGTCTCTTTCCATGATCAACAAACCCCCTGTGATAGGGACCCTGGCTGTCTCCATTTTCCTCTCAATCACACTTTCTAATGCCTTCCTAGTATTCGTCTTGTATTAGTCATTAATTTCAGGGGGAAGAGCAGACTTGTTCTGTAAAGGGCAAGTGATAAATATTTTCAAATTTTCAGGCATATGTTCTCTATCACAGTTACTGTCCTCTGCCATTAGAACACAAAAAGCAGGCAGAGAGTCTACCTGGGCATCCAGGTATGGCTATGCGACAATAAAACTATTTATAAGAGTAGGAAAATTGGCTTATAAACTTAGTTTTCCAAGTTTTTGATTAATTTTGTTCATTTTCTTTCAAATTAGACTTAACTGCATAGGAGCAGAGCTATCCTGGTCACTGTTACAGCTCTGAGGACATGCACACACATGCCCTCTTTTACAAATGAATGCATGCACTGGCCTGCCTCCATCCATTTATCTGAGACTGCCCCTGTCTAGAATTCCACATAAATGAACACTTTCAGCATCATAAACAAGCTGCTTGCTCATTTATTGAGCTTGCGATGTGCTAGGCATTAAACTATAAACACTTCATGCATTATGTCATTTCATCCTCACAGTGAGCCTGAGTTAGGGCCATTGCTATTTGCATTTTATAGATGTGGAAAAAAGGTTCCACGAAGTTAGGAACCTTGATCAAGGTCATGCAGATGGTCAGTGCTGGGGCTGATATTGACAGCCTTTGTACTTCACTTCTGCTCTAATATGGATGTTGTCTGGTAACTTGGATGAATGCCCTACAGCTGTTGAGTTATTTAAGTTTTAAATGAGATCATTTATAAAATGTTTAACCTAAATTGGCATGTGGTAACATCTCAGTAAATATTGGTAACTTACCTTGATTAATTTTCTAAAAGTACTTGAGAACATTATTAGTACTAGTATTAATCCTATTATTCCCAATTTACATTTAGTCCTAACTTAAAGCCCTAATTTAAGGTGTTATTAGTCCTGATTTACATTAAGGAATCAGGCTGAAAGAGTTTTAGTATTTATTCAAGTTTAGATAGTCAGTGAAACTGGAATTTGAATTTAGGTTATTTGCTTAGACCTGCACAATGAGATGGTGTAAGCAAAGAAGAGATCACATGATAAGGAAATTCAAAAGAAAGGGAGATGACTAAAGGCCTCAAGAAGGAGCTTGAAAAGCATTTTAAAGAATAGATAAATTTGGACAAGCAGAAATTACTGGGAGGGGTGGAGGAGGGTGGGGATTGAAAAAGAGATGTTACAAATTCAGAAATTGTTTTGGTCAGTATCAGAGACAGACCTCCACAGGAGCTCAGCAGTGGGAGTGTGACACCAAGTCCTGGCCTGGGTGAGGTCCCTTAGGGTAGGGCACAGGTAAGAAGAGCAGCTGTCTGGAGTCCTCAGGCACACTGACATTTAGAGGGATGTGGAAGGATATGAGAAGCAGCAGTGAGGGAGAGAGGCAGGCAACTAGAAGTGTGGGTTCCAGTGGAGACCAGGGAAGACACTTCTATGAGAGAGTTTTCCATGGAATGTGCCAATCAAATGAGTACCAGCAATATAGGAAACTTTGGTAACCTTATCAGTGGCCACATTCACATGACCACATGGATATACACACAGGGGAGAGCACATAGGTCCTATATGGGCAAGGAAGGTCAGACCAAAGTGTATGCTTTTCCCCCACAAAACTGAGACAATAAGGAGCTAAGCAACCTGTGGAATGTTTAAGAGATGGTAGGGAGTTAAGTGTCCTAGTGCCTTTGTTTACTTTAGATAACAGGCTGTTTTTTTTCTTTTTTTCCATTTGCCCGAAACGAGTTGTAATTCTGAATGTGCTGTTCCCCTTTGAAATAATTTCTGCCCCTGTCCATCTACCTGTAAAGTCTGACCTGCCTCATGTGAAAGCAGGTCCTCATCTAACCACTTTTCATCCCTCCTGCTCACAGTAGTATCCTTACTACAGAGTGAAGAAAGGTAAACCCAGGGAATGTCAGCACTGAGCATGAATCCGTGAGGGAAGGCAGGGCTGTGGGCAGACAGCTGGAAGCCGTGGAAGAGGGTCCTGATCACTGGGCCAGAACCTGAATGAAGACGAGAACTGAGAAGAGGTCCCACATGTCTTTGCCTTGAACACGTACATTGTTGGGGTATTGGTTAGAAATAAAACCAACCAATAAATGGGTATTTATTGCCTGGCTTTAATGATGGGCAGTTGGGTATAGGAAAGGAGGTCAAATCCTTGCCTACAAAATACACACTCTGCTGGGGCATGGCGGCACACGCCTGTAGTCCCAGCAAGGCAGGCTGACAGGCAGTAGGGTCACAAATTAAAGGCACTCAGCAACTTGGGCCTTAAGCAACTTAGCAAGACCTTGTCTCAAAATTTAAAAAAAGGACTGGAGAGGTAGCTCAGAGATAAAGTATCCCTGGATTTGATCCCCAGATCTCCAATACTGAAAGAAAAACAAAACTTTCTCTCTCTGTCTCTGTGAATCTCTCTCTCTCTCTCTCTCTCTCTCTCTCCTCTCTCTCTCTCTCTCTCTCTCCTCCCTCTCTCTCTCTCTCAGCAAAGTGCCTAGTACCTTTCATTTGAGGGGGTGGGAGGTACTGGGGATTGAATTTAGGGACACTTAACTACTGAGCTACAATCCCAGTTTCATTTTTTAATTTTGAGACACGGTCTTGCTAAGTTGCTGCGGCTGGCCTCAAACTTGCGATCCTCCTGCCTTAACTGGAGCTACAGGAGTATGCCACCACACCCAGCTCCTGATACTTCTTTGTAAGTACAAGGGAACAGTGAACATGTTCCTGTACTGTACAGCTTTTATATGTCTAACTAATGAATAGCTAAAACAATGAGGTCTTGATTTGGGGTTGAGTTTAGATGAAGAGCTAAGAAAGAATAAACAGAAGAAACCCATTGCCCAGATATTGCTGCCTTGAATTTAGCCTCCTAATTTATCTTCTTGTTAGAACTAACATTTTAATGCCTGATTTCACAGGACTAGTTTGTGGCCAGTCATTATTCATTATCTAGTCTTTACAAATGGCATGGGTTTTCAGTAATGGGTGCAGGGTGGATAATCTTGTCCTTCTTTCAACCTGCGTTCTGTCCTTAGATTTAAGTACTTATTTGACCAAGTCAGGGTAATGTCTGATCCTACTTAGATGACTAAGGTGAATTTCTACATTAGGGTTAAGAAGTAGTGATAAGAATATGAAAACAAATTAATTATGTATCTCTCTTAGCATTTGTCTTTTTCTATATCTTTGCAGGATAGACACTGAATCCTTTTTCTTTTCTGTGATGGGTTTGTTTATTAACCCAACCAAGATCACAGGGGACGTTTTTCATTGCTACATCTGGAAAAGTTCCAGCACTGAGTCACGCATGCTTACTTTAGAAACTAGCCAGGATTAAGGAGCAGTAAACTGCTATACAGTTCTTTAAAAAGAGGCACATGCAGCCACAGTGAGCAGAATAAACTTTAAGGAATGAAATTGGGTTTGTACTCTTAAAAATAATTAATCTGAACAGAATCATTTGTTCTGTGGGATGACAGTAGTTTGTTGTTGTTGTGCAAACTTTGCCATTCAAACCCCCATTCTTTTTTGGCCACCTACAAAGCCGGGGTCAAATGAGTAGTGCAAGCGAAGGAAAGAAGACTGAAGTGATGGTCCCACAGGAATCTGTGAATCTTAAAAAGATAACATGATTCTTCAGTCTTCCCAAGGTCACCTATGGGCACTCATTGCTCATTTAACCATTTTCTCCACTTACCCCATAGTTATCACCTATTTTGAGAAGAAAAGCAAAATAGTGTATTTCAGTCCTTGAAAGAACAAGGACTGCAGGAAGATGATGGGAAATGAAGGTTTAAAGTAAAGTCCGGTCCTCTGGTCCTTCTTGACTGAGAGGAAAGGCAGAATGAAGCCCCAGCGGGAGGGCATTTGCTATATTCTTTAGCTTGAGCATGAGGCTGTCAGCTTTTCTCTGAGCCTCCAAATACACCAGGAGGTAACGGAATAGTGGGCGGGGCTCTAGCACCGTGTGGTCCTCCAGCCTGATGCAGAAGTACCTGAACACATGGGACCTCTTGAAGTTGATGGCCCAGCTCCAGCCTCCACACATCACCTCCTGTCTTTTATCACCTCTCAGAATCTTCAGAGTAAACTTACTTTACCTAGGCTCTCGCTTCAAACTGCAAAATGAAAGGAGACATACAGATCTGGAATCTAAGGAACTTTCCCATTAATGTGACTTTAGGGTAGAATTTGACTTTTAGAATTAAATTCGAGTGGATCAAGGCCCTAATCCTACTGTATTCCTCTTGCTTCCTAGTTTCATTGCCTTGATTTTTTTGAAAATGAAAATACCAGAAGATCAAAGGAAAAGTCACATGAGCAAATAGTCTTTTGGATATTTTTAGTTGAAAATTTATTGTCTAAATGTAGGATGAGAGAGATAAATCTTTCTACTACCCTTTTGATTTAATGAGAAAAGTTCCTCTTAGAAGTTATCTATACTTTTGTGTCCCTTACTTGAACTTTCGGCAAATAAAAACATGTTAGATCTTATTTTTCATTATTAACTCCTTTTAAGGGGTTAATACCACACCCGGTTGCTTTAAAGATGAAAAGAAATAGCATGTATGAAGCGTTTAGAACAATGACTGGAATACAGTAGGAACCCAGCAAATGGCAGTTGCTCTTTTTATGTCGGATGGCTTCAACTGTCCTGCTTCCTGCTTTAGGATTGGAATTAGGGCAGGATAGCATGAGAGGATGGGGAAGAGCTTCAAGGGTGTGAGTCTCCAGTTTTAAAAAAGAAGAGTAAGTCGACAAAATAATTGCATTTCCATGGATATACGTTGCTTGTCACTGGGATGGCAATTGTTCCTCTGTAATCCAATTCCAAGGGCCCTAAAGATATGACCCAACTAGCCCATTTCCTGCCACTCATTTATTTGCCTCTCACTTCAGTGAAGCTGCCAGCTTGCTGTTCTCAGAACATTCCCATTCCTTCTCTATTTTGCAGTGTCCTCTGGGAATGGCCAACTTCCCATTTCACTCCTCTCTACCTCACATACCCTCCATTGGCCTCTACCAAATCTACTCAGTTAAATGCCATCCTTGGAGCTCTTGTGATAGTTTGTGGTTTCTCCTGCTGCTCTTCTGCCATGGTGGTGTAGAGGTTAAGTTTGGTTTCTGCAACCTGACTATTTGGGTTCCAACCTAGACTCTGCTCCTGACTTAACATGAGTTTTTTTCTTTTTTCTTTTCTTTTCTTTTTTTTTGTACTGGGGATTGAACCCAGGAGCACTTGAACACTGAGCTTCATCCCCAGGCCTTTTAATTTTTATTTGGAGACAAAGTCTTGCTAAGTTGCTGAGGGTCTCACTGAGTTTGAGGCTGACCTTGGACTTGCAATCCTCTTGCCTTGGCCTCCTGAGTTGCTGGCTTTACCGGTGTGCACCCACCACACCCTGCCGACATATGAGTTTCATAGAATCAGTTAAACTCTTTGAATATGTTTCTTCTTTGTCTATAAAAGGGAATGAGGGTAACTTAGGGTTGGGAATTAAAACATGCTTGTTCTGTCACTTAGCACTAAATAAATACTAGTAGTACAATGTTTGTATTATCATGTGTGTCCTGGTCTTCTTTATTGGAGACTAAGTGCTCAAGGGCAATAGTTGGTTGTACTGTCTGGATATTTAAATTGGTTTGCAGACCAGTAACACTGCAGTCCCCTGAAAGTTGGTTACATGTGCCAAAACTAAGGGCCTTTCCTAGACCTGTGGAATTGTCATCTGCAGTTTAACAAGTATCCCATCTGATATAAATAATGTGTCTACATTGAAATTCACTTATTTAATTGAATTCAGTTGTTTCTGAAGCTGGTATTTTAATTACTCTGATAATTCCCACCTGCAAAATAGATAATCCTGACAGTCAATACTACCATTAGATATTACTCTCATTTTCCTGTAAAATTCCTTTAAACTAGTGATTCTTAAAGTGCAATCCCTAGACCTGCAGCCTCAGAATGACTTGGGAATTTGTTGGGAATGCAAGTTTTCAGGTGATTCTGAAGCACCCATAGGTTGAGAACTATTGCTTTAAAGCATACATAGGGAAGCTACCAGAAGTAGCACATGAATAACATGCCTCTCCTTCTCCCTGTCTTGTTGCTTCATTTTTCTTTCTTTTCCATCTCTTATAGAAGCAAGTAAGGTAAAATATCATAAAATCTTTTATTTCCTCTCCCTGTTTACTAGATATCCACTGATACTCATGCACATTTTAAGCTCTACATGACAGGCTTATGTATGACATAATACTGTTTCTGGTGGCCAGAACACACAGCCTTTATGATTTATCAGTCCCTATGTTTTGTTTTGTTAATTTTATTCATTTTTTGAATAGGTGATAGATGCACATGGTACAAAATTCCCAAGGTACGAGAGTTTACAGTGAAAAGTAAGTCACCCTCTCCCTTCCTCTGGTAATTATAGTTCCTTCTTCAAAGGAAATCACTGATCTTTCAATCATTCCACACATTTGTTGAGCACCTACTATATACCAAGCACTGTATGGGCACTGGATGTGGAACCCAAACTGGCAAAATCCCTTGCTCCCAAATAACCTAGTATCGTTTGATAGCTAGCACACTTCCAGTAGTTAAACCTAGGGCTCTAGAGTCGAATCAACTGATTTTGAATCCCATCTCCCCATCTTTTTTTGCCTCCCAGTACTAGGGATCTAACCCAAGGCACTGAGCTATACACTCAACCCCAAGAACCTTCCCTAAGTCTGTGGAAGCGTGTTTTTAATTATTTTGTGACAGGGACTCCCTAAGTTGCCTAGGCTGTCCTTGGACTAGTGATCCTCCTACCTCAGCCTCCTGAGTAGTTGGAATTAGAAACCTGTACCACCACACCCAGCCCATCTTTCCCATATTCTAAATGATCTTGGTCTATTTAGTCCATCATTGCAAACTGGGTTTTCTTGATCTTAGAGATAACAATTCCTTTTTAATAAAGTTATGAGAATTGTAGAACACATGTATTTATGTGTGTTTATACACACCCCACATATATATGAAGCACCAAGAACAGTGCCCATAACAAAGTAAGTGCTCAATAAATATTGGTGTTAATTATAATGATGTGATTGATCTCTTTCTCCTTTCCTATGGTGCAGACTAGAAGTGGTTAAATGATTTATTTTCTTAGAAGTCTTCATTTCCTCTCTTTGATGATCAAAAAATCACTTTTTAAAGAGTACAGTAAAATTAAGTTGTATAAGTTTGATTATTAACTGTGTATAGGACTATTTGCTGAGCTCTCTCAAGAAACCAACTAATAAATCACTACAGTATAGAAATTGTTCTTTATTCTTTCAAATCTATCTTTTTTTTTAAGCTTCGTGTAATTTGGAGGTTTTGTACTATAATTTCACCTTTTTAATGTCACAAAATACATATTGTGGGGGAGATTCTGTATTTCACAGGACAAGAATTAAGCACTTCTGAGCAAAATTTCTAATCATATAGTTTGGTATAGTTATATGAAGGAACTTTATGAACCAACTCTGCAACCAGCTGGGAAAACATCTTTCAATTCCTAGAAAAGCAACCAAAATATTGGGGTTCTTGTTGTTGTTTGGTTCTGTTTTTTGCAAGGGGGGGATGATCTTAAGGTTAAAAAAAGATTAGAAGTAATTACATGTAGAAAGGAGGGTAGGAGGGGAGAAAGATGAAAAAGAGGCACTCCTAGAAAGAAAGCAGTTATAAATATTAGGCTAAGAACTATTTCTTTGTCATAAAAAGGATCATTAGAGGGTATAATGAAGATTGACAGGAAGTTGGATTGAGTGTTTTATGTCATGTACTGGACCATTAACATGAAATCTAAAAAGAAATGAGGGTAACCTATTTGGTAATCATTTAGTTTATTTTTTCTTAATCTTTGTACTTGATTTTATTTTGTGTTGTTTTCCTATAGACAAAGTTTATCTATGAATGGTTTGTTACAGTGCAGGAAATCTTTTCTCCTCGCTTAAGAATGAAATACAGAAAAGTAGGAAAATGGGAGAGCTGGGAAATTGAAGTATATGCCTCCAAAGGCATTTTACTATTGGTTAATGATGGGTTCCAGGTAGATTTGGGAATTTTGTGTTCTCTTTAAAGCATTTTCTATGTTCTGGTGTCTTATTGACATAAATGGATTAACAATAAGAACATTAGACTCAATGGAAGTTTGGAAAGTCATGAAGTCAATACTAAATAGATGAGACCTTTTCTAAGGCTCTGGCCACTGTACTTCTGGTCTTTGTCTATATTGATCATATAATGTGCTAGAGAGCTAACTCTGATTTATTAAGAGTACATTAGGTAACTAGTGTGTGACTTCTCTTCCTTGGCTTACCTTTGGACCTTGTCATTTCTCATTTCTCTGTTTTGGTTACAAAATAACAACCCATCTCTAAACTCAGCAGTTCAATTTAATATTATCTCCTGTGGTTAAGTGAGTTCTGCTGGACTCTTGAGATCTTTTATGAGATTGCAGTCAGATTGTGACTGAGGCAGGAGTAACATCACTAAGTATTCAAGCTGGTGTTTTCATTCAGAAGTCTGGCACCTCTTTGGATGGCTGGCAAAGCTGAGGAGTGGCTGGTTCTCTGTAAAAGAAAGTTCTCCATGTGGCTGCCTCAAGCTTCTTTATAACATAGTAATATCATGGTAATCAGATTTCCTGCATTGAACTGGCTTCCACAGGTGTACTAGGACTGAGAGATAACCTTCAAGGTTTCTTTAAACTTAGATTTAAAGGTCATACAAAATCACTTTCCCTGAATTTTACTGTTCAAAACTCTAGCCAACCCAGATTCAAGTAAGGGCCATATGCAAGGAAGGGCATGGGAAGAAGGAAACATGGGTTTATTGCAGGTGGGAATAGAAGGACATCTTTAAAGGCTACCAACATCCTCTTTGCCAAAAGGTAGTCAGACTTAACCTACAACACAACTGTTATTCCACTGCTCCAAACACATCTAGGAAACAGAAACCTATACAGATACTTCTTGGATAGTGAACATATGTGGCTCTTGATAATAGACATATTTTTAACTAAACATTTCTGATATTGAATGAGAGTCATTTATGGAATTACATTGGCACACTTGTACCCATTAAAAGCTAGCACTAACCAAAATATTTTTGGATTATATAATAATTAGAGGCAGTTAACAAGTCACTCAGTACAATTCATTTCAATTCTTTCTAATCTAGTACTAGTAGTGTTGTCCTACACAATAATTATAGAATGTTTTGCTTATTAAAAGGAGTAAATTATTGTTGTTATTTTTATTATTATTTGTGATACTGGGAATCGAACCTGGAGTGCTTTACCATTGAGCCATATCCCCAGCACTTTTAATCTTTTTATTTTGAGACAGGGTCTTGCTAAATTGCCAAGACTAGTCTTGAACTTGAAATCCTCCTGCCACAAGCCTCCTGAGTTGCTGGAATTACAGGTGTGCACCACCATGCACAGCAATTTTGTTGTCAGTGTTCAATCATTCATTCATTCAATCAACAAGTATTTTTTGAATAGCTATGATGAGTCAGGCCCTATATTAGTTGATTAAGTTAAGGGATATTTTGCTGCTGTGGTTAGATTTTTCCTTTATCAGTAGAAATAGAAGCAGCTTAAATGCTAACTACATGAATTCATGTGTTCAAATATTTGGGCACTGGAGAAACCTATGTTGTAGAATAAGAGTCACAGTATTGACTAAGCTCTCCCTTTGTGCATTATTTAATTCCCCAGAAAGTCAGGGTAGGGGCAGCCATATTATCCCAGTTTTGTAGAGGTTGAAACTCTGACTCAGAGCAGTTACATGCCATTTCAAAGGTCACCCAATCAATAAATGGAGCTTGGATTTGAACCCAGAGAACCAACTGTGCAAAAGTGCATTAAAATAATACCATTGCCTTTATTTCTAAATTCCACATTTAAAAAGGAATATATATTTGCACTGTTCTAAAATGGGAAATGCATAATTATTTACTGTAATCAGGCTATTTTTAAATTAATCTTTAACCAAATGTACTGACAGTTCTTACCATCACCCCACCCAGGGCTTCTTCTGGTTTCATAATGACCAATCCAAATTCTAAGAAGGATGGGTAAAGAAATAATGGAAACAACTTTCATTGAAACTTTACCATATGCCAGTCATCAAGTTTAATTTGAAAAGAGTGCTAAATTACTGTGGCTTGGAGATTTACAAAATAAAAAATAAAACAAACTAACCTCTTATTAGCAATCATGAACTCCAAAACTATGAGGGTACTTCCAATATGCCTGGTCCTGGAAAAAAATGACTCCTTGACTCAAGGATCTCACCAGGCAACAGAGAGTCAACAGGTGTTTTCACTGGCAGTACATTCTGACAAGCACACTCACACTTAATATGGTGAGTGGAGATGAGAGGGATGTTAGGAAGAGTCAGACTGGAGAAATTAGATGGCGAAAAGGGCAAGAGGTTCCATCCAGAAAGTACACCCTGTGTGAAGGTTCAATGTCTGAGTTGAAGCAATTCTAGAGACTGAAATAGTGCTATGACAGGCAGGCTGGGTGGGTGTGGCAGGGTGACAAGAGATGAGGCACTCTAGGGAAAGGTCCATGGCATCACAGGGAGGTTTGAATGAATGGCAGTCATTGAAAAAGGCTTTGCTAAGTAGTTTGGACTGTTTTTTAGATGTGGAAAACCAGAGTAACGATTAGACATTATGCCTCTTAAGCCATGGCTTCTCCTCCCATTCTTAACAGAGCTTGGAAATTATTCTTCTGCTTGAGAATAGTTTTCAATAGTACCAGGGCTTCCCTTCTATTTCTCTATATTTACAATGTTGATTACAGTCAGACTGATCAGATGAAAGCAGCAGGGGTCATATTTTAATATTGTGAGGCATTCATTTATGCATTTACCCAGGGAAAACAAATTCATTTCCCACCTCATCAGCTCTATAGATTCAAATTGCTGTATATTTAGGTAACAGCATTCCAAGGGGAATAGATGCATTTTATAAAGCAGTGCTATGGGCAGCTTACTTCAAGACAGTTTCAAAACCCTTACTTTCTAGTCTTAATTTTCCAGCTGGGTGGGTGGAGGTCGAAATGGCCTCTCCAGTGTACCCAGATGAAGAATGCAGAAGCCCTGCTAATTTTTTCCTCATTGCCAGCATAAACAGGGTGGAGCCACCTAGAAGGGAGGCCCTGAGTTCCAGCAAAGAGACAATGTAACAGCAAAGTGGCAGCCACACCTCTTGGGCACTGCCTCCTACCAGGGGTGACAACGACCTCTTCAATCAGGACCCTCCCAAGGGATTGGCTCCCTCTCGTGGGACCTCTCAAGGAGGGAGAACCAGTCAGCACCTCCGGTATTAAAGAGTTGAATTTGTGTCAGAAGCAGAATAGAACACCCAGCTGCTTTCCCCAGCACGTCTAGCTTTTGCTCCCTCCTTCAAACTCCTGGTAAAAATCGGTGGCCATAAGTGTGCTCCAAGGTGCGTCTTTGAGAGCTCTGGAAAGGCTGCTTCCGCGCCACACAGTTTCACAATCTCAACTCAAGGGCAGGCCCTCCCTCTCTCTTTTTTTCCCCTCCTTCCACCTGACAGGGACCATAAATAACTGAGGCTCCTGGTGTTCCCAGCTCGGAACAAAGTTGAAAGTTTGCCTGGAGCTCCCAGCCGCTCCCCACCAGGGCAACTTCTTTGTTTTCTTCTAATGTTTTCGCTCTACCTGAGTTGGCTGTTTTTTCATTCATATCTGAGAAGAGTCGCCTCCTAATTAAATGCAGCACCTCACGCTTTCTCCCTACATTTCAAGCTGTCTCAGTTACCCAGTTAAGCACGGAGCGCTGGTATCAAATTACCGAAAATCTACACCGGAGCAGTCCTCATATTTACATACAAATAACTCATGGGCTTGCATTTATGTCACCATTCGGTCCTGCTAGAGGCTTGCCAGAAGAGTTCTTAATCCAATCAGAAGGCGCTTTAAAAGGATGTCTGCGGAGGGATCAAAAGGATCTTAATCTCAATTAAGTGTCGCCAGATTTTTTTTTTTCTTTCTGTCTGAAATTTTGAAAATCTTTGCACTCGGGTGAGCGGGAAAAGATGTGTAATTCCTCAGTTGCCTACAAGGAGACCGAGATGCTGAGGGGAACTCGGCAGCCGTGGTGAAGAGAGTGGATCCAACCCAGAGATTGGTTTACTTGGGCTGGTTTGGAGGTTGATTCTAAATCACTGCCTAAGGAATTCCTGGAAACATCAGGAAAACATTTGATCAGCCCAGCTTGCTGGAAATGGCTTTACCACAGAGTAAGATCTTTTCTTTAAGTCGTGCTTGGGGTGTGCTGGTTTTGTTTCAGATGCAATGAATGTGCAACTAGCCCAGCTGTAAATTGTTACTTAAAATAATCTCTTGGTACTGGATAGCAGTAGAAAGTTGATCTGTTTAGTTTTTACATTTGCAAAAACAGTAGTTGACGGCGTATTTTTAGACCTGATTGGTAGTTTAAAAGTTGAGCGCTGGTGGTTTCCTGAGTTTAAATGAATGGAAATTGTAAACGGTACTGAATGGAGTGGGAAAATAGAGCTGTGGCGGATGAATCACTTACCTTTGAGAAAACACAACATGCACACTTGGGATTTGAAATCTCCTTGGGCTTTGAAATCTCCTTGGGCTAGCCAAGCTTGTGTCCAGAAAGGGAAAAAGGGTCATAAAAAAAGAGTTTGCCTGTGTGTGGAAAGAACTTTTTCACAGTCTTAGCTATATTTTGAGAAGGATGGGAAACATCCCAGAGGGCAAAGACAATTGAAAAACCTGCCCTGTCACTCTTGGAATGTGGTTTTCCATGTGAGGTCACGTTAGCCATGTGTAGCTAGTAAAACTATTTTATGTGATTAACTCTTTGTGTTGATAGTTAAAGAACAATTTTATGTGGTCCTCCTTTCAAACCCTTATTTTATCTTTGTAGAAGGCAGAATTGCTTTCTAAGTAGATTTCAAGCATTGGGACAGCCTGATTGAGTTTATTAATTTGATAAGTTTAGAAACAGTTCAAAGTTAATGTGTTCCAAGGTCCTCCAAATGAGCAGTTATAGCACACATAAATAACTTGCTAGGTTCTTACATAAGCCCCAAAGCGAAGTCCTGTGTGTGAGAAAACCATTTTTTTTTTTTTAAAGTTCCCTTCCCACAAAAATTTTAAGAGCAGTAATGAGATAGCTCTCATTTTCCAATCCATGTCCGTTCAAACAAGCTGTCCTCATCATGGGTGAGCTGAGGAAAATTCTGACTCACAAGATCCACCTTTCTGGGCAGCTGGGGCTCAAAAAGGTGGAGGACAGAGTTAGGGGTGAGGTTTGTAAATTGGTACTTAACACTTGGAGCTGGATGCATTACTTAAATTCACTCTTTAAATTGTGTGCTAACCTCTACCTATGCTTTCTTCTTCCTAAATGGTAGTTACAAAAATTATCCAGGGGCTAAGGGAAGATGGTAATGAGATAATGTGTAGTTTTCTCTGCAGGTGGTACGCACTCAAAAGGGAACCTTCTGATTTTGTCTTGCTCTGTACATCTGCAGGTGAAGATGCAATGACAGGGGACACAGACAAATATCTTGGGCCACAGGACCTTAAGGAACTGGGTGATGATTCCCTGCCTGCAGAGGGTTACATGGGCTTTAGTCTTGGAGCCCGTTCTGCCAGGTAGTTTACTGTTGCTGGTTTTCATACGTAATTTAAAACAACCATGATTTGTCATAAACCAACATCATTTTCATTTTCCACATTATCCCAGAACGTACTCTTTGGATGAGGGTGTGAATTTGGTGAAATGTTCTCAAACACATGCTCTGCTGTTTTCCTTTGTGGTTTTTCAGTCCTTAATTTTATGTGATCGAACATGTTAATTGTTTGTTCGTTCGTTCCCACGTTTTGCAGTCATGCTTCAAGCATAGTAACAAATGAGCTCACTGACACAACTGGGAGAACCAATCCAGGTCACATGTTTCAAAATTAAATTTTGTTCCATACTGAAATAAAATCTTAATTGCAAATCAGTAAGAAATATGTGTATAGGTGTTTATTGTTTATTGAGACTTCAGAGAGAGCATCCTTGAAAAAGTATATTTATTGAAATTATCTATCGAGTGTAAATGATCCCTTCCAAACTATTCCATTATTTGTTTGTAAAGGGATTTGTTATTATAGCAATGACTTTTACCAAAAGTCATAGACAGGAATGGTGGTAAATTCAGTCCTTACAACTGAAGCGTAAAACTTTTGTATGTGGAAAACCTTGACTCAAACTTTTCTTACACTGTTTGAAAAAAACAGGACCTTGTCCAGAATTTGGAGACTTCTTTTTCCCTGGTGTGGATTAACAGCCTGTTTGCTGACAGTCAAGTTATTTTAAAGCTAATAATTAAACCTTCTAAGCCAGAGCCCTGAGGACATTTTCCTATAGTTTAAGAATCTGTTGTAAAAAGTTTCATTGTCTAATAGTAAATGGCACTTCCCACAAAGTAAACCTTGGAGTTTATTCTCAGTGTGGTTGGTGTGGCCAGTTTAGATATTGAATTGATTTTCTTCAAGTTAGTCTTTTTAGAATAGAATTTTGAACCTCATATAACTTAGTAGAACTTTGTCTTTGTAAATATATATTTAAAAGACGTTAAGCTCTTATTGTAGCAGGTGTCATTAACAAGAAGAAAAGCAGCTTTAAAAATATGCAGTATTTTAGGTAATCCCAGCAACAAATTACAATTAAAAATATGAAGAATCATAAAGGATCTCAGGATTCTTGTGTAGAGTTCTGTAACTTTTGTAATGCGATAATTAGGAGCCTTCTTGTCCTCACATTTTGTGAATCAATTACTAGTATGTAGAAAGTTATAGCAACTGACATCCAGCGAAATATGAAACCAGAATATTGTCTCCTATAATTTTTTCTTAATGTAATTCCAGGGCTTTCCACTTCTAATTTTGATTGCACCATTATTTGTTGCTATTATATGTAAGTCATTTTTTTTTGACATTGGCAACTCATGTTATGCTCAGAGGCAAACATTTTTTTTTAAAGAACATTGTTAAGTATTATCAAGCAAATTATTCTGAGTGTAACATTTAAAAAGGAATACATTAAATGTGTAACTCATTCAACCATAACATTTTTTTTTCTTTTTTCCCCTGTCTGATTTTTTTGCATTCTATTTCTCCTGGTTTTTTTCTAAAAATACTTTAAAAATAGTCCCAAGATAAGGTAAGATGACATGGCGCTTTTATGGTGCTTCTCTGCCCTTCCCTGGCTCATTTTCTCATTTTTATTTTCTTCAGTGTTGTGCTGTGTTGTGCTGTGATGTGCTGCAATGTGCCTTTTTTTTTTTCTGCTCAGCTTTAGAAACTCAGTTTTGTGACACAGAAAATCAGTGAGAAACTAAATGCCTACAAAGAAATAAGTGACTGCATACTTAAGGAATTTCTCCCTTAACAAGTTTTGTGTAGTGCATGAAGTAACTGAAAAAGTTTCAGTAGGTTTAAAGAAAAAGTCGATTTGAGGAGCTGTTTGTTTGCTGGTTGCTGTTTTATTTATGTTGTGCTAGATGTACTAGTATAATTTTAGAATTCCAAGGCATGTTTTCCTAACACTTCCTGTACTTAACACTTAGGGTATACTGATGGCTACAAATAATACTGTCGACCTTAGTTAAAAACTGTTTAATGCTTTCCAGACCCCTAAGTAAATAATCAATAATTTTAATACCCAAAAGTACTTCATTGTATTAAGGATTCAGAGTGAAGCTTCATGGATTTACTGGGTTCCATCTGTCTGATGTACATTGGTCTGGAATGATCAGGAATCAGACTTTAGACATCATGTTGAATGAAGACTACTTCAGGACTTCCTGTTCCCGGTTCTGGGCTCTGTTTTGCAGATGCCACTCATATATAAACTAAATGGAGGAGAGAATGTTTTTAAAGTATCAACAAATCTTCGATATATTTAAAAACTGAAATTAAAATGAATTTGTAATCTTTTAAAAAACTTTTAAGTCTTCATATACATGTTATACAATAAAACTGTCTCAGGTGCCACCATTGTTACTATATCACGTAGTGGAAATCATAATTTGAAGAAAAGAGTGTCTAATGCAGAGAGTACAGCTTCCTAATGCTTCTCAAGTCATATCAGTGAGCAAGATGAAACATTACCATGAGTACTTAGAAGCCACACTAAAAATGCAGCCACTAGCCTCCTATGGCTGTTTAAATTCAGATTAGTTAAAAATTTGTTTTCAGCCAGACTAGCCACTCTTCGTGTGCTCAGTACCATATGTGGCCAGTGACCACTGATACTGGACTGCAAAGATATAGCTTATCTCCAGCATAACACAAAGTTCAATTGGACATTGTTGAGTTAGGAAGAATTCCCACTGTTAGGAAGCTTCTACTATATTTGAAAGAAATTAATAGACTAGAAACAGGAGTAACAGAAAGAGTTGTAACTGATGGAGGAAAGGAAGAGCTATGGGTGGCATGATTGGGTACAGAGGGCCTAGCTATGCAAGTGGTTAGTTATGTGGTTTACTGGGCAACTGCTCCTCTAAGGGATAATGGTCATTTAGTGTTTATTTGCTGAATATACTAAATAATGACTGTAGAACAGTGATAGTTTTGACTCAGAGATCAGTCTGAGATTCTCATCACCACTAAGGCTCTAATCCTAGAATGTACCTACCATCTGTGTAGGCTTATAGAATAATGCCTGTAATATCAGGGGCCTCTGAATCTTGTTATAAAGGTACCTACTTTCAGGTAATCTTTAGAATGGTATGTAGTGGAGAAAAGAAATCATTTCATGCAAAGTAAGAAGTCATTCCTTATTTACCTCTTATTTGCTCTTTCCCCTGTCAATCATATGCAAGGCAAAGACAGTCAACATTTTTCTGGTTCAGCTGGTGAAGATAGAGTAAGCTACATTAAATCAATGGTTTATTAATTCTACAGGTAGTGAAAAGAAGAAAATTTCCTATAATTTTGTCTCTTCACTGATAAGAACACCAAAACAAAGGGGTTGCTAAAGAGACGGTTCTAGATTTCAGCTAAGCAGTTTTGTATTCTGCAGTGCTATTCTAAGGATAATAAAGGAAGCCTCATGCCTCATTAGAAAAGTGAGGTAATGAAAAGCTGTCTTATTACAGCCTTCCAGGTAAGACAGGGAGGTGAGTGGGAGAGGACCTCAGAGCAGTTCCTCTGAAGCCCCTATTGTCCCTGTTCCTGGAGGATCACAAGGCATTAATCCAAGACCCAGATTAATTATAATCTCAATCTTTGCATGACTTATGTGGATATATGCAAAGTCACCAATATGACAAGGCAGAGCTGTTCTTGTCCAGTGCCTTACTTTAGAAGTCAGTGTGGTGTAGTACTTTAGGGAATTAGGGGGAGTTGCTTTCTGGGAAGTTCAGAGATTACCTGGAGGTCTTGAGAGAGATTGGAAAGGAGAGCGATAAAAGGAGTGAAGAAGAAAAGAGTTAAGCCAAGGGAAAACAAGTATTTGCAGGAAGGATAGAGTCATCATACAGAGAAATTATATGTTTCCTCCAGGCCAGGAAGATGATAAAGAGTTCAGACAGGAATATTAATAACGCTTTTCCTTCTTAATGTTTTCCATGAGTAGTAACTACAAACCAGAGCGCTCCTATATATAGTTTCTAAAGACTTATAAACAGGTGCATTCACAGCAGACATAATTCCAGTCAGTAGTGCAAGGTAAGCAGACATGAACCAGAAAGGACAGGAGACTCTAAAATGCAGTTTAATCCTAAAAAAAACAACTGTCAATTATCTACAGATTCTTCTAAATGTTCTGTTGGTTCAGCTGCATGGTGAAACATTCGAAGTTTTCATGCATTTCATCTTCTCACAGAGTTAATACCAATTGGCCTAATTTTAAACAAAACCGGATCATGAGGTTGTGTACACTAAAAACATTGACTCAAACATTAAGAGTTTTATTTTTGATGATGTTCTTTCAAGGAAAGCATTTGTCGATATTTTTAGCCATCTTGCCTGTTCTTCAAGTTGCATGCATTAATTTTCTTTTATTCATCTCATCATCATCTACCACTGTTGAATGGTTAACTGTAAATACAACAGCCTCCGCTCCTTCAGTTCGGATAGGTCTTACACCTTGAACAGAAGCTCCTACGCACGGGACAGTATGATGATTGAAGAACTCCTTGTGCCATCCAAAGAACAGGTATGCAGTCTTCTTAAAATATTCTTTGATTGTTAAACTTCCATTTATGTGACTGAATCCGGCTCTATGTTCTGTAACAAAAAACCCTATCTTTCTGTGTGATTGACTTTGCATTTGTAACCCTTATGGTACTAGCCAGTTGAAAAAGAGAATCCGTTGTATAATTAGAAAAATACCTCTCTCCTGCAGGTGAGTTCCTCAAATTCCACTGAGAGGAACTCAAAGTCCTAGGAAAGGTGTACTTACCTTTCTCATCTCTAGGGCAAATCTATTTTAAATTTTTAAGAGAGAGTTGATAATAATTGTTAGCCAAAATTGCTAAAATTATTCACATGAAGGTTTTATTTTGCTAGGCAAACAATGTATATATGTTAGAATTGTTTTTAATAAGTACTTAAAGATTAGATTTGTCATGTTTTTGACCCCTTAGTTGCAAAATTACCTGTGATGGGCCTTCTCAAAATGTGACATTATTTTGCTTTCTCCCAGAATCTCTACTGAGATTCATTGGGCATTTGTGCAATTTCTTCTTTCTAATAATTATGGTTAAATAGATATTAGATTAATATAAAAAGTCCCAGAAACATAGTCTTACTGCATATGAACTCAGAATGACTCTAGAATAATTTCTAGATATACACAATACCTGATTTTAAATGTGCATCTGATGATGAGTGAAATTATTTGGATCGTGAAACTAATTTGAAGATGGTTTATAATATTTTAGCAATGTAAATAATTGGTGAAATCATGAGAGACTTATTTATTCACTGCACAACAAAGGTGAATAGAAGCTGATAAGCAAGTGATAGTCAGTTATGCCCAAGGTAGAAGTTAAGCAATGAGTAACTTCAACTTTTAGAACTCCTACATGTCTGTAGATGCTGGTGCCAGACACACAGATATGCATTATACTTCACAAGGACCTATAATAAATATTTTTTTGTACTCTCTAGACCATCTTAGCAAGCAGAACTTAAAGAGGTGAATACAGAGGCTATTCAGTAGTTGATCAGATGAAAAACAAAAACCTTCATAAAATGATTGTAGGTGTAATAGTATATCAAGGGTTTAAGTGGGCATCTCAAATAATGAAGCTAAGCTCTTGGATGTAAGGCATTGTCAGTTATTAGGAGAGATTCTCTGAAAAACTCTCATCTTGTTTGGTTATTCTAGTCTGTTAATGCTGCTCTGTTCAGAATTCCGACTGAAATGAGATGTTAGTAGATATAATAAGCACTTCTACAATTGTGTTATTATACATCCTCCATGCTCTGAGGAAGAAAAGCCCTCAAAGCTTATACAAGTACAGGTGGAAAGAGTCTCTTTGGGTCTCAGTGACAGTTTGCGCTTATCTAAAACCTGTGCTGAAGGATTCCTGATCAAATGTAATTAAGGTTGATATTTCTGCATATATATTTGTTTGAGAGCAAGGGCCTGAAGTTGGGACCACCACTGCCACCATCACCATGACCTCATCATTATCATCTCTACCACAACCAACGCCACCACTACTCCCCGCATAGTTCTCCTCCTCCTAACTTCTGACCATCAACATTTAAATAAAATCTGAATGTCTGTGGTGTTACCAGGCCAGAAACAGGCTTCTGAGGATTCTCACACCATTGCCTGTTAGATTTTACCAAGATGCACTTACTCAGGTAGAATGGAGGGGCAACATTTACTCAGAACTAAAGATTTGTGAAAATAAATAGAAGACAAGGACAATTTCTGAGGCAGTACTGATGTTCCTGGACTCAGTTTGTTGCTGCTAAGGTTTCAGAAACATCTGAGTGGACATCATAAATGCTTCTGTAAACCACACAGTAAAGGAGAGCATAGGATGTTGTGAATTTTTAAAAGAAAAACTCAAGGTCATAGCCATAGAAACAGGAAGTTGTCTTGGCCACAGCATGCCCCATGGATTGATCGACCTCCTTTGTGAAACCAGCATGTTTAGTGAGCATGTGACATTACTCAGGGCAACACAGATTCATGACAAATTGATAAGAGATTTGAAAAAAAAATAAAAGATAAAGTCCTGAACACATTTTAGGGCCAACTGAGAATGTTTGTATGTGTTTGAAAATGTAATGAATACACACACATCAGTCTACACACACCATTGGGAAATTGTTAACTTACATAGCAGTGATAATACTTTTAAAGCTATGCAGGAGAAGCTCTCTCTTCTAGGGTTATACATACTGAAGTTTTAAAGAATAATATAAGCATTAATAAGCTATTTATTTTAAATGACTCATCAAGAGAGAGTACATGAGAGTGCATGCACACAAATATGGTGAGATGTTAATTGTTGAATTATTAAACCCTATGAGATGAACCTTTTTTTTCCTTCTTTTGTCATAGTGGGGGTTGAACTCAGGGGCATTCTATCACTGAGCTACATCAGTACCCCTTTTTAATTTTTGAGACAGGGTCTGGCTAATTACGCACACTTGAGATCCTCCTGCTTCAGCCACTTGAGTCACTGGAATTATAGTTGTGTACTTCTGTGCCCAGCTGTATGGATATTCTCTACAGTTTTTTTCAACTTTTTGTAGGAACACCTTCAAAATGAAAACTTGAGGGAAAATAAATTCTGAAAATCTTAACTTAGTTGCTAGTTAACTTAACTTAGTTGCTAATGTCTTATTTATGTGTAGGATAGGGAAAAGGCTAATTCTTAGAAAGACCCAGGATGATTAGTATAGGGCTGCCACTCCCATGTTCCTAGGATCCTGTGCTGAGTGAAGGGAGAGGGTAAACATATTCCCATTCCCTTTGGGGCCTTCATGATGACTAGTCTGTAAAACACCTCATCTATTGCTGGATAGGTGAGAGTGGATTCTATTTTAAAAAATGTGATATTGGTTTATCCATGACCTTCCCTTTGCCTATTAATCCACCGTCACCTGGAGATAGGATGTGCCTGTGTTGGAGCCACTAACTGCAGCAATTCTGACTGAAAGCTTTACATACAATGTACCCTCTGTATCCTCCATACCCCAACCAACAGTAAATCAAAAAAATTCAGGAAAAAATGTATTTGTACTGAATGTGTATAGACTTTTTTCTTATCATTATTCCCTAAACAATACAGTGTAATAAATATTTACATATTAGGTATTACAGGTTATCTAGAGATGTTTTAAAGTATTTGATAAGGCAGGCATATCAAATACTATACCTTTTTATATAAGAGACAAGCATCTGAAGAATTGGGTATTTGTAGAGGGGGTGAGTCTTAGAGCCAGTCCCTCACAAATACCAAGGGATGACTATATTGGTCATTCAGCACCTAATGCATTTGTTTTATGAGCTCAGCTGGTTGTGTGTCAGGTTGTCTTAGGGCACTATATGTGCTTGGAAACATTTCTTTCCAGGTAGGAATTAATAAAGAAAAGGGATAAGTCTAAACTGAAGCCTGGTTATCTAGGATGACTGGTAGATTGGTTCTTTCCTTTCTTCTGACATAGTTATTGAAAGGAAATGTCTGGGGTGGCTTATGTAATCACTGTGTATAGTCCAGATTATTCAGGCCTCGTTACATAAATGGAGTGTGTTGATGAGATGCCTGAGTACCCGGAGATACAATAGCGAGGATGCTTACTGGTGAAAACAGCACATTTTGAGCTCTTCCTGTGTACAGGAACTATTCTGTTTTACCAGTATTAACTTGTTTATATTTCACAACAACCCTATGAGATGATTTCTTTGTTCCAGTAAAGAGATGAAGAAACAGAGGCCAGAGAACTTATGTAGTTCACATCAGGGGACATAGCTTGCAAGTGGCAGAGTCCTTGGCCATGTGATCCCAGGTTGCTTCCTTTTTGCACATTATATGGTCTGCACTGCTCAGGGTGAGAAAAAGTTGGTAAAGTGCCCAAGAATTTGCAGGCTGTTCTCCAGGATCTTACATTTGTTAGTTTTCTTAATGTAGTACCACTATCTTGGTCCATTTTTTAGATGAAGGATTATATTTAGACATAAGTGTTCTTCACTATGCTTATTTCTAATTCTAATGAATTATTTACTGTGCTTCTCAATGAACTGGCAAACTATAACGTATTCAACAACAGATTATGAAAAATACAAAGAGCTTAGAATCATGGCAGGTAGGGCATCACGAGAAGGATGGAAATATTTGATCTTTAGATAGATAGGATGGAGAAGGCCTGATAGTAGTTTACAAATATTTACCAGGTCAATCAATTAATTTCACTTTGTTTGAATGACCTGGAAGTAGTCGTAAGACCAAAGGGTGTGTGCTGTAGACACAAATGTTTAATTCAGTAGGATTTCTGATAGTTACTCACAGCTGGGAGAAAAGCAGAAGACACTTCTGAGTGTGGGTTGCCTTTCCTACAAACTCCCAACCGGCTTCCTGCATATGCTTATTTTTATGGCAGTAGCAGGTAGGATCTGATGGTGTAATCATTAATCATCCCTACTTGGTGCTCAGTGTGATTGAAAAGGGGTGGAAATTCCTCCTTTCCTCCATGGATGAGGCCTAAACCTGACCATGCAGAGCACCCTTTCCTGGGAGTACAGTGATTACTTATGGGTAAAAAGCAAAGTTTGAGTCAATCTAGTGAGAAACTCAAATTTGAGACTTTGTCCAGCCTTTTGAGAAAGAAAAACCCCATTAGGGAAGCTGAGGCTCTAAGGGTGACTTAAGCCCAAAGTTGCTGGGAGAGCTATAGCTGGATTCGACTGTGCCTTAGGTTAGCACCACCCAGATTTTCTTGCCAACAATTTCAGTCTTTCCCCAACCCCCGGTTTAAGTCCAGTTTTTGTCCTCATTGATAACGCTAGTGGTTAGTGGTGGTCAAATCTGGCATAAACAACCACAAATCAGTGACAACATATAAAGTCTTCTAGCATCTTAAAGTGGCATGCAACCTTGAGATTCTGTTGTATGTCTTCTCTCTAGAAGTAAATCTAATTTTAACCAAATAAAAAGGAAACAAGCTATAATTTAAGAGAATAGCTGTAAACTTTGGTATTTCCAGGCCTCCCCCCTGCAAAAAAAAAAAAAAAAAAACAGTTTTAGAAAGGAGCCTCTTGCCAGTTAATCATTATAAAATAAATGCCTTCTATTTTCTTAGTTCTGTTAATTTACAGGCAGCGCATCTAAAAGGAGAAATATGGCAGCCGTTTGGCTCTGCTGCCTCCCTCTGATGAGATTGCCTTCCTTTCACAGACTTCTCTTTTCAGACCAGATTTGCCCACATGGTTTCTACTAAAGGGAAAAGTGGCAGACCTTCAAACAGTGAACAATTGAGAAAGTTTATCTAACTAAACAGTTGTGTTTGCTGTTCGAATGTTGACTGTGGGAACGATTCTGTTTGTAATACAGGAGACCTCACGATAGCCACCGTACACATGCGGGCAGCTGCCACATCTTCCACCCCATAACTCTTTTTTGTTTATCTTATAGCCTGGAATTCTGGTCTTTTTTGAGGCTAGGGATGATTTCATATAAATTAAGTCATATAGTATACAAACTAGCAAGTAGTTTGCAAATTGGTGGCTTCTTTAGTTTGCAGAAACTGCATGCTTGCTTTTTCAAGATCTAGGCATTTTCAGTTATTTCAGTAATAGAAAAGGAGCACAGTACCTAATCCAAAAGGCTGGCTGTGCTTCTAGTTAGGTTTTCCCCTGCTGCTCACCCTGATGCCCCCCACCACCCTCAATAGCACATTAACCTTCCTATTTCTTTATTTAATTCTAAAGGGAGCTGAGAAACATGCATGGCGGCAGAAGGTAGCCATCCTCGGATTAAAGATTTGCTAGAGATAGTCCCCAGGAAGATAAGCACCTTTGACTAGTGACATTTAATATGCTGCTTTCTCTCTTCCAAGTGCTTTGCCAGCATTACTCAGGTGATTCATTCAACACCTCGGGAAGATTGATCAACAAGATTACAGATACTTTTTTTTAAGGCAGACAGATTGGTGTTGTGAGTTACTTAAAGTAATATAATGTATGTAGATGTTTTGAGCAGCAGGTTGACATGCTCAGCTTCCGTGCTGACCTTGATTCACCTTTTTTTGTTGAAGTTCATAGCTAAATTATCCATAAATGACTTAGATATGAAAATCCCAAAGAACCAAACTTCACTTTGCTGTTCACTATAGTTTATATTCTAGTCTCAAAATAAGTCTTAAAGGCAGTAATAGTTGATTTTAGGGGAAAAAAAAAAACTTTAAGGATAAAAAAAGACCTGCTTTCCTCATTAGAGTAAGCCTTTAATTTTTATTTTATTTTATTGCTTGAATCAGGTTTTATTTTATAGAATCCATTTCTTTAAAGAATGTTTCAAGGAGGTCATTCTGGATGTCTGAACATACCTGCTATCTATTTGGGTAGCAGTTTGCCATTTTACTCAGTATTCACTCTACAGTGAATATGTGTAGTATTTAGTGCAGTGCCTTCTACGGTATCTTACTAAATGAGCCATGTCCTTTCATACTTCCTGCCACCATATTAGGATTCCCACTTTACAAACAGGAAGACTGGAACTAAGAGGAGTATCTAATTGTTCAGTGTCACACAGCTATTAGCAGGGTAAAGCCAAGAATAGAACTTTAGTCTCACAGATGCTTGAGCCCAATCTCAATAATATTGCTGATGATTAAGCAATAGAGCTACTCTAATATTGCAGAGTATGACATATCTCAGTAAAGCTTATTGGCTGAGGGAAAAGTCCTTGTTCAGACAAATATTTCACACAGCTATAGCACCGCCATTACTATTTTTATTCCAGAGAGCTGCTCTGACTATCCCTCCTATCTGCAAAGGTATGCTATTCTAAACATGTACATAAAGGGATGCAATGTTTATTAATGTAAGAAATAAATTATCTTGCTGAACTGTTTAGCTCAGTGGGAGAGTGCTTGTCTAGTGTGCACAGGCCCTGGGCTTGACCCCTAGCACCACCACCAAAAAAAAAAAAAAATGCATATATTAAAATGTAGGAGTATTAGATTATTATTATTTGGTTTTGCATAGCAATGTAGAATTTTCAAACCATGTTCACATTACTTGAACTATTCCATAATCACAGTGAATAGGTGCAGTTAATATTAACTGCTCATTACCCGAATGCAGAAATGGAGGTTTTTAACTTGATGTTTGCTGGGCTAAGGAGTGTCACAGCCTGACTCAAACCTATCATCCCTTATTCTTTGTGTAGAGAAATTGACACCCACAGGGTGGAGTTATCCTTGACAAGCTTTTGCTTTCCTGGGCTTCCAGACTGGTTATGTCATCCAGTTGTCACTCAGCTCAGTCGTGTTTACCATTGTTAAGATTAGATGCACTGAGTTTTGCATGTGACCTGTTGTTGTGAGGTTATTGGATTCTGTTCCCTTCAGCCTGTTAAGGCCACTGGTTGATTCGCAGGACCCCCTTCTACTGGCTCCGGTAGGTGGCAGAGTTGACAGACAAGGAGTTTGCAGATTCAGTCCTGGACCATAACTGGTATCATTCCACACTGAGAGTTGACAGCAGCCTGAAGAGTTTCTAATACTGGAGCTAATTGAATTTCTCTCTCTCTTTTTTTTTTTTTTTTTTTCTTTTTCCTTTAAAAACACTTTCTTGCTCCTGCTTCATGCTTCTGAACCTAGACATTTATTTCCAGATCTGGGCATTTGGGTGTGCCCTTGTTTCTAAGGCCAGTGTGTACTTGCTCTCCTCTTTCCTCTGATGAATAGGGCTAGTGAGAAACTATTTTTGGAAAGTATTAAGCTCTTGGAGACAGTGATATCATCGTTAGTCAGGCTTTGGACTCTATTGAATAATGTGTATTTTGAGTTTAATAGTATCCTTGACATCACTTCCAAGATGGAAGATGATATGCATATTCATATTACTTTGGACCTGGGCATAAAAGATATTAGTAAATCAGTGTGAATTTTTCTTTAAGATAATGTACTAGGTATTAACTCTATGTTGCCAAGTTTTGAAGTCTCTCCGAACCTTAAGTTTCCTCATCTGTGAAATGAGCATAATATTTCTTCCAGGTCTAATAGGCTTTGAGAACTTAAAGAACAAATTTAAAGACCTTGCCCAGTTCTTGTCATTGAGTTGAGACCAGTAAGTTGTTGTAATATGCTTAAGGAAGGAATTTAAACATTTTTTGAACCAATATGTAAGATCTTGGTTTTTAAAAGATGCCTTCTTCTAACTGAATTGGCCCTCAAGGTTTGCTACAATCATCCTGTGTATGTAACTCTAAAGGTCCAGAGCTGGATCTGGAGCTGTTTTTCTTTGCTATTTCCCTCGCAAATTATAACAAAAAAGCTAATGTAAAGGTAAGTCCCTTGAAAAATATAAATGGCATTACACATATAAGGAGGCCTTATTAGAATTTCATACCAACACTGGCATTAGTACCAAACTTTTAATGCACATTTTCGTTAAATGTACATTATCAACCAATCCCCAACTTGAGAAAGAGGTAATTGAGTCTAAGAAAGGTAGAGAAATACCCTAAGGATCACAAAATCAACAAGTTATATTTGGGGCATCTCTGAAGGCACCTTCAGTAAACAAAGATAAATACAGATCAAGGGCAGGATGTCTCCTTTATTCCTAATAAAGGCCAGGTTGAAAGTCGCATAGTGTCTGAACCAAGTGGGCCTGCTAACTGAACCCTTCAAATAGGTGGACTCCCTACCCAGTGACCAGCAGAGCCAGCCCAGAGCAAGTATCCCTTTCACAGAGATGGGCTTTGGGGAGTGGAACAGGTTGCCTTTTCCCTGGGACCATGACAAGGCCCAAGAGCGTAGAAGCTGGACAAGAGTCAGCCTTCCTAGCTACCTTTCCCAGTCTGTCACTTAAATAAATGACACCATGTTTCCAGGTCCATAATGAATATGAAGCGGGCAGGGAGATGCCCACAGTTATATCTCTGAGTTGCCTTTCCACAGTGAAAAACTCAGGAGTCATTCTAATAGTCATTAATAGGCGGCAAAAGCAACTTCGAAACCCAAATCTGTTTCTCATCTCAAAGCCAAGCTCTTCCATTAAATGCTAGAAATACCCCTTTGTGGAAGGAAACTTAAGAGCCAGGTCTAGTTCACGTGTTACCATCATCGTATGTGTCTTCTTTATCATTTTAAATGTCTACTTGTTCAATTATGAAATGGAACTAAAGCGTTTCTTTGGTTTACTGTTATGTACAATAACTTATCAGAACAGTTTGAAATCGTCAAAATAAGTAAATACTTGAAATTTCACCTTTCAGTGAACTCTAGTCTGTAGAAATAAGTACTCAACGTATAGTTGGAAAAAGAAAACCTACCAATTTAACATCTATTTATAAAACCACAGGTTCAGTTGTTTTGCCACTGTAGGATGCACTGTAGGAGGAGCATGTTTTATTGACCTGTGTGTAACTTATTCAAGTTTAGTTAGGGGCTATTCATAAACCTGAGAAACCTCTATAAAGAAGAAAGGAAGAAGAAGAAGAAGAAAGAAAAAAAAGGAAGCAAAACTCAGAGGAGAAATTACTATGGCACCTAAAAATACATTTAAGTGTTACTGTTCGGATACATGATTGGGACATATAGCTCCTTGTTTAGGTCAGGTATGGCATTCATTCATTTGTGTATGACAGAGCTTCAGTGAGCAGCAGAGTTCCAAGAGTAAAAGAGTTAAGGAAGGTCCAAGGGAGATGGAATCCCGGTATACTCCAGCCTTGATAAATATTACATGATAACGGCAATACCTTTTTGTGTGATATAATTCATGGTTTCAATAATTAATGTCACCGGTGCATGTTTCTAAGAGTACCAAAGGTAAATAATTTACTGTAATTACCAAAGAGGGATGATGTTATTTATTTATCATCCTTAAAATGATCCTTTGTGGAAAATAATTTCACGGCCTCAAATGTAAGAACCATAGTTTGTCCCCACTGTGGCCACCACCAAAAAAAATTAAAACAGTAGCATTCCTTTGTATTCAGTGTTTTGCCTTCCTCTAAAGGATGGTTGGGTGGGGTCTCTGAAAATCATTATAAACAACTGGTAAATAAGGCCAGGTTAAAACCAACAGCTCACCCTGAGCTTGTAGAATTTGGAACTATCTGCAGTGGTTTATTGATCTTTTTGGGGTTAGCATCCCAGGTCTGTGGACTCTTATGACACTCAATTGCACACCCACAACCACTGGAGGTGTCTTCTCTTGTCGAATGCCGAGAAAGCTGTTCTTCGTTAACTTTTGCATTTTCCTAGGACCTAGATAGTGATTTAAATATGAGTGCTCTGCAAACTATTTTTCAATTCAATTTTCAAAGCTCTTTTTTAAAAAATCTGTGTAATTCACAGTAGGTTCTTAAATTTAGGTTTAATAGTATCAAAGTTCAGCAAGTAAAGTCTCATCATTTTGTAATGATGGAAAAAACAGAATTCCCATATACACACAACTTCAGTCCCCAATTTCTCTTCTCCAGAAATAGTCAGTCATCTTAGGGGCCTCCATGTCTCTAAATAATATATGCTATACATGTTATGATACTTCTTGTTGAATTTTTGCCACTTGAGGAGTTATTTATTGGCCTTCCAAATGAAGATGAGCTCTTTTTTTTTCACATCTCTGCCACTGTGCACACCTCCCATTTTCCCATTTCCCCAAACGGTTGCATTTCCATTTGAGTTCTGTCATACTTAGTAGCTTGTGTTGTTGTGCACATGGAAATGTTCTTCACATATGGGATATATATCATGACGACTTTATTTTCAATGTTGTTTTATTTTCCCTAGAATTGGAGTGCAGCCTGTAAGCCCCCCCCAACCCCAGTTGTGCAACTCTTTTCTCAGTATATTCACACTCACAAGGTGTTCTGTCCATCTCTGTTTAACTCATCTTAGAGTCTTCTTATTTGACAAGTCCCTTGAAGTCCCATTGCACATCCTTTTGGGTCTTCATCACTATGAAAATTCCCTTTATTCCTTCTGATGCTGAATTCCATGTGGCTGCTGTTGTCCTTCATTTTGGAGTACATCTTCCAGTAGTTCTGTTAGAGAAAGATTGAGAAATTTGGGGAAATGTATATATCTGAAAATATCTTCCTATTTGCATACTTGGTTTGACTAGTTGAGAGGATTCCTTTTACAAGGAACTGTAAGATGGAATTGCTGCAATGTCTTTACTGTCAGTTTTTTTGATTAAAAGTTTGATGGAAATCCATCGTCTGTGACCATTTTTGTCTCCAGGTTCTGAAATGTCATGCTGATGTGCCACACCGAGGTCTGTATTCATCTGTAGCACTGGTCACTCATTGGCTCCTTTTACTGTGGAAACTTAGGTCTTCAGTTCTGGGAAAGTTTCTTGAATTTTTTCCTTGATGACTTCTCTGTTTTACTATTTTCTTTCTAGAACTTTTTTTTTTGTGTGGGGAGGGGGTGGACCTCTTGATCTTTCACTTGTATTTTCTCCCCTTTTTATTTTAAAAAATTTCTCCTCACCATAGCCAGATTGTGGAACCAACCTAGATGCCCTTCAGTTGATGAATGGATAAAGAAATTGTGGCATATATATACAATGGAATATTACTCCACAATGAAGAATGATAAAATTACGGCATTTACAGGCAAATGGATGAAATTGGAGAATATCATGCTAAGTGAGATAAGCCAATCTCAAAAAACTAAAGGACGAATGATCTCGCTGATAAGCGGATGAGGACATATAATGGGGGGTGGGAGGGGTTAGCATTAGGTTTAGGGTTAGGTTTAGGGTTAGGGATAAGGACAGCGGTAAGAATGAAGGAAAGAAGGACTGTATAGAGGGGAAAGAGGGGTGGGAGGGGTGGGGGGAAGGAAAAAAAATAATCAAACATCATTGCCCTATGTAAACGTATGATTACACAAATGGTATGCCTTGACTCTATGTACAAATAGAGAAACAACATGTATCCCATTTGTATACAATAATAATAAAAAAAAGAAATAGCCAGTGCAATACCATGGCAAAAGGTAAAAAAATAAATAAATAAATAAATTGAAAGGGTCAAAAAAATTTTTTTTTCTCCTAATTTCTAGGTGTTGTTATTTCAATTTCAATGCTGCTGTTTTATTTTCTGCAAGTTTCTTTTTTTTTTCTCTAGATTTTGTAAAGCATTCTTGTATTTCAAGGAATAAAAAAAGATCTCATCTCTCACTTGATAACCATAAAAAGTTTCAAGTTTTCTTAAAAATTTTAAGTGTCCTTGAAAAGTATCTCTTTCTCCCAGTTTGTTTGTCCTGTTTATTGGTTTATTTTGTTTTTTAATATTAGCTTTTCTCAGCTGTCTAGTGGTTCTTGGCTGGCTGCTCTCTAACAAGCTCACTGGAAGTTCTCTGTGGGGTGTAGAGCTCTTCAGTCATGATATCTACTGAAGTCATAAGCCTGTGACCTTTCACTGGGGATTCTAGTAGGCAAATCAGAATTCTCTGAGACTTCCCCTCATCTTTCTACAACCTTACTGTTCTTGTCTGTTTGGGAGACCAGGAAAGAAAAGAAGGCTAGGGGTTTAAGCATTCCTTATGTAAACTATCGATTAATCCTCACTGTCAGTAAAATACATCTAGCCTTCTAGTCTTCTGCCTCTGCTCTCTATCCTATGAGTCTTCTGCCAGGGTTGTTGTTAGTGGTGGGTGGGGCTAACCAATCAGTGGGGGAGCTTATGGAGGGCAAATCACTTTTTAAAGAGAATTTGAACCAATCTGTTTTTCTGCTGATATCTTTTCTCTCATTTTTCTTATCTTCTTGCCCAACCAATGTTTATTTTAAAATATTTGACTCTCATTTTACTAGGGTGTTAACAAGGAAGCAAATATTTAACAGGATAAAAACTGAGACTTCTTTATTTTTGGTCTGTGGAATAATATCTTCCATCAGATTTGGAGCATTCATTCAAGTACAGTTTCTGCCTTACTGTCTTCTTAGATGCTTCTGAGGGTCAAGTTACACCTGTGTTTAAACTTTTCACTGTGTTTCAGTGTCTCATACTGTTTTCTTTATTTTTTATTCTTTTTGTCTATTTTTCCATTTATGGTTTTAGTGTACTAATCCTGTTTTTGTTGTGTCTAAATCAAGAGCTGACACTGTATATGAAACTGAACAGATGAACATGCAATTCATTCTTTTGTGTATTTCTATCTTCTATCTTTTACACATTTTCTCTTTCCCCCTTTTTCCTTCTTATTGATGCATTATAATTATATATGATAGTGTAATGAGTTGGTACATATCTGTACATGCACACAATATAACAGTGTAATTTGGTCAATTTCATTCCGTCCTTTTCCTCCCCTCATTGCTCCCCCTAGTTCCCCTCCTCTATTCTACTAGTTTCCTTTCTATTTTCATGAGATCCCCACCACCACCACCTTTTTTTCCTTTCTTTCCCCCTTTTTCTTTTTTTTCTCTAGTTTCCACATGAGAAAAAACATACCACTCTTTACTTGCTGAGTTCAATTTTTTTCACGCAATATAACGTGCTCATTTCATCCATTTTCCTGCATATAACATAATTTCTCCTTTATGGCTGAGTAAAACTCCATTGTGCTTACTACATTTTCTTTATCCATTCATGTGTTGACAGTTGGTTCCATAGTTTGTCTGTTGTGAACTGTGCTGCTATAAACATGGGTATACATGGATCACTATAGCACACTGACTTTAATTCTTGAGGATAAATATGGAGCATTACTGGGTCACACTGTGGTTCCATTACTACCTTTTTGAGAACCCTCCATACTTATTTCCATAATAATTGTACTAATTTACAATGCCATCAACACTGTAAAAGTGTCCCTTTTTCCCCACATTTTCTCTCCAGCATTTAATGTTTGTATTTTCGAGGGCTGCCATTCTCACTGGAGTGAGATGAAATCTCAGTGTAGTTTTTGGTTTATATTTCCCTAATTGCTAAAGATAGTGAATTTTTTTCATGTATTTGTTAATCATTTGTATTTGTTCTTTTGAGAAGTATCTGTTTAGTTCATTTGTCCATTTACTGATTGAGATTTTTGTTTTTTTGGTAGTAAGTTTTATTGAGCTGTTTATATATTCAGGATATTAATGCTCTGGTTCTGTCTTTTTTAAACTTTTTACAGACTATATTTTGATTCATTTACACAAATGGGGTACATCGTTCCATTTCTGTGGTTGTACACGATGTAGATTCATACCGTTCATGTAATCATACATGTACATAGGGTAATGATGTCTTTCTTCATGTTCTTTTATTTCTTTACTATTTAATTTGATGCCATCCCTCTTATTGTTTCTTGTGCTTTAGGAGTTGTATTAAGGAAGTTGGTACCTGTATATTGGAGTGTTGATCCTGTTTTCTTCTAGCAGTTGCAATATTTCTGGTCTAATTCCTAGGTCTTCCATCTACTTAGAATTGATTTTTGTGCATGGTGAGAGATAGGGATCTAGTTTCATTCTTCTACACATTCCCTCCATTTTCTTAAACATAGGAGTAGTAGAGATAAAGTTCTTGTTAGCTTACCTCAAAATCTAGATGACCTTTCAGTCTGTTCATAGTTCCTATCTGGGTTTTGTTTTGTTTTTGTTTTTGTTCATGTGCTCTGACCATACTTGGAAATTTTTCATTTTATGCTGGACATGAAAATTGTAGACATGCCCAATGGTGATATATTCCTCCTGAGACGGTTCACCCTCCCCCAACTAGGACAACAGAGAAGCAGATGCTCTTTTAATACAATCAAGATTTTGCTGAAATGAGACTGGTTTGCAGTTCTGGAAAAGCCCCTACTACTTCTGGTTTGTCCTGTCCCTGCAGGGTGCTTATTTGAAATCCTGGTATGATCTCCAAGTCCACTTCCCATTAGCAAGTTCTAAACTCTTTAATCATTTTCTTATGAAATTGCTGAAAAGTTCCATTAGACTTTATAGGAATTTTTCTGGTCAGGTTTTCAACTTTCTTTTCTGCATGGCCCCAGAATTCTACAAATGTTTAATGGAAAACTGTAGTGTGCTTGAGGCCACCCGTATCTCTACCAAAAACTTTCCTGGTTTTTCCGCTCCTCAGCAGTGGTTCTGTGGAAACAAAGCCCAAGTTCTGCCTGGGCTAGTAACTGACAAATGTCTACTTAAAAATAAAATCTCAGCTCAACTTTTCAGAGTGTAGTTCCTTTAGTTCTCAGTGCCTCAGCTGCCCTCTACTGCAATCAGATTTCTGTATTTTACCTGGTTTACTTGGTGGGAGCACTAGATTGTTGCTAGTACTCTGTCCCACTTGGAATCAGAAGTCATCAAGACTGAATTTTTATTTTTATTTTGAGAATGGGGAGAAGATTTTGTAGTTGGTATAGAATTAATCTGAACCTGTGTTAAAGTACTTAAAATCACTGCTGTTAGTTCCATGATACTCCTTTTAACATGCAAATTACTTCAGGTGTTCCCTTGAAATATCGAAATAATATTGTGTAACAATAGACTTTACTTTTTAAAAAAATAGACTTTACTTTTTAATACTCTTGTACTCAGACTTTACACCTATATGAGAAAACACACAAACTTTTTTTATTTTGAATGTTAGTCTGTCCAGATTTATAGAGAAATACAGATATACTAAAGAAAACCAATGTTTTTATATATGGCATATTGTATATAACATTGATAGAATATATTGTTTTATTTTTCAGCATCTAACATTCACAAGGGAATTTGATTCAGATTCTCTTAGACATTACAGCTGGGCTGCTGACACCTTGGACAATGTAAATCTTGTCTCAAGCCCTGTTCATTCTGGGTAAGAAACCTAAATGTCATTTTTATTTATCCTATTAAATTAACATTGCATTTATCATGTACAGTTATAAATTAATATTGACAACTTTCATATATATATGAATATATTCATATATAAAATATATACTCATTAGTGTGACATGCAGTTGTAAATCATTTAATAATTTTTTAGCAAATCTGTATATCTATTTTATTGTTAAAAGTACGGTGTTAGAAAAATATGTTAAATTAATTAAATGGTGCAGCAAAAGTTCTTTTATGTCTTTAATTTTTCTTTTCAGTAAAAAATATAATTTTAATGAAGTTTTTACTTCATTTTACTTTGCTAGCCAAATGAATTTTCCCCTAGGTATTTGACTTGTCTTTCTAATAAAAAATTAAAAGTGTGAATATTTCTGTTAATTTATCTCACTGTTTTTGTGCTTAGCATCTAATGATATAAGAATTTCAGCTGGGAACTTTGGCACATGCCAGTAATCCCAGCTACTCAGGAGAATCACAAGTTGGAGGCTAGCCTAGGCAACTTAGCAAGACCCTGTCTCAAAATATAAAAATAAAAAGAGCTGGGATGTAACTCAGTGGTAGAGTGCTTGCCTTAACATGTAGAAGACCTGAGCTCAATCCCCAGTGCTGAAAAAAAAATAAAAAAGGAATTTCAAGCAAACATTAACTGTTTTAAATAAGCAGTGAGCTCTGGTAGTCTCATCTATTTGTGTGCATATATGTGCATTTATGGCCCTTTTGTTTGACAAATGATTTTTGACATTTGAATGACAAATGATTTTCCTTTAAAAAGAAAATATAAACTTGAAAGTTTCCAATTGCCAGTTGGTCCCTTTTACATTCTTGAAATAAAATTATAATTGGATTATGATCATTATTATTTGAAAATGAATTTTAAAAGATAATAAAGAAATTCACTTTTAAAAAGTGAACATAGAAATATCTGTACACCAGAAATGCTGAGTAAAAACCACATCAAAGAAGTTTCTCACTGCTATCTCCCTGGCCAGTGGAATTTAAGGCAGGTGACCTGCTTTGATAACTGAATCAATAAATCAGTGTATTTTTAGATGTTGGATTCTTTTCCAATAGATAATTCAAACTTCAAATGAGTGGCATCCATATAAATAGAATAAAAGTAATTTGTTAAAATCATGAATATTTCATGGTATTTTTGTCTTCAGAACTGGCATTGAGACTATAAGTTAGTTGTAATCAAAGACAAGAGATGATTTAGAATTAAATAAGTTACTGGAAACACCTTACATATTATAAAGTATTTTCTGCTGTTTCTAGTTAAAATAACTTTTAACAAGCCAGGCATGGTGACTCACGCTTGTAATCCCAGAGGCTTGGGAGGGTGAGGCAGGAGAATCTTGAGTTCAAAGCCAGCCTCAGCAATTTAGCAAGTCCCAAAGCAACTCAGTGAGACCCTCTCTCTAAATAAAATACAAAAAAATGACTGAGGATGTGGCTCAGTGGTTAAGTGCCCTTGGGTTCAATCTCCAGTATCAAATAAAAACAACTTTTAACAGCTAAAATTTACCTAGCTCTTTTTGTTTACCTGGACTCGGACTAAATCTTTTACATGTATTATTTCATTTAATACTTACTTAAACCTTCAGATGACACTGTAAGACAAATATTATTCATTGTCTCCATTTTGTAGATGATAAGTCAGAAAGGGAAAGAAAAATGGTAGGTTAAAGTATCAATTTAGAATTTTGCCTTTTAATATTATAATTCTGAGAAAGGAATCAATGCAATGTCATTTGAATGAAAGTAATTTATGTGAAATTGTTTTTAAAGCTATAAATTACATGGTGGTCTTGAGTCATTAACATTGCATTTCCTAAGCTCAGAAAAATCTTGAATTATTATAGTGATATTAATTTTAAAGTTCTTAAAATATTTATATTATTTATATTAGATGTATGTGGGCCCTAAATTATAAAAGCACCCCTCCACCCTAAACTTTCCATACCTTCAGTGGACAGACATGTCCATTTTTTTATTAGGCCTGGTGAATTACCAACCATAGAACTATCACCACTTTGTACTTTCCACATACAAAAGAAATATTCTAGAATTTAATTTAGTAAACTGAGATGTTGAGGAAATATGAAATAATGAATCAGAAATGAACTTTCCCATATATTGGAGATGTTGAAGCATTTGAGTATACAGATTATTTCCTCTTTCCCTTGAAATTTCCTTGAAGAAGTAGACTTGTGTAGTAAAGCAAAAATAATGACAGTATGGACTTACTTGAATAGGAGAAAAGAGATTTGTTGTACGCTTTAAAATATATCACTATTGCCAAGTCTGTGTAGTAGTTTATGCAGTCATTTAAGGCAAAGTATTTTTCAAGTTTGTCCCACAAATGCCAAATGCCATGGTGTCATTCTCTGATGGTTTTTGTTTTTCTTTGCTTGTCATTGACATTTTCTGTTGCTTGCTTCTAATTATCGTAAATTAATTTTCCCATTTGCTTTCTAAATTATTTTGCAGCTATTCTTCTCCACTTCCTCAGTATGATTCAAGGTGATAACTGTGTCCTTTATGTGAACCATCTTTTCTGTATTTTTAATTTATGTGAATTTTCCTCACAGTTAGATTGTGTCAGTGTCTGTAGTATATCTGCATTTGTCATCCTGCTGTTCTCAAAACTAGAAACATTCATGTGCTAGTTTTAGGATCATGTGTAGAATTCATGCTATAGTTTAAATGTTATTAAGATACAAGTATTATTAAACATCACATTAATTTGTTTCTATTTGTTGCTATAAATTATGTTGCATGACTTTTTGGCACATTATTTAAGGAATGAGTTTGGAAAACAAATCACTGTATTTCATAATGTTTGAATAACAGGACCCATATTCTGCCTAACATATATTCTTACCTTTCTTCAGTCTGTTGGCCTATAAAGTTGGAAACCTTAGAATAGTAAATGTTTATTAAGAGCAGCAACCAAGCACTGTGTGCTCAGTAGAACACAGAGAAAGAGATTCTTCCAGTTTTTCACTAAAATCATTTTAGTCATATTTTGTCCATTTGTTTCCGATATTCTTTGTAGCAAATGGATGTTGTTAAACCGAACCTGATACCCTTACTCTGCCTTCAGAGTGCTTAGCTACAATCACTATATATCTACATCTATCCATCTGTTAGTGTTAATAACTTAGTCTCATCCAGGCAGTTTCTAAGCACCATAACAAAATAGTTTTGCTCTTGCGTTTATTCTGTAAACATGTGCTTACTGTGTGCTAGAGCTACACTCCACTCTGCAAGTTAAGCAGTGAACAAGATAGCTCTGATCTGAAGCACTGTCTGTATTGTTGAGATTTAGCTGTTACCAGAGCAAACATTCCTCTCTCAATAGAAAAATCTATGGGGATTTGTATTAATACAACTGAATTTTCAAACCCAAAGTTTATCTTGAATCTTTTTATTTTGAACTTTTTTGTGTTGAACCATTTTGAATCCATTTTATTACTATTAGTCCCAATGAAAAGATTTTACTACTAGAGAAAAATCAGATTTTTGTTATAGTCTTCTTTATATTGTTGTCATATTACATTCATTATTGAATGAGAGTAGTTTCATATATGTATTATACATATACATACATAGTATATTGTATGTGTGTGTGTCTTAAGAAAATGTAAGCACCCAAGGGCAATTTCCAGTAAGCCTTGTATCATTTAACATTGGAAACAATTGTTGTAGGCACTTGTACAAGTGAACAAGTATCTTTGCTTTTGAATGGAGAGGAGTCTTTTCCCCTCTTACCTTGAATATCAATGTTCCTGGTCTCTGAAAATAGGTAGAATGTTATCAAAGATACAATTAATTCAGAGTAAAATGATTAAATCCACAAATAAGCAAAAGGGTGTAAAGGTACATACACTTTATCAGGGACAGAGTTGGTCTGGAAATATGCTTGGCTAAAAAATTATCCCCACCCTGTTGCCTCTCTCTAAAGGGATTATAGACCAATTTGTTTTGCTGAAGAGGTAGGTTATTCTTTCCAAGGTCAAGAGTCAGCATTCTTCAGAAAAGAGTTCATGTAAGGGCTTATACTCTATTTGTAGGATGTTAGCACTGTTTTTAGATGAATATATAGTAAAGAATTTTGATGGATGGGATTATTTTTTTCTCCAAAAATGTTTTAAGGATTCAGACAACGTTCTAATTATCAATATTTTGTGCTGTTATAGTAATAAGTATATTTTCCACATGAAAGAATACAAGAAGTATGTGTTTGTGTCCCTGTGTTCATCAGAATGTAATTCTGGAAAAACAATGCATGGGCTCATACCTGATGGGAAGCAGGAATTCCAATATGCTCTTATTCATATTTGACACAATTTCTTTACATTGCCATACTTACATGTTAATAAACATTTTTCCTTATTAACTTTACTATGAAGACCAAATGACAGAATTATATAATTTAGAGACATTTTCTAAAAACGGTGTTCTACTTTTTGTATTGCTATATAAAATTTTCAAATATAGATTATTTTATATAGATTATTTTATAATTCCATATTTATACTGAAAAGATCTAATCCCTTTCCATCAAAACTGTCTTAGCAAATCTAGTCATCTGCTTTTATTTTTATATTGTTTCTAGTAAAAACTAGAGTGTTGGTATGATTAAATATCCCTTTACTTTATGAGTTGTACATGTTAAGAGGTACCGTGGAGTTTCATCTTACTTGTAAGCGGGGAGAGAGAGCGAATAGTCAACATATGACAGAAACCACTTATAGTTCAAATAATCCCGAATAAACTTAACTACCCACAAAGACCCCAGACAGTGTTGAGGTTTTTTGTTTTAAATCATGGGAGCCTTTTTAATAGCTAGTTTTTAATCCCAACTTTGAGAGATTCTCTATTCCTTCAATGAGAGCATTTCAGAAAGTGATTGACTTCTGAGAGGCCATGTTCCACCAAAAGTAAGTTGTTTTTCAGTTTCTTGCCCACTGCACAAGTTAAATGCATGTTTGATGTGACTCCACTGTATTTGCTTTCAGTTTATCTTGAAAGAGAGGAATCAATAGCTACATTGTCTGTCACTTTAAACTTTAACATTCAATTTGAAAACCCACTATGAAGATAATTTAAGTCTATCCTTGACTTGGCCTCTGGTCTTCTCCCTACAGGTTTCTGGTTAGCTTTATGGTGGATGCAAGAGGTGGCTCCATGAGAGGAAGCCGGCACCATGGGATGAGAATCATCATTCCTCCACGCAAGTGTACGGCCCCGACCAGAATCACCTGCCGTTTGGTAAAGAGACATAAACTGGCCAACCCACCCCCCATGGTGGAAGGAGAGGGATTAGCCAGTAGGCTGGTAGAAATGGGTCCTGCAGGGGCACAATTTTTAGGGTAAGTTTTGCTGATTTTAATCTTGGCCCTCTTACCACATCTCTGAATTTCTTTACCCTTGTTAACTTAAGGAATTGACTATTTAAGTGACGTAGTTGGACCTGATTGAGGAAACTTTTTGTGTAGTGGCAAAAGTCACAAAGCTGTGTGATTCTGTGAGAGGCTATTAGGCTGGTACTTTCTTAACTCAGTTTGCTGGTCAAGGCTTTTACTAACCGAGAAGCATGTTCTCTGCTCAGCGAGTGCACGGAACCCTATTGGCCCCCGTGCAAGTCAAGGCACGATTACTAGAAAAACATGCAGATGCTGGAATTGTATCACCTCATTAAATAAATGTCTACTTTGGGGATGTCCTTTGAAAGATAATTTTTAGGGACACAGTCCATTGTGATATGGTACTTTATAAAAAGGAAAAATAAATTTAATTTGTTCTCTGAGGTGGCACTTGGGTGCAAATCAGGCAGGCTCTGTCGTGACTGACAGTTTGTTCACAATTTCCCCTTCTCGTTTCTCTTCCTGCTGCATGGATGTTATTCAGTAAACTGCATCTTCCTACCAATCCTCCCCCTGTAAATGAGGGTGAGAGCTTGGTTAGCCGAATCCTGCAGCTTGGGCCTCAAGGAACAAAATTTATTGGGTAGGATCTTTATAGACAAGATACAGAATGTCTACAATTTTTTTTTCCATTTTCAATTTTTTTCTGTCACATTCATGGTCTTATTCTCGTCTTCAGTTTATTTTTAGTTTTTAAGTTTTTTAATGCTTTCAGTTGATGTGTGTCACTGAAAGAAAAAAAAAAATCATAGTGGCTTGACTTAATGTCGCACCGCTACCTATCTTGTGCTTTTCAAGCATGTGGAATTCACTGCAAGCATTCTGCTTTCATAACCTTGTGCTTCTATAAACCTTTCTTTAATTTGAAATGTTTCTTCTGAATATGATACTTTTTAAGCTAGACTGATAGTCTTCAAGTTTAGCCCAGTGTAAGAGAAGGTATTTGCAGTCTTTGAATCAACATTTGCTATCAATGATATATATGTATGTGTATATGTTTGTCTCTGTGTATAATTAGATCTTTTTTTTTAAAGTACTTACAAGTACTATGTAATCTTCATGCACTTAGAAAAGAAAAAGTCTTCAATAAGTAAAATAATTTTGAGAAGTGTTGGGAATACATGATACTTAAATTAGGTAGCAAACAATATTCTGTTGTTGAATCGTTTTGTTTTGCTTGTTTAAGCTGAAATGTGTTGGTGTTTGTTGTTTGTTCGCTTGTCTGGTTGTCGTATATGCCTTGGCAGTCTGCATGAAGAGACCTGTTATGAAAAGTTATGCTTGGCTTTCACCTTGGTCAAAGGCCCTGTTCATACCTTCTCTCCAGTACTGTTGAATGTCAAACGCAAAGCCACATTCCTTCAATATTGACAGAGACAGTATCTGACACATTAACCTGCAAAGATTGTATCTTGTTCTCAAAAAAATAAAATTTAATGTGTCATAGTAAGACGTGGTTAAAAACTGTGGTAAATATCTTAATAGCTCTTGAAATTATTAACACTGTTAGGAATAGTTGTTTCTGTTTCTGCCTATTAAAGAATAGAGGCTAATATTAATAAATTATATTTAAAATCCTAATCTGAATTAATTCTGACTATTTTGCTAAAACTGAAATTATAATCCCCATTTTAGATGAATAATTTTGTAAAACAAATCAAATATTCATGAGTTTGCAACTACTATCCCTTTTTATTCTCTCCCTATTTAAACCTGTATCTCCCATTATTATGTGTACATAAACACACAGGTTAAGAGGTGAGGTTACATACAACCTCTGTAGGAGAATAATGATACTGTCTATTTAAATGTCATAAAATAAAGCTGCACAATCCAACTACATAAACTGTGTGTGATTGTGGTCTGCTTATTTCCATCCATCTTTTTTAGTATTTATCCCATTTTAAAATTTAACAAAATTATTTCCCATGGCTTCATTGGCTATCTTCAATTTGCAGCCATTCTTTTTACATCCCTTTGCAAAAGGACACTGTCAAAAATTAATAAGTCTTCATGTAACAATTTCAAACCAATAAGTGCTTTTCCACAAAGTTTTCAGTATTCCTCTACAGTTCATGTTAGAGCCAGGAAATGAAGCCGCCCACTCCCTATTCACAAATTGAAAATCTGAGAAAACTTACACAGGCCTGGAGGGTCTTGGAAACTGACTGTTGGAGCAAGTAGATTGCTCTATGGATTGCTTTACTGCTAAGGGAAAAATGTAGCAGTGATCTCTCAAATTAGGAAATTGACAGAATTTCTTTTTTAAAGAAATGACTGTGTCCTTTTAAATCGCTAGCATTTTGTATACTACACCTATTGTGTTTTAAAAATGGAACAACTTTCTTTCTTATGGCCTATTTTAATCTTTCAATTCCTGATTCAAATTTCCTATGTATATGGTGCTGGATATTTTCCCCCTTTAAGTTTAATGCCTAACATATGGTAGGCCTTCAAGAATTGTTTGTGAATGAATGAATGATGGCATGTTATCAGGCTTCTAATATATTATTATTGAATAAGCAAATGATTCTGCAGCTTTGAACTCATTCCCAACCTGAGTGGCACCTCTGATTTTCAGTCAAATATATAGTTAATGAAACATTTTTTAGTATGATACTATAAATACATTTAATTTGATACCAAAATAATGTGGATTTTTTTTCCAGCCCTGTCATAGTGGAAATTCCTCACTTTGGGTCCATGAGGGGAAAAGAGAGAGAACTCATTGTTCTTCGGAGTGAAAATGGTGAAACATGGAAGGAACATCAATTTGACAGTAAAAATGAAGATTTAACTGAATTACTTAATGGCATGGATGAAGGTAATAATGATGACTCCTTTTTTCTGTCAGTGTTTGCAGGCAGAAATAAGGAATGACTGGATTGAATGGAACAGTCCCTGAGTTTCACTTTGTTGTATTTTAAGCTGGGACCCAAGTTCATCAGCATTTGCTATTTTCTGTATCTAAGGCATTTAATCCAACAACTGCCCCTACAAACATGTGCGCACACACACTACAGATGTGCAAATACTGACGATTCTTTTAGTTTTTAATCAAATATATCAATCTTTCCAAATCCCAAGAAAGTTTTCTAAGTCAAAAAGGGATAAGGTGAGATGAAGTAATAATGAAAGGCATGTGAAATATGTGGAGCATTTATAAGAAAATAGGTTCACATTTTATTTTTGGAATTATTTCCAGACTCTTTCAGCTCATTCAATTTTCTCCCAGCATATTTCAATATCCTTCATGAATTTTTAATATCACTTGGGCCATAATAAGTTAAAAAAATAAGTTTCAAGATAATTGTTGGAGTCTGTGATGTTTTGGTGTCTTAGTCTTTGACCTAGTAAAACCAGCACACAGCTGAGCAGGTCACTTTCTCAAACAAATCTTGTTTAGGATGTCTGATGCTTAGACTCATAGCAGTTTTTCTTAGTAGACATTGATAACAGACTGGTTTGAGAGAAGTTATTTAACAGAGATTTCTTTCAATAATGTAGGGCAGGGGGGAGACCAAACTCATAAAATCTGATGCTATAGAGAAAAATGTCAGAGCTAATCTTTACTTTGTATTCACTTCCTAAGCACTGCAAATCCAGCAATTTTTTAAAATTATAGCTTTAGCAGAGATGTAATTCACATTCTATAAAATTCACTTTTATTAATTCACTGAGTTTTAGAATATATCTAACAGAGTTTCTTGTGGGTTCAGAATATGGACAAAGGAGCTAAACCAACTTGGTATTTGAGTGATGTTCTTGGGCAAGTCACTTGATCCCTGTGAGCCTTTTTCTTTGGTAAAATAGAGGAAACCCTCCTTGCTTTATAGAATTCATGTTAAAAAGAATAAATAATTATGTGAATTGCTCTTATTTCAGAAATAGTCCTCTTTACATAGTATGCCCTGTTAAATTTCAGTTATTGTCACATTATATTCATTCTACAAGAAAAAAAAAATGTCATGCCAAAAGTTTTGTATAAGATATGGTTACCTCCAACCATGAATGTTAAAGATGCCTTTATAACCAGATAGAGGGAAACTAATAACTGGAAAACATCCAGCATTCATGAGGCACTGATAAGTGCCTTTATATATGAAAAATTTGAAAAAAAAATATAGCACTGCAAACTCAGTAATTTTATTCCTACTTTACAGGGAAGAGAAATGAAATTCAGAGAAGTCAAGTAACTTATCTAAGGTTACCTTACTAAAGAGCAGCACTGAGGTTACAATCTAGTTCTGTTTTTCAAAGAGCTTTAATATCCCACTTATTTTAGAAATGTGTGCCCTGTGAAGAAGAAAACAAACCTACAGTGGAAAATTGCTACAAACTTCCAAATTTGGTCCAGATTATATTGTGTCTAGATCAGGACCAGAACAGTCATTTTAAGCAAGTTATACATTTAATGCATATATGCTGTTGAAGGAATACATGTACATATGCTGATATTTATATTACCTACTATCTATAACTTCAAATAATTTCTTAAGGATGGGAGCATTCAGTGGTGATTAAAATTTCTAATTATTGTTTCCTGAACTTGTTCCATAGCATGACATATAGTCGTTCTCTCATATGACATGAAGAGAAACACAGTCAAAAGTTTTGAAAAGAACAAATGCTTAGAATGAATTAGCATTTGTGGAAGTGCTAAAAGAATATGGATGATTCAGGTTAAAAAATGGAGAGAGCAACAGAAATGGGTTTTTTATAGATGATAGTCATCTCATCCTTTTAAGGAAAACAGTATGAAAAATTTTTCAAGAATCCAGTGTTTCTTAAATACTAATGTGATTTTGAAAATGTACTATCTGCCATACAAAGACTTTTCTTTTAATAGAGCTACCTGATGCTGTAAGTTCCTAGAGGGCAAGGTCACACCTTCCTCCTTTTGTCACCAGTGTCAGACACAGGTGAATAGATAAAAAGATGTACAGTATATAGCCATCTGGAGGAAAGGTCTCTCTAGTCCATTTTCTCTACCCCAGTATTCATTAATATTAATCTTCTTGAGAAAAAAATTAGCAGAACACTGACTTTAAAACAAATTGAGACACTGATAGTATTCTTAAAGAACACTGACTATTCTAAGACAATGCTGCCCAATAGAACTTAATGATGGTGGAAATGTTCTACACCTGTGTCGTCCAAATAAGTAATCACTAGTCTACATGGTTCTTGAGCACTTGAAATATAAATAGTGCAACTGAGGAAGGTAATTTTTTTTTTATTTTGGTTCATTTAAGATAGCCACATGGCCAGTGACAACCTCACTGGACAGTGCATTTCTAGCAAAAATACTAAATATTCTAATAACATATTATTCATTTTTTGAGCATATGTTATATATAGGATGACTTATCAGGCAAAAGTCAATTTTTCTTCAAATTTTAAGGGTTATTTGGGGGATGTACTTTTTTGATTTCATGTGGATGTCTTTTCATTTTGTTTTCAATAAACTAGTTTTCAAATAGGACTTAGCTGTGTCTTTTGCTTAGACAGATGGTATCCCAGCACAGCCACACCGATGTTACTTGTCTTTTTAAAGAAACAGTGATATAATTCTCTGCTCTGGAGTCTGTGGGTTATCCTGGAAATGGTAAATTGAGTTTCTTTGCTACGTTTTTAAAGACCAGACATAATTGATTCCATTTTAGATAATTAAAAGGAATTAATTCCAGGTTTAAAGAATCAAGCCCTAGAGACTGTGAGAGCAAAAATGAGAACTAAATTTTCAAGGCACAGTGGTTTTGTTTGTGTATTAAATTTAAAAATAGTAATGATGAAGGAATAACAACACACATTTTATAAGTGAATCTCAGTTCGATTTTGTACCAAATTCAAGTCTTAAGTCCCACCACTCTTCTCCCATGCCCCCAAATACTTCATTCTTATCAGAACATTCCCAACTCCAAAATCAGGCAAAAATAGAAATCATTCTATCTTTTTAAAAAATGTTAACCCATCATTTTCCTGGACTGTGCAGCTAATCAAACTTCTAGTGGGGTTGAAGCATAAGTGCCACATAGCAGGTTGTATGTTTTGTGTTCTTATCTCTCCACTCTGGGCCTCTCTCCTTTTTGCTCCTGAATTACTGTTCACAAGAGAAAAGCAGTGCATGAAATAAACCAGGGACCAGATCCCTCAAGATTTCCTTAAGGAAAATAGAAGTAAATTGGTCTATGATTATTTTATTTAACTTATTAATTTTCCTAGTTCAGAATAATTAGGCTTCATCTATCATCTGTGGCCAATGATCCCTGATAATGCCTATCTTATTATAAGTGTCTCCTTTTAAACTCCCTTTTCCTTAATTCTGTGTGATGCCTTATAACCAGTCTACATACTAATAGCCAGTCCTTTTATACTCCCTTCTCTGAAAATCTTAATACCCAGTATTTAAAAATTGTCATAGGCTGGGCTCACTAGAGCACACCTGTGATCCTAGTGAATCAGGAGGGTGAGATAAGAGAATCACAAGTTCAATGCACTTCAGCAATTTAACAAGACCCTCAGCAACTTATCAAGAATCAAAGTAAAAAATAAAATGGACTGGATGTAGCTCTGGTAAAGTAGTAATCTTGGGTTCAATCCCCATTACCAAAACAATAAAAAATAAAAACCATCCTTGCCAATATTTTGATCACTGATTTTTACTAAACAACACAATTATAAAGATTGGATATGTTCTATGGTGTTTTAAAATGTACAAACCTTTCCATGTACACTAATTTAATTATAAAACAACTTAAGGAAAATCCAGGAAAATGAGAATTTGCCCAACGTAGTAATGTGGTTAGGACCATGATCTGTGGAAGTCACATAGACCAGGATTCCCATTCTGTCTCCACCACTTATTAAGTGACCCTAACCAAGTGCTCACTCTCTCTAAACCTGAGTTTAAATGTGTGAAGGAGGACACCTCAGAGGGAACTAATATGCAGTAGAGGAGCTACTCTATGTTAAGTTCCTACCTCCTTCCCTGATGCTTGAGAACTGCTTGCCCAGGGTTCAGTTATGGTCACAGGCCATGTTAATTTGTACAGGAGAGCTAGTGGGGTCTGAAATCCTGCCTCTCTGACCTGCCACTCCATTGCTCTGTCACTGACCTGAGAACAAATGGGCACTCTTTTTAAATTTGTTCAGTGCTACTACTTGCTTGCCAAACTGTATACCTGTGTGGTTCTCACTACCCAGGTGGTCTCCCTTTTTCATATTGCTCAAGGACACCATATTGGCTAGACATACACCCTGCTACCACCACCCTGTCAGGAAACAGTAAATAGGTAGACTTCCAAAATTTGGGCTTCTGTCTCCACACCCACTTACCTTTCTACTGTACTCTTTTGCCCCTGTATATTCTCAAATAAAGGATGCCTATGGAAGTGCTGTGTAGAACAAAACTGTCGCAAAAATGTCAGCTGGTATTTAAGCTTTTCATTACTAATAATGATATCCTTTAGTTCTTGTATGACTTAAAAAGATATAGCATATGTTCAGGAAAAACTTTATAGCTGCAAAATAGTAGAGAAATAAGACCTACTTCTAGCACCCTTAAGTCCAGGGACAAAGTCATCTGCGGTTATGCTAATGAAGCAGGTGTGTAGCAAAGCTCTCTTGAAGTAAGAAAGCTAGAATGACATAGAGGGCATTTGGTCTGGGTGCAAAGAACCTTCCCTTACCACTAAGGTATCATGTATCCAGGAGCAACTTTTCTCTTTGGCAGCAGACAGAGATCTGTCTATGCTCTTATCAATTAGTGTGTTCTTGGCAGAGAAAAAGACTGCAAAATAGAAAACAAACATTCACCACTCCCTGCACATCAACAAACAGTACACCAAATTTAAACCACTTTTAAGTTTAGTGAAAACCTTACTTGAATTAAACTCTTAGAACTGAATTAAACATGTTAAAATAGTGCTTCCAAAGTCAGATCCCAAAGAGTATTTGTTTGTGGTTATGTTGGACCTGGGAACATTTATTATTAGACAGATCCTTCCTCTTTAGAGGTCCTTAACTTATGAATCAAAGAACTTGAGAAATGTTCTGATCTGGCACTGTCCAGTATAGAAGCCAGTGTATGCTTGTGGCTGGAGAGCCCATTACAATGGCCTAGTAGTAACTGAAATGGACTGCAGATGTAAAATATACGAGATACATGATTACTGTCCTCTTCAATATGTATCTCATTAATAATTTAACTGTGATTATGCATTGAAATTATAATATTTTGGATATACTGAGCTAAATAAAATGTCATTAAAATTAATTTCGTCAGGGCTGGAGATACAGCTCAGTGGTAGAGCACTTGCCTAGCATGTGCAAGAACCTGGGTTTAATCCCCAGCATAATTATAATAATTAGAATATTAATTAATTATTATCTTATCAGATCCATTCAATTTAATTGTCTATTTATTTATGCAGTGCTGGGAATCAAACACAGGACTCAAACATTCTAGGCAAGTGCTCTACCACTGAACTAACCCCCAGACCTCCCATCTATTTATCTATGTATTTATTTATTTATTTATTTGTTTTTGGCACTGTGGATAGCACTTTACCACTGAGCTACATTCTCAGCCCTTATTACTTTTATTTTGAGACAGGGTCTCACTAAGTTGCTGAGGCTGGCCTTGAACTCGAAATCCTCCTGCCTCAGCCTCCTGAGTCACTAGGATCATAGGCTTATACCACCATGCCCAACTCCTTTTTATTTTTTTAGTGTGGTTATTAGAACAATTAAAATTACATATTTGGCTTGCATTATATTTGTATTACACAGTGATGCTCTAGACAGTGTACTTTGTTTTACATAATTATTAGGTTTTTAAAAACAAAATTATTGTTTCCTAAGTATCTGTGCCATCAAATAAAAATCCCAGTTCAGGTGCTGTGGCACATACCTGTAATCCCTGCTGAGGCAGGAGGATCACAAGTTCAAAGCCAGCCTGTAATGCCAGAATAATATTTCCTCACTTGTCCTTAATTTTCAGATGAGAACAAATTAAGTTCTTAAGGTCATATAGTTTAGAGTCAATAATTATACTGTCGTTTTCCTTTAAATTGAAGTGGAAAGGGAAATTGGTACCTATTATGTAACAGAAAAATTTTCCAAATTTATCTATCAGCAATCTTAGAAATAGATTTCTCAGTTAAAAATTTCCATTTTGGTTCTTGTTATTTTAAATTGTCTCTAAGTTTTCCACATTTTTATTGGTTCATATGTCTTTAATTTATCAACCATTAGACAAATAAATAGTAATCTTAAAAGTGTCAAGTCATTGTAGTTGAAATCAGAAAAGTAGTGTGGCTTTATTTGTACACAGCACCATCTGGTGGAGAAATTTTATAATAACAGTTTTTTTTTTAAATCATGAAAAAAATGTTAAATCAGATTTTATACAGAAACGAAAATAAGATTTAAAAATAAAATACTGAAAACAAATCATAGTAAAACACTAGCCTATTTTCAGTCCATTTCCATAAACTGGCATTTTAAATCAACTGAAGACCATATCACATTATAAAATGACCTATACCAGAATAGTCTCCCAAACCAGCTAACTACTTGGGAAATAAAAATTGGACCAAAGCAAATGAGCATTAAGTAATAATGCCAAGTTTTATATATGTCTGTATGTATGGATTTGCCAGCAATGAGATGTCACTGTCAAACATTAGTGGGTCAGAACAGGGAATCAGACACCCTGCTTCATATGTCAGGCACAGCAGGACTATTAGCCTTTTCAGAGGTCAGGAAGCCACCTTCTGTACCTTGTGTGTTGATGTGAATAGAGGCCAGTGTGCCAGATGCAGAGATCTGAGCCCTTAGAATAAATCAATTATTCAGCATGCGTAGCTCTCTCCATATGCTACACATGCTGAATAATTGATTTATGGTGTTTAAGACATTATATATGGCCAGCATGGTGGCACATACCTGTAATCCCAGCAACTCAGGAGACTGAGGCAAGAGGATCTCAAGTTCAAGGCAGCCTCTGCAGCTTAGCAAGACCCTGTCTCAAAAAGTTAAAAGAATTGGAAATGTAGCTTAGTGGTAGAGCACCCCTAGGTTCAATCCCCAGTACACCCCCCCCACCAAAAAAGGACATTATGTATGATGTACTATTCTGTATATAGATTATCTTTGTATCCTCGATTTTGAATATAGAATTATATTAATTGTTTCCCCATGGTTGATGTAGTACTGTTCTGAAGAGTGACATAATGGAGTTGTGGTTCCTCTTATGTTTACTCCAAGAAGGATCAGGTTATATCATTTGAAGCTTTTTCCCTGTAACATCTTCGGTGACTGTGTCACAGAATTTGCATATTTAGATAGACTGGACTTTAATTCCAACAAAATAAATGTAATTTTCTAAAATACTTTAGTGAATATATTACAGGTACATAATGTTCAACACATTCTGCAACTAGAGTTGAATATTACAAATTTATCTTTTATTTTCTTCATTTTCTCTAATTTATCTAATATTTTCTGCAATCAGTAAAATTTATTCTTAAAATTAAGTGAAATTGGTATTATAGCAATCCAGATTTATACTCTGTAAAGATATAAAGCTAAGATAATTTGATGATTTTTAAAAAATCCAACTTGCATATGACCTTAAATCTACTACAGATTGGTTCTCCAATTTTCCAAAACTTTGTAACCTTAGAATATGTAACCTTTCTAAGTCATTATGTGAACACAATTGTGCAGAGAGGCTTCCTGACATTTACTTAATTTTATGCATACCAGAAGAAATGTCTTATCCTTATCTTATAGTTAAGAAGGGCTCAGAGAAGTTAAGGAAAGTTGGCCAAAGTTCATGTGCACTGTTTACAGAGTTGGATTTGAACTCAAGCACCTGTTTATAATGGCTTTCCACAGACCTGTAATAGCTAGCTTGCCCTTTTGAATTCTAACATTCTGAGCCGCTTTTATTTTTTTTCCTACCTCACAACATCAAATACACCATTCTTAGAGGAGTAAACTAAGCAGTGCATTTACCTGATCACAAATTATCGCTAGATATAAATATCATCTTTAGTAAAACTTTAAGGTCATTTGTATTCCCTTTATAGATCATTCAGACTCAGATCTGACGAAGTCACAAACACCATTCGAAATTAATTTGATACAGGAGAGCTGTACCCCCTTTTGACAACATTAAATTATACTCACGTAAGAGGCGGAACTAATCAGCATGATCATTCGAAAGCTCTGAGTAACTTTTAGTTTGAATACAATTTCATTCTGTTACTTATGCTTCCTTGTATCATGGTATCCATAACCATTTCTATTCACAAAGCATTTTATGATCCTCAGTTACAGAAGATGCTGTCCCACCTTTTATGAATAAACTAAATGAATTAATTTATTACTGCTGAGGCAAGAAGGCTTTAGAACACTGAGTCACTGTAATCAGAGCTTTTCTGCTCATAGATTGAGCCAGTTAGAAGTCATGTCATCTTTTTACCCAAGGTATTTGCAAATCTGCTTATTACTCATTCATTGTTCAGTCACCACCCATGTGCCAGGCAGTCTCTAAAGACACTTGTTAAATAATGGTTGAAGTCCTTCTTTGTGACTTCATCTCTTTATCCCCTTTCTAAGGACTGAGTGCTAATCTCAGCTCTAAAACTAACCAAGTCAGTTTGGTTAAGCCACTTAACCAAGAAATAAGCCTCCTTAAACTTCAGATACTTACGTTGCCAAAATGCTGTGTAAACAAGATAATAATTGACCTGGCACAAAATAGATATTCAGCAATTGTAAATTTTAACCTTTTTCCTGATCTAAACTACCTGTTCTAGTACTCCCCTCTCCTTTCCATTGAATCCTCTTTTTTTAGTGAAAACTTTACTAGTAACAGATTAAAACAAAAGACCAATAGGGAGACCCTTAAAAGAAGCTCTTATGTTTAATCTTAGGCTTATGTTTCGTTGTTCACCTTACAACAATTTAGATCATTTTTTTCTTTAATACTTTATCTTGGAGTAGTTTAATTTTTTTTGTTGTTGTTGTTGTTTTTTGTTTTGTTTTGTTTTGTTTTGTTTTTTGCAGTGCTGGGAATTGCTACATCCCCAGCCCAGTATGTTCTTTAAAAAAAAAAAAAAAAAAAAAATGTAGTTTAGTATGTTCTTTTAAAAATAATGGATATTTTGTTGCCATGTAAGGTACTCTTCTCATGTTGAACTATCCTTGAGCTGTTTTTCATGGGATTCTTTTCTGGTTTTAATAATTTGGGTTCTGGCTGAGCCCACTGGCTCAGAGGACTGAGGCAGGATTGCAAATTGAAGGCCAGCCTGTGCAATTTACCGAGACCTTGTCTCAAAATAATAATAACAATAAAATAGATAAAATAGGGAATGTAGTTCAGTGGTAAAGTGTCCCTGGCTTCAGTCTCCAGTACCAAAATAATAATTTGGTTCTGAATTTTTATTTTTTATTTTTTAAAGCCAGGTACAAGATAAGAGTCCACGAAGACCTTACTTCCCAAATGTGTCAAGTGATAAAGTCTCCTTAAGTGAGTGTGAAAAAGAGATTTTCAGGCTCTACCTCCCCAGTCAGAATCTCCACTTGGGAACTGTAGGAATCTGTGATTTGACAGTTAGTACTTGCATTCTATCACCTAGTCAGTTCGGGACGCACTGTGCAACGTGCTAGGGATTTGGTGTGAATGTGATACAAGTGTCTGATTTATGCTGCAGATTATTTTAAGCTTTTCTCGGTTTGTAAGGGATAGAAGCAAAACAAAGGCTCTTGGCAATATATTGCTGCTTCTTTGACCTTAGTAACAGACCCCTTTAACATCTCAATACAAAGAAATTCAGTCCTAGAAAGAGTCTGGCATTGTTCACTTTTAGAATATCAGACTTCATTGCTATTTGTTTGAAAATCTGACTTCTCTGAAATACTTTTTATGTTTCCAACACAAAACTTTCAGAGGAGTTTTATATTCTTGTTAGTTTTTAATTCACTGAGAACATTCATTAATTTGAGTTATAAACACAGACATAATAAACTACATAGTGGATTGAAAAGTAAAAAGATTAGATCTACTTTTTCATGCACAATCTTTTGTAAAAACTATGAAACACCAACCAGTTTCTGCTATTACATATACTGTAGAGTATGATTTAAGGAATTATACTGTCTGACTCTTAATAATTCCCAGTTGATTTTGTTGTTCACCAAATACCTGTTGAGTACCTACCTTAGGCAGAGTCCTCAGTATTAATCAGCATTTAATGTAGTGTGATTTCTTTGCATTTTATGAATATAAGCCCTAATTTTTAATACTTACTCATAACTTCCTTAGAATCATAAGCCTTAGGGAAAGTACCCATGATGCTGGGTACCATGGCCACAAGTCAGGATGTTAGAGTAGCTGAGTGTTGAGAGCCTATCCTTGATTCCCAATTGCAGCCTTCTCCAGCCAGCTGTGTCCTTAATTACCTGTTTTCAGACTTTCAGCTAGGGTCATTAGGTCATTGTACTTCAGTTTCCTTTCCCTGACCCACCCCCATGCTTGAACCCAGGAAGCTCTATTACTGAACCACATCCTCAGCCTGCCCACCTCCCTTTTGAGATGGGGCCTTGTTAAGTTGCCAAGGCTGGCCTCTAACTTAGACTCCTCCTGCTTCAGCCTCCTGAGTTGCTGGGATTTATAGGTGTGTGTTGCCACGACACCTGGCCAATTTCCTATTTGTTAAAGCAAAAAATGGGAAAAGTAAAATGTTGTATACTGTGTTTTATCATTTATTATGTATATACATATTTAATATTTGTTATACATGTAATAATTCATGAGTATATATTCTTTATAATACACGATTTTTTTTCTTTTCCCTCTCCATTTCCTTTTTACATAAATCAGTGAATTTACACATAGATGCGTAAAGATGTGATTAGTCAATTGTTACAAGACTATATTTTTGGCAATTCTTAATATGTTTGGAGCTTTGCATATTAAAACCTCTTACCTCATTCTATTTAATACTGCACAGTATTCCATGGTATGGATATCAGCAACATCATGTCACAGACTTTCAGGTGATAAGAATTCTGTAGTGACTTTACTAATTGGTTTCCACCTTCTTCTCTTGCCTCCACATGCTTATTCACTCTCCATTTATTTTCTTACTTATGCAGTATCCTAGAATCTAATAGCCTGGTCTTTAACTGTAACTCTCGAAGGAATTATGCTTGTTTTCATAAACCAATATTTAAGAAATTCCTTTGGAATAGTCTTTACATTTCTCTTTACTTACTTTTGTTCTCAGGAAAAAGTTACAATATTTTAAGCACACAAACAGTATATAACTTGGTTTAAGGGAACCAGAGAAGATTTTGTTCTCCATTTCATCAGTCTGAGGCCTGGATGAAGAACCATCCAAATTGATGGTTCTTCCCAGTATTTTGCTATTTTAGTTTCTAGGGCCAGTATAGCTGTTTCTACCTTAAGTCCTTACGAATAGATGCACTGATACCCACAACACACATACCAACAGCCAAGAAGTGCACAACACTCACTGCCAGTCCCCCCAAAAGACACCTCACTTCCTCAGTGGTTCCAGGTTGATCCTGAGCAAATTTCATACTCTCAGGATGCACAGCTTATTACATGCAGAGTTAAGAAATCTGTCCTGTTTGAAAGATGCAATTTCATGGCAGTTTTCTGAAACTACTTGTACGATAAGAGAGTCCTGAGTCATTTTGAAGGCCAACATAATGTCAGTTTGGTGGCTGAAGGAAAAAGTACTTGCTTAGCTGATGATATGCTACCCAGCAATTTAAACAGATTATCAAAACTTTCTCAGATGCAGCAGGGTCTATGTATTCTGGGGAGTCACTCCAAATAATAGAGTGGGAAAAATATTTGCTCTATGTGGAAAACTATTTCCTATCATCTACTGAATAGATGAAAACACATCCAGAATATTATCCTAGGCAAACTCTGATTCCTTCCTTTTTTCCTATACTAAACTTTTTGTAAGTTCTTTTTTTTTTTGTGGTAATTTTTAAATTGGTATAATATACATAGTGGGTTTCATTGTAATACATTCATGTTGCCACCCGCAGCAACAATCCCGCGGGAATTTATCGGAGGTGGACTGGGAATGAACTACTTCTATTATCTTTCTTTAGTGGGCTGCTTTCTTGCTTGCTTGCTTGTTCGCTAGTTTATAGAGGAAGAGAGGCTTGCTTGCTTTTAGAGGAAAAGAGGCTTGCTTGCTTTTAGAGGTACTACACTTTCAGAGAGGCTACCCTTATCAGAGAGGCTACACTTTCAGAGGTGCTACTTCTTAGAGTCTTCTTAGAGGTGCATCCCTCATTCTGCGTCCTAGAGGTGTATGCTATCAGAGGTGCTTCTTAGTGGTGCATCCCGCATACTGCGTCCTTCATTCTGCGATCTAGAGGTGTGTTCTCCTCCGAGGTGAAGAGAATGTCTTATATAAACTAAAGCAGTCAGTCAGCTTAGGATTAAGTAGCACGATTGGAGCGGGCACCACGGTACCAATCAAGAAAGAATGAGGAACATCTTTTAACCACTAGCGCAGAAGAGACATCAACCTATCAGGCAAAGGTGGATCACGCTATGTTAACACTAATTATGTGCCACCTCTTGGCCCAACGCCAGCCACCATCTTAGACATGTCTCTACACATTCATACATGCATAACACATATTTGGTCTAATTCTTTTATTTTCCTTCACTTAGATCTCTCCAGTGTTTAGGTTTGCAGAGGAAAAAGAGATACACTGTAGGAAACAGAAAGCAAATTTTCAGTTCCATTTTTTATCTGGGTTAAACCATATTTTTTCATAGTTGACAATTAATCTTCCTATCTCAGAGTTCAGATTTTGATCTGTTAAATGAGAAGATGTCATTGATCCAATCATCTGTTTTGCCTTTCTAGAAAATTTAGTTTGAAATGAGCCATGATCTCAGCCCCAGTCAGGTATCTGATAAAGGAGGCAGAAATATTATGGTTAAGGGGTAATAGAATGTGTGCTGCATGTATCAGAGATATGAAGAGAGGATTACATGAGTAGTAAACACCAAAAACAAAACCAATCCTCCATCCCCTGAAGTTGGGAAACCCCCCCCCCTTTTTTTTTTGTTGTTGTTGTTAACAAGTAACAACCTCAGCTATGTAAACCTTAGGCAACCTTAGAGAAGCCAAGGATGACAGTTAGTGAACTACTATCTAAGCATACTATTCTGAGCAAGCCTTTCAACCCTGTAGCCGTCCAGTGATGCTGGTGAGAGTCTCTTTTCCCTAGTATTCTAGCCATCTGCTTACCCAAACAGCTCCCAGTGGGACAGACTGGGACTCAGAACAACATTTTATAAATAAGCCATTTTTTTGCTTTCTGATTTCAAATTTAATTATATGACTTTGATTTATATTTAAATACATAATATGTATATGTAAATACATGTGGACTTACATATGTATGTGTATGCACATACATACATAAGCTTGAATCTATTTCCTCTCTATTTTTGTCTCCCTGATTTAGTGGTTATTCATATATATATATATATATATATATATATATATATATACATAGAAAACTTTTATTGTGGTACTTCTAGGTATATTTAATATCTTAAAAGAAAAATTCTTCCTCATGAACCTACATTTCCAAAATATTCTTAGCTCGGCCCAAACCTTCATGATTTCATAAATTTTTAAATCATTTATTATAGCTAAACCTACCAGAATTCTGCATAAAATTTGACTTTATAAAGAAAACCCCTCTGGCTACACTTTGGGAGATGGACTGGAGTCTGGGGAGAGAGTAGAAAGGAGATGGATGGTTAGGAGGTGGTCTGAGTAATGTAGGCAAGCTGAAACAGGGCCTGAACAACCAACTGGGGAAGGAGAATGAGCCATTTCTAAAATATAAGCAATTGGATTTTGACCATTAGATGCAAAGTATGAAGGAAAATGAGTCAAAGTTTTAGATGGAACAAATGCGCGAACTGTATATTTTTCCAGAGTTGGACCTACAGGGGAAGAGGTAGATTTGGAAATGGACAGAAAGAAAGATGTGTCCATTCATAGATGGATTGATCTTGATGCCCATCAATGGCATAGAAATCAGTGATGATACCAATCTTTTGGATAATTGAAAATCATTTGAAAGAGAGTTTCAAATAAAGTTCTAGAGCTTTTTAGATATACATAAGTTCTTATTCACTTTCATGTAAGGCCTCACTTTTTTTTTCTGACTTATTCCTACATCTGGCAGCTGTTGTAAATAATCACAGAACGAGTGATGTCTGTTTGAATAATAGAAATTTATCTGCACGTGTTTAATGCCAGTTTTTGAAGATTTCCTCAATAGAAATTTTTTTTCCTGCAAACACCAAATTATCAATAGCTTTATAATATTTTTGTAAAACTTGATATTATGGTCACTGTAGTTTTATATTATAAAAATGTTTCTGCTACTGAATAGAAAGAAATTTGGCTATCAAAGTTGTGAAATTAGCCAGGTTCAGAATGACAAGTACAACTTGATCTCACTCTTATGTGGCATCTAAAACGGTTGATCTCATACAAGTTGAGAACAGCATGGTAGTTACTAGAGGTAGAAGAGATTAGGGGAAGGTTGAGAAAATGTTGATCAGTGGACACTATGTTAACAAAGAGTAACAAGAAATTCTGGTGTCAGCAACTCAGGAGACCAAGGCAGCACAATCACAATTTTGAGGCCAGTCTCAGCAACTTAGTAAGACCCTATCTCAAAACAAAACAAAACAAAATGAAAACGCTGTGGATATAGCTCAGTGGTAAAGCACCCATGGGTTCAATCCCCAGTACCAAAATAAATATATTCATTAAAAAACAAATGTTCTGTTGTGTTATTACACGGTAGGGTGACTGAAGGACTGAAGTGTACTATACATTTTGAAAAGCTAGAAGAAAGCATTTTGAAAGCATTTACCATAAAGAAATGATTATTGTTTGAGGAGCTAGGTATATTTAACCTGATTTAAACATAACACAATGTACATATGAATTGAAATATCACATGGTATTCCAGTGACATGTATAATTTTTAACGTTTAAAAAGTAAAAATCATCTGACAGTTTCTCTCAAGGTATTTTGTAGATATATTTATTCTCATGTCTTTTTAATTTTCTTTTCAGAACTTGATAGCCCAGAAGAGTTAGGGAAAAAGCGCATCTGCAGGATCATCACTAAGGATTTTCCCCAGTATTTTGCAGTTGTTTCACGGATTAAGCAGGAGAGCAACCAGATTGGTCCTGAAGGTGGAATTCTGAGTAGCACTACGGTGCCGCTTGTCCAAGCATCTTTTCCAGAGGGTGCTTTAACAAAAAGAATTCGTGTGGGCCTCCAGGTACTGTTCGCAAAATACTTTCTTCACAAGCACTGTCTTCCCCAGCACATGTAGAGAGCACGTGAGAGTGTTTTGCTCTGGAAATGATCATCATAACTCATCCTTAACAATACTGCCAATTAGGCCATTTGGGGAATTTTGGGAATCATTAACCTATTTCAGATGAAAATCATTAAGTATAAAGTTAACTTAGTAACTGGTTAAATAAGGTATTTTAGAGTTTTTCTGTTCAAAAGTCTCAGTTGGTTTATGATGAAAGATAATTTTTTCAACCATAGGTTCTTGTGTCTGAGAATGTGGAATAACAAATGAAAACTTGGTTTATAATATGCCACATCATAAAAATCGTTACAGTGAAACTTGCAAGCTTTAGTGTTTGGGTGTAAGTAAATCATAAATGTTGGGTTTCCTCCAAGCCAGTTGGAACTTACTTTGGTTTGGAAAGCTGACTAGAAATCTTGGCAAGAATGCTCTTTCTTGTATTTATTCATTTCAGTTAATTTATACCTTAACTAGTCCCTCTTTTCCTCATTGAATAAGGAAAATGAACTTAAAAGAACTTAATTTGTGTTGATAATATAGTAATTAATAGTTTAACTGAAAGTTGGTGCTCTTCTTATGAGACTGAAGCTCATGCCCAAGGGAGTTAGTTGTACTCTCAAGTCCTGGGAATGCCTTTAGTAAATACTTGGAGTCTGAAACCACCTTATATTTCAGTCATATGAAGTTTCCTTCACCTGTTTCCGATATTGAATTTTTTTGCCAAATTAGCAAAGAAACCAAAAGGAATGAGGTAGGCTTAGCAGACTGGAATTCAGATCTTTGAAACTTTGAATGCCTTTTTGTTTCTGACCTCTGAAAGCCTCAGTTTTTACATGGGTACAAGTTGACTTTGTGAGGTTTTTATGGAATGTCCTGTATAGGTTTAAAGTATACGGAGCTAAATATTTGTCGTCCTTGACTTTGAGGTAGACTGACAAGCTGCTCTTATTTGAGTCCCTCCCTTTTATGCAAGCCAGTACTGTCTGCATTCTACTGAGGAAATAGGCTGACTGGTTCCTGCCACAGTGCTTGGTTCTTTTTTTTTTCATGCCTTGAAATAGTGAGAAAGGGTAAAGAAGACATTGGTTTTTTTTGTTGTTGTCAGATTTCTTCAAAAGTCAACTCTGATGGAAAAAAAAAAAGTGAATTTTCATTTAAGGTTCTTTCTCTATCTCTAGGCCCAACCTGTTCCAGAGGAAATTGTAAAAAAGATCCTTGGAAACAAAGCAACATTTAGCCCAATTGTCACTGTGGAACCAAGAAGAAGGAAATTCCATAAACCAATCACAATGACCATTCCGGTGCCCCCGCCCTCAGGAGAAGGTGTATCCAATGGATACAAGGGGGACACAACACCCAATCTGCGCCTTCTCTGTAGCATTACAGGTTTGGCTTAGTCGGTGCTATACTTCCTATTGATTTGCAGTGAGTCTGTACAAAGACATAAAACCTTTGAAATATCCATGCCAGTATTTTTTTCCTTGTCCATCACCTCATCTCTGTTATCCTTGGAGTAATTTAAGATGCTGGTCTGATGAATCACTTAAAATTTAGGGCTATCCCCATCCCTGCTATTAAGTTAGCATTAGAAATAGAGCACTTACTGGATTACTGAGGTATTCCTGATTCCTTTGGAGTATCTAGGTAATTTCTCGGTAACCCAAACAGAGGTAGCAGAACTAGCAACAACCCTTTATACTACCAGGAAATTGGATGGATTTTTGGAAAATATAAATCCCACAGAACACTACCAATAGGAAAGTGTTGAGTACATACGTAATTATTCTCACCTACTCCATTCACCAGTGCAATCCAGGAAAATAAATATAAGGCTTAGGAGAACACATTTTGTGATAAGCACCTGAAATCCCAGTCTTCAATTCATCCTTCGATTTTCTCAGTCTGATTTTTAACTTCAAGTGCAAGTCCAAGATCATTAACAATAAGTTTGGTTTTGTTTTTTAAGGAGTAATTTTAATGACAGGTTTTTTTTCTTTTACCCTAGAAAAGTAAATGGTTCATCCAGGTACAAAATGAGCTGGTTCTTAAACTTTCTTGATAGTTCTTACCAGTTTTTTTTTTTTTTTAAAGATATATATTATCTATCTGAAACTACAAATCATTGCACTTATAAAATGCACTATAAATTGTGGCTTTCCCAAGTTTAAACTCTCCATTGTTATCCAGACATACACAAAAGTAATTTTTAAAAAAAATTTCACAATATGGGAGCTGGTCACTGTGGCACATCCCTGGAATCACAGCTACTTGGGAGGATGAGGTGGGAAGATCACTTGAGCTCAAGAGGTCAAGACCAGCCTGGGCAACATAGAAAGACCCTCACCTCAAAATACATCAAAATTTAAGGAGATTACAATATGCTGATAAAAGTGTAAAAGGAGAAGAGAAAGGAAATCTACCTTTAGTACACACCACTGAATTGAAAGTGTCAAAATCGTGCCAGGTGCTGTAACAGGAAGAACAGGAGGAGGATGAGTTTATAGGCAGCATCTCCGAAAGTAAAGTCACCATCTCTGCTGCTCTTCTCAGGGGGTACCTCACCTGCTCAGTGGGAAGACATCACAGGAACCACTCCTTTGACATTTATAAAGGACTGTGTCTCTTTTACAACCAATGTTTCAGCCAGGTATGGAAATAAAGATTCTAAAAAGCACTAGGAAATTCATTTTATTACCTTTTGGGAAGTAAACATGATGCTTTCAAAACAGATGTATTATGTTCTATTTGTTTTTGTTTGTTTGTTTTGTTTTGTTTTTCAAGGGAGAAGAAAATCCTTAATGTTTCCTTAGCAAAATTATTATTGAATAATAAACAAAGCTTTTGGGTTGAAAAGGACAGCAAAAACCTTTGCTGTTTAAATGAACAAGTTAATAATATTTTGGCTTATTTCCTTCATATACTGAGTTTTAGTTTTTATTTATTGTGGTGCTAGAGAAAAAAAAAAAAAGCCTTGCACATGCTAAGTACTACTCCTAGCACCCAAGTTTTTAAATTGTGAGGGTTTTGCTGGTTTTTTGTTTTTGTTTTTGTTTGTTTGTTTGTTTTTTAAGATCTAGCTTTTAAGTAACTTTGTTTTCATAATTCTGTTTTTGTTTTTCTTAGATTTTGGCTTGCAGACTGCCATCAAGTTTTAGAAACTGTTGGGTTAGCCACACAATTATACAGAGAATTAATATGTGTTCCATATATGGCCAAGTTTGTTGTTTTTGCCAAAATGAATGATCCTGTAGAATCTTCCCTGCGATGCTTCTGCATGACAGATGACAAAGTGGACAAAACTTTAGAGCAGCAAGAGAATTTTGAGGAAGTTGCAAGAAGCAAAGACATTGAGGTACCTTATTTACAATAAAAAGTTAGTTATATTTTCCAGATACAGGGTTTTATTTTGAGGTTATAATAGCACTATAAATATCAAGTACATTCTTAGTATTTTAAAACCTTGATAAAGATTTGTTCTCATTTTGTCTATGGGAACATCTTAGTTAATTAGAATAGAGTACTAATGAATCTAAGTTATGGCTTCCATTTTCCTGTGGTTACTTGAATTTTCTTGTTTTAATGGTCATTGTCTATACACATTACCATGATTTTCCTTTTTTAAACATGTAAGTATTCAAGATTCAAAATAATTCAGACTAGATCAGTAAGTGACCTAAGGTACTTTCTCAAGCATGTTTAAAGTTGCCAGAAGTTAAACACATAATTCTGGTTTGTACATGTTAATGATAATAACAATTGTCGAATTGTAAACCCACATAATTATTTTTATGGCAAATACCAACATAGAAGTATTTCCCAATAAAGAGACAAATGTTACAAACATGTCTTTTGTGTGTAGGTGTGTGTTTGTGTGGTGCTGGGGATTGAATTCAGGGCCTCACACAAACTAATCAAGTGGCCTACCACTGAACAACATCCCCAGCCCACATGTCAGTCTTCAATTAAGTTATATGACTTGAAATATCAAAATTTTCCTAACTAAAATTAATGTTATATTATGTGTTTCTTTTACCTTTTTCAAAAGGTTCTGGAAGGAAAGCCTATTTATGTTGATTGTTATGGAAATCTGGCTCCACTGACCAAAGGAGGACAGCAACTTGTATTTAATTTTTATGCTTTCAAAGAAAATAGATTGCCATTTTCCATCAAGGTAAATCATCTTTAACAGACTCCATAAAAAAACAAAACAAAAAGCAAAACTTTGCTAATAAAAAGAAAAGGTCAACAGGGCATGGTGGCACAGGCCTACAATCTCAGTGGTGCAGGAGGATTGCAAGTTCAAAGGCAATCTCAGCAATTTAGCAAGGCCCTCCACGACTTAGGGAGGCCCTGTCTCAAAATAAAAAGGGCTAGAGATGTGGTTCAGTAGTTAAGCACCCCTGGGTTCAATCCCTGGGACCAAAAATAAATAAATAAAAGAAAAAGAAAAGGTCTTAATAATTTATTTAGTTTGAAATATTCCACTAATGTAAACTTCTAAGAACAGATGAGATTTTGTTCTATTTTTACCAGAGTATACTTTCCAGCCAAAGAAGTTTTATAATTAGAACAATCTTCAATAAAATGTACCATGTCTAGCTAATAGTCAATAATCAAATAAGGGATGAAATCCAGATTCAGTATTCAAGTTTCATTTCCATTTCTGAGGAAACCCAGAGAATTCTCCAGAGGACAAAAGATAGGACGGCTGTTTTATTACTATTATTTGCTGTTATTGTTATGTGTTACAAAAACTGAAGCTTTGAGAAATTGTTAGGCAGTAAGAAAATTCATACAATCCAGACTATACTATGAACTGTTAGGATCAGACAAACAGGCATCCTATTGCTTAGGTTAGGAACTGGGCCCCTAAGTCATGCCAAGTTGAAATGGGACCATCCTGATTGATGTAATTGTTACCATCTTTCCCTTTACCTTTCCTGCCTCTAAAAGAGTTTCATGAAACAAACATATTTCATCTTACATAGACAGGAATCCTCAGAAAAGTCTCTGTAACTGTCATCTACTGAAATTCTTCTAGATTAGAGATACCAGCCAAGAGCCTTGTGGTCGTCTGTCTTTTCTGAAAGAACCAAAGACAACAAAAGGACTGCCTCAAACAGCTGTTTGCAACTTAAATATTACTCTGCCAGCACATAAAAAGGTATCTTTTAAGACTGGTTCCTTTTTACTTTCCCTGGTCTTGAAGAATTGGGCCCTTGGTATGCACTTAAAGGAATGCTTTGTAACACAATTAAAGCTCTTGAAACAAGTTTTATTAGTCTCCTTGTGTAGTTTGAGTCTTGTTACTGTGGTGTCATTTTTATAGTGTGTATGATGGAGTCCTCTGTTTATCGCTTCTGCTGGTAGTTCATAGATTTTTTTTTATGCTTTCAAATAATGTCACACATTAATTTGCCATGGATGTACAGTTCTTGATATTTTTCGTTGGCTTCTTTTGATTTGCTTTGCTTTCTAAACCAGCTTGCATTTTGTGCTCCCTACTCAGTCCTTTTCATATCCTGATATTCTTTTCCCTGCTGTCCATTATAATATTCCTTGTCTCTGCAATGCATCTTGGGACCAAAAGGAGACAGAGTCAGATCAAGATGATGAGGTAATATGAACACTTCTGCTTTTATTCTATCAGAGGTAGAACAGATGTTAAGAATATATAAAAGAAGTTGCAGAGGGCTGAAGTGTGGGCAATGTATAAGTTATATTCTTATAGGTCTTAAGTGAGGTAAAGAGTGTATTTTTCTTAAGAAGGAGTTCACTCTTCCTCCAGGTATATATAAGACTATTCCAGTATATTCCACAATATTATTATCCAACTTATGGTTTCAAAAGAAAAACTAAAGCTATTTAAACATTTTAAAATGTGACAGATTGGCATGTATAATTTTTTTAGACTTTCATATTCATATTTTACCATCTACTATCCTACTGCACACTGTAACAACTTCTACATCAAGATCATGATTAATAGATGAAATTTTACTATATCCAAATCAGCTTATGTTTTATGTAATATAAAATATTTCTTTGCTGGTTTTTGATAGACATTTGCGGTTTTATCTAAAGAAATTTATCTTGGTGTTTTTCAAAGAGTATAGTTGCTCCATTATATTGTAAAAGAAGTTTTCCTAAGTTACCTTCTGATATTTCTCTAAGTTATATGATAATTGGATTTTGAAAACCCACACATCAATCATAGATTCAGCAGTCTTAGGATTCAGTAACATTACTGCTAATAAAACCATTCACCTGTTTTTAATCTCCTCATCTATATTTTATGCCTATTAACATACAGAAACCACAGTAATAATTGGAAAAATCAACTTTGTGTGCCTTTTTCCTTGATGTACTCACATAGTGAGTGTACTTTGTGATGTATGTGCTTTGAATATAAACGAATTTGGGAATACTTAACTGCTCAGCCTCAGAAGTCTCTGTAATGCTTGTCTTTTATTTGTAGTTCCCTGTAGTCTGCTGTGTCGGTGCTCTTATATTTGCTAAATCATGGTTCCTTGGTTGAGACGCTGGGGTGGGGGTGTTAGAATCCCAGTATGAAATTAACATTTTTTGAGAGGAAAATGCATAAGAAGAGAAATAAGGATAAACAAGATATCATCATGCCATGCTACAAAATGTTTCAAAATTGAGAAAATGTCACAGGGAAGTTGGAAACAGGGTCTCTCTTTTTCCTTTTCTTTTTCAGACGGAGAAAGCAGATAGACGACAGAGTTTTGCATCTTTAGCTTTACGTAAGCGCTACAGCTACTTGACTGAGCCTGGAATGAGTGAGTTCTTTAACACATTTACTAATCTATGTGAATTTTTATAAGAAGAGACATTTTTTCTATACAAACTAAATTATGGTGTTGTTTGAAAACCCAGTAACTAAGAAAAATTGCCTGCAGGAAAACCTTATCTAGAAACCTAATACTTTGTACAAAGTTGAAGATACAAGGTACCAACACCCCTAGTTCATAGCTTCAAAAGAGTTTTCTTTTTTAAACCATTAACTTTTTAAAATTAGAGGCATCTTTTTTTAAATTTTACTTTGGTGATTATTAACTATTGGAGGAGATAAATACCAGTGTTGCTTTAAATTTATGCTCAAAAGAAAAAATGTTTAAGCCCATATTTGGGATGGTAGAAAGAATGGCAAAGTTACTTTGGTTGTTATCTCACCTTTCTTAATAGAGATAGATTGTTGTATACAATTCTTTTCTTCCCACTTTGCAAGAGTTACATTTTCTTACTTTCTTGAGGTAGGACTTATTTACTGATTTCTTATCTCTTTCCTCCTTTCATCTGCCCTCTATTAAAATATCAGTTCTAAGGCTGGTCTTTAGACTGGATGGTTCCAGTTCCTTGTTAACTGGCTTGCAAGTAAGGCACAGATTCAGTCATGTTCGTTCTCTCTGCCTCCTCTTCCTCCTTCCTTCATCCTTGTAATTATTATGTCTGGTAGTCATCACAGCCCTCTAGATAACCCCTTCTACCCAGAGAACTGAGAGCACAGGGAGCAGTACTATGTTTGATGGATGTAGAGTGTTGCCACTGTAACCTCAGAGAGCTTCCTTTTGAAGAAAAAAACATTTTTTCATTTGTCAATCATTCCTGGCTTTTCCCCCATGGACTCACAGTTAACTTGAGTTCAGGAAGGTTTAGAAATTTACCAGGAAGAGCTACAATTTTGTTTTTTCCCCACCTTTCCTGAATTAATGTTGCAGTGGACCAATATAACAGGCAGCAGGAAACTACTCCATTATTCAGTTCAGATGGCCGAGCTCCAAACTACTGGGAAAGCTAATATTCAGATACGAAATGGGGAGTATGAGAGAAATGAAACCCTCTCACACTCAGGAACATTCCCTCAGTTCTGAGTTTCTCCTCTAGCAGAAAGGTCTAAATCCTTCCAGAAACATCAGGGCTGAAATTAACTCGTACTGTGCTACAGAGCAGGGAAAGGGTGTGAATGTAGCTAGCTAGTTTTTCAATACAGCTAAATATACTGGACTATGAGTTTTCATTGGAATAGCATTTTGCCCTGGAGACCCTCATTGGGTAGTTGTTTTGGACACGGACCCCCTGCCCCCACCCTGGTCCTAAGGTGTTTAGTTTTTTTGCAGGAAATTTGAATTGTAAGATCAGGCATGTGCTCAATTTAATTTTTCTCACTTATGAAAGCATTGCTACTTTTTGGTTAAAATTTCATTTAGATATGTGCAGTCCTTGACTTTTGATAGAAGGGAGTAGTTCTCTTTTATAATCAGGCCCATATAGGTGGGTGAACAGAGGAATGAAAAAGAATAAAAAGGGATTAAAAGGAAACTAAGGAAATGCCAAGGCCCCGGAATTGGTGTTAGAACTCCAAGTGAATGCCACTTTTCCCTCATTTACCCTCACCTTTCCAAGCCCCATCTCTGTGCCCCAGAAAGATTCTAGTGTAGTTTACTGCCTAACATTCAGAATTTCCCTTGGTTATAAAGGGTGTCACAAACTGTATGTCATTAAAACATATAAAATGTATAACTGATTGGCAAGTCGGTTGTTCTAGGCAAAGTAGGTAAAACCACAAACATGATTCAGAAGACTAGTCTGATGGAGGCAGCATTCAGCAGTAAGCAAGGCACTTCACCAGTTTCTGGTAGTTACAAAAGTAAATTCTTAAGACATAGACTGAGCCCAAATCATTCAATTGAAGAGAACCTCCAAATCATCATCCATTTGGAGTGTGGCATTTTTCCAAAAGAGTTAAGCAATATAATGTTGAGAATTATGACCAGGAAGGATAATATATAAGTGAGTTTTCTATAGCTCTGCTTTCTTTGGAATAATATGTAAGCCTAGAAGAGAATATTTTCTGAATATTTGACTTTAAATGTACACTAGGAATGAAAATCTTCACCCTTGTGGGAGTAGCTGCTAATCCAAGGACTGGATTGTAGCAGTGGCACGGGCACAGCACGAAGAGGAGCATAAAAGATGAAGCAGATTCTCATTTCCTCCTCAAGTTCACTGTTGTTCTGAGCCGTTGCTTTCTTGGAGCGAGACTGTACTCAATTTGACGTTGACCATTAGCCCTTGGCAGGCATTCCAAATCTCTGTGATCAGCTCGGTTTGTGTGTTAGAACTGTAGAAGTAGAGAGGCCCAAGAGTGTGCTTGCTGTCCCTAGTGAGTGTGCTTAACTCATCTGTGTGTCTCTTGCCCCACTGAGATAAGAATGCTGGTATTCCATCTTTCCTAGCGGTAGGTCTGATTCATGGCTGCTCCCCTGTTTGGGGGTACCCGTGAATATTCTGGAAAGGCACCAGAACCCATAGCTTTGTCATTGATAAGCATATATGTACACCTATATACCATATTTCACTGCAGGTACTTAAATGTGGGGTGTTAAAAATATGACTGCTTTAGATTTTCCTATGATACCTTTTGAGACTTAAAAGTAGAATAGATTGTGAAAAAAATATGAGATAATATGTGCTTTTATTCATAATTAGGACTGCTACAGACACGGCTGTATTTAGTTACAGATGTATTTCATAATGTGCAGCTTTTATTTTCCTAAAAATCTCAAAAGGTACCAAGACTTCACATCTCATGGAAAAAGTGTACTCTTCTTTCTCAATGCTCTCATGAAAGTATTTTTAAAGGTTATATTTTGTGCATAATATGGCATACAAATTGTATTACTTCACTGGCTTGTTTGCCATGATATATTGCGCATGATAAAATGTTTTCAGTTGCTTTGCTTGCTTATGGTAACCATGAACCATATTTTCTGGGTTTTTTTTCCCCTTTGTGTGTATGTGTATACATGCATTTTTAAACCATTTCATATTTCATTTTCTTTTTTCCTGTCATCAAAAGGAATATACTGCATGAAAAGATAAATGCAAACATTCCTTTTCTTTGTTTTTGTTTTTTGTTTAAAATTCTGACTCAGAAAATTTCTTGCTCTTATTGGCTTTTTATGAGTGTAAAGCGTAACCGAATTGTGCATGGAAGATACAGATTTAAAACCCAGTGGCTTCACAGTTTGCACATCAGTTGCCTGTCTCTTAATAGTTATTTTGAATTCTGCATGAAATAGGCTTGAGTGGTTTTCTAAAAAAGAGTTTCAGATATTTAATGCATAGATTGACATATTGAAATGCTTCTAAATAGGTGCAATCTGTATCACAGAAAGGCTCTAGGAGAGGGAATATTAGAAATTATTAAACTGAGAGTCATATGGTTGCACAAAACAAACATACCTATACAGGCAAAACAGAACGGCTACTGCTATTTCAAAACCAGCACATAAGAAAGTCAATAGGAAGTAAGGGAACAGTGTTCCATTGTGGTTATTTTTCTCATCATTAATTCTTTCCTCATGTTTTCTATTTTTCATTGTTGGCCTATTTGGTTGCAATGTGCTTTTCCTGTCTTTCATTTCATATGGCTCTGTTTTTTATTTATTTAGTTGTTTTTCTTTTTTAACTTTGGATTGGTTATGTCTGTAGACATTTATTTTTCCTCTTTTACTTAATTGTTCCTTTTGCCTCATCCATTCTAAATCATGCAAACAATTGTACTTGCTTTTGTAATATTTCAAAGTTTACTGACCAATTTTTTTCTCTGGTCTCTCTGTTTCTCAACCATTTTTGTTGATTTTTGTGTTTGATTTCATTTTAAAATTTAAGAAACAGTTGAACGGAGTGCAGGAGCAACAAGATCCCTCCCCACCACTTACTCATACAAGCCATTCTTTTCTACAAGACCATACCAGTCCTGGACAACAACTCCGAACACAGTGCCCGGGCCAACCAAGTCAGGCTTCACTTCCTTATCAAGCTCTTCCTCTAATACGCCATCAGCTTCTCCATTAAAATCAATATGGTCCGTTTCAACTCCTTCTCCAATCAAATCCACATTAGGCGCATCAACGACATCTTCAGTTAAATCTATTAGTGATGTGGCATCTCCAATTAGATCTTTTCGGACAATTTCTTCGCCAATAAAAACGGTGGTGTCACAGTCTCCATATAATATGCAAGTTGCCTCTGGTACCCTGGTTAGAGCTCCCACAGTCACGGAGGCTATGCCCTTAAAGGGGTTGGCATCCAATTCCACGTTTTCCTCTCGAAGCTCTCCCGTGACTACAGCAGGGTCTCTTTTGGAGAGGTCGTCAATTACTATGACACCCCCTGCCTCCCCTAAATCAAACATTAATATGTATTCCTCAAGTTTGCCATTTAAGTCAATAATTACATCAGCGGCGCCACTAATATCCTCGCCTTTAAAGTCAGTGGTGTCTCCAGTTAAATCGGCGGTTGATGTCATTTCATCAGCTAAAGTCACAATGGCATCGTCTCTCTCGTCACCCTTGAAGCAGATGTCTGGACAAGCAGAGGTAGCATTAGTCAACGGATCTATTTCTCCTCTGAAATATCCATCATCTTCAACTTTAATTAATGGATGCAAAGCCACTGCCACATTACAGGACAAAATTTCTACAGCTACAAACTCTGTGAGCTCTGTGGTGAATGCAGCCACTGACACAGTTGAGAAAGTGTTTCCTACCACAACAGCAATGCCATTTTCCCCACTCAGGTCATACGTTTCTGCAGCACCATCAGCTTTTCAGTCTCTAAGAACTCCTTCCGCAAGTGCACTCTACACATCTCTTGGGTCGTCAATATCCGCAACTACCTCATCTGTAACTTCATCAATAATAACAGTGCCAGTATACTCTGTAGTCAATGTTTTGCCAGAACCAGCATTAAAGAAACTTCCAGACTCTAACTCACTTACAAAATCAGCAGCAGCCTTGCTGTCACCCATTAAAACATTGACTACGGAGACACGCCCCCAGCCCCATTTCAATCGAACTGCATCTCCAGTTAAGTCATCTTTGTTCCTTGCTCCTTCTGCCCTTAAGCTGTCTACACCATCTTCTTTATCTTCCAGTCAGGAGATATTAAAAGATGTGGCTGAAATGAAGGAGGACCTAATGCGGATGACCGCAATACTACAGACAGATGTGCCTGAGGAGAAGCCATTCCAACCTGAACTCCCCAAGGAAGGGAGAATTGATGATGAAGAACCCTTCAAAATTGTTGAAAAAGTCAAAGAAGACTTAGTGAAAGTTAGTGAAATCCTTAAAAAGGATGTATGTGTAGATAACAAAGGATCGCCCAAATCACCAAAGAGTGACAAAGGACACTCTCCCGAAGATGACTGGATAGAATTTAGTTCTGAAGAAATAAGAGAAGCAAGACAACAAGCTGCTGCAAGCCATTCTCCATCTCTGCCAGAGAGAGTGCAAGTCAAAGCAAAAGCTGCCTCCGAAAAGGATTATAACTTGACCAAAGTTATTGATTACCTAACAAATGATATTGGGAGTAGTTCACTGACAAATTTAAAATACAAGTTTGAGGATGCAAAAAAGGATGGTGAGGAGAGACAGAAAAGAATTTTAAAACCAGGAATTGCTTTGCAGGAACACAAACTCAAAATGCCACCAGCCTCCATGAGGCCTTCTACCTCCGAGAAGGAATTATGTAAAATGGCTGACTCCTTTTTTGGAACAGATACTATTTTAGAGTCTCCAGATGACTTTTCTCAACATGACCAAGATAAAAGTCCCTTGTCTGACAGTGGCTTTGAAACAAGAAGTGAAAAAACACCGTCAGCCCCACAAAGCGCCGAAAGCACTGGTCCTAAGCCACTTTTTCATGAAGTCCCCATCCCTCCTGTCATTACAGAAACAAGAACTGAAGTAGTTCATGTCATCAGGAGCTATGAGCCCTCCTCTGGGGATGTTCCCCAGTCCCAACCAGAGGAACCAGTGTCACCCAAACCTTCCCCTACATTTATGGAATTAGAACCAAAGCCCACCACCTCTAGTATTAAAGAAAAAGTGAAGGCATTTCAGATGAAAGCCAGCAGTGAAGAAGATGACCACAGTCGGGTTTTGAGCAAAGGCATGCGTGTGAAAGAGGAGACTCACATAACCACAACCACGAGAATGGTTTATCATTCCCCACCAGGCAGTGAAGGTGCCTCTGAAAGAATTGAAGAAACTATGTCAGTCCACGACATCATGAAGGCCTTTCAGTCCGGGCGGGATCCTTCCAAAGAACTAGCAGGGCTGTTTGAACATAAGTCGGCAGTGTCTCCAGATGTTCACAAGTCTGCTGCTGAAACCTCAGCCCAGCATGCAGAGAAGGACAACCAAATGAAACCCAAACTGGAGCGTATAATAGAAGTCCACATCGAAAAAGGTAACCAAGCTGAGCCCACTGAAGTCATTATTAGAGAAACCAAAAAGCATCCAGAAAAGGAATTGTATGTATATCAGAAAGACTTATCCCGGGGAGATATTAATCTAAAAGATTTTCTGCCAGAAAAACACGATGCTTTTCCTTGTCCAGAGGAACAGGGTCAGCAAGAAGAAGAAGAACTTACTGCAGAAGAGTCATTGCCTTCTTATCTGGAGTCTTCCAGAGTAAATACTCCTGTGTCCCAAGAAGAAGATAGCCGCCCCAGTTCTGCTCAACTCATATCTGATGACTCTTATAAAACATTGAAGCTTTTGAGTCAACACTCCATAGAATACCATGATGATGAGTTGTCAGAGCTAAGAGGGGAGTCTTACAGGTTTGCTGAGAAAATGCTTCTGTCAGAAAAGCTAGATGTGTCTCATTCTGATACTGAGGAATCGGTTACAGACCATGCAGGACCCCCTAGCTCAGAGTTACAGGGGTCTGATAAGCGGTCCAGAGAAAAAGTAGCCACTGCCCCCAAAAAAGAAATACTCTCCAAAATCTATAAAGATGTGTCTGAAAATGGTGTAGGTAAAGTGTCTAAAGATGAGCATTTTGATAAAGTGACAGTATTGCACTATTCTGGCGATGTTGGTAGTCCAAAACATGCCATGTGGATGCGCTTTACTGAGGACAGATTAGACAGAGGTAGAGAAAAGTTGATATATGAAGATAGGGTGGACAGGACTGTGAAGGAGGCTGAAGAAAAACTGACAGAAGTGTCACAGTTTTTTCGTGACAAAACTGAGAAACTAAATGATGAACTGCAGTCCCCAGAGAAAAAGCCACGCCCCAAAAATGGCAAAGAATACTCTTCTCAAAGCTCTACCAGTAGCAGCCCTGAGAAGGTACTAACAGAACTGTTAGCATCCAATGATGAGTGGGTTAAGGGAAGGCAGCATGGCCCCGATGGACAAGGCTCCCTCAAGGCCGATGAGAGGACAGCATCCAGTCTGCCCAGCAGCCCGGAGAAGAGAGTTCTGCCCCAGCAGAGTGAGGACGGCAAGTCCACCGTGGAAGCCAAAGGAAGTGTCCTACAGAGCAAAGCACCAGAAGGGCCCCAGTCTGGATTTCAACTCAAACAATCTAAACTCAGTTCCATTAGATTAAAATTTGAACAAGGCACACATGCAAAAAGTAAGGACATATCTCAAGAAGACAAGAAGTCAGATGGCCAATCCAGAATCCCAGTTAAAAAAGTACAGGAGAGCAAGCTACCTGTCTACCAAGTATTTGCTAGAGAAAAACAGCAGAAAGACCTCTCAGAGGAAAGTGTGCCTGTACAAAAAGATTTTATGGTACTAAAAGCTAAAGATGAGCATGTCCAAAGCAACGAGATTGTTGTAAATGATTCTGGCTCTGATGATGTGAAAAAACAGAGAACTGAAATGTCAAGTAAAGCAATGCCTGACTATTTTTCTGAGGAACAGGCTAAAGACTTGGCATGTCATGTAACCTCAGATTTAGCAGCCAAGGGACCATGGGACAAAAAGGTCTTTAGAACATGGGAAAGTTCTGGAGCCACTAACAATAAGTCACAGAAAGAAAAACTTTCCCATGTACTTGTTCATGATGTAAGAGAGAATCATGTTGGTCATCCTGAGAGTAAAAGTGTTGATCAAAAGAACGAATGTCTGTCTGTGACTGAGAGAGAACACAAATTGTTAACGAATTGTTTCTCTCTCTCAGAAATTAAAGAAATGACTGTAAAATCTCCCTCCAAGAAAGTTTTATACAGGGAGTATGTTGTTAAAGAAGGGGAACATCCAGGTGGAGCTTTCGATCAACCTCCCAGGAGAAGTGAGAGCTCAGCAGTGTCACACATTCCAGTCAGAGTGGCTGATGAGAGGAGAGTGCTCTCTCCTAATATTCCTGATGGGTTTTGTGAGCAGTCAACATTTCCAAAGCATGAACTGTCACAAAAAGTGTCCCAGTCAACTATGAGTAAAGAGACAGTCGAGACACAGCACTTTAATTCTGTAGAAGATGAAAAAGTTACCTATTCAGAAATCAGCAAGGTTTCCAAACATCAGAGTTATGTAGGCTTATGCCCACCTCTTGATGAAACTGAAACCTCCCCCACCAAATCTCCTGATTCTTTAGAGTTTAGCCCAGGAAAGGAATCTCCATCTAGTGACGTATTCGATCACAGTCCCATTGACGTATTGGAGAAACTTGCACCACTAGCCCAGACAGAGGGAGGGAAAGAGATCAAAACTTTACCTGTTTATGTCAGTTTTGTACAAGTGGGGAAGCAATATGAAAAGGAGATACAACAGGGGGGTGTAAAAAAAATCATAAGTCAGGAATGTAAGACAGTCCAAGAAACCAGGGGGACCTTTTATACAACTAGACAGCAAAAGCAGCCTCCTTCTCCCCAAGGTAGTCCAGAAGATGATACTCTAGAGCAAGTGTCCTTTCTAGACAGCTCTGGGAAAAGCCCCTTGACCCCAGAAACACCCAGTTCAGAGGAAGTAAGTTATGAATTTACGTCTAAGACCCCAGACTCACTGATAGCTTATATACCAGGCAAACCCAGCCCAATTCCAGAGGTTTCTGAAGAATCAGAGGAGGAGGAGCAGGCCAAATCAACCTCCCTGAAGCTGACTACAGTGGAAGAAACAGTGGTCGAGCGTGAAATACCTAATGATGTGAGCAGAGACTCTAGCCCAAGACCCAAAAATAACAGAGTTGCCTATATTGAATTTCCCCCTCCTCCACCGCTGGATGCAGACCAGGTTGAGTCAGATAAGAAGCATCATTATCTTCCTGAAAGGGAGGTTGACATGATTGAAGTCAGTCTGCAAGATGAACATGACAAATACCAGCTGGCCGAACCAGTCATCAGAGTGCAGCCGCCCTCACCGGTTCCTCCCGGGGCAGACGCCACCGACTCAAGCGATGATGAATCTATTTATCAGCCTGTCCCTGTTAAAAAATATACCTTCAAATTAAAGGAAGTAGATGATGAACAAAAGGAAATGACAAAATCCAAAGCTTCTGCTGAAAAGGCTTCCAACCAGAAAGAACTGGAAAGTAATGGATCTGGAAAAGATAATGAATTTGGCCTTGGCCTTGACTCGCCTCAGAATGAAACTGCCCAGAATGGGAACAATGACCAGTCCATCACTGAGTGCTCTATTGCCACCACCGCGGAGTTTTCTCATGACACAGATGCCACAGAGATCGACTCCCTGGATGGCTATGATCTGCAAGATGAAGATGATGGTCTGACAGAGAGTGATTCAAAACTCCCAAGTCAAACCATGGAAATCAAGAAAGATGTCTGGAACACAGAGGGCATTCTGAAGCCAGCAGATCGCTCTTTTAGCCAAAGCAAACTCGAAGTTATTGAGGAGGAGGGAAAGGTGGGACCAGATGAAGATAAGCCATCCTCCAAAAGTTGTTCATCTGAAAGGACTCCTGATAAGACTGATCAGAAGTCAGGGGCCCAGTTTTTCACACTGGAAGGCCGGCATCCTGACAGATCAGTGTTTCCTGATACTTATTTCAGTTACAAAGTAGATGAAGAATTTGCCACTCCTTTTAAAACAGTAGCTACCAAAGGTCTAGATTTTGACCCTTGGTCTAATAACCGAGGGGATGATGAAGTTTTTGACGGTAAATCACGGGAAGATGAAACTAAGCCATTTGGTCTGGCGGTGGAAGACCGCTCTCCAGCAACAACCCCTGACACAACGCCAGCCAGAACGCCAACTGATGAAAGTACCCCAACTAGTGAGCCTAACCCTTTCCCATTCCATGAAGGAAAAATGTTTGAGATGACTCGCAGTGGTGCAATTGACATGAGCAAGAGGGATTTTGTTGAAGAGAGGCTCCAATTTTTCCAGATTGGTGAGCATACTTCTGAAGGGAAGTCAGGGGACCAGGGGGAAGGGGATAAAAGTATGGTCACTGCCACCCCACAGCCACAGTCAGGGGACACCACTGTAGAAACCAATCTAGAGAGAAATGTAGAGGCACCTACAGTCGAACCTAACCCCAGCAGCCCGACCAGCGGCGAGTGTGAGGAAGGCACATCCAGTGGTGGCTCCCTGGAGAGATCAGCAGCAGACAGTAACACCTCTAAAGTTGACCCCAAGTCACGCACGCCTATAAAAATGGGAATTTCTGCATCCACCATGACCATGAAGAAAGAAGGCTCTGGAGAAGTGACAGATAAGCTAGAAGCTGTGATGACCAGTTATCAGGGATTAGAAAATGAAATAACAGTGGTTTCAAATACAGCCAGTAGCCAGACGGGCATTAGGCCCCAAGAAAAACATGATTTTCAAAAAGATAACTTTAATAACAACAACAATTTGGATTCTTCCACTATGCAGACAGATCACATTCCAAGTCATGTAGTTCTGACAGAACATTCTGCACCCACTTGTACCACAGAGAAAGCTAATCCAGTGAAAGGCTCATCAGGAAAAAAGACAGGGGTACTACAAGGACACTGTGCCAGAGATAAGCAGAAAGTTCTTGGAGAGCAGCAAAAGACAAAAGAATCAATAGGGATTAGGCGAAAATCCAAACTTCCCATAAAGGCCACTTCACCAAAAGATACCTTCCCACCAAACCATATGCCAAACAGTAAAACAAGTAAAATGAAGCAGGTTAGTCCATCCGAGAAAACCAAAACCCTTACTACTTCTTCATGTGTAGATGTGAAATCCAGAATTCCAGTAAAAAACACACACAGGGAAAATCTAGTTTCAGACAGAAAAGCATGTGCCACACAAAAGCAAGGGCAGCCAGAGAAAGGCAAGGCCAAACAGCTTCCATCCAAGTTGCCAGTAAAGGTAAGATCCACCTGTGTCACCACCACCACCTCCACCACCACCTCCACCACCACCACCACCACAGTTAAAGTTAGGAAAAGTCAGCTGCAGGAAGTATGTAAACATTCCATTGAATATTTTAAGGGCATTAGTGGCGAGACCTTAAAGCTTGTGGACCGCCTCTCTGAAGAAGACAAAAAGATGCAGTCGGAGTTGTCCGATGAGGAAGACAGTACCTCAAGAAACACGTCGTTGTCCGAGACTTCCCGGGGTGGCCAGCCTTCAGTTACAACGAAGTCTGCTAGAGATAAGAAAACAGAGGCAGCACCTTTAAAATCAAAGAGTGAAAAGGCCGGCAGTGAGAAAAGGAGCAGTAGGAGGACTGGTGAGAATGAAGGCAGTCAGGTTTCTCGAGCACTTTTTGCTCGCAGCCTGGAGAACCAGCATAGTTTGTAAACACTTTCCAACTCGTAGACCCTAGTGCATGAACTGTCGTGATTGCCTGTGGAGTGACTTAACCGTAGTTTCTCATTCTGTCATTGTCATCTGTATGTGCTGTCTTATATATTCTTCTTTCTTCCTTTTAATCAAACTACACTGTAGACAGCTAGGGAAGCATGCTGAAGATACTGGTGTCATTCAAGATGAACAACTTTTTTTTTTTTTTTTAATGTGCTAATGGATATGATTCTGTCGAAGTAAAAGCACAGATACTGAAATACCATTGTGGTGTTTTCACCAACATGACAATTCTATAACTGTTGTAAAGTAGCTAGCTTGTCAGCATGTTCAACCCCATTACATTGAGCATCCATGTAGTTTGACATTTGGCCTGATGCAGGTGAAACACAAGTGAGCCATGTGAAAAGAAGTGTTCATGTAGGTGATTAGGACACATCTAATTGTACAGTGTTAGCGTTAGTCTCTCTGTAAAATCTGACTGCTGCTAAAAGCAATGTTCCAGTATCGTATCTTTCTTGATGATTATTTTAATTAAGAAATTGTAAATCGTAGGTCCACAGAGTCCATGCGAACGGACAGATATCAGGATGGCAATAGTAGCCGATCACCTGGGACTTAGTTGGACAGGTAAGTGTGTACACACCTGAGTGAAACAAAGCACATTTCTTAATTTCCTTGTTTAATTCACAAGCAGTTTATTATGTATTTGTTAAAAGATAAAAACAAGAACCTCGGTAAAAAAATTTATCATCCATAATTCTTTCTACCCAGGGATAGTTACTGATAGGACTTTGTACACTATTTTTCTAAGAAATAGAAATTTAAAATCTTATTTTACCTTACATTTAAGTTTTTTTCTTCACAATTCCATTTCTGGTAAGATAGTAACCTTTTACCTAATAGCTGCTTTCCTTTATGCCTTCAGATAAATTCATTAATACCTATAACTTAAATAACCCCAAATCTTTAACACAGAATTTTGGGAACAGCTTTGTTAGGTAACAGTTCAATTAACCCATGGTTAGCCTACTTTTCACAAGTTTTAGTCATTCATGAGTCATCTTTCTGAAAAAAAAAGTTTAAAAAAATTTTTTTAGCTACTAGGCATTGAACCAAGGGCCTCACATGTGCTAGGTAAGTCTTCCACTGAGCCATATATCCCCAGGCAGTTTTTAAAGAGATCGAAGTAGGGTCTTGCTAACTTTCCTAGGCTGGCCTCAGACTTGGATCCTCCTAAACTTTGTATTACTTTATAAACTTTAGATTAGGGAGTGGGGATTATTTGCATATAATATCTAGATAAATAAGGAAACAGAAATGACAAAGTTTAAATTTACACATTTTTTTTCTCTTTTTTTTCCTGCTATGGTGGGGATTGAACCTAGGGCCTTGGAACTTAAAAGCATAGGCTTTACCACTGAGTTACATCCCTAGGCCACTTTGAATTAATTTTTTTAAAAAAGGATATAAGTAAATAAGTAGACTCAGTTCACAAGAGTTGAGTTCTGTGAAACCATTAACAATCAGCATGTCAAAAAGGAATACTTGGCTTCATTTTGCTTCCCTAAAGACAAGATGAGGTTGTTTGTCAGGTGGGCCATTCTGCTTTGTAGTTTTTATCTTAAAAGGGTCCCTAAAATCCTGCCTCACCTGAATCTGAGAAACTTTAAGTTTTATAGGTTGACTGTTTTAATGCACAGCCAAAAGACATAACAGTTAAAATAATGTTGACACATATAAAGTCATCTTGCATATTATCAGTATCATATGCCCCATACAACTGTTAATAAAAGGGAGAATGTGAAACTGGATAATTTGAACAAGTTCATCTCCCCCCACACCTTTGAATGCCCTCGGTCCCCCGTCCCATTTCCTCACCCTCATTCTGCCACAAACTATCATACCCTCCTCTATCCAGCCACCTAGATCCTGCTCTAAGGTATACTGATGATGATCAGAGGCATAGTGGGCTCTGAAAAGACAGGTGGTCTCTGTGATTTTTTACAGATGGTTGAGAACAATAATTTGTTATGTTTAACTATTTCCTAATAACTGTTATGAAAATAATATTTGTGTTTTAACATTGAACACTAACCTGAAAATATGTTGGAGCAAATGTTGATTTTATGGTAGCATATGCCCATAACGATTAGATTTCCCTTAAGCCAGTACAGTCCTTAATTTTTCAGAGAAGATGTGGCAGCATCAGAAGAGACAGACATAAATCAATAAAACTAAAATTCTCAGTGTCAGGATGTCTTTGCTCTTCGTAGAGTCTCCAGATAACAGGTACAGTTTGATACTGAGGACTTGTTGGGCAGTAGGAGTACTAGTCACTTAAAACACAAAAAGATGAAAAATGTAAAAATCTATAATTAACTTCCCTAATTATAATTATAAGCTTAATCAAGATTAGGAAACTTAAGCCTTCAAAAGAACAAAATTTAAATCTGTCCTTTGAAACCAGCACTGACAATCCACTTTTTTATTTGTAATAGTTAAATTTTATAGTTTTCTACTAATAAATATATTCTCCGATCTTGGCTTTAACAGGTAACTAGTATATCCAAAAGATATACCATTTGAGAGTCTTTTTCTGTTGGTCACAATACAATAATGAGTATTATGCTTTTTTGTTTTAAAATGGAATATAAAAAAGTATCTGTATATTACATGTATTACAGCTAAAGTTTGCCCCATGGAGATCAGCATTTATATGAACATATATATTCCTAACTGTAGGCTATAATCACAGCAGTTTGCCAGCTCTACCTTATATTAACTTTTCTCCTTTTGTTCAACATGTGGATTGTTTTCAAGTCTGCAATGAATAGTCACATACACAAATCATTTTATACAACCCTGATATATTATCAGGATAAATTTCTAGAAGTGAATCACTTAATCAAAGGATAAGAACTTTTTTGAGTTTGTGAATTCATTTTGACAAGTTGCTACATATGTTTCTTATCAGGAACAGAATCTTGTTCAATCCCTTTTCCATGTGAACATTTCTTCCTGTTCCTTTTTATAATCATTTCAGGCAATCCACACTTGATAAGTAGTTTTTAAAATACATAAAAGTATACACTGAAAAGTAAATTCCCTAAGTTTCCATTCCCCAAAGCAGCCACTAATACTCAGACTGTGTGTGTGTGTGTGTGTATATATATATATATATATATATATATATATAAATATATATATATATATGGACACTCTGTATTTCCAGGATTAAGGGTATGAGTATATACAAGGAAAGAAAGCTTTCTCCCTTTTATTTTTCAAACAAGTAGCTGCCTGTAAGATACATTTAACCTCCTGAGCAGAAGCAGAGTTCTTAAAACTTGAAGGCATTATAGGGTGGAATATTATGTGGGTCAAAGGTGCACTTCATGAAGATTGCTTAAGGCAACCTTACTGCTAGCTCTTGTACCATATGTATAAACTGTATACACTGCCTGTCTTATATGCAATTTGTTCAAATGGCAGAGAATTGGTTGAATTAAAAGAATCAACATTCTCTTTGTAAAAACTGAGAATCTTTATAAAATGATCTCTACCGGGTATTTGATTATAAATAATTACCTCAAGAAAGCTAAATTATAGCCTGACTATAATCACTAGTTTCCTATGAAATTAAGTATCTAAAGATTAATACCTAAGGCTGTATGTGGGATTTTCTATACAGTTCCTTTCCTTTTTCTTGGTAGCAGTTGAACATTACTTTGATGAAATGTGTATAGTAAAAGTAGAATAAGCAATCTTAATAACTCTCTTTCTTTTTACAGAACTGGCAAGGGAACTGAATTTTTCAGTGGATGAAATCAATCAAATACGTGTGGAAAATCCAAATTCTTTAATTTCTCAAAGCTTCATGTTATTAAAAAAATGGGTTACCAGAGACGGAAAAAATGCAACAAGTATGCTAAAATTCTATTATTTTAACTTTCACAACTGCATATATTCAATATTTTAGATAAGTCTGCTGTTAGGTTCATTCAAATGCTCTGTTTTTTGCAATATAGAAAAATAAGAGTGATTAAAAAAACACAAGACTTTTGAAGTTATACTTATTTAATTTAGTGCTAATACCATAAACTTTTGTCAGTAGGAAGTCTTTCGGAAAGCAAATAATAGGAAACTATTTGCATTCTATCTATTGTTCTGTTGTTCTGTCCATGACCATCCCCCACAAAAAAAAAAAAAAATTCTGGCTTTTACATCATGGGAATGTAGTCTGAAACATTCTGAAGTTACTTCTATGACCAGAGGCAGATGTGCAGGGAAGTGCAGAGGGAACAGAATTATAGGTGATCAAGTACTTGTAATCTCCGTGGCAGCAGAGTTCCCTAATATTGTTGGGTCTGAAGGGTTGTGCAAGGGGGTCGTACTTTGGCTTGTGCTAACCCACAACAATATAGAATAGGTTACTGTGGGTTTGCCTGTGTCAAATTGACTTTCATAACTCATGAAAATGCTAAGCATTAAACATGAGGGTGACCTACTTTGACATTCTGAAAGGAAAAGGAACATGTTTGAAGTTAAATTCCTTTATACCTAAAAGAAGTCCAGCTATTTTAAGGTCCATCCACTCTGTTACAGTGGAATGGTCGCTGTTGCCTTTACACACAGCTTTATAAGTGATTCTTAAGATCCCGACTTCCCTGTAGCAGCAAGCATTGAGCCCTCTGGATGATGATATTGCAGAGCTCAAGTAATGAGAAGCCGAAATGCCAGGAGGCCTGCAAAAGCCAGGCCTTTGTGTGGATACTGTGCTGACTCAAAGCAAATAATTTAATTGGGTTTTCAACCTTTTTTTTTTCCCCTCCTTTTCAGCTGATGCCTTAACTGCGGTCTTGACAAAAATTAATCGAATAGATATAGTGACTCTACTAGAAGGACCAATATTTGATTATGGAAATATTTCAGGCACCAGAAGTTTTGCAGATGAAAACAATGTTTTCCATGACCCTGTTGATGGTAATTGAATTTAGTGTTCATATTTATTTAATCATTTGATAAAATTCGAAAGTATAGTAAGACAAGGCATTCACTTAAAACCAACTAAATTGTGATTTGCTTGACTTAATTTCTCATTTTCATACCATTTTTTCTGTCAGAGGCTGCAAATAAGCACTATGATGAAAGAGCAAACTAGGTAAATATGTTATATACAGTACAAATAATGAGGTTTGAAAACATAACTTATCTGAGTTGGTATTTCAAATATTTTATGTGAACAAACAAGAAAGTAATACCTCAAAAATACACTGTTTTTAATTTTTATATTAACCTAAAATACTACTGATCTTTTTTTATTCACATATAGGTAAAACATACTATGATCCCAGTTTTATCAAAATAGCAAAGTATTGAGTCTAGTTTAAGCATATGGTGTGAACTATTAAAGTAAAATGGTGAATTACTGTTCTGGGAACAAATATCTAAGCATGCACTGGAAAATTCTAATGTACCAAAGTGTTAGTTATTCAGCATTATTTTAACTTCTTATGCTGCCATTTATATTTTGGGAAAAAACCCTACTTGATATATTGTATATAAAAGAGCATAACTATAACACAATGAGCATAGATATCACCAAAAATTAATTTTTCACATTAGCTCAGGTAATTTGTCATCTTATTATTATATAAATTGAAACTTTTTCACAAAAGTGTTAAGAAAATCATAATTTACTGTTTTCCAAGATAGTCTTATTTTACCTTCACAAATGGAAATGTATTCCTACAGTGAAAGTTGAATAAAAATGTTAATGGTGTGGAGGCAAGAAAAGAAGCCAGGAATATTTTTATAACTATCCCAAGTTCTGAAAAACTATGGTTATTTTCCAGTTTCAAATTGACAAAGTCAGAATAACAGAAATCATTAACTTCTAATTCTGCATATGTTACATGAGGGAAAAAATCTCAAGTTCTTAGAAAGTTTTGCTTACTAAAGTTAAAGTCAAGAAATATTTAAAGAATACCTGTAACACATGATAAAAACATAGTGAGTAATAAAATCAAAAGTGGTGGGTTTTTTGTTTTTTTTTTTTTGAGCTTATAAATACCATAAAATCTTTGGGAGAAAGTTCTCTCCACGGCTTTGTCTTACGTGTGAGGCCATATATTGCTAATCAAACTTTTTTTGCACTAAACAAATACAAATTATTCTTATTATTCTTATAGCAAACTGACTTATTGACAAGTTATAGCTTATAAATTCTTCTAATATTCTTTATTGTGGGGAAAAAAAAAAACTAAGAAAAGTAGCTCTAATAAAAAAGATCACCAAAATACAACAGAATTATTCTTAACAGCTTCATTTAACTCTTAAGATTTTAATATCAGAATGTCATTAAAATAAACTCACAAGGGCTTTTTGTTACTATGTCAATATTTTGTATTCCTTATTTTAAAATTTCTTAAGGAAATTCCAAAATGAAATAAATTTCACTTATGCAAATTATAAACTGCAGTCAATTTTTTCCATAAGATTCTGGTTTGTAGGTGACCATAAATTACTTGTATCAATTTCAATGTATGATAGCTAAGTTGATACTTACCTTGGACTGATGGAGAAGTTGCTCATATGTAAGTTTTTAAAATGTTATAGGTAATTAATTACAAAATTGGTTTCTTGTGGCTTGCTATATTTTATCCACCACAATGTGAATTTTTGGAAATTTTTGTAGACAAATAATCCAAAAAATGATTCCTGTCTCTCCTCTTAGTGAACTTTTGTAAAACTTCCTTTCCTCACCATGACCAGACCATTGTTGACTTTTCTCTCTGCTAAGGCAGAAAAATATTTCTGTAGTCCAAACAGCAATATTTAAAATGAGATTAGCTCCTTCCTTCCCTTTTACAAGCAGGCTAGTTAATAAGCTCCATGCATCACAGCATTGTGAATATTCTGAGTGCTCTTGGTAAATGATTTTCCTCCTATCTGTTTTGTGTCATTGTTTCTTTTAATTCGTGGTTCTAAGTGGACCCATCACCAACTTCACCAAGACCTTCATATATTCCACAGCCTTTCATTTCTGTTACATTATGGCACCTGAAAACTTTACATGGAGTCTACTTTGTCTTCTTTTTACATCCTTTTCCTAACAATTTTAGGTTTTTACCCAGTGCTACTGCTCTAAAATCTAATAATCATTTCTTTCCTAAGATTAAATTCATTTTTCTTTCCTATAAATTTCATATAAAACAAAAATTAAGAATTGGGTTGTGTTGCTCATATGTATAGTTTTTAAAATGTTATAGGGTAATTAATTTGATTTCATTGGTTAAATTTGATTAATCTAATTGATTTCTTGTGGCTTGCTGTATTCAGTCCACCACAGTATGAATTTTGCATGCTGAACTAGAAAGATAATAAATTTGGCCATGAAATGTGTTTTATATAATGACAGCTAACTTTTTATTCAATTAAATTAGCCTGGATATTTAAGTTACTGTATTTAAATTACCAAAATTGATAGACATAATTGATAGTATTTTATTTTATTGTAGTTTACACTAGACTTATTTCATTGTATTACACTTAACTGAACTAAACCAATAAATTATCAGCATTATTCTGTGATTCATTGTGCATTTTCATACCTGATATAATTTAGTCATTCCATGTGTTTTGTTTGATGTATTTTCTAATTCATTCCAGTCAGTCCGAATGTACTGTCTTCCATAGGTTATCCTTCCCTTCAAGTGGAACTGGAAACCCCCACAGGGTTGCACTACACACCACCCACCCCTTTCCAGCAAGACGATTATTTTAGTGATATCTCTAGCATAGAGTCTCCCTTTAGAACCCCCAGTAGACTGAGTGATGGGCTAGTGCCTTCCCAGGGAAGCGTAGAGCATTCAGCAGATGGACCTCCAGTCGTAACTGCAGAAGACACTTCCCTAGAAGACAGCAAAATGGAAGACTCAGTGCCTTTAACAGGAATGCCTGAAGCAGTGGATGTAGATGAGAGCCAGTTGGAGGATGTATGTCTGAGTGAGTATCCTCAATACCTCGGAAATTTGGCTGGGGTCCCAAAAGATGTTAAACCAGCAGAGCCATTGAAACAGACTAGAAAAGTAGGCATAAGCTCTCAGCAGCAGGAGAAAGGAAAATCTGGTCCTGATGAGGAGATGACGGAAGAAAAACTCAAATCTCTATTTGAGGACATTCAACTTGAAGAAGGAGTAGAGTCTGAGGAGATGACAGAAGAAAAAGTACAGGCTATTCTTAAACGTGTTCAGCAAGCAGAACTGGAAATGTCTTCAATTACAGGTTGGCAGAATGAGACATCAAGTGGAAACCTAGAGTCCCCCGCTCAAGCTCGAAGAATAACTGGTGGGTTACTAGATCGACTGGATGACAGGTATGGCTCTATTTCAGGAAAAGCAAACTGAAGTGCAGGGGGCCTCTGAATGCTTTGTTTTAAATATGCATTTTAAGCAATGACTCTAAATTACCAGTCAAGTTCTGGAATAATACCTGCTTTAAAGGTTGGTTAATTACGCTAATCTGGAGAGGAAAAGTGAATTTAAATTCAAATATAATTCTCAGAACTATTGAGTTTCTAAAGCAATAAGTAAAAATGTTACATACATGCCAAAGATTTATATGTCATCTTTACTCTGGAAGACTGTACTTTTGGGGCTGGGGATGTAGCTCAGTAGTACAGCACTCACTTGTCTAGCACATGTGAAGCCCAAGCACCACACAAGGGAGAACAGGAACTACACTTCTCTAGTATTTACTTGTATTATTCTTTCCATATAGCCAGTAATTAATGTTTACTTAAGATACTTTAATAAAAGTCCAAATATTTTAAGAATATAAATATTTCTTTTGTTTCTGAACTACAAATACAAAATATTAAAATATAATCAGATACAGTGACCTATGCCTGTAGTTCCAGCTATATAGAAGGCTAAGGTAGGAGGACTGCAGGTTTTAGGCCATACTGATGAGAATGTGTCTCAGAAGAAAAAGGGCTGAGTATGTAACTCAGTGGTACAGTGCCCTGTGGTGTATTCCCCAGTACAAATAATAATAATAATCAAGACATTCCCATCATCCAGCAATAACCATCATTAATATTTTTGTGGAAATGCTAGAGGCATAGCTTTGTGGTAAATCACATGCTTAGTATGTGTAAGTGCCTGAATTCAATCTCCAACATCAAAAAAGAAAAAAAAAATAGTGTATTCCCTATCTTTTATGCACATTTTCAAAAATGCAAAGAAGAAATATATCTGTCCTGGCATAGTAATAAAAACTTAACATTTATTCTCAGTATTATAAAAAAATTAAATATTTTAGCATTTTGTCCTTCCACTTTTCTATATATATTCTCTCTTCAAAAATATTGCCATGTCTATCGTTTGCTATTTATAACCAAAATAATTTCCTAAACATGATTCAGGCTTATTTTTATACTGACCCTGATCTAGAATGGTAAGTCTAGAGACCCTCACACATTTGGTCAAATCCCACCACCAGGTATGCATTTTGTGACTGGATGAGTATCTAAGCTCTATCAATGTTACTTTGCTCATCTTTAAACTACTACTTCCCTCAGAGAGGTTTGTAGATCCAAAAAGAAAGCATGGACCATACCTACAAAAACTGGTGCAAGTAGTAATCTCCTAGTAATGGTAGGCATTATTTTTATTGACTCACATATCAGACTAAAATATTTTTATTTCAGTGGCAGCTAGTAAAAACCTTAGGTTGGATGCAAGAGAAATGATGTTATTTTATAACCATGTGAAATATTTTCATATTGCTGATAAATCTCTTGTGCAATAAAAATTCCCAAAGAGGGACTTTATAAAATTTGCAAAGAGAAGTTTATGAAATTCCTTTTGAAAAATGAAGGCATTAATAAATTCCATATATAGGCTACCGTGGAATCTACTGCAAAGAAGACAAGAAGTGGTAACTTTGATGTCTATGTTCAGATATAGTTATACAATAATTTGCAATTGCATATCAGGAAATGGATTTCAATATAGGAAAAGGTGTTCATTATTATTAAACTAGCTAAAATCCCTTATTTAATGTAAGCTCTGCCAGTGAATTATATTGAAAAAATACTGAGTCATCTTGTTCCATAAAAGTAAGAAAATGACAGTGACTTTGCTTCTGGTATAATCATACATACGGAAATTTAGTGGATAAGCAATGTGGATTGGGGAATGGAAAATTATACTTAAGTCGTAAAAGTAAATATCCTATGGTATTTCACAGTCTGCTGAGATTGTCGTCTCACACAAAATACGGTGTGATATTTTAAAATCCTTAAAAAAAATGTTCTGCTAACCAGATTTTGATTTAAAGTAGGCACACACACGTTTAACATATACATAAAATACTGCACTAGTCATTGCCTTCTACAGACAAGACACAAAAAACAGTATACAAATTACAAAACAATGAATATAGTCTATACCAAAACTAACATAAAGCTAGTGTAAATTAACATACTGAAACAAGTAAAAAATTCAAAATCAAGTTAAAAGAAAGTGTTGCAAAAGAGATGTCTAAAGGTACAGAAACCAGTTCTCACAGGAAGGAGAAACAGGGTGTGCACCAACATTCTGATCACCAGTGAGGTGGGGAGTGGAGAAAGATGAGTTTCAAGGAAAGCTCTTACGGTTGGAAAAGTGTGATGGCTGGATTCATAACTGAAAACAAAGAACTAAAATCTGGGGTTCTTGGTGATACTAGAGTTTCAAGAACTTTTTGTCCATCAGGAAGTTTTATGTTTTGTTTTGTGATATGACATTTTGAAATACCCTTCCCTTTTAATTACTGGGATTGGAATTCTAAAGTATATCTGCAAACAATTTAAGATGTAGAATTTAAGAAGCTCTTGAACTTCAATTAAAATCTGGCATGGGCCAGGCATGGGGCACATGCTTGTAAACCCAGAAACTCAGGAGACTGAGGCAGGAGGATTTCAAGTTCAAGGCCAGCCTCTGCAATTTAATGAGTTCCTAAGCAACTCAGCAAAACCCTGTCTCAAGACAAAAAATAAAAAGGGTTGGAGATGTGGCTCAGTGGTTAGGCACCCTAGGTTCAATCCCAGGTTAAAAAAACAAACCAAACAAATTTAAAAACTGACATAACTAGTGTGAGTAGCCAGTTGTGATGTCGGGGATGCCTGGAACCTGTGCATACTTCCCCATAACCCCGCCCATGAAAATTCCTGAGTTTAGATCCACTCACCATATTTTTCGTATCTTCAGAAGTACTTAAAAAGAATGGCTATTCAAATTTTGGAGGCTCTAAAGCCATATGTTGCCATTGTAAATTTACACATTTTATCTTTTGCAGCCCTGACCAGTGCAGAGATTCCATTACCTCATATCTCAAAGGAGAATCCGGAAAATTCGAAGCTAATGGAACCCATGCAGAAGTCACACCGGAAGCAAAGACAAAATCTTACTTTTCAGAATCCCAAAATGATTTAGGAAAACAGAGTGCTAAGGAAACTCTGAAACCAAAAATACACGGATCTGGTCGTACTGAGGAACCAACGTCACCACTAGCAGCATATCAGAAATCTCTGGAAGAAACCAGCAAGCTTGTAATAGAAGAGCCTAAACCCTGTGTGCCTGTCAGTATGAAAAAGATGAGTAGGACTTCTCCTGCTGATGGCAAGCCAAGGCTTAACCTCCATGAAGAAGAGGGATCTAGTGGGTCTGAGCCAAAGGTATGTCCTCTGGTCATCCAGAATGTCATCCTTGAAATTAAAAGTACTGATGTTTAGCTTCTTTTGATTAATCCCACAGCATACGACTCAAGATTCTATTTCTAAATTATAAAAAGTTGCTGCAAAAATGGTGGAAGTAAAGGAAATACTGAGTAAAATATGCCATTTGATCATACCTTTACTCATTGGGTAGGAAAAAGGAATAAGCATTTCTTTAGCCCTTTTCAAGATACATTAAGTAACGAGCTTGAGGTCCAATATTGTCTGAGATTTAGATTTTTCAACTCCAAACCCAGTCTTCTCTCTTATGGAAGGAGGAGGATAATTCTGCTCTTTCTGATTCTTGGGCATAATTTAAAGAGTATATGGCATCTTAACCATCCAAAAGTTCTATAAGGTCTTTTGTCTGAAAGTATTTTGAAAATTGAAGAGACACAATTATCAGGCGGCTTATGACGTGGGTTGGCAGCAGTCAGAAATTTAAAGTTAGAAGAATCATTTTTAAGTTGATAACATTTTTTTCTAGTAATTTAAAAACTGTCCTGTGAAAGAATTATAAACTTTCTCTTTATTTTGATATGGTTTTGTGGTATCATCTAATGGATTTTTTAAAATTCTTTGAGGTTGATCATTTTTATATTAAAATATGTAAACTGAAATTATGACTCCAAGATGGATATTAAGAAAATATAGATGAGTTGTACTTCCTACACTTTTACTCCTTTTCATGCTCTCAATTTTTGTGTATTTTGGTTAACTATGCAACAGACATATAAACACTGACAAAAACAAAGTCTTTCCTAAAACAGTAAGTTCACAATTAATTTGAGGTTTAAAAAAACTTGAGCATAAACTCTCATACTCTCTGGCTAATTGTCAATTTATCAACAAATCCTATCCTTTCCTTTCTGTAAACTTATCTTTTGGTTATTTTACTGCTTGTTATAAGCTTTATGGTTTGAGTGTTTCTCCAGCTTTTCACTTCTCTCTTGACAGCTATAGTTTTGAATATTATTTTCTCTCTTTGACTTGACTATATTTAAGCAGAATGAATTTGGATGGAATGTTCCCTTTTAAGATGAGCCTACAAAATATAGGGAGAAGTAATAACATAACTAATATTTTACCTATAAAGACTTATTCTGCAAAAGCCTATTAAAAATCAACATAGACATTCTGCAAGTCACTGTACAATATAAATAAGTACTGCTCTGTGTGTACATGTGCACATGTCTTGGCCACTGGGAAACCATACTGGCATTATCATAAAGAGGGTTGAAAGTGGAAACTCAGCTGCGTTCATTAGTAACGGAAATGAATTTCTATTAGAAAGTGCTTTCAAGATCTCTTATAAATGAGTCTATACCTTTGGTATTGGTTCATTTCTACTCTAATGATTAAATACTTCATAACCATAAAAAAAATCCATAATGAAGTTAAAGCTTTTGGGATATATGAGTGACCTCACAAGAAATCCAAAGATGTTCAGGATGTGTCTTTCGTGGCTCTACCATAGTGTGTAGCAACCAACTAGGTCATCTGATGTGTGATCTCAGAAAACAGTCCCCTTTTTATCCCCTAAAAAATCAGGTCAAAAGTCCGGGTGCTGCTCTTACACGGATGACTGCCTGCTGTTACAAGGTAAAATTCTACTATTTTCTCCCTCTTTTTATACAGCAACACATTTGCAGGAATACTGAGAAAATTCCATTTGTACTACTAAAATTTCCCCCTTTACCAATTCCTAGGGAATTCTCTTAAAGGAATTCTCCTGAAATTCTACTACAGCCTTCTCTCTACCCTTTCTTTTACCTTAAGTCTACCAGAGACTGACTACAGGGAGAAAGTAGAAACTGAAACTTGGCCAAACGGCCACTTTGCCTTTATGTCATCTTTATGTAAGGGCTTGGTCTCAGGATTCTTGATAGGACTACTATCTAATTGATATCTAGGTTTGTTGTTAGTATTTCCAGTAATATATGTTCTTGTGCTTTTGAATTTACCCAAGTGAAACCCTTTTCCCAAAATAAGCTTCTTTCTGTGGATAATTCAAATTCATTTTTTCCTTTTGCCTCATCCAACTCATTAATCCTAGAATACTGGTGAGCATTTGTCTTCTTTAATGAGTATGAGTTCCTCTTAACTATGTTTTCTGCCTTGTTGAGCCATTGAGAACCTCCATTCATAATACAGTAGTTAGATCTTTCTAAGTTTCCCAAATTTACTGTCCTTTTCTGAAATGTTTTAAAACATAATGTGGAAATTAGCTTTCAAATTCTTAATTTCTTGCAAGGATACTAGCTGGTATTTCCTCTGGAAAACATATTATTCAATGGACTATTTTGTTCAGACGAAATGTCCTATAAAATCAAGGTTGATATTACTTTAGCATACTTGTCAAGTTTATCTTTGGTGGGGAAAAAAGTGGCTTACTTCATTATCTATGCAACTAACATTTTATACATTATTTTATCTAACACCTATACTTGCTGTTACAATTTTTGGGTTTTTTTTCCCTACTGTTTTTACACACATTCTCACTCTTCCAATGGATATTAACTATAATTCCTATCTCCAGATTTGAGGTAATTACCAAATTCCATAATTACAATTTAGAAATTCAGTAAGTGCTCTTTACCATGGCCCTTAATTCAAAACCAAAGATATTTTCCCCTTTGAATTATGAACTGTTTGCCACTGGGAGTTTTTCCTGATTCTTACCCTTATTGCTTAAAAAAATAACATTTTGTGCAATTACTACATTCTTAGTTGCACCATATCCTTGGAATGTTTTAGGTTTTAATTTCATATCAGATCTTTAAAATGTCAATCTTCCATGTCTTACTCCTTCATTCATTTGAATAAACTTAGTAATAGCTGTATTGATAATAATCTGCTGATACAGATTTATGTGTCACATTATGCTGTTTTCAAATACTTGTTGATAAAGATGTCAAATTTGACCAAAATTTCATATAAATCGGAAATATGACTTGGTAGATTGAGCGAAATGTGACCCAGACTATAAGGTAATACATTCAAGGCAAATGTATATTTAAAACTAGTTGAAAAGGAAATAAAAGTTTCTTCAGACTAATAGTTTTTAGTTTCAGAAGCCAAAAGGTTCTATAATTATTTTTAATAAATTATGATTTAATTACCTTGATCTTTACCAACAGTAAACATCCATGTATACACACACATATACAGACTAATTGGAATGCTGCTCAAAATTTTTCTTCCACTTAAATTTATCTTAGTATTCTCTCAAACATATATCATAATAATCCTTGGTAGGGGAAAAACAACAAGTAAATAATTCTTTCTTGATTTCCCTTCTCAGAATGTCTTTTATTTTAAATGTGATGGTAAAATTATACTAAAAATGCATTTATCAGGACTTAAGAGACAGTGAGAGTGATTCAAGCTCAGAGGAGGAACGGAGAGTCACTACCCGAGTTATTCGCCGGCGTTTGATTATTAAGGTATCCCACAGCCAGATCATTATGGGCCACTGCTATATTACTAGAAATTTCTTTCATGTGGTTTTGAAAATCAGCATGCTTGGTAACTAAATGACTCTGTGTATGTTTCTTTAAACACTTGAAAGTTTACAAAAATCTTAAAAAGCCATGTTGCATGATAGTGAGTATTCTATACAGGCCTGTTGACTTGATGGTTCTAATTTTATCTGAGAATTCTTGTAGAGGTGGATTCTGTCTTGGTGAGAGGGTAGTTCATATCACATGAGATGTTCACTTGAAACCTCAGTCAAATGAGGTAAGATAAAGAAGAAAGATCATGAAATAAGGAAAAGGATTCCTTCTCAAATTCCTGCTGCCTTAATTTTTTAAATGAAAATCAAGTCTTCATTATGCAAATTTTAGGTTATAGCCTGGCATGAATATATGTGACACAACCCAAGTCAAGCAAAAATTTCTGAAATAGGTGTTTTAAAGTTTTTGTTTGTTTATTTGTTTGTTTTTTTTAAGCACTGGGAATTGAACCCAGGTCCTCATGCGTGCACGGGAGCACACTACCACTGAGCTACACCCCCAACCCTGAAATAGGTTTTTAACTATACTAACATGCACTGAAAATAAATGCTGCAGTTTTAAGTATAGAAGACAATTTTTGCTAGAAAAGTATAATTCCACCCTTCTATAGCACAGTTGAAAACACTATGAATATTTGAAGCCCTGACCTCATACATGGTCAAGTCCCCGAAAATGCTCCTTGCATTATGCCACTTGTTCATTACTATCTTTAGAGAGATCTTTCTTGAGGTTAGAATAATTGAGTGTAGAGAACAAGGAAGTCAATTATAACTTGAGGCTTTTTGGCTAGTAGCTCTAGAGAGAACAAGAATTGTCCATTGAAAATAGTTTATCAAACTTATCCAATCCCAAAGTGTTAGGAGACCCAACAGAGAGTAGAGAAGCTGGCTTACATATCCAAAATGTCTTAATCCTGCTGCTTTGTGCTTTTCACAAAGATCAGATGAAAGAAGACACTGTAATACAACTTTTTCAAGATTCTGGAAACAGAAGTCTAAATTTTGAGTTGTCCCCCAAATCAACTGTGGTATCAATAGGGTGCCTTTAATAAACCAACAGTTGCTTCTTTGGAAATATTACTAATTTCTGTCTAGCATAATTATAATGATTCTGCCTAGCATATTTGTAAGGATTCAACCTGCTTAGAGAGTAAAATCCTCATAATCACCTGTCATTTGTTCTGTGGGTTGGGAAGGAGATGCTTGATTCAGGTGTTAAAGGCATCTTTCTGAAGGTGTTAAAGCCATACCCTTTGCTTAGGTTTCATATAATCAGCATCTTATAACTTGCTTTTTATGCTTAACATATGACATACTCAGGTTGCATCCAAATTCATTTCATTCTTTAATAATAGCTGCCCCTAATAGAAGTGGACTCTCCTCCAAGACAAGAAAACAATCATGCAAAATAAAATAACCCAAAACAACAGCGACATTAACACCCTGCTAGAATTCTAGACATATACTAAAAATCAGCTTTAAAGTTATTTTATAAGGGTGCTTTGGGCTTAACATGATTAATATATACCATATTAATATTACATATTGATATTATATAATACATATTATATATTACACATTAATATTACATATTTTGGTCTTTTAAGCTTAAACCCACATTAATATTACATATTAAGACCAAAATACCAAATGATGCTATTGGCTTCATGGAGCAGAGGAGTCCAATTCTCCTCAAATATCCCTTCTTGATGTTAGTGTAATGTTAGGTTAAATGAGTGAAATCATCAGAGAATAGGTTTTATAACTGGGGAGAGCATTATATAACAAATCACAAACAAGCTTTGAGAAAGGCCTTTTATATGTGATGAAGAAATCAAAGGCTAAGAATAGCTACAATTATTCAAAATTACAGGCATAATAAAAAGTACTTTGTTATATATATAAGATCCTTTTCAGGTAATATTTTTTTCTGTTCTGATTTTTGGAGCAGTTGAAAAGAATCACATCTGTTGCTTTTCTCTTTACTCCACATGGTGGTATCTTTCTAAAGTACAAGAGCACAAGGACTACTAGTGTATGGTAAATATGACATTAGAATCACATCTGTCAAAAACATGGAATGTTAGGACCTAAAGGTGTCATCAAGACTGAAATTAATCTTTTTCCTTGATCACAACACTGGATACTGGAGGTGAACTGATTTACTCAAAATCACACAGCTGGGTGGCAGCAGCTCTGGAACCAGATCCCTAACCCTATAGTGAAGTGCTTTTCCCACAACACTATAGTTCTCTTCCAGAACAAAACAAAGGAATACCTTTTGCTAAATCAGGCACTTGGCTATTCAGACATTTCCAGTAGTACATAAGGGGGCAGAGTTAGACTCTCATTGGTGGAAACTATTTGGTAGGGCTAGAATTTAACCTACTTCATGGATGGTCTTTGTCCCTGCACTGAACCAGCAGAGTTAACACTGATGGCCACAGTAATCCACCAGCATTTCAGCACTGAAATCTCTTTTGGGTTATTCCATGCCTTCCTGAGCTAGCCTTGCCTGGGAAGTATTCCCCCAAAGAAAACAGCATATGTGCTAAGGATTCCATTGCCACAATCTGGGCAAGTCTTTCTGGCATTGAATTTATACAATAAGTGGAGTGACAGTATAATTTTATGATTTTTCTGTTCACTTTCATAAGTGGACTTTTAAAAACATATCTACTATTTTTCAGAACTCTAGGAAAGAGTTAACAAATTCTCCCATTATGGATGCTGAAATTTCATCAGTGTATTCATTTATTTCTATATAATTTCATAATTCCATAGTGATTTCAAATGCTTAAAAGCAATTTAAGTTATTAACCTATCTTGTGGGCTTATTTTCATTATTTGCTTAGCAGAATCAGTGATTGTTAAAACCAACTCACAACCAAACTATTGCAAAGTTTGATGAGTTAAATACCTGAATTTTTATTTCAATTTTTCAACATTTTTTACTGGCTTTCTAAATAAGAGTTTACATATGTTTTTTCCCAAATCAAGAAATTCAGAAGTATGTGAAGTTCTTTCTACCCATATCATTTCTCAGAGGTAGCCACTGCACATGAGCTTCAGATTGTTTTTACATATATATATGTAAAAACAATATATATATATAGATATATAATAAGTACATAAATCAGGTAATGGATTTCTTAAAATATAACAATGGGTTATGCATAATACTTAGTAACTTGTTTTCTGTAAAATGTCATCCCCCCTTCATGTCTATTTTTAAATAAAATTATATTTTTCCAAATATATGAAACCAACAATAGAAAATATAAATAACATTCCCATAAGATACTTAGTCCCAATCATAGTGCATTTAGATATGAAATCTCTACATTTTCCAATATTCTTCCCTCTTTTGTGTTACTTAAAGCTAGTCATAAACAAAATTAAGGATGAACCAAACCTGAGTCCCGAGAAACATTTTATTTTCTTCCCACCTGTACCACATGAGGCAAAATGAGTCATATGTTACACCCATGATCTATAAGAATACAAAGCCACTTTGTAATAATAAAAGAATAGAATTTTATTAGCAAAACAAAAAGTGTTTTCCTCTTCATTCTGTCACCTTTCTACTGGTTGTGACTTGAAGTAATCAGAATTTTTCTCACCATTGGGAACTGACAAAATGATCAGGGCCACTATCATTCCCATGCCAGTAACACTGAAAAAACTGGGATGTAGCTGTCCTTGTGATCTGCTGTTTTTCCCAGAAAAACCACATCCGCACACTGTACCCATTTCACAAGAAGTTTGACCAACAGGTCAGTAGGTCCCTGGAACACAAGTTCCCACTTAAGATATTTATCCTTATTCCTCAAAACTGGAAGTGGCACAAATCTGAAGATGAATATTAGTGAAGCAGGTAATATGGATACAGTCCAAGTTCTGTTTTCTGTGCAGTTTGTCTTTTTATATAATCATAGCACTATGAAGCAATATTAGGAGCCATCTGAACCCACTAAGCTGCTTATGAGCAGGAGAATATGAGCCCAGCCTGGGAGTTATGATCTATTCCATTTTAACTTACCAGAAAAAGAACTTTAAGAGTTTCCCTCTTCTAAATCCAGTTACTAACTGAAAGATAAAATCAGTACCAAAAGAATTTAATATTATAACTTTCCCCCTACTTTGGACAGTCAGTTGTCACATAAGACTCCTTCACTTCACAGTAGTACTCTTAAACTATGTCGTCTTGAGACATATATCCTCACTTATCATAAGACCTGTGAAAAGCTCAATCTAAATTAGGACTTTGGGGTTGTAACTCAGTGGTAGAGTGTTTGCCTAGCAAGCACAAGACCCTGAGTTTGACCCCCAGAATTGTCAAAAATAAATAAATAAATAAAAATAAGACTTCCTCTGTACCCTTAACGTTTTTCATAAGTCTTTTACAAAATATATATATACATATATATATGTATATATATATATATATATATATATACGCTTAATAAGTTAATTTTTAAATGAAACTAACAAGGGTGATAAATGAGACAAAACTTAATCTACAAAATCTCCAGAGAGATGTGGAATGATTAAAGAAGGAAGATTGCGCTCAGTAAGACAATCAAGTCAGAGCCGTAATCGACTAAAATTTTTCAACAAAGTCTTTTGGTGTTTGTGTGTGTGACTGCATTCTATAATTATATATTTCCAGATTCTTCCTTCTTGGCAGTTTGTTGTTGTCTTTCTTATACATGCTCGAATAGATGTTTGAGGTTTAATGCTTGAAGGTTGTTGGCTGCCAGTAACCATCGGTGAAGCTAGTCTTTCCCCCTCACATTGGAGTAGCAAGTAGAATTCACTACTGCCTTTTCCCAAATTCTGGAGCATGTGTGTGGTGTTTGGAGTGGTGTGGAGATCTCTCCTTCTAGTATGTTGCTAACCTCTATACCACATCCTTTAGGGAGAGGAAGCAAAAAACATTCCTGGTGAATCTGTCACAGAAGAGCAATTCACTGATGAAGAAGGCAACCTCATCACCAGAAAAGTAATTAATAATCAATGAGATTTTATGCTTCTCTTGGAATTTAAATTTTCTGCATTAAAAACACGTTATTTTCATGCTATAGTGTCACCTCTTGAAACAGAAAAATCTCTATTGTTCACTATTGCTTCCTGCAGATCACTCGGAAAGTAATAAGACGAATTATCCCACAAGAGAGAAAACAGGATGAAGTGGTAATGGAAAGGGACTGCCAAGGAAAAAGTAGACGATAAAAGCTTTGTGCACTCCATAGAAAAAGCTGCTAACGGACTGGCATCTGCAGTGTGGCAGCTTGAAGCATTTGCTGCTTTTGACATATGCATTTGGTCAGGGTCAAATTAAAAGTCTTTTCTTCCTAACATTCCTTAATGTTATATATTTTTTACTATCTTCACAAAGATGAATTTATTTATTTTTTGACAGAATATGCCAGTTTGAAGGAGAGGAAGATGATAAACCCCTTTGCCACCCAAAAACCCTTCAGGAGTGGCCAAGCCCTGACCAGGACTGGATCTTGAGCTGAGTGCCTGCCTAGGAAATGGAGGACACTCCAAAGGACAGGAATTGAACAACTGGGTGGCAAAAGCTCAGTTCACATTCCTCATATCAGATCCATACACTTTCCCTTTCCAACATATTCTATAGGGAAATCTGAATTACATTTTCACCTAAAAAGGATCCCCTCTTTGGATTTCCCTATTTCCAGTGTGCCAGTTATAGAACCGAACTCATCACTGACCAGCACAGTTCACCGAATAAAGCCCCATTTCTCAAAGAAAACATTATTTTTCATTTGTTTCCTAGATTTTTACCTTTCCTTATTTAAAATTAGAAACTTTAATAGACTATGTTTACATAAGAAATAAGTGAAAATTTCTCAGCACTATGTTTACATAAGAAATAAGTGAAAATTTCTCAGCACTACACAAGAAAATCAGGAAGGATATTTGTGTTTTCTGTTATAAATGGGGTAAAAACTAGTATTTGTGCAAAAGTCTCATTCTCATGAGCAATGTGTTTCTGGCGCTCAGTGAAGAAAGATCTTGTTTTATGGAAAGTCAATGCCTCCTTAGTCTAGGAATGAGAGGACTGAGTTGGTTATTCCACAGACCTTGGAAGAAGAAAAGTTTCTCAGATCTACAGCATTTCCATGTTATTTAGTTCTTGATTAGTGCTTTACCGAGAAACTTCTGTCTCATTATAACAGATCACTTAAAGTTCTTCTGGCTTAAAAAGTCATGAATTGTGATTTCTTTTTTTGATTGGGGTTTGGTTGCCTTGCGAGTTTTAATGACAACTTCTTGTAGCTTCTTTTTAAAGTGTATCACTAACCTGCTGAATTATTGTGAAGGACAGTTATCGCATATTTATCTTTACTGTGCTTTTGCTTGCCTCCATGATGCTAAGCTGTGTGGTTAAGACAAACAGATTGTATGTCTTTTTGAACTTGAAGTAACAAAGTGCTTTAAACAGTTTCATTTATCCTAATCTAGCTTCCAGGGACTAGAATGGAAATTATAACTAAAACTCTTTCACCACAAAATCTTAATGTGTACATTCCTTTTAAAGCAGGGAGAAGGTTATAAGGTGAAGACGAAGAAAGAAATACGGCATGTGGAAAAGAAGAGCCACTCCTAACAGTGAACGGTCAGTCAAGGTGTGAAGTGTGCTCGTATCCACAAGAGTGGGACTTAAATTCCTCTGAAGCTTCTAAATTTCCCTTAAAAAGTGATTCAGATCTTCCCCTTCATCCTTTTCACTGAATTTCAACTTTGAAAAATCCAATGAGCTGTTCATTTTCTTTTTAGGTTTTTGGAGACACATACATACACACACACACATACACACACACACACACACACACACACACACACAAATTTCACTAATAAACTTTCTCCTGAAAAATTAGGTAGGAATTTAAATATAAATGATGTTTACAAAAGTAATTAATTTTTGAGTCTCCTGTTCTCTAATATCAGGAGCTTACTATGAAATGCAATAGCCATGTATATTCAGCAACAAATAATTCTCATGAATATACTTTTCAGAGTTGTGTTAATTAGGCTTTCACCATTTTAGTTTAACAGCATCTGAGGATATACTTTTGTTTGAAAGATAGTACCAAGTCAAAATAAGTAAAGTTCCATATAAAAACAAAAACAACAACAACAACAACAACAAAAAAAAAAAACAGTTAACTAAATGGCACACTGTTTTGATTTTAGTACTGGGGCTTGAATTCAAGGCCTCACACTGGCTAGGCATGTACTTTGCCACTGAGCTATATCCCCAGTGCTTTATTGAGACAGGGTCTTACTAAGTTATTAAGGGTCTCACTAAATACTGAGGCTGGCCTTGAACTTGTGATCCTCCTGCCTTAGCATCCCAAGTCACTGGGATTATAGGCATGTGACACTGCACTCAGCCATTTTAATTCTTTTTTAAATGTTCAATAAGTGAACTTTCTTTAAAATTTTTAATATTACAGCTGACATTATTTTCCTTTAACGTTGTTTTTCTGAATTTTTACATTGACCTGTTTCTTTCTACCTGGCTAAAATTAGAAAGGCCCTTTGGGGGCCGGGCATGGTTGCACACATTTACAATCCCAAATAGTCAGGAGGCTGAGGCAAGAAGAGTACAGCTCAAGATGAGCCTGGCAATTTAGTGAGATCCTATCTCAAAATAAGAAGGACTGGGGACGTATAGTTCAGTAGCGAGCGATTGTCTGGGATGGGCAGGACCCTGGGTTCAATCCCCAGCAGTGGGGGGAAAAAAGGGAGGCCTTGGGGTTGAAGAAACAATTTTGAAAAGTTGCCCATAACTCTGAAAGGAAAAGCAGAATCATGTCTTTAGGGCCATCTACTTTTATCCTCCTCTAAGCCCCATGTAGAGGTTTCACTTTCTTGTATTTGTTGTTTCCTATCTACTAAGAATCCTGGTATATGGTGTGCTCAGATGAGGAACTTGAGAAATAATCTAGTTTCAGTATGCCTAAATTTATATGTGAGCACACTAAGACCCAGATAAGTTCTTAATTTCCCCCCTTCCAATTTTATCATTTGTTTATCCACTCTTATTTAACCACCTATGAAGTTTTCTGCATGAGCACAGAATTCACTGGTAAGCAACACTTAACATGGTAACTAAGCATAACTAATCAATCACATCAGTATTTGATGTCATTGAGAAAACTATAACTGCAGATGCTCTGGAAATATTTACTACACATACTCTCCCAAGTACTTTGTGTGTGTTCTTCATTTACTTCTAATGGCCACTCCTCTTGGATAGGTGCCCTTATGATTCCCATTTAATGGAAAAAGAAAAGACCCAAAGCGATTAACTGCCCAAGTTCACGTAAATAAAAATGACAAATAGGATGCAAACCCTAACAAGCTGCCTTCAGAGGCCATATTCTCAATGTTTATTAGGGCCTTCACCTGGGTCTGAATGGTGACAGGGAAACTTTACTTGAGAATGTCAAGTGTGGGTTGAGTTTTAATGGATGAACAGGATTTATTTATCTCTGTAAGGATTCTGGTCTTCACCCTAAAACCAGTAGGAAACCATGGAAGGTTTTTAAGGCAAGGGTGGGATATGACCTAGTATCTGTTCTTCATCACTCACTGCAGATGCAAGTTAGAGAATGAACTGTAGGGAGCAATAATGGATGAGTGTAATGTTGAGAGACTATTGCAGATGCTAGCTTTGGACACGACTGGCTTTTTATTTGATGAGAAGGATGATAAAGAAAATTCAGGATGGCATCAGTATAGCAGTGTCTAATAACACATGTATCATGCACTTTCTACTGTTAAACTGGTAAAAGACTAATATGTGTAGAAGATTTCTAAAATATTGAGTTTGATATCTTGAATTAATTCAAACAACTCTAAGTGATAAATGAACTAGAAGACGATTCAGTCAGTTTCAGTACAATCCTGATAGTTTAGCAACTTACTCAATCATATACACAAATTCCAAGTGGGAAAGAACCAAAAAGATCACTTACACCTGGGCCATTTTTCTACAGTGACATAGTTAGGATTTGTGAATAAATAACACCAAAAGAATATATGATGATACTAAACTTTTTAAAATTAAAATTAACTTAAAATTTCTCTATTAATATAGAAATTACTTGGTTACTGAATATACAAGCAGCTTTAAGATTATAAATAATCACCATGTAAAGAGGTTGTCAGAGTTGGGCATGATTGGTGCATGCCTGTAATCCCAGCTACTCAAGAGGCTAAGAGAGGGGGATCTCAAGTTTGAGGCCAGCCTCAGCAATTTGGCAAGACCCTCAGCAACTAAACAAAACCCTGTCTCAAAATTTTAAAATGGGCAGGGGTGTAGCTCATGGTAGAGTATTTTCCTAGCATGTGTGAGGCTCTGGGTTTGATTCTCCAGTACTGCAAACAAAGTAGTCATGTTCACTTGCACTCAGGAGACAGACATTCAAGTAGATTAATTCCTATGAATGTGAAAATAATTTCTACATAAAGCAAACAACATGTCAGATGGAATGAACAGTCAGATGGCAGATGGTCTAATTCTACTTTCCAGGGTGGTTTTTACCTTCCATTACATGAACATAGGAATTGAGTTCCAGAATACTGCCTGGAATTCCTGGACAATGAATGTAATACTCTGGGAAAAAAAATAATTTGCAAATATACTGAGAATCTTTATAGTCCTTCTAGCTGTTTCTTTTTTAAAAACAACTAAGCAAGTAGAATGTTGCCCAGTTTCACTGAATCTCTGACTAAATCTCAGAAATTTTTATTTCCCATTCTAGAACCATTGACTTCTCAGCTATCTAAACCCCATACCTGCTTTTCTTTAATATGAAGTCACAGACATCCTGTTTTAAGGGGAAAGATTTCTTTTAAGGATTTCAATATAGTATAAGCTGATTTGTAGTTTACAAGGTAATATTTTGATGTAATCCATCAAATAAATGTTTAGGCAGACCAGGCCAATTTTGCTTACAACCTTTTACAGATGAGAATACTAAAGCTCAGAGGTCAGATGATACATCTGCTGTTACATAGCTTAGGACTGGAAGAGAGAGGACTTGATGCAAGATTATTGATACTCAGTCAACTGCTCTATCATACTGAGTGTCTAAGAATGTTCATGCATTAAACTGATTCCTGTCAAATGATTATTGTATGCCTGGTAGTAGGTTTAGTCATTATATACATTACCTCATTTAATTACTAAACAAATGCTATTGGGGTTGTTTTTTGAAATAAAAAAACTAATGTTTAGAAAAGTTAAATGATTTACCCAAGATCCCACCATTAAGAATGAAATCTGAACTCATCTAAAACCTAAGTTCTTACATACTACTCACATTAATAGAGACTCACATGCAAAATTTGAGTCAAATACATTCCAAAGGAACTTATGGTAAATTTCTTCATACTCAGCTTTTTGTCCTTTAAAAAAAAGACAACAAATCAAGACTTCATTTTTAATGTATCCACAATCTCCAGATTTTTACTTCAGATACCATTAGAGGGCTGATGAGTGAGGTCAGACAATGTAACATCCTCAGCTCAAAGCCATGACAAAGACTTACATTGACAAATAGTTACATCCCAAACCTCCTTTGATAAAATTCTGAGGACCTCACTCCAAACATATGGAAGCCAAGAGAACTTCAGCTTACTAGTACAGTACTTTATCTGAGGTCAGAAAGTTGAAAATTGGCTGATTTTGTTCATTCCCTCAAAGACCATCTGCCTGGCTCAGAGTGGAAGGGCTACATATACAACAGTTACCAAACCTCCATGTTCCCTGTCTTTCTAGATTTCCTCCTCTGCAAGTGGGAAAGAGATGGGACAAAAATTTAAGCCCCAAAAATATAAAGTCCAAGATCCAATGAAAGAAATGTGTACACAGATTTGGGAGTTAGGGAAAATCTCTCTACAGTCAAGACATTTAAGAACTCCTTAGTGAGCAAGGAACAGTGGCACATGTCTGTAATCCCAGCAGTTTGGGAAGCTGAGGTAGGAGGATCATGAATTCAAAGCCAACCTCAGCAATGGTGAGGCACTAAGTAACTCAGTGAGACCCTGTCTCTAAATAAAATACAAAAAAGGGCTGGGAATGTGGCTCAGTGGTTGAGTGCCCCTGAGTTCAATCCCTAGTACCCCCCAAAATAAAACCTCCTTAGTGGTGCCAACTATGAAAAGAGTGACAAGAACTACAAAGGATACAGCATTTATGGGGCATCGAGGTAGGAAAAAGCCTGCCATATTTGAGGAAATCAGTGTACCAAAATCTGGGGAGATGGGATGAGGCAGACACAAGATAAAGTTAGAAATGCAGTTATCATTTAGAGCCCTGTAAGTTGGAGGCAATGATTAGATTTAATTCTAAGATAAATCTAAGCCAGAGCCTGACCTAATTTTTTTTTCTTTTTTTATTTTGAGAGCATACTGTGTTAGAGAATGGATAAGAAGAATAAAATTAAAGTGACCTGTTAGGAAGTTATTGCTACAGCCCAACTAAGCCATAATGGGGGCTTGGACTAGACATGAGCAATAGCTTTAGGAAGATCTATGGCACTTGATAGATTAACTTTGGGGTAGAGTTAAGTCTAAAACAACTCCAGGTTTGTGGTATAAGCAACTAAGTCATAGAGAAAGCAGAAGTGAAAGAGAAATGGATTTTAAGATGAGCATCAGGCATACAGGCTTGAACTCATTTGAGTTTGAAGTGCTTAGTGACATCTAAGTATTTAGAAAAGTCTCGAACTCTAAAGAAAAAATACGACTCAACATATAATGTTGGAGTCTGAAGAAATGGGTTTTGAACACTAAAGAACAGCTGTGATTACCTACAAAGAAAGTTGAAGTGAGCAGAAAATGATCTTGGGAGTGAGTCCTAAGGTACAACAACATTCTCAGAGTAGTTTAAGAGGTCATAGAGGAAGTCAGTGGTAGAAAAGAGTTTCAACTCAAGGCCTTCAGTTGAGAGAAACAAAAAGAGGGCAAGACAATGGAAAGGAGAAGGCAGATTTGAGGAACATTTTAATTATCAGATTAATTCTACATAGGGAGTGAGTGTGATGACATCAGGTGTTGGGAGAAATCATAGTTCTTGGCTGGCAGCAGTGAATGTCTCAAGTGTGTAAAGAAAACCTTCTCACATTCACACCTGTCAGAAAAACCTGCAGAGAGGAGCATTCCGCTGTGGCCACCTAGGAAAGTAAACAACTGCCCCCAAATTGACCTAGTGTTACCAAGGGAACCTGTGTAGGAGCCTGATGGTCTGATCCCCCGTGGCACATTGTGATTGGGCAAAAAGTCTATAAAATATGGTTATTCCTACAATAAACGAGTTTGCAGGCTGCTTGCCACAAGTCTGCTTTCACCCAACTCCTGGAGTCTGGGGGTCTTAACTCCGCAGCCCTTACCTGCACCTGAGCTAGCCTGGCACCCCTACAATCAGGGTTGCTAGCTTACATGTAATTATTAACAAAAAGATTGCACCTAAGACCACAAAAACAAATTTAGGATTGAGGAAGCCCAGGTGAGGAACTAGCTTTTATAGATGCTGTATGTGCAGTACCCTCAATATTTGTCAATGATTTCAAACAAGTCTGACTGAGCTAGAGATCTTAATGTGGCCACCTTTGTTTCAGGTGTTAGAAGTAAAGTGACCTGAGTAGATGGACCTACCAAGCAATTTACTAGCAGTTTACTAGCTATGTGTGCTTGGGCAAGTTACTTCTATATCTTAATTTCTTCACCTCTATTATTATCTCAGTAGAGTAGAGAAGGGGCTTGAAATTAAACTTCAATGAACAGCAATAACCCTCTTCCCAATAGGATAACAGTAACATAACTCAGAATTGGTTCTAGAATTAAATGAGTTAATACATGTAAATTACTTAATAGTAGCAGCTAAGCCCACAGTAAACACTCAGTAAGCATTAGCTATTCTTATTAGTATGAGGTAAGAAAAAACCAAGAGGAGAACCTTGAATGGCCTGAGTGATGGAGGCTTGGGAATTAAGCAGCAGCCAGGGACACTTATAAAACAGTGGGAGAAGTCAGAATGGCAGTGTCACTGAAATCCTCATGAGATGGTTTACTTCCAATTATTCCTTATGCTGTTTCTCATAGTAACACTGGGAAATTAGTAATAAGGAATGAGAATACCTGTTTTACTAAAGAATGAATGCGACAGAGAGAAGGTCCCTGAGTCTGCAGTTAATGACAGGTCTGGATTTTAACCTCCATCTCCAGAATCTTCCTCCAGGAAGGCAAAGTCATGACCTACATTGCTTCACTCCTAATTCAGGACCCTGCCCTTACCTCCAGCTTATTTTCCCAGAATTCATTTGTAATGGATGTTTTTATTTTTCTTATTCTTAAAAATATATATATGTGTGTGTGTGTATCTCATTAACCAAAAGCCTTGGCTTCAGGGTAGGAGCAAGGTCCTAGAGTTAGGTAGTTTGACTGCCAATTCTAACTCCACTGCGTGTTGTATTTCCTGGAGCTTCTTGTTAACCTCTGTGACTCTATTGTCTTATATATACAATGGGGGAGATAATAATACCTCTTTGTTATTAAGATTAAATAAGTTAACCACTTTGGAACAGTGCCTGGCACATAATAAACATAAAAATTATAAGCCAATATTTTTCTAGTATTTTCCTTTATTCCTACTGGCCCTATAACTTCGGGTATTTTTTAATCACAAGTCACTTTAGAAAAGAACAAACTCAGAAATGCCCCATCTATTGGTATCAGTTGAAGAACAAGTCTGCCTGAATTGGGAATTATTTTACAACTAAATTGTAGTTCGTTATAATTATAATTAGGATTATTGCATAGAAAAAAATATTCTTGGCTCTATGACCCCTGGAACTAGAGAAAGGAGAAGGGAAGGAAGAGGCAGATGGACAGGGGAAGAAAGAAAGAACTAGAGCAAAAAAAGTCTGTCCTTCATGCAAGGTGTATGATAAAGGCTTTTCTTGAGCTATGACAAATCTCACACTGAATGAGAGGTGACCCACAAAAGTAGATTAAGGGGCTCTTCTTCCAAGGAGACTACATTGGAAACAAACTTAAAACATAGAGAAAGATCTGATGATTAGAAAAGGTAGGAAGGAGTGCAGGTCAATACAAATTGTGAGCTAAGGAAAGGTTGGAAAACAATGAAGTCGATACTGGGCATGTAGTTATATGATCCTCAAAGTAAGATCTGTGGACCAGCAGTTATCAGAATGGCCTGGGATCTTAAGAAATACAGAATGTCTGGGTTTACCCCTGACCTATGAGATCAAGGCCACATTTGAGGATCACCCCAGGTGATTTATAAGCATATTAAATTTTGAGAAGCACTTCTCCAGGACACATCACTGGCTCTCAAATTTTGTTGAACACTGGAATCATTTGAAGAGGTTTTAAAAAATTGTATCCTGGGCCCCATCGAAAGAAATTCTTTATAAGTCCACATGGAATGTGGGCTAGACATTAGGACTTAAAATTTCCCAGATAATTCTTTTGTTCAATCAGGTTTAAAATCCACTAGAAATTATGAAACAAAGGATAGTGGGAAATAGAAAGTTTTAAAATGCATTGGGATGGACTTCAGAGAGCTTCAGATCCTGCTAAAGATATAGAACCTTTTTTTTAGACTAGGTGCTGGGAACTAAAAACTGCCTGTAAAGGAAAGTTAGGTTCCTTTATACACATGACTTGAAGATGTGAAGTACAGTATTTGAGAATTATCAACTGCCATGAAAAGCCATTTACTTGCTGGGTTTTATTTTTTCTGTATTTTAAAATGTTTCTTAAAAAAAAAAATCACTGTGATAAAACAGGAATGATTTTTCTGTGTTAGTTTCTCCTGCCTTTGAATGTGAAGGGCATACCAAACCCAAAGAAAAATTCCTAAGTCAAATGTGTCTATCTCAAAATGTGTCTATCTCATATCCATTATCTAAACCTGGCAAGGGGAGATGATTCAGAATCCTATTTCTTAAGTGCCATTGATGATTCCTGCCTTCACACTGTCCCTTCAGTTGGCATTTTCGTCATAGTTTATACAAAGTGTCAATGTATAAGGTTCTAATGCTTTTTGTGCAACATTGTACTTGGTATAAAGTTTTTTGTCCAATTCCTCAATTCTACACAGTTTTTTGTCCAATTCCTCAATTCTACACACTGATTTTGTGATTGAGAACAAGAGATTTATAAGGGTAACTCCCACTTTTTTTTAACTATCATCCAGAACATAACTAAATATAAATGGACATAGCTAACAGCATTTTTAAAAGTCTAGAAATTATTTCTAGAAAGATAGTATTTGCTTATACTGAGGAAGAAGAGAAGGACTTTAATATGAAATTAACCTGGTAAGTTGGATTGATTTATTTTGAAGAAAACATCGAAGTTCTCAAGTTACAGTGATCTCACAGCTACATAAATTTACTAAAAATTATCAAAGTATATTTATAATAGATGAAGTACAATTTATAAATTATATACCAATTCAAGTGTAAAATGTGGGGGCAAGTGTAACTAGAGAAAACTGCTGACAACTCTCCAGTTTTAAGAAAATGGCGAGAGTGGTGTGGTAGTAACTTTATCGGATCATCTAAGAAGACTGGTGCCTGGAAGATTAGGATTAAATGGTAGAAACAGAGGTGCGAAAATCCTGATCTTCTTACTAGGATTTGCCCACCCTCTGTAATGTGATCTACAGAAATGAGTCACTATCCTTCACTAGAACTTCTGCAGAGTCATGGGAGAGGGGGTGGTGTTGAAATCACCCAAGGAGGAATGATACTTTGGTATTCTTGGCTCCAAGCAGTAGTGACCTGGGACATGGAGGTCAGTAACATTTTTAAAACAAAAAAAGGAAGCCCAGACCCACAGTGGGAAGATGAGGAAGTGCTGTTCTAATGTGTTCACACGTAAGACAAGGTGTCCTGGGTGATCCATCTAAAGAGAAACTTGTCTGGGGTAAGTCAACAACCTCAAAGTTGCTGGGAATATGCTCAGGCCCCCAAGAGAAGCAAAATTCTGAAGGTTCTCGATCTGTGAAGAACAACTAGTTGTGTATTGGAGTGATCAGGGTTATTCTTAAAATCGTTCTTACCTTACTCAGGATTTCTGCAGTGGCTGTCTTGTTCTCAGACAAGTGTTTAAGTTTTTCAGTTTTTCTCATTGAGCCAGAAAAAAATGACCACATGTAGGAAGAACTTTGTTTCATGGAAAAGAATTCATACAAAAACCACCGAAGTATGGAAACCTCACTAGGCACAATGGTGCATGGTTTTAATCCCAGCTACTGGGGAGGCTAATGCAGGAGGATTTCATGTTCAAGGCCAGCCCGGGCTATTTAGCGGGACCTTGCCTCAAAATGAAAATGGGCTGGGGATGTTGCTCAGTGCTTTAGTACATGTGAGTTCAATCCTTCGTACTTTCTCTGCCAAGAATGTCGATTTATTTTGACACATTAAGACCGGCCATAAAGCACTGATGCTTTATGCAGGAATCATTCAGTAAGACAAGACATTCTCAGCGGAGCCTCCATATAAAAGCGCAAATAAACTTATCTCATCAAAACTATTGCAGGCAAAAATGGGAACTGTGTTCTTCGCAATGGTAGAAGTTAGTCTTTAATTTTAATGTCCATGTGGAAAATGATTTCATAGTAATTAATGAAATTGTTTCCCCTTTTCGAAATATTAGTTGTATTTTAGGGGGTGAGGAACTGATAAACCTATAGAAATGATGGAGATACTCTATATGCCAATTTTGGTGCCATGAAAGTCCCAGACCTTATAGATTTTGATATTTATGGAAATCTCAATGATCACCTCTCAGTCACATCATTTTGGCTTTTGACTAAGTAACCTTAGCTTCAGAGTTAGTACAGGGAGAGGGTCTTTCCAACTCAATCTTAAAAACCACAACTACAGTAAGTAATTTTCTATGAAGATCAGAGGGCACCGAGATAATAGGATTGCCTTCCAAGAGCTTTCTAGTACACCCTAAGGCGTTGTCCTCTGAGGCATTTAGCAGGTAGCCTCACTGCCCCATTAGAAAAGAGTGGGCCCTGGTTATCTGAGGTTTTCTAATGAATAGCAAGGAAGGCGCGTTTTGTTTGTTTTTAAAGGAAAGAAAGCTAAACTCACTAACTACTGTCTTTCTCTCTCCACAGGGTCATGTGTTTTTACTGCCAGTGTAGAGAAATTCATGGAAGAAATATCAGCAGGAAGTAAAAAATTTACGGAGAAGGGTGTGTGTTTGCTGCTTCCACACATTAATGGCATGATTTTTTTATGCAAAAAGAAAAACAGAAAACGAAAACCACTCACATTTTAATTTAGCATGAGCCAATTTACAGAGCATGGAAATTCACTTTCATTTCCAGGATTGGCGCGTGTGCAATTAGCAATGCAGTGTGTATACAAGAAGCCATGCTGTTAACAGTTTATCTCAAGTAATTTGGTGTCATTTACAAAAGGAAGAAATTCCTGCCGCCAGAAGAGACAGAAGGAGATAGAATGATCAAATCAAGGAGAAACACTAAAATTACTAAATCCACAACAGCTCGCCTTATTTTTCTTGGACCCAAACTGTCAGGGTATAAACACTATTTGTTTCTTTTATAAAACATCGATAGTTTTGCTGTAAATAATAACACTGTATAAATTCTAACAGACAAATAGAATAAATGTCGATAAGGCACTGCCTCTTAGAACACAAACAGAATACTGCAAATGCATTTAACATAATAGGGGTCTCAAGTGACTTCACCCTAGAAAAGGAGGGAGGGATTCTGGGTGGGGGGGACTCTTCACCGACTCTTGTATATTAGCAATTATAATGTTTGTATATGCAAAACTGCTAGCTTGATTTTAAAAAGAAAAGCAAATCTTTAAAATCTGCTGCAAATTTAAATAATTCCCAAAATGAGGAATTCTGTAGTTCTGTGAAAAATTTTTTCTTCAGAATACTAATATTTTGATGCATGTGTATCACCTTATTTTGATTAAATCTTTTCCAATTTTGCAAACACTACAGTATACTGCAAAACAGAAGATTTTATCTGTAAACACAAAGCCCTTCATCTAATATTTGTTGCTATTGCCAATTTTTCAATGAAATGACCTAAAAATGGAAAAAAAAAAAAAAAACCTATACAGTAGTTGCTTTAGGGGGAGGGGGGGTGCTGTTAGTGCTTAAAAGGGGGTAATGCTTGCCGCTATAGAGGTGGATGGTGCTCATAAGAGGCCCCAGCTGGGGGGATTTAAAACAGACTGAACAGAAATCCTTAGCTAGTAGAATGGCAGCACGCTATAAAACTATTCCTGTATCGTGTACCAGCCATGAGATGTAGACACCTTTCAGTAAACCAATCATTTGTAACCATTCTAGCAGTGTCATATTAGGTTAATAAGGCTGCTGTGTTTAAAAGGGCATTTTTATTTGGGTTTTGGTGAAATTCCTTAATTTGTTGATGATTCACATAAAATCAGCATTCATTGACACATAACTCTAATGACATATGTATGAAAAACCAGACACTGGATGACCTAGTCAATTATTTAAGGATAAAATAAATTGTGTTAAAACTCTTCACCTATCTGTGCTCTACAGTGTCCTTGTGTTCTCTGGCAAAAAAAAAAAAAAAATAGTTATCTAAACCCTTGTCAAATGAGTCCTGGCCACACTAATATACCTCCTAGTTCTAATTACACCTCTATGGTCCTTAAAGAGATGCTCTCCAGTACTCAGTTCTGCTCTGCAAACTTCCAGCTTACCTAAATGCTGTGCATTTTGTGAAGGAACTAAGAACTAAAGATTAACTGACAAGTAATCTATTTGGGCTGCCCCCCAAAAGTGAGGAATTACATTTATTACAGACAACATGTCAAGAAGTTTTAAACTGGCACACACTTCCAGGAACCACCCCATTCGTAGTGGCTTTTAAACCATAAAGCACTTACTTTGTTTTTCAATTGACATTTGTTGCCAGTACTTGTAAGTTGGGAGATTTTTCCTAATAACCCAAGTTCCTAACTTCTTCAAAAACCAAGATTTAGCAAGAATGCCTCGAAGACCACTTACTGGGTCAAGTTGTCCCTGCCCTCTCCAGCCAGGTGTGTGGTATAAAGGTACTACGGTCCCAAACCTAGCCTCATTTATTACATTTGTGGGTCCTGAATAGCCTGGTAAGTCCTGAAGTTTGCAACCCATTCATTCCATGATTCTAAGTTCTACAGGGCCACAGGCCAGGGGCTGTTTTTAACTTATTCTAGCCCAGAGTCTGGCATGAAGTAGTAATAGTAACCAATCATCAGTAAATTTGAGTGGTTACTATATGCCTTTCTCCATTCTAATCTAAGTACATTCCAGTTATTTACTTAGCCCTCATAATCACTTTATGAATTTGCTACTGTTTTTAATAATAGTAGTCCTCATATAAGTGAAATGAGTGCTTAGAGCCATTCAGCAATAGGTATGTTGCCTTTCTGTTAAAGATTATCACCAAATGGAATGAATTCTTCCCAATACCAACACAAAAGTATAGAGAAATTATTTTGTATTAATAATGAAGCTAGACTACATTTGCATGGTGTTCAAATAAACAAACATGTTCTACCCTTCCACCATATCATCTTAGGATAGGCAAACTGACATCCCTAAAAGGTTAAAAACAAAACAACTTGTATCAAAGCCTTTGTGAAACCTGGGTCCAATGACAGGTGTCCTCTACCTTTTTATTGAAAAGCTAATGAATTTCTGACTCAGTCCTTGACAGAAGGTGATTATCCTGAACTAGAAACTTGACATGTGCTTGTCTAGGTATAAAGTGGTTATGTTATATACCTGAAAATATGACTGTAGAGATATGTGATCAAGAGCTTCAGATCAAGAAAAAGGTTTTAAATTTACTCAGTATCCAAAATGATAGGATTTTATTTGCATATATGTATATATATATAATTTATATGTGTATACATGGATTGAATGGGGCATATATTATATATTCCTAATAATAGTATTTGGCCTGCCAGCTTATAAAAATGTATTCAAGTTTTTTTCTTTGACATTGCTATAAAAAGAAAAAAAAAAGAACTGTGATTGATAAATGCCTGATATTTGCTGTTTTTCCATTTTCTATTCCTACCAACTTGCTGAGTTTGTTAATGGTATTACTATTGTTTTGCCAAATTATGGTACATACACTGTGCAGTATCATTTCAACACTTCTAAAAAGGATCTGCTTCACTGAAAAGCCTAAGCAGCAGCCTTTCCTCTGTAAATAAGGACTGCTTATCCTGCTTAATCTTGATGTTCCACCATGTTCATTTTAGCATTATCTTGGGGTTCCATAAAGATTGAAGTTTTTCTCCATGGCAAATAAACAAAAAGAGTTGTTTGCTTGCCTTTGTTATTATGAACATCATCAGCTCATGTTTGGTTGTACAACAAGGATATATGAGAAGTCCAGAAGTAAATCACAGTAATGATAACTCATCCCAAGTACCTGATGAAGCCCAAAATCCCAAACTGATTTCTTATCTGGGTGAGTCTTGGTAATCTTGATTTGTTGAAGATGTCCTGGCATTGTTAAGAGGTATGTAATTTTCTAATCACATGATGCTTCTTCTCTGTCATGAATTAATGTTCAGATAGTCTAGAAGTAAACATTTCCAAATTTACAAGAGCTTTTTTTTTTTTTTACATAACAGCAGCAAAAGGCAGTGGTGTCACTTATTTACTAAACAAAAACTAGAATAGATTTTAATAAGCACCCTCAGTAATAGGGCTGATAGCTTTTACTTCTTTAATAGGACTAAATGTTATACTTTGAAATAGAAAAAGAAGCATATATGGACTTTGACATATATTTTGTGCCAAACTCATCTTTAATATGTGCTTATATCCAACTGTAATGAGCCTATATATGATTTGTCAAGTTAATTGAGGCTCTTCGTGCTGAGCACCTAGTCAACCCAATTAAGACTGATGACAATAAGAAACAGGAGAATGGGTAAGCCTCTGTAAGACTGACAGAGGGCAAAGCCTGTAAAGTCGTTGGTTGAAGTTGTATAGTGGTTAAGGACTATGACAAAGAATTTCAGGCCAAGGATGCCATCTAAGAGTACTTCATTCAATAAATAAGGAAATAAAAATTTTGGCTTCACACACACACACATACACAGAGAAAATGAAATTCATCATTGTATCTGCTATGCTCATTTCCTGATACTATTAACAATATGTACAACTAGGTGAACATGTGATGGAGAAATTGTATTTCTTTATCCCTTGGTATTTCCTGAGTTCAGGCTGTGTTCCCAATAGAACATCCTGGAACTCCTTACACACTCCAAGAAACTCCATAACAAAATTGAGAAGCATACGCTCAAAAGATTCTAAAGGCAATGAGAAGAACTACTATGCCATGGGAGGTATACCAGAAGCAAGAACTTCTGGGACCTTTCAGTTGATATCCCACAAATAAGTTCTCTCTCTGATTAATTTCTCCCAACATCCTTGATTACCATTTCTCTTATGCCATTTAACACAAGCAATGACATATTTCTGAGATCTGGGTGGAATGATGGTTTGCTAGCTTTTGAAACGACTTCTATGTGAAGTATACCATTAGTCCTCACACTCTGGGGGACAGACACTTGTTTTGTCCTCTGCTACATCCACAGTACAATACAGTAGTCCCTCTCCTGTCTGCAGTTTTGCTTTCCCAGTTTCAGTTACTCATGGTCCATCCTGTTCTGAAAATATTATAGTGATTATAAATGTTGTTTTATTACTTGTTAATTTCTTACTATGCCTATTTTACAAATTAAACTTTATCATAGGTATATATGAATAGGAAAAAAATACAGAATGCATAGGACTTGGTACTATTAACGGTTTTGGTAATCCACTGAGGGTCTTGGAACAGCATATCCCCAAATGGTTAGAAAGGACTACTGTACCTAGAATAGTGCCTGACACCTTATAGATGCTCAAAAAAATGTCTGATAGGTCCATAAATAAATGAATCCACAAACATCAGAAGACAAGGAACAGTGTTGGGAAGTGTTACTCTACCACTTTCTTTACAGATTCAACCAAATTGGAAAATACAGCTTTGAGTCTAATGATTTATTCACTGAGGACTAACGTTTCATTCTTCACTAACCCAATTCAGATATAGGACTTCCATTTAACCAAAAAGTCCTAAATAAGTGGGTTAAATATACCAGTGCCTCATGAGCAAATGGCACACCAGTCTCGTTCCTAAAGTAGGAATCCTTTACATGCCCATGTGCAGAGTCTCCTCTTTATCACTGACCAACCATGAGAAACCAGACAAGAATGTGGAACCTCCACTACAAACCCTTCTCTATAAAAGTCAGCTTAGTTGTCTTCACTTTGCTTTTACTAAGATCTTTCTGCATTGGTAAGGACACACAGGGTTCAGAAATTATATCCTGGAGTCCCTTGGGACACCTCTGGCCTACAGAGATGTTTGTTTGAAGTACACAGAGTTTAAAAAATAATAGGCATGCCAAGTGTGGTGGCCCACCCATTTAACCCTAGCTATTCTGGAGATTGACACAGGAGGATAACAAGTTTGAGTCCCACTATAGCAATTTAGAAAAATATAGTCTCAAAATTAAAAAAAAATAAATAAGTAAATAAATTTTAAAAGGTTGGAGATGTATCTCAATAATAGGACCCCCCTGAGTTCAATCCCTTGTATTGTGACTTTTTTTAAAAGCCCACTCCTGTTTAAACCAGGAGATTCTTTTAGGTGAAAATTTGGATTTTGAGTTCTCTTTAAAATCTGAAGATATAACAATGCTATTTCTGAAACTGTTTATGGCAACCATCACTTGAAGCAAAGATACAACTGCCACCTTTGAACAGGCATGTGTCTGACTGTCTACCATAGTCCCTAATCCTCTGTTCCCCATTGATTCCCAAACCCAAACTATTCTATTCATTTATATTCCCAGTCTATTTGATATGATTGAAGGAAAAGGAAAGAATGGAAAATTGATGCCATTCTGCTTAGAATTCATTTTGGCAAGCCAAATATCTACCTTGTTTCCCTCCCATCTCTCTTAGTACCAGTAGGAAGAAGGAATAACTATGTCACTGAGAAGATAAAGATAAATCATGTGCTTCTCCAAACACATCCTTCCCTCCTTTCATTCCACTCCACAACAGGTATTCAGTACCTACCACTTTTAAGATGCTGTTTTAGGCAAGAGATACATAAGCTCCTGGCCTAAAACCTTCAAAATGGCAAGAATACAAATAACCTCTGTGTGAAATCTAAACACAGGACTCTTCAGAAAGGGAATCCCTAGAATGACTTGAGGAAACAAACTATTATAGCACATCCTATGTGGTGCCCTCTGTGTTGCAAGCCTATTTCACTTCCAGAGATTCTGGATTTAGGTGAAACCAGTTAAAACTTTGAATTCATGCATAATGTTCTCCTTCCATCCATTGAGTCTCACATAATTCAGACCTCTCTACAAAGCTTCCCCTGCTGATACCAACCCACACTGGCAGCTCAGGTAAACTAAATGAATTCTCCACAATTCAACAATTCAATTCCACATCCCAGTTTCTCTGGTAGTCTCCTTGCTCTTTAAGAACAAGGACTGGGGCTGGGGAGATAGCTCAGTCGGTAGAGTGCTTGCCTTGCTTGCACAAGGCCCTGGGTTCAATCCCCAGCACCAAAAAAAAAAAAAAAAAAAAAAAAAGAACAAGGACTGTTTTCAACCATCCCCAAAGCAGAGCTGAGTAGAAAAATATTCAGTTTTGCATGTCCAGTTATTTATTGGTTCTCTATAATAAAACCTCACCAGACTCCCATTATGCTGCAATGCATACTTGACAGCTCAGCTGGGGCACACTTTCCCCACTGGTGTTCCTGCTTGGGTGTACTAAAGAACAGAGCTAGAGCTCCCACAGACTGGCTTGCTAACAGTGGTCTAGTAGTTAGTGGGCTTTTCCTGGGCAGAATCTGAAGCAAGAACTACAGGGTATCTAAGGGGAAAAAAAAAAAAAAACCCTACTAAACATTAACCCATTCAAGGACACGTGGCTCTCAGAAACAGTTGTGATGGTGACAGTTGTGGCACAATGAGCTTTAGAGTAGCTCTCCTGCTACTGGTTATGATAAAATTGGATCCTCACGTTCTGTAGGGCAGAGTGGTCACACTCCTGTGTATGGAGATCACACAAGTCATCCAAATTAGACAAAAGGTTGTATAGGCCATACCGTACATAAATATGGAAGGCCTCTCCCTAAGGGTGGATCATGCTTCCAGTTCTATTACTTTCCCCTTTGCCAAGGAACTTGCTTTGGACAATGAAGTGAGGGCTGATGCTCAGAGTTGGTTGCTTTATTCATGCTCCCTTGCCTCCTATTTCAACACTGAGAGAGACTGCCCCCTGGCATGATGCTGAGGTGAAAGATGAGGGGGAGGAGAACCACATTCAACCCACAATGGACATGCAGTGTAAGCAAGAAATAAATCTTTCCAGTAGGCCACAAAAAGACGTTTCAGTTGTTACTGTGATATAATCCTCTCTCCCAACTAATATGCCTGTCAGGTATAAGACATTAAGGCATGATGGGTATAGGTGAAGTACATTCTCCTTCTAATGGGGCTGTCTTGTGGCATAATAAAAAACTAACTCTTCCAGATTTCCAAGTTTTTAAAATGTTGACAACTATTTCAGTTCTTCCTCCAATAATATTTTGGGCCAAATAAAACATGCCTATGGGTCACCAGTTTTCCAGCTCTGCCACCAGCTCTTGGAATTTGCAGAATGCACACATTTCTGAGTCATGCTATATAAATTTATTGATGTGCAGTTTTTAATCATATGCTGTGAAACTCATGTGTATAAGCAAGTCAGTTAGTTCCTAAGTACATCTGCTGGATGTACTTCAGCACAGCATGGTTATCATCTTTGTACCATAACAAACTCTACAACTCTAAAGGAGTTCACTTAACTCACATTTTATTGTATTTTAGTGAAGACATGATCTCTATTTGCACATTTGATATAACTTCTGTACACCTCTATAACCACACTGCATGACGTCTTATCCCTGTCTCTCACCAGAATAGACCAGTGATAATGTGTATAGTCCATGGGCAGGTCTTGGTCAGAGAATCCTGTTACCTGTCTGTAGTGAGAAAAGACACCTGAATCAGAACTTAATTCAACTATATTACTAAGCAGTTCGGGTAACTTTTGTTTATAAATAGTAAGGTTTTCTTGAAAAGAAAGTGGTACACAAATTTACAATTTAATACCAAAAGGTGGTATACAGATTTGCAATCTGTGACCCTTCTTTCTCTTGTTACAGATTAGTGTTCTGTATAACACAGCTCTAGCTACACTAGCTTCCCTTCTGCTACTTAAAAATAAGTCTTGTCAGCTCATCCCATCCCATTTGTACTTACTATTCCTTCTACCAGGGAACCTTTCATCTAAATCTCAAATGTCAGCTCTTCAAGTGTTCCATGGATACCTTCTCCAATATATCCTGACTCCTCTCCAACACACACACTCAATTGCACTCTATCATATCCCATTTATATTTCATTCATAGCATTTATCACTATAATCATCTTGTTCATTTCTATGCTTATTACTGTCCTTCTTTTTCATTGCAATATCTGCAGCAAGGCCTGGAACTAGCAGTCACTCAAACATATGTTGAATAAACAAATGAGGAATGGAATAAAGCAAAAAACAAGTATGGTTTAGGATAAGTATATTGTAAAAGTCAAGGAAAACCAGTCACATCTTTAGTGACTCACTGTTAAGTATCAAAATGACTTCAGTTTGCCTGTGAGGGTTGCTATGCATCCACCCCCAATGAAGATCTGCTGAGAAGTTCTTTATAATTCAACTCCCCCTCCACAGCATTTCCTGAGAGCTTTGTTACAAACTGTCAGGTATTATCATGGTGTTTTTCCATCTTGTTCCAAGGACATGTGATGGAAAGGTTGTTAAAGTCATCTGTTATGCATCATAGCATCAGATCTCTAAATCACCCATGCACAACACAGCCCCTGCTAAACTGCTGCTAGAAAAATAAGCCATCTTTCTAGCTGAATGAAAACCTTGCTGGTGGATCAGAAACAGAAAAGATCTACTCAGGTAGCCTGAGTTGCTACATTGTATAATGGGTGCAAAGTTTCTTACCCTGGGGAGGGGGACCAATCGATAGTTGCAATTTATACTCATTCAGCTTCACAAAACTCAAAAATCAAATACTATGAAACATGGAATGCAGCATTATAAAGTGATAGAGACTAGAAACAAAAAAGCACATGCCACAACTAAAAATGCAGTTTTAGTTAGCTCTAACAAAATATTATGGTGCAGAAATTGGCCCAGAATTGTCAGCTCATCTTTTTCAAAAGAAGCTGGAAATATGCACATGGGGAAGGAAGTAGGAATGGATATATGTGAACGTGGGTGTACTTCAAATTCCACTCAAGTGCTATTTAGTTTATACTGTGTCCAAGGGACCATCCTAAATATTTATATATGCCCAAGATATATCTAGTTATCAAAAATAATAAATGAGAACTAGGACCTGTGAACTCAAAAATCACAACACCCCCAATATTTTTTTTTGTACTAGGGATTAAACCCAGGGATTCTTAACCACTGAACCACATCTAAGGGCCTCACTAAGTTGCTGAGGCTGGCTTTGAACTTGTAGTCCTCCTGTCACAGCCTCCCTAGTCACTGGGATTACAGGCATAGTTCCCTCAATTTTTTTCTATTGTGGTAAAATATACAAATACAATTTTAATCATTTTAAAGTAGAATTCAATAGCATTAAGTACATTCACAATGCTGTGCAACCATCACCACTATCCATTTCCAGTGTAATTTCATCATCTCAAATGGAAATTGTAATCATTAAACTGTTCCCCATTATTCTCTGCTCCCAGCCTCAAAAACTTCTATTTTACTTTCTGTCTACAGATTTGCTATAGGTGGAAACACAATGTCAGTCCTTTGGTGTCTGGAGTATTTCACTTAATAAAATGTTTTCAAATTCATCCATGTAGTATAGATGTAACAAATTCATTCCTAGCCAGGCATGGTAGAACACACCCCTAAAATCCCAGCTACTCAGGATGCTGAGGCAGGAGGATGACAAGTTTGAGGCCAGCCTAGGTAATTTAGTGAGGCTTTGTCTTGTCTTGAAATAAAAACCAAAGAGGATTGAGACTTGAGTAATGAGTAAGATTTTCCTATGCGAAGGAAGGAGGTAGAGGCAAAAGAAACAAAGCCTAGAAGAATAAAGACGTCCCAAGAAGCATAAACAACATTTGTTTTGGTCAGAACTGGAGGAGAAAAATAGGAGGCAAAGATGGAAGAGACTCACCATTGTCAAGAAGATCACCTGCCTTGAGCAGCCAATCTGTTGATCATATCTTGTATCCCCCCCTCAGCTTGTTTGAGAACAGTAAGTATGCAATGAATGCAAGACTGTTTAATATATTGGGATCACCATACAAAATTCTAAGGCTTGGAAATCCAAGGCCATCCTTCAAATGTGTTTCTGAGTTTACCTAGGAATATACCTGACCATAGGGACTTCTTTTTGGACACAAACCATAGGAACAAGTCTTCACATAACATTAAAACAATTTCTTAACATTCTTCAAATAAGTGGAGCATACTTTTAGCTAAGAACATTTTCTAACCATTCCTGTTTTAGTAAGCTGTTTCACTGTTGTGACTGAAAGATCTGACCAGAACAATTTTAGAGGAGGAAAAGTTTATTTGAGGGCTCACCATTTTAGAAGTCTTCGTCCATAAAAGGCTGGCTACATCCCTTGGGGTTTGAGGTGAGGCTGAACATCATGGTGGAAGAGTGTGGCAAAGGGAAATAGGTCGCACTGTGATCAGGAAGCAGAGAGAGAGAGAGAGAGTCTCCACTGCCCAGATACAAACCATAACAATCCCCATCAGGATTTTTTTTAAGGCCTTGAGCAAGTAATTTGTGCAATTTAAAAGCTAATCAAGATCAAATGCAAACCAGAAACAACTGCTTCTTGGACTCAAACTGTTGAGTGACTAACACAAGGGAAGCAACACGAGTAAAGTGGGACCCAGAGCAGTGATGCTTTTGAGGTCCAGACAGCTTGTAGCAGAATCTAGAACTTACATCTTATACCACAACTTACTGCCTCCAAGGTGGTTGATGGATCAATGTGAAAAGTTAGTCTAAAAAGGCAACCCCTCCATATAGGTTCTTGTGAGGCTTTCCTTGTGACTGAAGTAGGCAGGGTGGGGGCAGGAATACCAAAATATTCTTACAAGGACTTTTTGGACGCTTTTTTTTTTTTTTTATCCCTAAAACATTTAACCTTTTTTGTTCATCCTCTCTCTTTGTCTCTTCTCACCTCTTTGGGCCACTGGACTCTTCTCCCACCTGTCCTTTTACTACTGAGATAGACCCAAAACTCCTTGAGTGATCTCATCTCTTCCCAAAACTTTAGTAAAGACTCATATACTGACTGCTTTATTATCTCCTCCTAGTTCTCTGTCCTGAGTGTCAAAATTCACATATCAGCAGACTGCTAGCCTCTAGGCCCAACACCTCAAACTCTTCATGTCCAGAAGTGAACACCACCAGCCCATTCCCTCAAAGAAAGTCAGCTCAGGTGCCATCCTGTGTGAATAACATCTTCATTCATCTCTTGCCCAGCTCAGCCACTAGAGGAACATCAACTACTCCCCCTTCCTCAAAAATGCCCACTTAAAATAAAACCAAAAACAGTCCCTTCATAGCTCCTGGTCTGCTCAACTCTCTCCATTCACACAACCACTGCCTTAGACCCCACTTCTCATCTGGATGACTGCAACCACCCCCTTAACTGGAATTCCAACCTCTAACCCTTGAAGACAGCATGAGAGCTCTGTAAAAACCCCTGATGGTGTTATTCCCCTACCTAGAATCCTATTCTGTGCCCTCAGACTAAAGAACAAACTTCTTTCAAAGTCAAATAAGGGTTCTCTGTGAGAACCTGGACAACTTACTTAGCATCTTTGAACCTCAATTTCCTTACCTATGAGGAGTAAATTGAACAGAGTGAAGGTTGCACTAACCTGATCTTCTGGGTGGGAAGAAGGGGAATAGCTCCATGTGGATCACAATCAACACTGAGCCCAAGGTATGCTTGCTCTGCACAGACTTCAAGACTCTGTATGAGACTGCTCAGGCAAAAATGAAAGTAGTTTTCAAAACAGACCCAGTGTTTAGACATTAGGAGGAGAGTTTCGTGTGCCTACATGTTTTCTGTAGTTTGCTTAATGTTGTACTAGTTACATGACCTAAGGTAATTTACTTAACCTTTATGTTTCTTCATCTGGCAAATAAGAGGTGATAGTTTTACCAACCACAGATGGTGGAAATGAGATCATCTACATAAAGCACTTCAAAAAGTCTGACACATAGTAAGCACTCCATAAATGTTACCTGCTTTTTATTATTTTGGTGGTGGTAGATTATGTTTGGATACAAAACAAAGGAAAATGCCTTTCTGGGGTCTCCATGTCTTACGAGTAGTAATGCACATAGGAGGCTGTGACTCGAACTTTCATAGTCTAGGGTGTAACTTTCTGCTGCAGAGGCCAAGGAACATCCTCTCTGGGATTCTGCACTTCAGTCCCACCTGTATTCCCTTCCAGTACCTCAGGCTTTGGCAGCCCCCTCTCTCCCACCCTTGTCCCAGGCAAATGGTCTCAATTCCCAGCCCAGAGACAAGTAAGCAACCTAAGAACTCTAAAAGATCCTGTCCTCAATATGCAGTCTTACAGCTCTCTAAAGCTAACCATCTTCTCCAAGGCAGAAAGTTACCTCTTAACACAATAGTCTCTAACCTTATTCTTGCTTATCCAAATCTACTTCCTCTGCTTCAAGAGAGAAAGTGATTTTTGTGTTCAGAGACATAAACTGTTTCTACCTGGGGTGAGAAGTGGGGGAGTGAATCATGGGAAACTTGAGTTAAGCCCACAGTTACACTAGCAGATTAAAATATAAAGCTTTTGGTTCTTGGATGATTTACCCATCTCTTTGTCATTCCAAATTAAAGTTCAAAGCTTACCAAGCCATAAATGAGAGTGAATTATCTGCAAAAGATAAAAAAGAATTTTAGAATGGTGAACTACCTCTTTCAGGTACAGGATGGCTGGACAGGAAAACAAACCAGGAACACACTGAGTTACAGGTATGTGTGAGAGACCATGTCATGCTAAACATCTGTGATTTCAGGTATCAAAAGTAGGGCTGGATATGGGGCAGTATTCTCATGAGGATGCTAGAGGTTTTTGAAAGTAACCTAGAGGCAAAACAGTTTGTCAACCAGGCAGTTGTGATAGAAGATAATCAGGAAGGGCACGGTGCTACAGGCCTGTAATTCCAGAATTTGACCTAGGTTCAAATTCTGACTCTGATCTTAATCCCAGTAGCTCAAGAGACTGAGGCAGGAGGATCACAAGTTCAAAGTCAGTCTCAGCAATTTAGCAAGACCCTAAGAAACTTAGCAAGGACCTGTCTCCTCTAATATATTAAAAAAAAAAAAAAAAAAAAGGTGGGGGTGGGGGAGAAAAAGAGGGAAGGAAAAATGTGAATCAAGGAAATTCAATTCAGTATTGTTGTCAAATGCTTTCCCTGATGTTTGGGCCTCTTTCTACTATACCACCTTCAAATGCAATTGTGTTCTCTCTGGAGCATCTTAATTAAAGGCACCACTCACCCAAAACACAAATCCTTTGCAAAGTGCCAAGTACCTCAACAACATAGAATGCTTTTGATGGTATTGCTATCAACAGTGTAGGGCAGCAGTGAGTCATCAGAAATCATTGGAAGTCTGTGCTTCACAAATGTCTATTATCATGACCAAGGGACGAGGAATTTTAATTTCAGATCATTGTTGCCTTGTTATCTTGTAACCAATAGGAAAAAAAAAGGAACATTAGGTTTTAAAGATTCTTTTTTAAATTTATCTAGTTTTTCATTTGCTTTAAGCTGTTGTTGTTGTTGTTGTTTTTAAATCTGTTTAAAAACAGTTTGACATGATGTGATATAAATACTGGTTAAGGAAACCTGTCCTAGTGTCATAAAATTCTCAAAGACATCAAGCAAGTAGAAGCAGCATGAATAAGTGGAAGCTCTCAGGCTTCTCAGTGTGACAGACCTGGGTTCAAATTCTGACTCTGGTCTTCAGTATTTTACCACATGTAGATAGAATACTAACCCCGACCTTTGCAGGGCTACTTGAGAATTCAAGATAATGTGTGAAAAAATTCTTGTTCAGTAATTAGCATGTAAATGGTGCTCAACATGCTAACTATTGTCATTTTATTTGCAGACAAAACTCTGACCAGGAATTAAATTACTATGGCCCTGATAGGTCAAACACCATGCAGATACAGAAAAGGAATCATTTTAAAGGTTCTTTGTGCTGTGGCAGAAGTGCAGCATGGTAGGTAGGCATAAAAGGCATATAAGAGGAACAGAGAGCCAAATGGATTTTAAATCAAAAACAATCTTTAAACATACTTCACTATAATTGCTCTGAAAACCAGTATGCTAGAGACATATTGTTTATGGGGAAATTAAATGGTTAAAAAAATTTTTAAAAAGGCCTAGAATAGAAATTCTAGACATATGAAACTGAAAATGCCTGCCTTTACCTCTTCCACCAAGGGGCGGAGGGGAATAAAACCCGTTTGTCTTAGAATATACATAATGCTTCAGATAGTCCATTATTAAGTACATTTTATCGACTTCTAAAATGAGGTCTGTGCGTTGGTATTATCTGAGAAGGATGTTTATTTCCTGTACTGTAAAGAGAGAATGATTCTAAGTACATTTGTATCCCTTTATTTGTCAAAAATCCAAACGTCCTGTTGTCATGGAAATGTGTTCTGTAAGCATCACATTAGGCTTGTTTGCACTCTGTGCAGAGATTTCCAGTAGGTCACACCTGCCAATCCCCTGAAGAAGGAAGCTGATTATTCAGGATTTAGAGACAGTATAAGCATGTAGCATAATTAACCCAGTGGCTTAGACTGGAATGTAGTTGAAAGGAGGTACTGATGGCTACAGAATGACATAAGGAAAAAAGGAGAAGAATTAAAATCAAAGAGTGAGGAGGACTTGGGTAAGAAGTACAAGAGACTGCAGGTTTTCTCTCTGTACTTTTCTAATGCAGGTAAGAAAGATTTGCCAGGCAGAGTTCTTATTGAAAATAAAAGAAACTCACCTGGCCAACATGAACAGGAAGGGTGTTTATAAAAAGAATGCCAAGTAGCTCACAGGATCCTGGGAGAGGTTGGAATTTTGGAAAACGGGCACAAATCGATAGAAGTTGGAGGGTGGAATTGGAGGCTGGGTCATAGCACCAGACCCTGCCACTACCAAGAATACTCAATGGCACTACTAGGGGACTATTTTAGTCATCATGATCCTAACTTTCTCACTAGATAGCATGTGCAAGGTCATTGTATAATGGTGTGTAGGTTGAGCAGGCCTAACTGTAGCGGGTGCTAGTCACATAATGACAAAGTTTGGAATCCCTGGAGTTGAGCAAAGCTGTACATAGAAGCCCTAACCCATTGCTTCACTTGACCCATGCTTGACAAGAACTCTATCACTAAGCCACGCTCACAACCCTGAAGCTGAGATTTAAACTCAAATCTAAGCTGAAAGCCTAGAATGATAAGCCATAGACTTGTTCACTAGGTCAGTCAACAACAGAAAAGACGGGTATCTTAAAGTCATGGAAAACTGTGGAATTTTATCAAATTGACATTATACAAAGCACAGTTTCTATGGTGACTGGTTTGGAGATCCTGAATATGCCAAAGGAATGATAACCATTCGATTATGATGATTATGCACTGAGAGAAGAGGTCACTGGCTTGGTCAATAAACCCTGGTGTCATATTCACAGCAAAAATAGGGAGAGAGGTAATGACCTGTAACATATCAACACAGCAGAAGCAAAAAGGCAGATGCCCATCTTCAAGATGAAATCCAGAGCCTGAAGATAGTCAAGTATTAAAATACCTAGGCATAAAACATTAAGTCAAAGGATGAAGCTCCTAAGTAGAGTACTTATGAGGCTAAATATTTTCTGCTTGGTAATGAGAAGATTTAGATGGTCATGATTACCTACCAATGGCCAAATACCTTCTAGAACCATACCAACGACTCTATCAGTGCCATCATATGTTTGTAGACAATAATGGGAAATAAGGAATCCTTTATACCTCCAACTCAAATGAGCAGGAGTTCAACAAAAACATCTGACCAGTATGGCTCTCACAAAACATTTAATATAGTACTAGGAAACTATTAAATGGAGAGAATAAATGGTATTCTATTACACTATAGGAAGATTGGTTCAAATGTATTCAAATTTAATTTGGGGGAAAAAAACAAACTAACACTGAATTTCCTGGACTTTAGTTTAAAAATGAATTTTAGAATATGAAATACCTGTGTCTGACTCTAAATCTGAATTTTTTCTTTTTTTCTTTTTTTTTTTTTTTTTTTTTTTTTTTGGGTGCTGGGGATCGAACCCAGGGCCTTGTGCTTACAAGGCAAGCACTCTCCCGACTGTGAATTTTTTGAAAGATGAATGTTCTAAATAAAATTGCAGAATTCAGAGAGATGAGTATCCTAAAATAAAATCAAATCTCAGTTGGACTTACTGTCACCTAAAAAACAGTCACAATTACATAACTCATTTTCTATTTTTAAAAGAAAAAATTATGCCAGCATTATCAAATCTATGCATTTATAACATGGAAAAGATAAATCTAACAAAATATTCACCTGTCTATGAAGAGTTAAGCAATAGGGTCCTCAGGGGCCATAAACTTGCTGATATCTTATATGTGTGAAGGCAATTGGGAAGAGAAGTCCAGATTCTTAAAGGGGTATTTTAAGAAGGGTTAAGACTGTAGAAGAGGATAAGCACACTCTGAAACCTCATCAGTTATTGAAAGCTATGACTATCTCTGATTGGAGTACAAAATAAGAACTAAAAAAATCTGAACCCCAACACTCATATGAATTAAGCATTCTTCTGGGGGGAAAAAATCGACTCTGTGGCCCTTGGTAGCATCCTGACAGTCAATACTCCATCAGGCACTGTTCTCTCTATTCCTCCACAAAGCACCAAGCCTTTAAGTGCAAGGAATTTGCTTTGTTTAACTGACTGCAGGGCCCTAGCAGATCATAGCAGCTGGAGCCAGTCCAAGCAGCCTGCTGAATGGGGATGGGCTGTGTATTTCATTTTTATATACCAAATGGGTTCTCAATAATTTATCAGCTGTGTGATGGAAAAAAGTAACCATAGAATGTAATTGTAAATCTCCACCTTCCAGGATCAAGGAAGGAACTAAAGAGAACTAAAAGGGAAATGACAACAGTTTTGTGTGCATTTTCCAAAATTAAATGCTGAGCCTGTTTCTCAAATTAAATATCCCTGAAGGTGATGAATTTGAAACAAAGGGAAAATGACAGGGGAGGAGGGTTGCAGAAGAACTGAGCACATCTGGCTAGCCTATTGAGTGACATCTTCCTGGGATAGTCTTTGATAATAGTCCCCTGTGAGACATTTTATCTGCAGCTATTTCCTGCTAACATGCAGAACCACATCATTTTAACATCATGTTTGAGCACCTAATCCCAGAAAAGTTCCTATGATGAAGAAAAATAAATCATGCAGGTGAAGAGGAGGAAGGTGCTTACATCACTAAGGACTATAAGAAATAAAACTTCATAAAATACAAATTTTTCTTTAAAATAAATAAATAAAATTTAACACTGAATGAATTCCACCAGAATCTATTTCTGGAATCCCTTCCATTTACACATTTCTGGCCCTCGTTTTACCCCAAAAAGATATTTTCATTTCAAGCTTTTATCTTTCCTTTTTCAGCAAAACTTTGTGACTTTAGATTCCCAGACACATCCAGCAATAGCCTTAAAAGGTCAGTGTGGCTCAGGCCTCTGAGCAGCTGTAATACTTCTCCTTGCAAACGCACTGCCCTGAATAACCAAGTTGAAGACCTGTTCCCTTTCCTATCTTGTCAATGTCCTAGTCAAAGCCTGTGCACAATCGCAGTTGTTAAATTCACAAAATAACAACAGTTAATATTACATACAACTAACTATGGTGCCAAGTACTATGCTAAGCACTTTGCTTAGAACATCAAACTTTTAGGTAATTTTATTACCCCCTTTTACAGATTAGGAGATTGATGCAAAGAAAACTTAAGTAACTTTACCATGACCATACAGTTAAATAGTTTAATTGTGTAGTTATTTAATTCTCATAACAACCCAGTGGAGTACAGATCATTTCTTCTGCATTTTTGATAAGGACTATGAGCTGCAAAGAGGTCAAATAACCCAACTTCCCACAACCCAGGTAGAATCAACCGAGGTTAATAGTGCTTTCTCCAGGCCTTTCTATAGGCCAACCACATAACTTTAGTACCTAAATTCTTTATGAAACATTTTACTCTGATTCTTTTTGACTTCGAAGAAACGAGGGCCAGATAGAAAATAAAGCATCTAGAAACAAAAAGCTCCCAGGAAGTAAAAAACATTCTCTAGGTTTCTTTTTCTCTCCCTATGTGAAAGATTAATACAGAAGACTAATGTGCTTGATAGCTTCCAGACTCACTGGCAAGAACAAACAAGTTTGAAGAGTCATGTACACTCAATACCAATAACACAGAAAAACAGTTGAAAACACCTGTCAATGTTCTGGCAAGAACAAAAGAATTCTAGCTTACTTAAATTCTGGTACTGGTGATAAATACTGGCACTTCATTTCTAATAAATGAACCATTTACCTTGGCAAACATTGGAATAGAAGAATTTGCTTCCTAGCAGAGCGTCATCTGCAAAAAATGCATTCATCTTTGCATAAAAAGGACATTTGCACTGACTTCAAGTGTTTATAATCTTAGAGAGGAAACAAAATGTCTTTGCCAGAATGAGTTTTTAGACTTAGAGTTAGAATTAAACCAGGGTTGGAAAAAAGAACTTTCTCTTGGCAGTTCTTTGTGACACAAATTTTGCTGTCAGCACCCTTCCAGCTTACCTACTCCTGCCTCCAGGGACTTACGTCGCCAAGGATTTATGTATGATCCTTGGAATGTTCACAATAAGATCAACTCTACAATTACCAACAGTGTCTCCATGCAAAATTCAATGTGGTTCTCTATTGTTCAATTTTTCTTTCTTAAGTTGATGTCTTTCAGAGTAGAGAGGGGTGAACTGGAAGAGTGGAAGAGACTGCTAAATATCCTCCCCCAAATTCATTCACCTTCTCTGTATTTTTGTGATGGAACTCCTTTGTCCAGGTAGGGATTACACAGTCCAGCATTCCTTCCACCTCGCCATGGTCATGTGACCTAAGTACTTGCCAATTAAGACGTTAACAGGAGTGATACCTTCAACATCTTAAAACCAACTTCTTTTCTTCAAGGGTAACCACTTTACTTGATCTTCATTCCTTTTTCCCCTTCCCTTTGGTGCTGGTAAACCAGCTTCTAATATGAGGATGAGAGTAAAAACTCCAGGGAATGGTAGGAAAAAAACAAACAGAAGAAACATAGGTGCCTGGATGCCTTCATGGAACAAAATTACTTACAAACCCTAAAGCTATCATTATGAGAGAAATAAACTTTAGTCTTAATCAGGCCTGTTTTTTTTCATTCTGTAAATGAAGAAACCAATATCCTAACCAGTATGGGCAAGAAGGGAAAAGAGACCAGCAAGAAGACCTCCCCAGATATGAGATATATATACACATGTACCCCCTCCTCTCAGCAATTCTTCATCTATGAAAGGAAATATCTCTTTCACTGTTAAATGATGTATGTAATAGATTAAGCAGAACTTAGTTTCAAGCAATTGTAGCTTGAAAACAGTATTAGAATCTTCTTACTTGAAACATCAAATATTTTTTCCCTCCCACATATACAAGCAGTCACTAAGTCTATCTAAGACATCTTTATTATCCATCATTTTAATTCTCACTGCTACTATATATTATCCCTTATCTTAAAATGCTCAGAACCAGAAGTGCTTCAGATTTCAGAAAATTTGATATCTTCAGAAAATAAGATATCTTGGGAATAGAACACAAGTCTAAACATAAAATTCATTTATGTGTTTTAAATATACATAAGGGTAATTATGATGTAATATTCTTAATGTGCTTGTGTTTTGGCTGAGCCCATCACATAAGGCAAGATGTGAAATCTTCCAACTGAGGCATCATGTTGATGCTCAAAAAGTTTCAGATTTGGGAATATTTGGAATTTCTGGATTTGGAATGTTCAGAGTCAGGCTGAATTCAAAAAAGGAGACTTTTTTTTCCCTTTAACTTGTTACCAATGTAAAAGCTAGAAATCTCCAAATGCCATTTTTCACTTAGGAAATCTTTGAAGAAATGGGCCTACTCCAATTCTTTGGAGAATTGTCCTACCCCAAGTCTGGGTGGGAAACAAAAAAGATGAGTTGAGACTTCTTGTCATACAATATAATAAAGAAGTTGTCAGACTACTTAAAGTGTAGAACAAATGACTCAGGGAGTGAAACTGAAAAGGCTCTGACAGATCAAAAGGAGATGATGTAGTCATCAACAAGATTCAGTGCAATGGATTGAAAAATATCAAATGCATTTAAATCTGAGTTTATAATTCTAATAAAAACAATTAATTGATGTTATGATTTGGATCTGGAATTTCCTCAAAAGTCTCATGTGTTAAAGGCTTGATCCCCAACACAGCAGTGATTATCACTGTGACCATGAGGGCTCTGATCTCAGTAGATTAATCCACTGATGGATTCATAACTCCATGGCATTATCAGGAGGTAGAAACCTACAGTAATAGATCGGGCCCTGAAAGGGAATATCTTGTCCATGGCCCCTTCCTCTTTCTCTTTGCTTTCTACCTCCAAGAGAGAACAGTTTTCCTCTGCTATGCCCTTCCACCATGATGTTCTGCTTTGTTTCACATCCACTGCAATGGAGCTGGTCAATCACGGACTGAAATCTCCAAAACCATGGACCAAAATATATCTTTCTTCTTCTAAGTAATTTTTCTGGGTATTTTGTCACAGTGACAAAAAGCTGACTAACACAATTGATAATGACAGACAATGACTGGGAACCAACTCATTTTGAGAACTATAAGGGAAAGCATTTATCCGACCTTTTCTAAAGAAAATGCACTGCTAGAAAATCAAATAACAGCTGAAGGAAATTTTCTCTTTATACAAGTATTTTAGCTAACAAGTAAAGATGTTTACATACACATACACATATATGCAAGCATAATCAATATAATAGAAAAATTATTCTGCAACTTCTAAAAACTGTTTGAATCAGATAGTGAATATGAATGCTAATAGTATAGAAAAAGAGTATCAGCTTTATATCCATGGTATATGAAGAACACAATACCACTTAAGAAGTAGGTTTGTAAAAAAAAAATTTGAACTGTAATCTGATCTAGATTCTATAATGTCACTACCAATTTTACAGAAAATACAGAGGAAAGGCAAAAATTTTAAATGATACCTCAGGGAGATAATCAACAAAATCCAGACTCAGACTCTGAGAATCTTTAGAGGACAGGCAATCTCAGTTTTATTAAACAAAGTATTTTAAAAATGCAAGACAGCCATGGAGAATTGTCTTCCAATATTCAACAGCCTTGAAATTTAAAGCACAGACTTTATGTAAACCTTAACTGATAAACAAGTTCTGCTTGTCATTCATTAGCCATTTGTATGAGGAAATTAACTTGTTTTTTAATCCATGCTGGGGATCAAATCCAGGGTCTTATGCATGCTACACTAGCACTCTACCACTGAGCTACATCCCCTGGTCTAACTTAACCCCAAATGGGATTAGCTTAGGTTTTTCTCACCTATAAAATGATAACACAAATAGTATATGTTTCATAGAGTTGTTGTGAGAACCAAGACAATACACAACATATTTGGTTCATCTCCTAGATTATGATATATCTATCATAAAAGTCATTTATCTTCATCATTAGGAAATGTGTGATGAATGAATGACTAAATGAGTAGAGTTGATCTATTAAAAATAATGAATGTAAATTACTCTTAAACTGATGATGTTGGCCATGTTATTTATTCAGCATTTATCGGACACTGGATCTGGAGCAAAAGGTAAAAATAAATAAGGTGTGACCTTCACATTTTCATCTTTTCCGAAAGAGATGCCATATCTTAACCCCAAGGAATAGCAACTAAACAAATACCAAGGCCCATTAAACAGCCTGCTACAAAGAATTTTTAGTAAAAACAGTCAACAAATTTTTTTTCCTTCATGCAGAATCTGGTTGAGGGTGGATAATGCTCACTGTCATGATAGTAATTCTGAAATGATTTAATAATGCAAACTATCATTTCAGAGTTACTAACATTATAATACAGTGACAACTCTTTCCTGGCTCTCTTTCACTCTTCCTATTCCCACCTCTTCATCTTTTTCATCCCCAAGGTTTCTTTTCTCTATGTACACCTCCCAAGAATCACAATCCTATAAAACATTCTTCTCTGTGACTGAATGATGAAGAGAATAAAATCAACAAACTTGCTAGAGTGTTAAGAGAACAAATACTTCATTATTAGAGAAAACTGACCTACATAAATGACTTGATGCAAGTGACTAATGCAGCACAGGCAGTTCCCACCTTATGAACACTCAACTTACAGATGATCTAGACATAGACTATTTGCCCCACTCCTGCAGGTTGCTGTTACCATGAGAACCATCCAGCAAAAAGGAAGGGGAACTGAAGCTTTCAGAGAATCAGGAGATTCAGAATAAAACAAAGAAATTAAAACAAGACTACCTTGTCTTCCTCAGCAAGTCCCAAATTTGTTCACTGAACAATGTTTTACCACCTTATTATTCCAGTTATGAAGAGCTGTAGCTTCTAAGGTTTATTATTTATTTAATTTAAATGGATCTGCTATTGGAGGTTTTTGCAATAATACTCTATTTGACGGGTCTACTTTCCACTAAAGCTAGGAGAAATTCTTAATATCAGTGTATATATATTTTTAATCAGGAACAGAAAGGTAGCCCTGACTTTGTCAACCATGGTGGGCAGTCAGCATGTTCAGCAGAGGACATTCACTTCTAAGAAAAATTCACAGCCACCAAGTATGAGAAATTCCAACTACTGTTGGCACATATAGGACAACAGATGAGAATCTATTGGAATTGAAAGACACAACAGCCCCAAGTATCAACAGTCTACTTGGATGCTGGCCACATCGGAAACTTTTGTCATGAAAACCTAAAGCAGAATTGGTGAGGGTGTACGACAAAATAGATGGGTGAGTTTATAGAATAGATATTGAAATAACCACTTTTGGGAACACATCTGAACCAGTCCTACAGAGTTACTTAGAAGAAGCTGAGGGAACTTTAAATATTTCAGAGAGAAAAATCTGCTCAAGCAAGATATATTCTTCCTTAACATATTATTGAGGCCTATTTTTTCCTGTGTTGATGTGAACCATAAAATAGGTGCCAATTTTTTTTTTTTTTTGGGGTGCTGGGGATCGAACCCAGGGCCTTGTGCTTACAAGGCAAGCACTCTACCAACTGAGCTATCTCCCCAGTCCCCCCAGTTTTTTAAATTTCACATTAGGGTATAGTTATACATAGATTATTTTTTAATATAATGTTTTGAAAAATATTTAAATATTTATCACTTCTGAAATTTTCTCGAATTTTTAACACCCTCCCTTTTATGTTAAAAAATAGCCCGTGATCATTAAAAAGTTAAAATAATACAGAGATGTACAAACAAAAAGCACCACCCATTCCTGCCCCAGACATATCCTGTGGGAAGGATACATATACTTTCAGGCAATATTTACAAACAATACACACACACACACACACACACACACACACACGACACAAACACATCTATAAATTTCACTCAGAGAAAGGAGATCATACTATGTCTACAGTTCTGCTATTTTTATTCCCCACCTACTTTCTTATGGAACTCTTTCCACATTAACATATTATGTTTATTTTAATCTTTTTCAAGGCTATCTAGTAAGTCTTCTATTGTTGAACAATAATATAACTTCATTAGAGTGTTTTTAATATTTCAACCTTGAACAATGCAGCAATGAACATACTTGTGTATATCTTCACACATTTGTATAAGATATTTTGATTAGGTAAATTTTTAGAAGTGGAATTAATCACTGCAGCAACACCAATACTTATTGAAGTGTTCACTGAGTTCAGTCCTCTGAAGCCCTGAGAAGTAAACGGGCAGCACTGTGTACCTTCCAGACTCAGGGAAGCATCTGGTCATCCTACCCTGTGCAGGTCAGCCAATGGAGGCCCAACAAGGTCACCATGCAGTGCTCAGACACAGCAGGCACTCCACCCTATGAGCACACACTCGCCTGGGGCCCACTATGGCTGCTGCACCCCATACAGCCCTTGAAAATGGACAAGGTGCCAGCCTCTGCTGCCACACCAGTCACACCTTGCCTTCACGGGCCTGCCCCCACATGACCTGCAGAAATTGATGTGTTCCTATACTCACAGCCTGGCTCACTATCACTAGCTGTCAGTGAAGCTGCTCCACCTAAGAGAGCTGCGACCCAACTGGTAGTGATGTTTCACAATCCCTGCACTGAGACGACTGAGACACAAATAGGTAGCAGTGACATTGGTTAAAGCTGAAACTACATGGACACTAAAGTTTACACCTGGAACCCAAGCCAGGGCAACCTAACCCACTGACACCCCGGACACATTACCAGGAGCCTTTTAGTATGAAATCACTCTACAAAAGAGGCAACCAAAGCACCAGAGGCACAAATATCAATGTGATAACACAAGAAGCATGAAGAACAAAGTAACATGACCCAGGCCCTGACAAATCATGGTATTTTATATCCTTTATCAAAAAAGTGACACACCCAAGGAAAAACATATTTCAAACTTTTTTAAAATTAATTTTAATTTGTACTAACTAGCTACGCATGGCAGTAGAATTCATTTATGCAGCTTGATAAATCATACATAAATGGCATATCATTTCTCATTTTTCTGATTGTACATGTCATAGGATCACATTGGTCATGCAGTCATATATGTACATGAAGTAATATCTGTTTCACTCTACTGTTCTTCCAACCTCCACACCCCTTCTACTCCCTTCACTCCCCTCTACCTAATCTAAAATAACTCTATACTTCCCTAGCAACTCCCCACCACTTATTGTGAATTAGCATCTGCCTATCAGAGAAAAAATTCAGTCTTCGGTTTTTTGGGTTTGGCTTATTTTGCTTAGCATGATTTTCTCCAGCTCCATCCATTTATAGCAAATGCCATAAATTCATTCTTCTTTAAAGCTGATGATCATATGATTCTTGCTTTTGAGTCTATTGATATGATAAATTACATTTATTCATTTCTGTATGCTGAACCAATCAATCCTGCATCCCTGGGATGAACCCCATTTGGTTGTGGTGCCACTCTCTAATATGTTTTTGTACATGATTTGCCAGAATTTTATTGAGAATATTTGCACCTATGTTCATCAGGAATATTGTTCTGAAGTTTTATTTCCTTGACAAGTCTTTGTCTAGCTTTGGTATCAGGGTGATATTAGCCTCATAGAATGAGTTTGGAAGCATTCCCTCCTTTACTATTTCATGGAATAATTTGAGGAGTATTGGTGTTAATGCTTTTTTGAAGATCTTGTAGAACTCAGCTGAGAATCCATCTGGTCCTGGGCTTTTCTCAATTGGTAGGCTTTTGATGGTGTTTTCTATTTCATTACTTGAAATTGTTCTATTTAAATTATGAATGACCTCCTGGTTCAGTTTAAGTACGTCAAATATCTCTAGAAATTTGTTGATATCTTCAATATTTTCTATTTTATTGGAATATAAGTTTTCAAAATTTCTAATTTTCTGTATTTCAGTTGTGTCCATTGTGATATTTCCTTTTTCATCCTGTATTTTTGTAATGTGGGTTTTCTTTTTTTCTCTTAGTTAGTGTGGTTAGGGGTTTATCAATTTTATTGATTTTTTTTCAAAGAACCAACTTTTTGTTTTATCAATTTTTTCAATTTTTTTAAATTTCAGCTCTGATTTTAATTATTTCCTGTCTTCTACTGTTTTGGGTGTTTTGTTCTTTTTCTAGGGCTTTGAGATGTAATGTTAGGTTATTTATTTGTTGACTTTTATTCTTTTAATAAATGGGTTCAATGCAATAAACTTTTCCCTTAGTACTGCCTTCATAGATTTTGGTATGTTGCATTAGTATCCTCATTTACCTCTAAGTATTTTTTTATTTCATCCTTGATTTCTTCTACTACCCATTTATCATTCAGTAGTGTACCATTTAGTCTCCATGTGTTAGAGTGGCTTCTATTTTTAATTTATCATTGATTTTTAATTCAATTCATTATGATCTGATAAAATGCAGGGTATTAGCTCCATTTTTTTGTATTTACTAAGATTTGCTTCATGGCATAAGATATGGTCTATTTTAGAGAAGTATTCATGTGCTGCTGAGAAAAAGTGTATCAGCTCATTGATGGATAAAATATTCTATATATGTCTATTAAGTCTAAATTATTGATTATATTATTTAGTTCTATAGTTTCATTTAGTTTTGTTTGGAAGATCTGTCCCATAGTAAGAGAGGTGTGTTAAAGTCACCAAGTATTATTGTGTTGTGGTCTATATGATTCTTGAAATTGAGAAGAGTTTGTCTGATGTACGCAGATGCTCCATTGTTTGGAGCAAAAATATTGTCTTTAAGTCTTGCTGATGTATAATTCCCTTCAGTAGTATGAAATGTCCTTCTTTGTCCCTTCTGATTAACTTTGACTTGAAGTCCACTTTATCTGATATGAGAACAGAAACCCCTGCCTGTTTACACAACTCATATGACTGATAAGTTTTTTCGCATCCTTTCACCTTGTCTGTGAACATCTTTGTCTAAGATAAGTCTCTTGGACACAGCATATTGTTGGGTCTTGTTTTTTAATCTGATCTGCCAGTCTGTCTTTTGATTGATGAGTGTAGGTCATTAACATTCAAGGTTATTATTGAGATATGATTTGTATTCCTGGTCATTTTGGTTTTTTTTTTATTTTTAATTTGATTTAGTTTCTCCTTTGACTGACTATTCCTTTAGTGTAGTTCCTCCCTTTGCTGGTTGTTTTTCTTCTTTTCCTCCTCATGGAATATTTTGCTGAGAATGTTCTGTAGTGCAGGTTTTCTAATTGTGAATCCTTTTAACTTTTGTTTATCATGGAAGGTTTTTATTTCATCTTCAAGTCTGAAACTTAATTTTGCTGGACATAAAATTCTTGGTTGGCATCCATTTTCTTTCAGAGCTTGGAATATGTTGTTCTATGACCTCCTAGGTTTGAGAGTCTGTGTTGAGAAATCAGTTGAGATCCAAATGGGGTTCCCCCTATACATAATTTGCTTTTTTTTCTCTCTCCTGGCCTTTAAGATTTTATCATTATTCTGTATTTTAGTCATTTTCATTATAATGTGTCTTGGTGTGGGTCTGCTGTAATTTTGCACATTTGAGGTCCTGTAAGCCTCTGTGTTTCATTTTACATTTCATTCTTTAGGTCTGGGAAATTTTCTGATATTATATCACTGAAAAGACTGTGCATTTCCTTAGTTTGTATCTCTGCTCCTTCACCTATCCTGACAACTCTTAAATTTGGTCTTTTCATGTTATCCCATAATTCTTGGAAGTTCTGTTCATGGATTCTTACCATCTTCTCTGCATGGTCAACTTTATTTTCTATATTATATATTTTGTCTTCACTGCCTGAGGTTGTCTTCCAAATGGTCTATTGAGATGGTGATGCTTTACATTGAATTTATAATTTGGTTTTGATTCCTTCATTTTAAGCATTTCTGCTTGTTTTTTTTTTTTTTCCTCTATCTCAAACAACTGAATGATCTTTCACTTCCTGTATTTTCTCTTTGATTTAACTCTTTATATCATCCTTTACTTTGCAGATCAGTTTTCCTATGTACATTCTAAACTCCTTACTAGACATTTCTTCTACAGTATTGTCAGTGGATTCTCTTATCAGGGCATCTTGGTTTATTTGGGGCACTTTGTTCCCTTGTTTTTTCATGTTGTTGGTGTGTTTTCCCACCTAGTTATATGGATCTGAGACAGTACAGATTTTACCCTGTAGAATTATATCGTCCCTGAATATTTCCAGGACCTCACCAGAGGGAGACCAATCAATAGCACCCAGTGTAAACAATACATAGCCTTAAATCTAATAGTTCTCATAAGGCATCTACTGCTTTCTCGCTATAAACAGAAATGATGAGTTCAATCACCGTCTACAATATAAACAGAAAATTTGCTAAAGGGGTTTACAATTTCAAATAGTGGACAAAGAGAGAAGAGAAATAGTATAGGATTGATGTTCATGAGGGAGGAAAAGAGAAGCTAGAAGTAAAAATCCACAGGAAGAGTGGAAGAGGAACCAACAGAGATCGGTTGGTAGGTGGAGAAAAAGTAGAAAGGGAATCCAGGAAAACAGATAAGTGAGAGGAAGAATACACATAAAGAAAGGAAAAAATCAAAATATAAGAATATACAGAACTGGGATCATCATAGAGGAGGCGGCTCAGCACAGCGCTTGGAATCGGAGCAACCACTGGGGCTCCGGGCGGCTGCCTGAGGAGGAGCTGCGTGGCGAGCTGTTTAGACCCAGAACGACCGCTTCTGAACAGCGGGGGGGGTTGCCCGGAGGAAGAGGAGAAGCGTGGCGGGTCGCTTGGTCTAGGAGTGACTGCATCAGAGCCACAGGCGGTTACCAGAGGAGGAGCTGCGTAGCGAGCTGTTTGAACTCAGAACGACCACTCCAGAACACCGGTGGCCTGCCTGGAGGAGGAGCGTGGTGGGTCACTTGGTCTCAGAGCCACCGCTCCTGAACACCCGGGGGGCTACTCCGAGGAGGAGGAGGAGGAACAGAGCGGGTCACTTGGACTTGGAGTGACTGCCTAGGGCTACGGGCGGTTGGCGGGAGGAGGAGACGCGAAGTGAATTGCTTGGGCTCCTAGTGACTGCATTGGAAACCCGGCCGCTGTCCGGAGGAGGAGGTGTGTGGCGGGTCTCTGGGTATCAGAGCTATTGTACGGGGCTCCAGGTGGCGGCTCAGAGGAGGGGCCGCATAGCCAGGCGATTAGGTGCAGAGCAGGGTCCCAGGAGCTAGGTGGCTTCTTGATGGAAGAGCCGCACAAAGACATGCCTAGGGGCGGAGTGAAGTTTCCAGGACTGCGGGAAGAGTCTCTGGGAGAGGCAGCCTAAGGAGAATCGCCTGCGAAGGGTGAGGCTCCCAGGCCCAGGAGGTAGGTCCGGGCCCCTGGGAACGTTGCAGAGGAAGACAGCCCAGCCCAGGCGGTAGTTGTAGATTGAGGGGAACCTCTAGGAGGGCAACTGACCAGCGAGACCTCCCCACCGGGTGAGTCTTCCCTGCCGGGTGAGGTTTTCCCACAGGACGGTAAAACCAGAGACACAGGCACAAACAGGACTTGCCTCAGACCGCAGCCTAGTTCCCCATTGGATGACCATTGGTCAACAAGTGGAGGCACCTCTGCCCACTAGCAGGGAATATACGCCACCTGAGGGTCACCACCCTAGAGAGGCAGCTTCTTCGTGGAGCTCCGCATTATCAACTTCCTCCAAGACTTCAGGCTACTGAAGGATAAGAGGGGATATACTAGCAATCTTCAGGGACATTATAAGTCGATAGAGGAAATCTGCAATATCTTAATGACCCACTGATTCCTGAACAATATGAGAAAACAAGGGAAGAAAATGCCCCAAACAAATCTAGATGTTACATCAATAAAATCCAACGACAGCATGGCAGAAGAAATGACAGAAAGGGAGTTCACAATGTACATAATTAAAATGATTAGGGAAGCAAACGATGAGATGAAAGAGCAAATGCAGGCATTGAATGATGAGATGAAAGAGCAAATGCAGGCATTGAATGATGAGATGAAAGAGCAAATGCAGGCATTGAATGATAGCACCAATCGACAGTTAAAAGAGCAAATACAGGAAGCAAAAGATCATTTCAATAAAGAGTTAGAGATATTGAAAAAAAACCAAACAGAAATCCTTGAAATGAAGGAAACAATAAACCAAATTAAGAACTCCATAGAAAGCATAACCAATAGGATAGAACACCTGGAAGACAGAACTTCAGATATTGAAGACAAAATATTTAACCTCGAAAGCAAAGTTGAACAAACAGAGAAGATGGTAAGAAATCATGAACAGAATCTGCAAGAACTATGGGATATCATGAAAAGGCCAAATTTGAGAATTATTGGGATTGAGGAAGGCTTAGAGAAACAAACCAAAGGAATGAATAATCTATACAATGAAATAATATCAGAAAATTTCCCAGATCTGAAGAATGAAATGGAAAATCAAGTCCAAGAGGCTTATAGGACTCCAAATACACAAAATTACAACAGACCCACACCAAGGCACATTATAATGAAAATACCTAACATACAAAATAAAGACAGAATTTTAAAGGCTGTGAGAGAAAAGAACCAAATTACATTCAGGGGGGAAACCAATATGGATATCAGCAGATTTTTCAATCCAGACCCTAAAAGCTAGAAGGGCCTGGAACAACATTTTTCAAGCTCTGAAAGAAAATGGATGCCAACCAAGAATCTTATACCCAGCAAAACTTACCTTCAAATTTGACGATGAAATAAAATCATTCCATGATAAACAAAAGCTAAAAGAATTTACAAAAAGAAAGCCAGCATTACAGAACATTCTCAGCAAAATATTTCATGAGGAAGAGATAAAAAACAAAGAAGCATATCAGCAAAGGGAGGAATTACCCTAAAGGAACTGTCAAATAAAGGAGGAACCAAGATGTGTCAAAAAATAAATAAATAAATAAATAAAATTTTAAATATGAACCAAATGACCGGGAATACAAATCATATCTCAATAATAACCCTGAATGTTAATGGCCTGAATTCATCAATCAAAAGACATAGACTGGCAGATTGGATTAAAAAGAAAGATCCAACAATATGTTGCCTGCAAGAGACTCACCTCATAGAAAGAGATACCCATAGACTAAAGGTGAAAGGATGGGGAAAAACATACCATGCACATGGACTCAGCAAAAAGCTGGGGTATCCATCCTCATTTCAGATAATGTGGACTTCAAGCCAATGTTAGTCAGAAGTGATAAAGAAGGACATTTCATACTGCTTAAGGGAAGCATAAATCAGCAAGATATAACAATCATAACATCTATGCCCCAAACAGTGGCTCATCCATGTATGTCAAACAAATCCTTCTCAATTTTAGAAACCAAATAGACCATAACACAATAATACTAGGTGATTTTAACACGCCTCTCTCACCACTGGACAGATCTTCCAAACAAAAATTGAACAAAGAAACCATAGATCTCAATAACACAATCAATAATTTAGACTTAACAGACATTTATAGAATATACCATCCAACCAAGAGCGAATACACTTTCTTCTCAGCAGCACATGGATCCTTCTCTAAAATAGACCATATATTATGCCACAAAGCTAATGTCAGCAAATACAAGAAGATAGAGACACTACCTTATATTCTATCAGATCATAATGGATTGAAGTTAGAAATAAATGAAAGAGTAAAAAACAGAAACTACTCCAACACCTGGAGATTAAACAATATGCTATTATATGATTAATGGATAACAGAAGATATTAGGAAGGAAATTAAAAAATTCTTAAGAGGTAAACAAGAACAAAGAAACATCATATCAAAATCTCTGGGACACTATGAAAGCAGTACTTAGAGGAAAATTTATTTCATGGAGCGCATTTAATAAAAGAAGTAAAACTCAAAAAATAAACGACCTAACACTACAGCTCAAAGCCCTAGAAAAAGAAGAACAGACCAACACCAAAAGTAGAAGACAGGAAATAGTTAAACTCAGAACTGAAATCAACGAAATTGAAACAAAAGAAACAATACAAAAAATTGACAACATAAATAGTTGGTTCTTTGAAAAAATAAACAAAATTGATAAACCTTTAGCCACACTAACAAAGAGAAGACGAGAGAAAACCCAAATCACTAAAATTCGGAATGAACAAGGAAATATCACAACAGACACGACTGAAATACAAAACATAATTAGAAGCTATTTTGAAAATCTATACTCCAACAAAATAGAAAATTTCGAAGACATCAACAGGTTTCTAGAGACATATGAATTGCCTAAACTGAACGAGGAGGACATACACAATTTAAATAGACCAATTTCAAGTAATGAAATAGAAGAAGTCATCAAAAGCCTTCCAACAAAGAAAAGTCCAGGACCAGATGGGTTCTCAGCCGAGTTCTACAAAACCTTTAAAGAAGAGCTCATTCCAATACTTCTCAAAGTATTCCATAAAATAGAAGAGGAGGGAACCCTCCAAAACTCATTCTCTGAAGCCAATATTACCCTGATACCTAAACCAGACAGAGACACATCGAGGAAAGAAAATTTCAGACCAATATCCTTAATGAACATCAACGCAAACATTCTCAACAAAATTTTAGCAAATCGCATACAAAAACATATTAAAAAGATAGTGCACCATGATCAAGTGGGTTTCATCCCAAGGTTGCAAGGTTGGTTCAACATCCGGAAATCAATAAATGTAATTCACCATATCAATAGACTTAAAGTCAAGAATCACATGATTATTTTGATAGATGCAGAAAAAGCATTTGATAAAATACAGCACCCCTTCATGTTCAAAACACTAGAAAAAATAGGGATAGTGGGAACATTCCTTAACATTGTAAAGGCCATCTACGCTAAGCCCATGGCTAATATCATTCTAAATGGTGAAAAACTGAAAACATTCCCTCTAAAAACTGGAACAAGGCAGGGATGTCCTCTTTCACCACTTCTATTCAATATCGTCCTTGACACTCTAGCCAGAGCAATTAGACAGACCAAAGAAATTAAAGGGATACGAATAGGAAAAGAAGAACTCAAACTATCCCTATTTGCTGATGATATGATTGTACACTTAGAGGAACCAGGAAATTCCACCAGAAAACTTTTAGATCTCATAAGTGAATTCAGTAAAGTAGCGGGATATAAGATCAATGCACATAAATCTAAGGCATTTTTATACATAAGTGATGAATCTTCAGAAAGAGAAATCAGGAAAACTACCCCATTCACAATAGCTTCGAAAAAAATAAATACTTGGGAATCAATCTCACAAAAGAGGTCAAAGACCTCTACAATGAGAACTACAGAACACTAAAGAAAGAAATTAAAGAAAACCTTAGAAGATGGAAAGATCTCCCATGTTCTTGGATAGGAAGAATTAATATTGTCAAAATGGCCATACTACCAAAAGTGCTATACAGATTCAATGCAATTCCAATTAAAATCCCAATGATGTACCTTACAGAAATAGAGCAAGAAATTATGAAATTCATCTGGAAGAATAAAAAACCCAGAATAGCTAAGCAATCCTTGGCAGAAAGAGTGAAGCAGGGGGTATTGCAATACCAGATCTTCAACTCTACTACAAAGCAATAGTAACAAAAACGGCATAGTATTGGTACCAAAATAGAAAGGTGGATCAATGGTACAGAATAGAGGACACGGACACAAACCCAAATAAATACAATTTTCTCATACTAGACAAAGGGGCCAAAAATATGCAATGGAGAAAAGATAGCCTCTTCAACAAATGGTGCTGGGAGAATTGGAAATCCATATGCAACAGAATGAAACTAAACCCATATCTCTCCCCATGCACGAAACTAAACTCAAAATGGATTAAGGATCTCGGAATCAGACCAGAGACCTTGCATCTTATAGAAAAAAAAGTAGGTCCAGAGCTTCAACATGTCGGCTTAGGACCAGACTTCCTCAACAGGACTCCAATAGCACAAGAAATAAAAGCAAGAATTAATAACTGGGATAGATTCAAACTAAAAAGCTTTCTCTCAGCAAAGGAAACTATCAGCAATGCGAAGAAAGAGCCTACAGAGTAGGAGAAAATCTTTGCCAATCATACTTCAGATAGAGTGCTAATCTCCAGAATCTATAAAGAACTCAAAAAACTCTACACCAAGAATGCAAATAATCCAATTGACAAATGGGCTAAGGAAATGAATAGACACTTCACAGAAGATCTACAAGCAATCAACAAACATATGGAAAAATGTTCAACATCTCTAGTAATAAGAGAAATGCAAATCAAAACCACCCTAAGATTCCATCTCACCCCAATTAGAATGGTGATTATCAAGAATACAAGCAACAGGTGTTGGCGAGGATGTGGGGAGAAAGGTACACTCATGCATTGCTGGTGGGGCTGCAAATTAGTGCAGCCACTCTGGAAAGCAGTGTGGAGACTCCTTAGAAAACTTGGAATGGAACCACCATTTGACCCAGCTATCCCACTCCTTGGCCTATACCCAAAGGACTTAAAATCAGCATATTACAGAGATACAGCCACATCGATGTTCATAGCTGCTCAGTTCACAATAGCCAGATTGTGGAACCAACCTAGATGTCCTTCAATTGATGAATGGATAAAGAAAATGTGGTATATATATACAATGGAATATTACTCAGCCATAAAGAATGATAAAATTATGGCATTTGCAGGCAAATGGATGAAACTGGAGAATATCATGCTAAGTGAGATAAGCCAATCTCAAAAAACCAAAGGACGAATGATATCGCTAATAAGTGGATGATGACACATAATGGGAGGTGGGAGGGGTTAGGGTTAGGGTTAGAGTTAGGGTTAGGGAGGGGGGCAAGAATGGAGGAAGGAAGGACTGTATAGAGGGAAAAGAGGTGTCGGAGGGGTGGGGGAAGGGGAAAAAATAACAGAATGAATCAAACAACATTACCCTATGTAAATTTATGATTACACAAATGGTATGCCTTTACGCCATGTACAAACAGAGAAACAACATGTATCCCATTTGTTTAAAATAATAAAAAAAATTAAAAAATAAAAAAAAGAATATACAGCAGAACTGCAAAACACCATGTATATATCCCCGTCCTCAACAAAGTGATGCCTGAAAAATACCTTGCTCCAAATATGGTGGAGAGAGATGTTAGAGAAGAAATATAAAATAAATCTCGATGGAAAGTTAAACAACTGTCTCTGTTAGCATATGAAAGCTTCTCAGCCCAGACTCTGACTTCTCACAGGATTGCCTGGCCCAGACCAGTCCTGGCAGACCCAGTCACTATCCCAGCCATCTGGGCTTCAGATATCCTGGGTTCAGACATGTTGCAGTCCCTAGATCTCAATGCTGCTCTGGGCAGAAGTGGTAGCCATAGTGGTGGGGGTTGGTGGTAGCAGCTGAGTGACAACTTCAGTGGACCAATGGCATTGGCAGCAGGTGGGGGGTCAGCGGCAGTGGCTGTGGCTGCAGCTGCAGCAGTATCCAGAGAGACTTCCAGGCAACCTCTAGGCAGCGGTGCAGGCGGAGGCAGTAGTGTCTGCGGCAACAGTGTAGACAACAGTTACCCAGAGAAAAGACCTCTGTGCATCTGCAGCAGTGGCGTCAGGGGCAGCTTCCATATTTCAAACTTAACCGGAGTTCTCTGACATTTCACATATGGACACTGAGAAAGAGTATTCTATGGGAATCTTTAAGGATAATGAAACAAACCTGGGCCTTCCATAGCAAAGATTGCCCCCTAGAGGAAGGTCAGTTAGAATAGGAGAGGAGGCACCAACACAAAAAGAAGCACAACTTAAAGATGATGAGTCACAGAAAATCTTGATGTAGTTTGGGTTCCTAGATGTACTTACTGGTTATGTAAGGTAATAGTGTCCCTTTATGGTTAATGTAGTCCAAACTGCTTGTTCCTTACACACAAAGGTCACAACTATGTGTGAACCATTGGCTTATTTTCTGGATTGACTCCCTTCTGCTTGACTTCTTAGTTTGGACCTTTCTGTCTTTGAGACCAGTCTCCCAAGGCAGCTCCAGTAGTACTGGGCAGTGTTTCTCAGATCAGCTTCTCTCTCTGGAGGTGAACAACAAGGAATAAATATGACACATCTAAATGCTATCCTACCAATAAGGATTCTGGTTTCGCAGCACTAAAAAAAGATGTGAATCTGTTGCTTTATACTCTTTATAAAAGATGAAACTGTGGGCAGAGGATAAAAGTCAGAGAGGGAAATACCTAGATATTTTCTTTAAAAGGCTTTATGAAGAAGAGGTAATAACATTTATGAACCAATATCATCTCAAAATATTCCATTAGTTTTTCTGCATTTGATATACCTACCTTTCCCGTTCCAAGGTTTGAACCTTTCTTTAAGACAAGTATCCAAGCTCTAAAGCTCTAGGGTGCTATATTTAGGAAGCAGTAACAGGCTGAGGTGGTCTACGTGGCCTTGGATGTAGGCTCTAGAACATTCTTTAACACTGGGATTCTGCCAAGAGTGAAGAGAAACTCTGGATTAGACTTAGGACAATGATGACTAAAATGACAGACACATTTAAACATTTGTGGTCAGATTGTGGCGACAAATAGTCCTAAAACAGATTGGATGCGGACTTGATAACTGTTTTCAAATCCTTGCTCATTTATCAGAGAAACATATGGAGTCTTCATAATAGAAATGAAATGGCAGCACATACCTATTGGTATGGTGATCATATTCCAAATGCCATACCCTAAACTCTTGGTTTTAAACTAGCTGTAAGTTTTTGCCTCTAAATACATACAATGAAGGTGGGGGGCGGTAATGAGAAGCAATTTTAACAACCCTGTTTCTAGTCCAATCATCCTAGACTTAGGTTATTGAGTGTAACATATGTGAAGAGCTTGATGTTCAATCTTCCATTCACAGAACTGAGCACCTATCACGTGCTGGAAATTCAGTGGTAAATAAGACAATTCAAGTTCTTGGCCTCTGCAAACATACATTTTCAGAAGTCAAATAAGAATTAATAACAAATTGAATAAGTATAATAAAGTAATAAATATAATAGAAACTGAGGTTAAGTCCCTGAAACACACAAGGACCAGGTGGGAAATGACACAGTTCAATGTGGAGGTGGTCGGGAGACCCGAAACAAAACATGGCTCTTTGCCCTTTACAGCATCTGCCATCTGTAACAGCACTCTTTCCATTCTCTCTCCTCCTCTTCCTCTTCTTCCTCTGGCCTCTACCAGTCTAGAACTGCTGCAATGTCCCTACCCTACAAGGGCATTCATACACTCCCTTTTTCTGATGATTCCAAGACTTCACTTAGAGCATTAATAGATTAGAAACACACACTTTAAAGAAACTGCTTGGACTAGGAATATAGCTCAGTATGTAGAGTGCTTGCCTATCAAGCCCAAGGCGCCGGGTTTAATCCCCAGCACTGAAAAAAAAAAAAAAAAAAAAAGAAAGAAAGAAAAATATCTATGCTTGCCATAGGTATTCCTAGCAGCCAACAAAGAGATTTGGCTATTGGAACAGGAAATTGACTTCCCTCCCCCATCACCCTGATACTATAGTATGCAAAAACCTCTACGAACAGCAGAGTCTAGCTGACTTTTAGCACATACAGAAAGTTTAAAGAAAGGAGCTGCAGTTACCACATGTTTTTAAACTGGGGTAATTTTCTACATTAGTGCAATTTATCTTTATCTCCCCCCCACCCTTCAAAATGGCTGTTTCTTTCCACTTATAGTATAGAATTGTCTCTACTGAGGTTAGGAATAATCTAACTGTAGTTTCCAGAACAGTTCTCACCAATTCAAAAGAAATTAGATAAATCCTACCATAGGACATGCATCCAAAGACTGCTTTCTGAAATCCTGTAGGGAAAGGTCCAGGAATCCCAGCAATGGGGATCATACCAGCAAAATACATGTCACCTGGGATAGGAGAAGGGGCACAAATTCTGGGCTTTGACTTCCATCTATTCCCAGCTGAGTGCTTAATGAGCACAAGCAGACATACTCTGATTTCCAGAATGGTCTCCTTGACTTAAATGAAAACCCAGGAATCATGCTGTAGTTCTGCAGTTCTGCCTCAAGGCACGTGTCTTATTTTTCATTTTGGCAAAACTTCAAATACAATCAAGTCAAGGGTAATGGTTCTAATATGCCATAGAACCTTGTTGGGTCTTCTCAGTCAAAGTTTAAAAAGATTGGGCTCACATGGGATAATTTAACCTGAAACAGGAAGCAAATGAACAATTGCTTTTGTTTTTAAATGCTGTGCAAAGAATTGTAGCTGAAGTTTATTATACTAATTATCTAGAGTTCTTGTTAAAAGACTCATTCAGACCTCTTAGATTCTTATTTACTTACACAGGGTTTTGAGACCTGCTCATTGACTTGGTGGTTTTTTGTTGCTGTTTTGTTGTTTAACATTAACTTTGGAAAAAGCCTTCACAGGTACTAATGTGCAAACTTAAGAACCATAGAGGTAGTATGGTTGTATCCTTATTTCTTTTTACATGTGTATCTGGATCTGTAAACATTTATACAAAAATGGTCTGAACAATATACATCAAAATATCAGTAGGAGCTAATTTTTCTCAAGGTTTCAAATGTGGATTATTTATTCAAAATGTCGTATTTTTGTGGGTACACAGTGCTTTAAATTGGCATCATTTATGAGTTGGTTTTGAAACAAGTATCACACCAGCTGGCATGATTACTGATCTCTCCATTCCTTTGGAGTGACTCTGCCAACAGGGGACAGGTTCCATTCTATTCCAACTTGTGTCACTGCACATGTCATATGGAAAATGGCTGTTAGCTAATATGGCATTACAGGACATGTCATAATAATCAGGTGGCTTTGCTGTGCCATTGTTTGCTGAATGTTTAGAATGTGAAGACAGTGTAGTGAATTTTTGGCCAAAGGAAACATTGTGAAGCTGAGGACAGAACTGTGGCAACTAGAGTTGCTGTTTTGAGGCAAATTGGCTCCAGGTAGTGATTATTTCTAAGTGTCAGAATTATGTGTGATTTTTAATTTTTTTTCTTTCTGCTTTTCTCTCTTCCTTTATCTATCAGGACAATAAGGCCGTTATGTTTTTTCAAGTTATTTAACACTTAAACCTTTCAGAAGACATTAATTATCTGCTAATCTTCTGAAGAGGGCACAACTGAAAGACATCTTAGCCAATACAGCATGAGTCAGCTTAAGTGTTAACCCAAATCAACTCAGAAGCACCTGTTTTCAAAGTTCTCTGAGCAGAAAATAACTGAAAGACTTTTCATATCCATATCACATCACATCCTGATTTACCCCTCGATGCAAATTTGTAGAACCAACTGCCTACTCAACATCTCCACTTGGACGTGTCAAAAATATCTCAAAGTTAAGATATCCCAAGCTAAAGTCTTTGTCTCTTCTATGCCAGCTCCCCTCCCACAACTTCCTTTTCCCCTTCTAAATCAAGAGCTACCATTTATCTATTTGCTCAGTCAGTAATTTGAAAAGCACCCTTGACTATTTCTTTTCTCCCAAATTCCACATTCAAACTGTCCAAAGTTTCACTTTTTTCTACCTTAAACTAAATCCTGAGAGTTCCCATCAGCTGTTGAATACAGGTTCTCTCTACACACCTATCTTACAATTTGTGCTGCTGGTGAGCCTGGACAACTTATTAAGAATAGGAAATATAGCTGGCACAGTGGCACAAGTTTGTAATCCCAGTGACTGGGGAGGCTGAGCAGGAGGATCACAAGTTCCAGGTCAGCCTCAGCAATTTAGCAAACCCGCAAGCAACTGATTGAGACTTTGTCTCAAAATAAAAGGGCTGCGGATTTGGCTCAGTGGTTAAAATCCCAAGTACAAAAAAGAAAAAAAAAAAAAAAAAAAAAATAGAAACTAATGTTCTCACAGTTCTAGAGGCTGGGAAGTCCAACAAGGCAACAGCATCTGGTGAGGGCCTTCTTGCTGTCTCCTTACGTAACAGAGGCAGAAAGACACAAGAAAACAAACTCACTCCATCAAGCTGGTGTACAAGGGCACTTCCTCCCATTCCCTAAGGAGGCCCTCCTGACCTAATCAGAAAGACTCCACCTCTTAACACAATCACATAGGCAACACCTGAGTTTTGGAGGGAACATTCAAACCACAGCAACATCCTTTAAAAAAAAAAAAAAAAAAAAAAAAGATGAGAAGTATGAATAAAGTCTCAAGTGATCCATGCTTTCAACTCTAACACATTCGAATTACTTATAAGTGAAGTTAAAAACAAAAAATTAAATAGTGCTCCCACCACCACTATAAGCCTATGAGTAAGAAAGTAAGTAAGGCAATTTTTAGATACTATGTGGAAAAGAAGCAAAGGAAAAAGAAAAGTAGTAAAATTAGAAACAGACAAAAATCACCCTCTGAAAAAGGCACTCTGACTTGTAGGGCTGAAATGCTGAAAACAAAGCTGGGACTTGGTATTATAGGGCACTGACTACAAGAAAGTGGCTTGAAAGGCAGAGACCAGAGCGATGACCTTGGAGAATCACTGTTCTGGGGGAAACAGAGGTAAACGTAGTAGTAGTGACCCTCAGATGTGTTCATTGGAGGGAAAGGAGAAGGTGAAAAAATTAAGGATCCTAATGGAAATAACAGAGGGTCATGGGGCATACCAAATCTTCCTCTCTTCCACTACATCACCACTAAGAAAATTCATTAAATAACTGCATTTTATTATGCTGTCTGACCTAAACACTGTTAAACTAGGAACTCTATCAACAAATGCCTAGAAATATAATAAGACCACTTCTACACAAAGTTACTGTAAGAAGACTAAAGAAGCCAGGTGTTGTGGCACATGTCTACAATCCCAGCGGCTCAGGAGGCTGAGGCTGGAGGATCAAGAGTTCAAAGCCAGCCTCAGCAACTTAGTGAGGCACTAAGCAACTCAATGAGACCCTGTCTCTAAATAAAATTTAAAAGGGGGCTGGGGATATGGCTCAGTGATTAAGAGCCCCTGGGTTAAATGCCCAGTACAAAAAAAAAAAAAAAAGAAGAAGAAGAAGACCAAAGGAGTGGAGAAATTATTCATTTACACTAATGAAATGTATTTCCCATATCTAACCCTGAAGCAAAATTGAACTGTAGTACAACTTTACAAATATCCTTAAACAAATATTTGGAGATTTGGGAAACCAACTAGAATCAAACTTCAGGATGCAAGAAAAAATAGTAAAAGAATAGAAACACAATGAGAGTTGGGTGAACATAGGAGAGTGTTTTTCTTTTTTTCTTAAAGACATACATCCCAGAAATAAATAATACAAGATGCCTGAGAATAGATTCAAATGAAAATTTAGTTAAATTAAGAGACACAGAAGTTAAAAAAAAAAAAACACACACACAAACAAAAGTCTACCTGTGAGAAAATAAGAATATGATTTTTAAAAAAAAGGTTAAAAAAAAGTAGTTAAAATGGAAAAACAGGTAAGGAATATCTAACATACAAATGATTTCAGATCCTGAAGACAAAAACAAAAACAATGGAACAAAACTATATTTAAAACTATAATAAAGATCTGGGGTTGTGTCTTAGTGGTAGAGTGCTTGCCTGGCATGTGTGAGGCACTGGGTTCAATTCTCAGCATCACATATAAATAAATAAATAAATAAATAAATAAATAAATAAATAAAACAACGGTCCATCAACAACTAAAAAAATATATATATATATAAAACTACAATGAAAACTTGTAAAAAATAATAAAAATCCTAAGTGCATAAAATGAAATGTCCCACCATGGACCTAGGAAAATTAACATCAAATGATCAACAGTGAAAATCAAAATGATGAAGAAGCATTTTTAAGAAAGTGAAAGAAAAAGGAGCATATCAGAGATATTTACATCCAGACAAGCTGTCCTTCAAGTATCAAAATAAAGAGAAATGGCTGTAAACATATAAGAACTCAAGAATACTTTGCCCAGGCTGGGAGCTGTGGCACACACATATGATTCCAGTTACTCTGGAGACTAAGGCAGGAGGATCCCAAGTTTGAGGCCAGTCTTGGCAATTTAGCAAGATAATGTCTTAAAGTAAAAAATGAAAAGGGCTGGGAGGTAGCTTAGTGCTAGTGTGCCACGGAGTTTAATCCCTAGTACCACACACACACACACACACACACACACACACACAAAATGAAAGAATACCCATGATTTTTTCCTGTGTAATACACCTGCAACACATACCAAATCTGGCCAGTTACCAGTTGCTTTTGTGAGCATGTGCAAACCGTGAATCATTTTTGCATCTTTAAGTACTCATATTTAAAATAGTACTTATCTAATAGCCTCTATTTTTGTCTCTAGACCTAAAATATTTACTATCTAGCCCTCTCAAAAGAAAATATTTGCTGACCCCTGTACAACAAGATAAACTTGATCCAACCAAGAAATGACTATTGTCTAAATTATAAACACAAAGGTCAAGAGAAGAACAAAAATGCAAACCTTTCTAAATATCATATGAAATTTAAAGAGTCACAAAGTTATATACCACATGGAATAAGAAATGCACTATAACTAATATAATTAGCAACTATAATATGACACAGTCAAAATTAAGTTATAAGCTACATCAATAAATATGAATAAGATTCAACATAATTATTTTTTTTTAATTTCAAAGAAGCTATTTTTAAAATTGGCTCAGAAAACAAAACCCAACTCCAGACTGCACACAAGAGATACATTTAGAGCTGTGGATGTGCTAAGTTGTAGAATGCTTGTCTAGCACACACCAGACCCTGGGGTCAATCCTCAGCACTGCCAAAAAAAAAAAAAAAAAAAAAAAAAAAAAATCACTTACAAAGAATTTATTGAGACACCTGATAAAATTGAAATATACACTGTGGATTAAATAAAAATACTGTATCCATTTCAGATTTCTTGACTCTGTAACTGTACTGTGGAAACCTAAGAGAATAGTCTTTTTGGAAAATAAACACTAAAGAAAATATTGAGACAAAGAGGCATGATGTATGCAATTTATGACCAAACAGTCCACAAAATGCTGACAAAAACCTAGACATAGTATATACAATTAATACTTGTGTATAAAAAATTAAACAAAAATATAGAACTGGATATAAAATTTATATGACTATAGATATGGATACGGACCTGCAACAATGTGAGTACACACATACACAAACAGAGGTGAGGAACTGGTAGGGGGAGTCAAGAGAAAGTTCTTGCTTGACAATGTGGCAAAATCTCAAAAGTTAATGAAACTGAATAGAGTATATTAGAGTTCTTTTTACTATTCTTGCAACTATTTCTTTAAGCTTAAAATTATTTCAAGATTAAAAGGCAAAATAAAGAAACTCTGAGTCCTGATTCAAACCACTTCTCATCACATCTGTCATCATCGCCCCAGTCCAAGCCACCAGATTCCCTTGCTTAGACAACTTTAGCAGCCCCCTAACTGGTCTTTTCTCCAACTATCAATTTCCTCAAAGCAGTCAGAGTCATCTCTCTTTTTATTATTATTTTTTTTTAAATTCTCCTTTAATTTTTTACAGACTGCATTTTGATTCATTGTACACCAATGGGGTACATCAGTTCATTTCTATGGTTGTTTACGTTGTAGATTCATACCATTCATGTAATCATACCTGTACATAGAGTAATGGTGTCTGTCTCATTCCAATTATTCATACCCCTCAGAGTCATCTCTTAAAATCATAAATCCAAAACCCTATTATTCTCATGCTCAAAATACTCCGTTTACACTTAAAATCCAAATCCTTCCCAGAAGCCCTACACCATCTAGCCCCTGTCTACAATTCTCACCTCATCACTCTCCAGTGTGTTTACGCTGGTCTTATCACATTATTCTTACAGCTACTCAAAAACATTAAGTTTGTTTTAGTTGTTATTTGTACTCCTCATTCCCCCAGTCTCCCTGTCAGAGGACTGTTCTCTCCCTTCATTCCAGTCTCTGATAAAGGGCCTTCCCTGATCTCATTAACTAAAAAAGCATCCTTATCACCTTCTAAACTTTTTCCCTGCTTTCATTTTCTTCACAGCACTTTTGGACATGGTTTATTAAATTAATATAACCGAACAATAAATTATCAGATCACATTGGCAAATATAAGAAAAAACTTTTAATGCTATAATATTTCAGTGATAGGTTAGCCTTGTCATTGGACCCTCTGCTATTGGTCTGAACGATTTTTATATAGACAGACAATGACAGGTTTTAGAATGTCAAGTACCTTATGAAGAAAACCAAAAAAAAAAAAATCCCTACTCTTAGGAACCCCATATTCAAATCAGAGAGTCAGACAATAAGAGAAACAAACATACAAGATACACAGTATGGTAGATAGTAAATGTGTTATAGAGAAAAGGGATGGGAATTAACAGAGTTAGATTGGAAGATGGAAGTCAATTTTTAAGAGTATGATCAAATAAGGATCTACTAAGAGGATGGCAAACTGAGAACAGGTGAGAAGGTGCCCTGGAGCTATCTGAGCACTGCAGGCAGGGAACACAACAAATGCAGTCCTTTTTTTCAATTTTTTTTTATTGTAAACAAATGGGATACATGTTGTTTCTCTGTTTGTACATGGAGTAAAGGCATACCATTTGTGTAATCATAAATTTACATAGGGTGATGTTGGTTGATTCATTCTGTTATTTTTTCCCTTCCCCCCCACCCCTCCCACCCCTCTTTAACAAATGCAGTCTTTGAGACAGGAATCTGTCTGGTGTGTTCAAGGCAGAACGTGTAGGCTAGTGTAGACTGAGAGGAAAGAAAAAAAGGAGAATGGTTAAAGATGAAATCAGAGGGCTGGGGCTGGGGCTCAGTGGTAGAGCACTTGCCTAGCATGTATGAGGCACTGGATTTGATTCTCAGCACCACATATAAATAAGTAAAATAAAGGTCCATTGACAATTTTAAAAAGATTTTTTTAAAAAGATGAAGTCAGAAAGGACTGGGGAGGAGGTAAATGGGGCAAGATTGATTATGGCAGTTGTGGGTAGGATTCACAGACCATTGTGAGAACTCTGACCTTTAAGTAAGATGGAAAACCAATGGATAATTTTAAGCACTTAACAGCCTTGTGTTTTAACGGCACTGTGCCCACTGTTCATTTGACAACAGACTGCAGAGACACAAGAGAGGAAGTAGCGAGACAAGACAGAAGGATTTTAAGTAGTACATTAGAAGGAAAACTGAACCAGGGTGTGGTAGCAAAGGAGGTGGTAAGAAGTGATGGACTCTGTTCAGTCAATAGGGTTTACTGATGAATTGAATGGATATTGGGTATGTAAGAGGAAAAGAAGCATCAAGGATGATCTAAGACTTCTGACCTAAGTACCTGGAAAGATGAAATAGTCATTCACTAAGATGATAGTGTCCATAGGAGAAGCAAGTTTCAGGGAATATCAAGAAATATTTTGCAAAAACAGACTTTTCTTTGATTATATAAAGCAGAACTTTCCAGTTAACGAGTCAAATAAGTTAAATATGCTCTGCAATACTGGTGACTTTCAGAGTGGAACATCTCGGGCTATTCCTTCTGCTGAGTATTCTCTTCCCTCTATCCCAGTAAGCCACATAAATACGATCATTTTCAGTTTGTATGTGATGTGGAAAATAGTAGACAATAATAATGAAATAATGAAAAGGGAGAAATTGTTTGGCTGATCATTTCATTAACTTAACCTAGGTAAATGATCTTTGCAGACAGCTTGATTTGCATGCACATTACTTCTACATAGTCCACTCAGCTAGACTTTCTGGATTTGGAAATAAATAAATAAATAAATAAATAAATAAATAAATAAAGCAGTCTGTAACTAGGCCCTACATTTAGTAAGAGTCAGCATTGTCCTAATTGTATTGTTTCTTTAGCATCGTATATTTATCATTTGTTTCTACCATTAAACTGTAAACTGCACTGCATGAAGGCAGAGACCCTCTCTGTATCACTTACTACTTATCTTCTGTACCAAGATTTGTTGATTGAATGGTAGATACCAAGAAGCCTAACACATGATGCCTGCCCTTGAAGAACTCGGTCTGATGAGGGATTCGTGTCTATTGATTATCTTTACCAAGTAGTTTTTTTTTTTTGGGGGGGGGGGAGGTGCATTACAATTATACATAGTAGATTATACACAATAGTGGTATTCATAGCATAATTTGACCAATTTAATTTCCTTCCTTTTCCATCCCTTACTCCTTTCTCCTGGCCCACTTGCTGTACTCTACTGTCTCCCTTCTGCTATTATATTAGTGCATTAGAGATAGATAGATAGATAGATAGATAGATAGATAGATAGATAGATAGATTCATTGTTGTATATTCATATTCAAATAGCTTCTTTAACAGTTCTTTGAGATTGTTCTAATAAGATCATTGTGCTTGTCCATTTGGTGAACTCATCTTCTCTATTCTCACCTCAAAACCTGGTTTATGCTTCAAGAGCATGTGTCCCAAATCCCACGTTCTTTCCAGAGCTTTCTCACTTCAAGGTAGCACCTAATTTTCTGAATTTCCTTGCATTTTTGCTCATTTAAAAATATTATTGCATACTTATTTATGTTGGTCTCTTTTGTAATATTTTTAGCTTCTCAAGGGCAATAACCATGTCTTAAAGTTTCTCATATGAGTTTGTCTTCAGCAGAATTCAATGTTAAGCTCAAAACAGGTGCCCTGAAAATTGTTCTATTGAACTGAGTTTAAAGTAAACCTGAAGAACAGAACTCCACTATGAAGAAGTAATTTATTTTTTACTGCAACAGAGGTCAGCAGTGTAAACGATTGTTAAGGAGGATGCAGGCTTTTTTCCCTTTGACCCTGTTTGCCAGTCTTCCCCCCGCCCCCCCTTCCTTCTCTGGAGGGGAAAACCAGCAGGGATTAGCTCTTTTCGTCATCAGGGTCATCAGGGTGTGACTTCAGGTGTGACAGACATAACCAGTCCCTGGCCAGTTAAGAGCTTTAGGAGAGAATAAGTTGTTAGATAGAAAAATTCCCAGAGCTTAACAATCCTCTGAAATCATGAACATGAACTAATTGGAAAAATGCCAAAGAATACAACACCAGTTTGAGTTTCCAGATTTGGCCATGACTGTGTCTCAAGGCATGTCTCTCTGGTCTTGCTGAATATGACCCAGGTGGATAAGATATTAACAATGCTGATGTCCATCTTCATCATGGGTGTCTCTCCTGTGGGGCTTTCACTCCCATTTGTTCATAGGCATATGTTGCATTTTGTTTTATTCTGCTCCTCTCCTCCTCCTCTTACACTCTCTCACCTAAACATCTTCTTCCCTTCCTTGAAGTGGCTTGTTGTTCCCTGAGAAAACCCCACCATCAAAGACAAATTGAAGAATGATTTCCAGATGGTATTTACAGCACCATACAAGACACGGGTTTTCCAGATCTAACTCTTTAGAACCAGTATATGTCAGGGTATATGGAAACACAAATACACATTTCTTTCTTTCTTCTTGTTTTTCTTTTTCTTTTTTTAAATTTCATAGGATTCTACCACACATGGAGCATTTGGTCCCTGTCAATAAATGCCAGTCGTGATAATTCACTCAATAATTGTCCAGGACCTGTCTTTCCTATTCCAGTCTATTCCAGTTCTCCAGGTCTGATGCTGTAGGACTTCTTACTGACTCATGTTTCCACCCAAGTGATAAACTCTTCTTACCCTTTGAACCTTGATCTTTTCTGTGGTTCACTCTTAGCTCTTCCTTAAACTACCTTCATGGCTGTTTTTATTGAGAATACCTGTGTGGGAGGAAGATCCACAAACTGTAGAAAACTATAAAGGAGATAGCATCCCAGTTCAGCTGACTGCTGTTGCACCACACTGCCCACCTGGCTCCTGCAGGGGCTCTATTCAAACACTTTCTGCAACTAGTTATGTGTTAGGTGTTAAGTGATCATATTTCAAAGACTGATAGTCCTCAGCCAGGAACATAACATAAGACACCATATTAACTCTACTAGGTATGTTTATATACCACACAGTGTTGACCCTTTGCTTCTAGCATCTCTCAGTCCTTTTGAGACAATGCTGGTCTACTCCAGCTAAAAACGCACATGACAGAGCCCTCTGACATGCACAGCCTGGATCACTTTGCTGTCTGTTACAGACTAATGGAAACACTGTAGGTATCTCTTCCAAATACCATTTCTTCTAAGTACCAATCGACTTCCCTAATAAGCATTAAAGTTTGCTTTGGTTCTCCACACATCTTTTTCTATACCTCTCTCCCCTTTGGTATAAATCTTTTTTCTCTCAGAGATATAGGAGCTTAATTTTATTTCTCTTCCCAAGGTTAAAAAAATGACAACAACAACAAAACTCTTAAATAATCTAATAAACCCATTTACATAAAGGTACAAAAAGTATGACAATTAAAAGAAATAAATGACAAAGTACAATATTTGAGCATTAAGTACATGTTTAGGAGAAGTCTTAGTGGTAGCCCTTCACTTCACATTTACAGGGTTTTTTATTCAATCTGAGTAAGGTCAATACTTCTGGTTGAAAATATTAACAATGTATTTGTCACTGATATATAAAAACTGATTTGTTGTTTTAGACTAGGTGTACCATGGGCAATGAGAGAGACAGAAATTCTGGATCTGTTTGTATTTGATAGACCAAAATTAATTTTGTGTCTGTGTAATAAAAAAGTAATCAAGAAGAGTTTTTTTAAAAAATGTGTCATTATCAAGCAAAGCAGCCACTCCAGTGGTGCCTGGCCACAGTTACCAGAGGATCTGCAGCCTGAGCTGGGGCCATGTGGGTGGGTGTTAAAGAGCCCATATGGTATGATGTTCATTTCCTGCATTCCAGGCAAACAGCAGGTGGACTGTCTTCCGACAGTCTTTTTAACAAGCAAAGCAACTAAAAAATCCAGAGTCTGGCAGACAGTGCAAGTCCATGGGGAAAGTGGAAGGGCACTGTCATACGATAATCATGATAATACTATCATGGGGTAATAGTTGAAAGTAAAAAATGTGTTTGTATTCAAAGTTAACTCTAGTACTTAACGACAGCTTATCAAGGGTCACATAGATTTTTTTGTCATACAGGGATTTTACCTCTCTGTCATCAAAGTTGAATAATGAAGCTGAGTGGTATAAGGGAAGTCCCTGTAAACACTGTAAAAACCTGTAAAAACCCTGTAAAAAGGTGAGAGAGAAAGCCTGTCCCCTTCAGCACCTGTCAATCATGGATAAGAAAGGAGAGAAAGGGAAAGCAAGCCAGTTATTTAGCCTGGAGAGCAGAAGATTGGTACCTAGTTTGAATACATATCCAAAACAGAAGGAATTTTGCTCCAATCCCAGTCTTTTTTTTTTTTTTTTTTTGTTCTAATTAGTTATACATGACAATAGAATGCATTTTGATACATCATACATGAATGAGGTATAACTTCACATTCTTCTGATTGTACATGGTGTAGAGTTAAACCAGTCGTGTAATCATATAATCACTTCCAGTCTGGAATCATGAAATGAATCCTCCTTACAGAGGACTCTAACAGCCTGGGAGGACTACTGGACTTGCAAAGGCCTGGAATTGGGAAAAGGTCTGCACAATCAAGATTTCCATTGACTGGAGGCAATATCAAGTCACCAATAGGCAGCAATGGATGCTACTGTTCATGGAAAGACCAAATGGAACAACTCTTTCTATGGCTGCCACTGCAAGACAAATTAAAAATGACAAATATCACCAGTCTCCAACAGACCTCATACACTTTATCCCTACATAGAGAAACTGTCCTTGAAAACAAAAAAACAAACAAAAAAAACAAAAAATATATATATATGGAGAAGGCAATACCCCCATTATGAAGATGGGCTTCATACTGACTAAATATTTCCTTGAAAGTTTTCTTCTTCTTTTTTAAATTTTTGCAGTGGTGGTGATCAGACCTAGGGCCTCAGTACATACTAAGCAAGCGATCTGTCACTGAGCTACACTCTCAGACCTTGAACATCTTTTAAAACCAGAATTTTGCTGGGTGTGGTGGTGCATGCCCATAATGCCAGCGACTCAGGAAGCTAAGGCAGAGGATCACAAGATCAAACTCAGCCTCAGCAACTTAGCAAGGACCTAGGCAATTTAGCAAGACCCTGTCTCAAAATGAAAAAATTAAAAAAGGGCTAGGGATGTAGCTCAGGGGTTAAGTGCCCTGGGTTCAATCCCTGGTGCTACAAATAAATAAATAAATAATAAAACCAGAATGTAGTAAGTCTTCTTCCATGATTGTGAGCCACTTACTGCTATCTAGCAGGGGGGTTATGAGAAAGATCTATTTTAAGAAGTACAGGAGCTATATTTCTTTGCACATCTCAGTGAAATGGATAAATGAGCTATCCTGGTATAGCTAACATTTTCAGGGTGTTAACATGCCAGGTAATGTACAGAATGCTAAATAATCTTATTTTATTTAACCCTTACTGTGAAGTAGAGTAAGTATATTATCCTCCTATCATGGTTGAAGAAATTGAACAGTAAGATTAAGAAACTTTCTCAAGGTCAGTGATAGGGTGAGAATTTGAACTAAAGCAGTCTGACATATTCTACATGTTCTCAAAACTCTTCATTTTTTCATATTTCACAAAGGTTCCTCTATAGGTCTCTATTACTCAGCTAAGAATGATTTTGAAATTATACTGTTTGATAACAACAGGAGGTTACCAGGCAGTATGATGATTATGAACCTACTTATATAAATTGTGTGTGTATTTTTATATAGAGAGAGTTATCTGGAGTGATACCAAGAGATTAAGAATTGTTGGTCCTGGGTAATAGGATTTGGATTTTTAATTTTTCCTTCATTCTTTTCTATTTAATTATAATTTCATATGATTATAAATTCACTTTATAAGCAGAATAATACAACGAGGTTTGTATTAGGAGAATTGGTTTCACTGAAATAACAATCCAAAAAATCTCAGTGGCTTAATACAAGCAACTTTATTTTTTTTCTACTGCAAGTCAGAGAGCTTCCTTTTGATTTGTAATTTGCAATTCAGTCTACTTCTATCTTATAGATTTACCATTTTAACCCTTGGTTTCTAAGATCACAGAGGCAGACAATGAAAGAGTGGCCTCGAACCAGTGACCCCCCCGAACCAGTTACATGACCCCAACAAACTGTAAGGGGTGAGAAGTGGAATATAAGAAGGGCAGAACTGGGTAGAAGCACTAAAAGGAAAATTCCTTAGACCAATTAAATTTAGTAGAGTTATCTGAATAAAACAAAACAAAATGATTTGTGAATCGTGCAGCTCCCACAAGCAAAGTAGGTTCCGAACTACCACCAACAACGTGATCAGACAGCATTTATAGAAAAACAGAAATGAAGCATACAAAACAACTAAACTGGTTATAGTCAATTAGTTACAGATTAACTGTTTACAGCCTAATTAGTTAACTGGTTATAAGATGTTCTGCAACTAATCAAAGCTGGGTTTCTGTGATTAAGATCTATATTGGAGATGGCCTCCCAGCACTTGTTGGGGACAAGGGCTGAATCCATGAGTACCAGCCATGCCTAGGAGCTGGAGCCCCAAAACCAGGCAACTTCTGGCTGCATGGGGCTGCTTGGTGCCCTTCCAGCTGAGAGGGGTCATTGTCATGCTTTGTCAGTGCAGTGCCTGTGCTAGAGGTGGAGAGGTAAGTCCTCCTCCAGAACTCCTGCTGGGCCCTCTCTACCTGCTCTGGCTCCTCTGCTCCCATGCTCTTGGTTTCTTTTTAGATTCTAGTGGATCCTCCCTCCCCTGATTAAAGTCTCTTCTTGCCCTTTTGGGGCTGCATGAGGTCTGTACTCTGTGTGTATGTGTGAAGGGAAGGGAGGTGTTGTTATTTTTATTTCCTGAGACCAGACAGCTGGTGCTTGGGCCTGAAGCTCCCCACCAGACAGTCTTATAGATTGATCCTACCATTATCCTTGCCAAAGGCCCTAACCCAGAGACCTCCTTCATTGCAGTCCGGGTAACATGTGTTTCTGAAAATGTTCTCTCTGCCTATACAGTGATCTCATGTGGGCTGAAAGATAACCTCAGAGAAGCAGTGATCATATTTTTGGATAAGGAAACTGAGGTTCAATAAGATGAAATGGCTTGTTTCAAACATCCAGACCATGAGCAAGAGATTTAGACTTCTGCCTGGGCTAAAACAACACAGTAGTCATTTCTTTGGGTACCAGGTGTTCAACCCAGGGGTCCTTAAGCACTGAGCCACATCCCCAGCCCTATTTAATTTTTATTTTGAGACAGGGTCTCTAAGTTGCTGAGGCTGACCTCAAACTTGCGATCCTTCTGCCTCAGCCTTCTGAGTCTCTGGTACTACAGGCATGCACTGTTGGGTGTTGGAAGCTATGCCGTGCGGACTCGCCAAGATGGCACCTGGCAGCCAGCCATAAGCTGTTTTGATCACATCGGAGGTGCGCGTGCACAGGTGTTCCCGAGTGTTCCTGCTTGCGCCTGCTTGTGATTGGACAGCTGGCTCCTCGCCTGATCACGACTAGCGTGGCCCCGCCCTCCGCCTCCTGGAGGGAATATAAGCGGGCGGTGGGCGGGACGAGAAGTTAAGAGTTGCAGCCAGCAGAAAGAAGCAGAGAAGTCATTAGCAGAAAGAAAGATGAAGCCGCAAGCAGATAGAAACAGCGAGTAGGGGCAGCGGCAGAAGGCAGATCGCAGAGCGGAGAACTGAGAACACATCTTTAGGTTGCAGATCACAGATCGCAGTACGCGGGACACATCACTAAAGCACCTTAGGTAGACGCACCCTTAGTTCACAGGATGCAGGACGCACCTTTAAGCAGGAGCAGCAGAACTAGAAGATAAGATCTCTGAAAGTGTAGTCTCTCTCTCTTAAGCAAACTCTCTTTCTCTCCAATAAGCAAAGTCTCTCTCTCTCTATCCTCTCAAAGCAAGTAAACCTCATTTCCTCTATCCTTTATAAACAAGCAAGCAAGGAAGGAAGTAGCTCAGAAATAGAGGTAGCTCAGTTTCCAGTCCACCACCCATAGGGGCCCGCACAAATTGTTGCTGCAGGCGGTGACAAATATCCGCAGATTTGGTATCGCAAAGAGTCAGCGACAATGCACCAACATGCGTGGCTTCACATTTCGCTATTTAAATTACTACAATTCAGTAAAGTTTATAATTTGGTTCCTCAGTTTCACTGATGACATTTCAAGTGTTCAGTAGCTACAGTGACTAGTACCTACCATATCAGCACATATATTTCCATTGTCAAAAAAAGTTACATTGGATAATGCTAGACATTTCTTAGTGATACCTTGACGTAAACAAACAAAACTGAAAAAAAAGAAAAGATCTATATTGGTTTGGTCTATTGAACCCAATACAGGGACTCAGTCCAGATCCATAACCTTCTACAAAACCCTATGTAACATAGGTAAACACCAACAATCTCTATCACAACATTATTTACATTTTGAAGACCATTTAAAAAAAAGACATGATTCCTAGAGTCAGGCTGCCTGCCACTTTAAACACTTAAGTGAATATGTCACCTTGTTATGCCTCAGTTTCCTGGTTTGCTCAATAAGAATAATAGGGTTACTATGATAATTAAATGAGATTACCTACTGACAAATAAAATAGATTGCTAATGACTTGAGAACTCCTCCTATCCCTGTATGCCAGCCCATTTGCAATGGGTCTTTTCCGCACCTCCAATCAGAAGGTACAGTTTTTTCCCCATCCTTGGATCTGGTTTGTATCTGTCATTTGCTTTGACTGATGGACTACGGTGGAAGCCATATGTGGAATTTTCAAGCCTCAAATGCAAGCAGCCTTGCTGGTTCTGCTCTCATCTCTTAAAATTCTGCCCTGAGATATCTATGTAAAGAAGCCTGGTTGAGCTTACTGCAAGAAGAAAGATCAAATGGATGACTGACAAAGCTCTAGTTGAGGCCCCCCTAGAACTCAAAACCCCACCAGCTAGTAGTCACTGTCAATAACCACATATATAAGAGGACAGACTATGCCATAATTGTTGACAGATAATTTGCAGCAACATACATGATTCCAGTCACAAAAAGCTGAAATACTGACCAGATAAGTACAGCCCAAATTTCAGACTCAGAATTGTGAGCAAACACAGTAAAATGGTATTAAGCATGGTGTCTAGCTTAGCTCTGTCACATTGCTTAGCAGGTCTGGCACAGTGGATACTTTAAAAATGTCAGGTAAATTTTTAAACAACTACAGCACTCAAGGAAAGCACGTTAGTAATGATAAGTTGCTGTAACTCAAAGTTGCGTTTTAACCCCAACCTAGTCCTGACTCACCACAAGACCGATTTCCTGATGATCTTTCATAAGGACACACCATACTTACTAAGCCTTTCTTGACCTAACAGACCCTGACTGAAGATGACAAAGACAGCTGAGGGATTTAGTATTTTAGTTATGTCCTTTCATGTGTCAGTACAGAGAGGTGACCATGAAATGGTTAAACAGCAAAATCCCTGGCTTAATGTCTTAGAGAAACTGTCATAGAGCTAAAGATTTCTGCACAGAGAAGAAGTCAAAGTCAGAGATAAATTCATTCATTCATTCATCTCCTCATTCATTTATTTCTGTCAAAAAAACATTTATCTCTGTCAAAAAAACATTTAGGAAGCTCCTACTTTTGGCCAATAACTCAGCAGAACTCTGGGAAAACACAGACAAATACAATGTGGCCTATAGTTTTTGACCTGGGACAATTCCCCAGCACTCTTCTGATAACAAAAAGCCTTCTACAGTTAGTCAATCCCACCTACAGAGAGGCTAAATTCAAATCTGCATATTAAATGGTGAGACCTGTAGCCTCTTTTCCTGTGGATTGCTCATGACTCCTTTCCACATCCCCTCCCGTGGCTAGCCCAGCAGAATAGCCAAGAATAAATCCTAACATTCCTAACACAAATACATAACACTAAAGTAATATCCATCAGTCACTCTTAAATAGCCAATGATCACCGGAGTTAGAGGAAAACCTCCAACAAGAATGAATGTTAGCTTCCACATATCAGTGAAAACATTTGATGTTTGTTTTTTTGGGACTTGGCGTATTTCACTTAGCATGATAGTCTCCAGATCCGTCCATTTACTGGCAAATGTCAAAATTTTATTCTTCTTAATGGTTGAGTATATATAACATCGTGTATATATACTATAATTTCTTTTATCTGTTCATCTGTTGAAGGGTACCTAGGTTGGTTCTATAGGTTAGCTATTGTGTACTGAGCTGCTGTGAACATTGATGTTGCTGTGTCACCATAATATGCTGATTTTAAGTCTTTTAGATGTAAACTGAAGAGCGGGATCGTTGGGTCAAATGGTGGTTTCATTCCTAGTTTTTTAAGGAATCTCCATACTGCTTTCCAGAGTGGTTGTAACAATTTGCATTCCCACCAGCAATGTATGAGTGTACCTTTCCCCCCACATCCTCCACAACATTTATTGTTACTTGTATTCTTGATAATTGGCATTCTGACTGGAGTGACATCTCAGTGTAGTTTTAATTTGCATTTCTCAAATTGCTAGATGTGTTGAACATTTTTACATATATCTGTTGACCATTCGTATTTCTTCTGAGAAGTGTCTGTTCAGTTCCTTTGCCCATTTTTTGATTGGGTTATTTTTTTTTTTTTTTTAGTGTTAAGTTTTTTGAGTGCTTTATATATCCTGGAAAATAATGCTCTATCTGAGGTATAGGTGGCAAAGATTTTCTCCCATTCTGAAGGCTCTCTCTTCAAGTTCTTGATTGTTTCCTTTGCTGTGAAGAAGCTTTTTAGTTTGATGCCATTCCCCTTTATTAATTATTGATTTTACTTCATGCACTTTAGGAATCTTGTTATGGAAGTCAGTTCCTGAACCAATATATTGGAGTGTTGGCCTAAATTTTCTTCTAGTATCTGCAGAGTTTCTGATCTAATTTCTAGGTCTTTGTTCCACTTTGAGTTTTGTGCAGGGTGAGAGACAGGGGTTAAATTTCATTCTACTACATGTGAATTTCCATTTGTTGAAGAGGCTGTCTTTTCAACAATGTATGTTTTTGGTGCCTTCACTTTTTATTTTGAGACAGGGTTGCTTAGGGCCTCACTAAGTTGCTGAGGCTGACTGCAAACTTGCAATGCTCCTGCATCAGCCTCCCAAGTCACTGGGACTACAGGCATGAGCCACTGCACCTGGTTCATTTTCTTTTTTTAATTTCTCAAAGTATATTTATGATATTTCTTTTGGTCATATGAAATAGTAGCAACCTCTACCTGTCTGAAATGAAAGAACAGAATTTAATAGGAGGATGGTATGGGGAAAAGAAATTTATGGCATCCAAGAGCAGTAATAGATTATATTGTAATCCCAGCTACTCAGGAGGCTGAGGAAAGAGAATCACAAATTCAAGGCCAACCCAGGAAATTTGGTGAGACCCCCCCCCCCCATCTGAAAATGAAGAAGTAAAAAGGGATGGGGATGCAGTTCCACAGTAGAGTGCTTGCCAAGCATGCATAAGGCCTTGGGTTCAATTCCCAGTATTAAAAAAAAAAAAAAAAATCTAGAAAAAATATCTTTTTGTTAGTCCAAGTTTTAAACTAACGCATGAGCCACAGATCTGGAGTAACCCTTGATTTTTTTTTTTTTTTTTTTTTTTTTAGGGAGCTCATGGGGAAATATATATTTTCATAGTAATACTAAAACATTATTGACATTTTTATTGTGCTGACTGTGTGCACTGATGGTCCAAAATAATGATGACCAAAAACGGCTTCTTACTTAGCACAAATCAAGGTGGTGGCACAAATTGTACTAGTACATATTGTATTCTTCACCACTATACACAATTAACAACAATAACAAAAACAGTTTTACTTAAAGAATTTCCCAAATGAAGCAGCAAAATCTTGTCATTTAATTTTTGAAAACATTAAAACATTATATTAAATCTTAAATGTTCTTACCACCAAAAAAATGCTATCTGAAGTAGCTGATATGTTAATTTCTTGATTGTGATGACTGGTACGCATTTTACAATGTATACACAAATCAAAACATTGTGCTATATACTGTATATGCAACTTTTGTCAATTATATGTCAATAAAGCTGGAAAAATAATGAATTTAAAATTGTAAACATTTTATTAAATCTGAACCCTTCAAATGTCTATCATTTTCATGTGATGAGATGGAAAATAAAGTACCTCTGTTTTCTCAAGGGACAGTACTTTCTGTGATTTTTTTTTTTTTTTTAAACATCGATTTGACTTGGAAAAAAATTGATAAATTACAGTTATTCAAATTTTATTATTTAGCAGACATTTTCTTAAAACCTATCAAAAGTAACCCTGGCTCTTCAAATAAAACAATCAAAATATTTTCTATCTAAAATTTGAGTTTTGAAACTCAATTTGAATATTGACACCTTTTTATCTTAACGTGAGGTCAAAAAATTCTGGAGCTTGAAGACACTTGTGATGAGATAAATCATTATATATTAACAAAAATGATATGTTTACTATTATAAAATGATATGCATTAACCCAGGGAAGTAATATTTTCCAAATCATCAATTCCTAGTGCTAAATAGTCATTCATGAATAAAATGACTCATTCAGAATGTAATATAGGGCAACAGATTTTAATGTAATAGAATATGAGAAGTTCATTTATATGGTTTTATAATACATTATAACTAACCTATAATATGACTATCTTGTCAATTTTCAGTGGGGTATCAAAGAATATCTAAGATTACTTAAGAAAGCTTTTCCTCCATTCTCTAACTGCCTGTTCAAGTGAAGCTAGTGCTGTGGAGTGGACCCAGGGCCTCACACATGCTAGGCAAGTGCTCTACCACTCAGCTGCATTTCCAGTCCTTTTTATTTTATTTTGAAACAGGGTCTTGCTAAGTTCCCCATGCTGGCTTTGAACTTGGGATCCTTCTGCAGTCTCACTAATAGTTGGGATTACAGGGGTGTACCACAGCACCCACATGGGAGTTTTTGTTTCTGTTTAAAAATTTAAATAATTAAACAGTATTAACTGTGAAGTATAATTTTTTGGGGGGATAAGGGTGAATTTTACTTCATATGTGAAACAATTTGCTAAATTTTAATATTATCTATAAAACAAAAATATATTTAAAATTGTTTTTAAACTACAGAACAAATCAAGAAAGTAATTTTACTGAATATTTGCATTATTTTATCAAAAAATAATTTTATAGAGGTGAGGGATATTAACAAATAATCTTCTTGGGTGTCATGTATACTAGGTACATCACTGTTAACAAGATAATGAATGGTTATGTATTGGGTGCTATCTTACTGAGATCAGAATCAAAAAGTTTTACAAGGATGTCTATAACACTTGTATTCACATTTTTTGTGTGTCTGATATTTTTTCATTCAAAATTATGACTGTGGGATTCATCCATGTTGTTGTATGTATAAGAAGTTCATTTTCTTCTGTCTTCTCAATCTGGTTGTTTTAGTCAGCTATTTCGCTGCTGTGACTAAAGGACCTAACCAGCACAACTGTAGAGGAGGAAAAGTTTATTTGAGGGCTCACAGTTTCAGAGGTCTTAGTGCTGGCTCCATATCTTGGGGTTCCAGGTGAGGCAGGACATCATGAAGATTGTGCCAGAGGGAAGCAGCTCACATGGTGATCAGAAAGTAAAGAGAGAGTCCACTGGCCAGATACAAATATACACCCAAAGCCATGGCCCTATTCCCACCTCCTCCAGCCACACCCTAACACTTCAGTTACCACTCAGTTACTCCCTATCAGGGGATTAATTCACTGATTGGGTTATGACTCTTATAACTCAATCATTTCTCCTCTCAACCTTCTTGCATTGTCTCACGCATGAGTTTCTGGGGAACACCTCACATCCAAATCATAACACTGGTGTTATTTTTCGCAACCGTACTCCTGCCAACTTTTAAGTGAAGCTTTCTCAACTTCTTAGGCAATTATATTCCCTCTGTGGTCTCACAGCATTTTGTATACATGTAATTAAAAAAAGGGATAGGCTGACTTCAATGTAATGAGTACTCTCATTTAAAGATAGATAGCTAGGGAACTGCACTCCTAGCCTAGGGCCTAACACATCTCATTTATTGTATTGGGGTTCTTCAAAGAAAAAGAGAAAATAGGATGAAGATATACAGAGACCAGAAGAGCTGGTATTGTAGTATCAACCCAAATGTCAGCAGGCTCAAAACTGAGGAAAAGTGATGTTTCAGTTCAAAGCAGGAACCTAGACCCCAGCTTAAGCAGCTAGACAGAGTAAGTTCCTACTTACTCAGCTTTTTTGTTCTAGTCTGGTTTTTCACTTAATGAATGAGACCCAATCACATTAAAGGAGGCAATCTGTTTTACTCAGTCTTCTGATTCAAATGCTGAACTCATTCAAAACATCCTCTCAGAAACAACCAGATAATATATAACCAAACACCTGAGCACCCCATGGCCCAAAGATACATTAAAATTAGCCATCACATTCATTAATGTGTTTTGAATGAATTAGTCTTTGCCATTAGTATCTCAGGAGGGAAACAGATATGTAAAGGTATTTATAAAGCAAAATGAAAAAGCTAATGAGGAATAGAGCAGACCACACACCCTCCTTATTCATGGTTTTGCTTTCCTTAGTTTCAGTTATCCATGATCAATTATATCTGAAAATATTAAATGGAAAATTCCAGAAATTAACAACTCATAAGTTTTGAATAACTTTTAATAGTGTGTTGTTAATAATTGTTCTGTTTTATTATTGTCATTAATCTCTGTTCCTGTCTTATAAATTGTTTTATTATAGGTGTGGATATATTTTTAAAAAAAAAGATCATAGTATATCTATATAGGGTTTGGTATATCCAAGGTTTCAGGCATTCACTGAGTCTTGGAATGTATCCCCTGCAGAAAAGTTAGATTATTGTAACAATTCAAGCTTCACATCACCCAAGAATTAACTTTTCATTTGAAGAGTAAAGAGTTTAAGGAAGATTCCACCCCACCCTGTGCTGGGAATTGAACCCAGGGCCTTGTGCTTACACAGCAAACACTCTACAAACTGAACTATATTCCCAGCCCTATCAAGTGAGCTATATTCCCAGCCCTAAAGTAAGATTCGGATAGAAGGCTTGAGTGATAGGACAGGGAATGCAGTTCGGCATAGAAAGCTCTTGCCTAGTTTACAGTCTAATCACATTTGGAAAGCAGTCTCTGGCTAAAGAAGGTTCCTGAGACTGATGTTCAGACAATGAAATGCACAGCATGCTACCCAACCTCAAGGAAATTAAAAACATTTTCCAGTGCTAGAATATCCACTGTTTTTATCCTCAGGAATCAGTCTTGGTTTCTAATTAGTTACCATGGAGATCCATCTAAGTATTATGTTTTTCTCTTAGTGATGCTCAAGAAAATCCAGACAGATACCTATTCAGAAAATATCCTAATATGTGGCTTTACACCAAAATAGATGATTATGTTCTTTATAGAAAACAAAAGCAATAGTGTTTGTGAAAGAATGTGGAGGCCACTCTGTTCCAAAAATACAAATCTTAATAAGAAATTATAATCACTATTTACATAGTATTTCGCTTTTCTGACTTCTAAGTAAAACGTTTTCTTAAGAAAAATTGGAAAATGCATTAAAACCTCCCAAATAAACTTAAAAACACACATTTTTTCCCTTTTATGGTTGGAAAGAATATAAAGTAAAACACAAACGCCTTCCTCCTCCCTTTTAATCTTACAATCCCTATCCTTGAGATAACTTCCTTCAACAATTTGGTACTCATTGGTCCTGACAATTTCCCTCCTATCTTTATTTTGAGATGGCATCTTGCTATGTTGCCCAGGCTGGTCTCAAATTCCTGAACTCAAGGGATCCTCCTGCCTTAGCCTCCCAAATGCTGGAATTACAGGTGTGTGCCATGGCACCAGCCCTTTTATTCATTTATTAATGCAGTAAATATTTACTGAGTGATCACTTTGGGCCAAGCACTGTTCAAGATATGGGCATTTCACTGATAAATGAAACCAGTAAGATTCCTATTCTCATGGACATTATATTCCAGTGAGAGAAGATGGAAAATAAACTAGTAGACAATTAACAGAAAAATGCTAACTAGTAATAAATGTTGTGCAGAAAATAAGGAAGTTATATTATGCCTGAGACTAAGCTGTGAAGTTACAATCAGCCCAGTGAAGACTGAAAGAAAATATCACAGGTACACGGCTGGGGATGTAGCTCAATGGTAGAGCATTTGCGTAAAATGTGCAAGGTCCTGGACTCAACTCCCAACACCACACACACAAATACAGGTACAGGAAACAGTAGAACAAAGGCATTGAAGTAGACACAGGGAGAAGGCCAATGGAGCTGTACAGGTAGTGGAAGTGGCAGGAGAAAGCAAGAGAGCTATAAGGCTGAAGGGGTGAGCATGGGAGAAACCATTGGAGAGCCTTGAAGAGGAGAATGTTGAAAAAGTCTGACTTTTAACTGTTACGAGGCTACTGAAGAATTAACAGGGGAGTGATATGCTCTCACTTACAGTTTCAAATTGTTCACTTTGGTTTCACTGTGGAAAAGAGATTTAAAGCAGAGACTCCAAACACGGGGTCCCTAGATCTCTCAAGGAGTCTAAGGATAGAATTCAGGGAGTTCATGAAATGGGAGAAAATTACCTGGTCCAGGTCCTCAGAGAAGGGAAAATTCCCAACATTATTCTATTTTGTCAACCCTACAATTTCTCTTCCCAAAATATCAAAGTGATTGCCTCTGGTTCCAAGAGGACAACTGTCATAGAATTTCCAACTTTTGATAGTGAGGCTCTTTCTTTTTCTAGTTTTTCCTATAAGATCATGTTTAAACCCTATTGGAGGCCTACTAATTTAAAAGGGTTGTTCAAAGAAAAACCTAGCCTTATGAAAGGTAACTAGATTGAGAATGACTCTAGGGACAGGGTAGAAAAGTCAGTCTCTACAACCTGAACCCAGCAAATCCATATCCTACCCGACCTTGCCTCAGATTTTGGCTATAGGTTGCCAGCTACAAAAGGGAAGAAGATGTTGGGGTGGGGGGTCCCTTTGTAAGAGGGCAGAAGAACAGGCCTGGTAAGCATATCTGGAGAGAAAGAAAAAAACAAACGCTTCTCGAAACTGCTTACCAGTACTCCCCAAATATGGACACTTGTTAGAAATACAAATTCCTGAACTCTACCCTAGAAATACTGACTCACTGTTTCTAAAGGTAGGACCCAAGAACTGCTAGTGATTACAATGATCAGTCAGCTTAGAAAACACTATAAATATTTGTTGGGAAAAACTTAGACAACCCCATGGAGCATTAATCTCAACAAATGCAGAATGAAAAAGCAGAATCTGATGCCATTGATCTCACATGTGGTTTTTGGTTTAAATAACTGTGGTCATCTTCACTGGCAGATTACTAAAATGGTGACTAGCATATTAATACACTAAACAATTTATATTCAATAAAACTGCTGAAATTACACTGAGAAAGAGAGTGACTTAATTTATCTTCCATTGTACCCTTTAAGATGTAAATTATTTCTTTTCACAGTGCCAGAACAAATGGACTCATTTAGTGTGGCCCAGAACCATACAATTTATTAAATGACACTTGGAAGCCATCATAAAAGTGATTAATATATGTGCACTCAGAGTTCTGGGTACATTAATTTTTCAACTAATCTATTGTTTCTACATTCAGAGATCTGACGTGTGTGTGTGTGTGTGTGTGTACATGTGTCTGTAAGTGAACTTTTAAAAGGAAAGTTCATTTTTTTAATAGAATCACAAATATGAATTAGTTAGGGTTAACTCAGGCTTTAAAATACTATCTATACCCTGCTAGCTCCAAATTCATATCTCTACCTTGACCTCTCCTCTGAGCATCAGGTTCTTATAGCCAACTGTTTACCTGACATCTACACTTACTTTAATATGCAAACAAAACTAAAACTGAACTTTTGGTCTTCTTGCATCCCTCACTCTTTCCCATCTCAGTTAATGGCAACTTCCTTTTTTTCTAGTTGCTCAATCATCCTTGATTCTCTCTCACTCCACATACAAACCAATCAACCAATTCAATCTATTTCTTAGAAATATAGTCAAACACTGGGAGTGGTGGTGCCTGTAATCCCAATTACTCAGGAGGCTGAAGTAGGAGGAGGATTGTAAGTTTGAGACCAGCAGAGATCTCAAAACAAAAAAAGCTGGGTCCAATCCAGTACAGGAAGGGCAGCAAGAGGCATGGAGGAGAGGTGGACATGGAAAAGTACTGGAGAACAGAATCTATCAAATTATGCTATGACCACGTACAAATACACCACAATGAATCCCATTTATATATATATATATACATATATAATGATAGTGCACTAATTAAAATAAAAATAATAGTAAAACAGAGATCAGCAGAGTAGAGCAAGTGGGTCAGGGGAAGGAAAAGGAAATTACTAGGGAAAGAGCTTGAGCAAATTGTGTGCATGTTCAAATATGGCATAATGAATCCTATTATGTAAAATTATAATGTACAAATAAATTTTTTAAAAAAACATTACCATTAAAAAAAGAGTTGGGAATGTAGCTCAGTGATACAATGACCCAGGGTTCAATCCTAGTACCACAAATAAACAAGTGTGTGTGTGTGTGTGTGTGTGTGTGTGTGTGTCTATATCAAAACTCAACCCACTTCTCAATACCTTCACTGTAACTATCCCATACCACCTGTACCTCTTCCCTGAATAACTGCAGGAGGGGTTCTTGCCTCCCATACGTGGGGCACTGGGTTCAATCCTCAGTACCACATATATAAACAAAATAAAGACATTGTGTCATCTATTAAAAAAATAAATAAATAATTGCAGGAGATTTCTAACTGGTCCCCTTTACTTCCACACTTGCTCCTTTTCCATCTACATTTAATATAGCAACTGAAGGATTCTAGTTTAGTTTTTATTGTGAAAATTTTCAGATAAAAAGAAGGAATAGTTTGATAAAATCCCTGTATCTACTCATCATTCAGCTTCAACAGCTGCTGATTAACAGTTATTTTTTGTTTGGTCTATATTCCCATTCCCTTTCTTCCCACCCTGAAGGAGAGCAGATTGCAAAACACCCCATGACTATCTAATTCATTCAAAATAAAATTCAAAACTCTTCAGGAACATGCAAATGTTCTTACTTTCCATCTTGCTTACTCCTTCCCAGAACATTACCTACTGGTTTCTCAAACATATTAGGACCTTAGGATCTGTACCTTTGTTTCCTGGAATGCACACTCCAGCACCGCTAGATATTTTCCTGATATTCATGTTCCCTTTCTTCCTGTGGGTCTTTACCTGCAGTTTCCTAAATCTTTTTTTGCTGACTGTCTACACATGGCAAGTTCAAATGTTCCTCTGCCCTCTGAGTCTCCCATAAATTGGCTGAGTCATGGTTTAAAATTCTGAACTCTTCCAACTCCTTGACTACTCATCCCTCTGTGCATATGCCAATTTCCATAGAATTGCTACCTAATCAGATGTAACTGTCCTTTGTAAAAAGGCACTCTAGTATGTCCTCTGGACTAAGTCATATATTCCCCATTGCACTCAGGCCAACTGGCTACCAACATATTTGTTAAAATATATGAATACTGTTCAATCCTACCTGAAGGTCAAAAAACTCACTTGGATGCCAGAGTAAGGACTTGGAAGAGTTCAATATATTTTATTATTAACACTGATTTTAGCAAATAAAAATTGGTTGTGTGTGTGCTTAATAACAAGTGTATACTTCAAAACAAAACGCTAAGTTTTAGATCATGTGAATTTATAATAATAACAACAAAAATTGGGGGCTAGAATTGTGGCTCAGTGGTACCGCGCTTGCCCTGCACGAGTGAGGCACTGAGTTCGAGCCACAGCACCACATAAAAATAAAATCAAGGTATTGTGTCCATCTACAACTAAAAATATTTAAAAAACAACAACAACAACAACAACAACACACAAAAATTGGGCTGGGGTATGAAACAGAATCACACACATCATCTTCACTGGGCTCAGAGGGTTTCACTGCCCTGCAAGATCCCCTGCACTTTGATCATTCAGGTGTGAATAAAGAGCGGGCAGCCTGAGGCCACAGCCAGCCTGGTCCCTCTGTGCACTTGTGTGCCTCACAGGGATGCAGCTGGATTTGGTCATCAGCTCTGCGTGTTTATTCACTAGTACATCCATTCCTGTATGGACTCACCATTTGACACCCAGGGGAAGGCAGCTGCAGTGGACCATGACAAAGGAGATCCACACAAGCGCCAAGTCGTCCTTCCCAGCATCCTCCAGGCCCGGGCGCCTTTTGGGAACAAGTGTCACGAGCACAGTCCAAGAGTTGCATTGCGCATGCATGGCACTTGGCGCGCCTCTTTCTAGCCACCTCGAGGCGCATGGGTATGCTAAGACCCATCTCTAACAGCAGCAGCCTCCTTGGGGCTTTGGCTTCCTTCCTGTTATTCCAGACCTTGCTTTGAGCTTTAGAGCATCAGACCTGCCCGTCTTTTTCTTTCTTTCTTTCTTTCTTTCTTTTTTTTTTTTTTTTTTTTTCGTCTGTTTTGCAGTGTAGATGAGCAAACAAACCCAGTATCTCGCACGTTAGGCAAGTGCTTCTACCATTGAGCAATGTCCCCAGCCACCGCCTACACCTTGGACAATCTGGCTGTTTTCCTAAGGATTCTTACCCCAGCAGTTCCCTCAACTAGGAATCTCAGGCTGGTGTACCTGTGGTTCAAAATTTTCTGAATGCCTCCCCCAAACGGAGTCTTGGTATTATTAACTCATGACTCGTAACAAATTGTTGTGATCAAGTATCTTTTTTTTTTTTCAAGTATGATCTTTAAAAAATAAACCATGAGTTGCCACCTTTTTGATAACAAGAGTTAACATTTTAGAGGATAAAAAGCAAGCACTGTAATAAATGGTTTACATGCATTGTCATTAAATTTTTAACAGAATTTCAACAATAAAACAGTCTCTCCAGTCATTTCTAAGGAAGCGTTTAAGGTAATATGAGCTTTGACTTCTGAAGTACTGACAGTGGTCTTAGCAAAACAAAACAAAACAAAAAACACATAAATTCACTAGAGTTTTTTAATGTGTATGTGAGAGTATTTCAAGAAAGTCATATATATAATTAATATCGTGGGACTTTTGATTGGGGTACAGAGGAGAGAACGCATAACTACTTAAACAGGTACACCTAAAGAATTGCATAATTGAACACTTCCTGTGGGTTAGTCAACCAGACTAAATGCATTATTATGCTCTAGTCCCATTTAATACTCACTACTGCTTTGTAGAGATATGATGACTGTTTTACAGATGAAAAAGCTAGGATATACATTCATTAAAACACTTTCCCATGATCACACAACTAGTGATCAATGGAGATGGGACCTGAACTCCATCAGATTTCTGTCAGTGTACTGATGCTCAATTGCTACAAATACTGACTCAACAGCAACCTGAGTGGAGTATTCCATTTTTGCATTCTTGCATGCTTTTTTTTTTTTTTTTCCCAATACTGGGGATTGAATCCAGGGGCACTCTACCACTGAACTACATTCTCATCCCTTTTTATTTTTATTTTGAGACAGGCTCTTACTAAATTGCTGACTGGCCTCAAACTTGTGATGCTACTGCCTCAGCCTCCCAAGTAGCTGGGATTACAGGTATGTGCCACCATACCTGGCATATTATCCATTTTAATTAATAATTTGGATGAAGATGTAGATGGCATGCTGATTAAAATTAAGCATGATCCAAACCAGGGAAGAATATATTACAGGACAGAGTTTGGACTCAAAAGTTATTTCTGGGGCTGTGGTTGTAGCTCAGTGATAGAATGCTTTCCTAGCATGTGTGAAGCACTGGGTTTGATCCTCAGCATCACATAAAAGTAAATAAATAGAATAAAGGTATAAAAATGCAATAACATTTTTTAAAAATTATTTCTGGCTTGTTTGGTGCCGGAACAGATAAGAACGACTGTTTGCAATTAAGCAGAATCTCTCAGCCTCAATATTAACATTTTGAGTGGGATAATTATTTTTCATAAGGTGCTGTCCAATGAATTAAGCTGCTTTGAAGCATCCCTGATCTCTGCCAACTAGATGCTAGTAGCAACCCCTAGTTGACAACTAAAAAAAGTCTCCAAACATTGCCAAATGTCACCTGGGAGATAAAAATGGCTCCTAGTTGAGAACTGACCTAGTCTTCTACCACATATTGTTTTTATTTAATTCTCATAATTGTGGTAAGAGGTAGGCAGAGTTGAAGTTGAAACCAAAGTTATCTGATTCCAGGTGGCATGCTCTTATCTAGATGAAATTAACTTGAGATGAATCTGAAGTCCTGCACTTAGAGCCAAGAAAAACAAAACAACACAGCAAAACCCATGAGAGAATGATGCGCGCACATGTGACGGAAGACACTTAGGTGTATATATGAGTATGGGGCGAAAAACAGTTGGCATTTATTTTGGGTTATGCTTTTTCAGATTCTGTTGTGGACACTAGCTCAGCTGCTCTATGATATAGCATTAGTATCCCTCTTTTAGAGTTGAGGGAATTGAAGTTTAAAGATAAAGCAGCATAACACAGTAGCAGAGGTAAAGTGACAGTACTATAACTTGAATTCAAGCCAGTGCTTTTCACTCTTAAATAATACTGTATTTCTAACAAAAAAGAAATACACGATTACTGTTATGTGACTGTGAGAAAAATAGTAGGACATATAAAGAGAGGTTAGAGTCCTTTTCTGAGCTGATAGTTAGGGCATTCAGAACTCAGATGTCTGTTAAGATCGCACAGGCTCTTACCAACATGATCAGATTGGTTTGGAATTGCAGTTCACACCTCACAATAGGCCAAAGTCCTCCACAAGAGTTCTATAGATACCATTATCTCCTGGGTTGTGTTGTGCACAACCTGTTTGTCTTTTCCACTGAATCACCTCAGATGAGAAACTAAGTACCTTTTATTTATTTATTTTTCTGAATACCTTTGGTTGGTTCACAAAACTTACAACCTAGCTGGGAGAGGTGGTGCAGGCTTGAATCCCAGTACTTAAGAGGCTGAGGCAGGAGGATCAAAAGTTTGAGGACGGTCAGAGCAACTTAGCAAGATCCTGTCTCAAAATAAAATATAAAGGGTTGGGGATGTTGGTTAGTAGTACAATGTTTACCTACTATGTATGAGGCCTTGGTTTCAATCCCCAGTACTGTTAATACACACACACACACACACACACACACACAGGTGACCACATAGCTGTGCAACTTGACCCAAGCCTTCCAGGATATAACAAATTTGATAAAAGCCTGTAACAGAATAAATGTAGCAACAGAAATCAAATCCCATATTAGATGATCTGTACTGAAACTTCTTCAAGCAAGAAGACAACAGGACCTTTCCTTGGGTATGCTGCTTCTCCCTGCTCTAGACCCCCTCCCTTCCCTTCTTAAATTACAAATTATCCTTCCTCTATGATGGGGAACAATCAGCTGTTCCCAAAGTTCAAGAGAGTTTATTTTTCCACTGAAAAGTTTTTGTTACATTTGGAATGATGACTACGTTCTGTAGTGGCTGTACCAGTCATTCTGAACAAAGGGCCATTTTGCCCCCCAAGGGACATTGATAAGACAATTTTGGTTGTCACACTGGGGTAGGAGTGGAGTGGTACTACTGTCATCTAGAGCTTAAAGGCCAAGGATGATCCCTACAGGAAGTATTCAATCAAAAATGATAATAGTTTCAAGGTTAAGGAACTCTGAACCATTGATAAATAGAATTTCCTCCAATGGAAATACAAAAATGATAACAGAAGATCTTGAAATTGTACAAAATGAGGAATAACTGAAGGAGCCATAAATATTTAACAAAGAACAGAATTGCCTTCAAAAATTTGGAGAGTCAAGAGACGAACCAGACCATAAGATAGGGTAGTAATTACAGAGTAGTAAATTTCATTTGGATTTGGAAGACTACCCTAACAAGGCTGTCTGAAAATGAAATGGGCTTCTCTATTCTCTATTCTGTGTGAAGCAACTAAGTGACCCTTTGTCGAGGACATTGTGGAGAGTCAAATATTAAGTAGAACCTTGTGAAATTTCTTTTTTGTTGTTGTTGTTGTTGTTGTTGCTGACCAACAGTGGTTACATATCTGTAATTTCATAGGATTCAAACTATGTTATGTACGATCTCTTCACTCTGATATTCAGCAAGCTGCAGTGATAGCTAAGGCATTCAACTCAAAACTGTCAGGATTCTCAGCATTTAACAAGCCACACAAGGTTCCATAGCAATGCAATCACTTGAGGGTGGCAGCTCAGAATCTTGAGTATGACTTTCTTTCCTGTCCACTTATATATATTCTTAGACAACTTTAGCATCTTGGGAAATTAGTTTTTCCCACAGGCACAGGTCATAAGAGAGTACGGGAGGAGCTACCTCTGTTCAGAGAACAATTATTTTTCTATGCAAGGAGCTTGGTTCGTAAATGTGTGCAATACTAAATCTTTTAACCTCCCTTCCACTCTTTCTCTGGGCTGCTGAGTTCCTACATATTCTTAAGTATCTTGATATGGTCATATAAGAAATAGTGCTCAGCTGACTGAAATAAAATTGAAGCTCTCCCCACCTCTTCCATGTTTTCTATGAAAAACTTCAGGTATAAAGGGTAGTTAAAAGAATAGTAAAATAACCATCCATATACCTACTATTTGTACTCAGCAACTATTTTAAAATTTTTTCTGCTTTGAAATATATTTGACATATATGATTGAATAGATATCTATAATTTTTGTTTAGTCATTTGAAAAGAAGTTGCAGACAACATACTCATTTACTCCTTTATCATTTATATGCAAAATAAGAAAATTATCCAACATAATCACAGTACCATCATCCCACACAAAAAATCAACACTAAGTCCTTAATATCATGAAGCATTCAGTCAACATATTTCTCTAGCAATCTCAAAAAGTCCTCTATATTTTTTTTCCTTCCAACTAGGACCCAATCAGTTCTATTAATCACATTTGGTTGTCACAGTATAGGAGTCTAAGTAGGCTCCTCTAAGAGGGGCAGTAGGTCATCAACTTGACCCATGTGGGTTCTTGACTTACTGCTGCTAAAAAGAATTTCAAGACGCATTGAAAGCAAGGACAAGCAAATATTAAAGGACAGCAAAAGGTATACACACCCTAAAGGCGGGGTGCAGGTGCCCCATTGCCTTTTAGGGAAGAGAAGATGAGTGACTCAGGCAGAGTTGAGCTCTCTGACTACACATAGGATTTTCCTGGGTATTAAAGTACAAGTTCCCAAGCAAGCTTTTGTGAAAATCAAATCCCATATCAATAATTTGATGTTTGAGGATCAGAATGTTTCTTCCTGGTTAAGCAGTCTAGCCATAAATCAGTTGTGGGTACACTGTGTATGTCTTTGAATCTGGTGACATTTAAATTGATTGTTTTTGTTCTAGTTAATCTGACACAAGAATACATTGGAGGTTTTGTTCATCTAAACAAAGAGACAAGCATGACTGGTCATGCTTATAGATCCAAGTTTCCACCTAGTCAAGGTCTCTTTTTTTTCTCTCCCTGAGAGCCTACCTATTTCAGTTGTACATCTCTTAAATATCTTTTAATACAGAATATTACTCCAATTCTTCTTTGATGATGAGTATTTTTCAAGACCAGGTAGTTGTACAATATTCTACCTTATGGGTTTGATATATTGTTTCCTTATGATATATTCAGTTTGATACTTATCTGTATTTACTGTAAACTGTAAATTAGATTTAAATACCTGTTTCAATTTTGGCTAAGCATTTTTGCCCTTCATATTTTATAGGGGACACCATGTTCTTCATATAGCATGCCATTAATAGATGTACAATATCTGGCTGTCTCATCATTTTACAAATAGCAATTTATAGTTTTGATGACTTGGTTAAGGTGATTCCCTATATCTTAGGAAAATGCTTCTGCATCATGCAAATATTCGGTTTTTCAACAATCCCCCACCCAATTATTTAACCTTAATCAATGACACTTGAACGTCAATTATTTCATGTTGCAGTTCATGTGCAGAATATTGATTTATAATTGTATCACTTATCCTACATTTATTACCTTGGCATTTTATTCCTTTTTTGTTTTTTTCAGCACTGGAAATCAAACCTGGACCTTGTGCCTCACATATTAAGCAAGTACTCTACCACTGAGCTTTCCTGTCAGCCCTTATTACTTTACAAAAGAGTATTCTCATCAATTAGAACTAAACCACATTTCTTTCTAAAGGAGCAAAGTAAATGCTTAACTCTTTTTATTTAAAAAAGAAGATTTTTAGTGGTTTCAAAAATTCCTGCATTATGCAGAAATATTCATAGGTGATATTAGATTATGAGAGCTATAACCTAATCAGTGGAAAAATCCATTTGATGGATTAATGATTTTAATGCATTACAGGGTGGCAACTGTAGGCCTGTGGGGAATATTTAGAAGAAGTAGATCACTGGGGGTGTGCTTATGAGTATTATATTTTTGTCCCTTTCTTCTCACTCACTAGCTCTCTGCTTCCTGGCTGCCATAATCTGAGCAGCTTTATTCTGCCATGCCCTTCCACCATGATGGTTTGTGTCGACTGGGACCCAGAGCAATGGAATCAGTCAACTATAGACCAAAACCTCTTAAACTGTGAGCTCCAAATAAACTTTTCTTCCTCTAAGTTTTTCTTGTAAGGTGCTTTGGTCACAGCAGCACAAAGCTGACTGACACAAAGAGGAAAACAACTTTAATTACAACCTACAAAATACAGTTTATTTCTGTAATTATTATGTCATTATGTAAGAACAAAACTGAAAACTCACTATCTTCAAAAACAAAGAGTTTCAAAAGGCAGCAATTAAGTGGCTAATAAGTCATTATCACAAATTATTATTGCAAACATTATTTTGAGAGTCAAATTAGAATATGCTTCATTAAAGTGATGACTCACCAATCGGAACAAATGGAGGTTTATTAGCAAACATGTGAAATTATTACCAATCATGCTTCTCCATTACTATCCACTCCTCATCAAACTTAAGCATAAAAATACAGAGCTTTCCCTGTTTCCTTGACTCTTCATTTCTATTTCTGAAGGCTCTTGTATCATGAGAAACATGTATTAAATAAATCCTTATGCTTTACTCTTATTCACTATCTGGTTGTAAGGGCCTCATCCATGAACCTAGTAATAAGTGAGCAAAGAGCAAAGATATTTATTTTCCTTCACAATATAGTCTTTACAATTTATTTTGGAGGAGACTCTTATAAATATTTATTCCAGTAAGTGTTATTGGACATAAAATTATAAATATGTCACAATGAACTAAAAACAAGACCAACATAAATCAATTTTCTATGTTCATTTGGTACCTTTTCCTATACTGCCACATTCTTCCCTAATTACAAAAATATTTAGAAATTTTCTTGGGCTGGAGTTATAGCTCAGTGGTAGAGCACTTGGGTTGAGACACTGAATTTGATCCTCAATACCACATAAAAAATAAATAAACTAATGGTTAGAGTCTTCAAAAAAAAGAAATTTTCTTTATAAATTTCCTACTCTAAGAAATTGTATACTGATATTACCAACAATACATATGTTTTAGTAGTTTTTTTCCTTGTGGGAAATAAGGAATTCAATGCCTTTTAAAATTGAAATTAGTAGTTTGCTGGGGGAAGAGGGGAAACATGTTCCTAAGTAGTTAACCATTCCTGACAGCTTCATTTCCTTTGAAATTGATGTCTTTTGGGGAGAATGAAAAATAAAAGAAAAAATAAAATGTTTGCAGTGAACAACCTAAAAAATCTAATGAATCAGTATAAAGTCAATTCCCCAGATGATATAAACTTCTCTAGAAAATTCCCCTTCTGTTTGGACCACATTAGCTTAGTATCGAGGCATGTTTGAATTTATCCCATCTTTTCTGACCGACATATAGAAATAATTAGCACATGCACACCAAGGAAAATGAGATTGAACTTGAGCCCACGCATATCCATGACTTATAATCTTTTCCTGGGATAAATCAAGTGACCTTCCAGGCTTCTATAATTTTTCTAGTTATTTTCTCAGTGCTACTTGAAAAGATGGAGACATTTTTGCTCCTCTAGCAATTTTGTTATAACATTTGGTTTGAAAAGAAGAATTTTTTTTCAGTACAACTGCCATAATAGGCAATAATGTGATTGTAAAACAAATTTTGCCCTTGCTTATGTGAGATTTTTGTCTATGAAGAACACTAGGTGAGGGCTGGGGAGATAGCTCAGCTGGTAGAGTGCTTGCCTCGCAAGCATAAGGCCCTGAGTTCGATCCCCAGTACCGCAAAAAAAAAAAAAAAAAAAAAAAAAAAAAAGAACACTAGGTGAATCTAGAAAATTATACCCAACTGAACAGAGATAAAGTAGGAATACAACAAAGACACAAGCCTCTACCTCAAACATGTGTTACAAGGTCATCCAGGCACATCCAGTGATGTGTGATGTCAGATTCACTCTTTTTTATTATAAGTTTGTTTATTTTTAACATTAGAAGTACAGGTTGTTTTTACAATTTTATTTTTGTATACACATTTGCTTAAAATCAGTGAATTTCTAGGCCAGGTTCAGGTAACTGAAGGGCCTTTATAAGCACTTTATATTTTCTAGACCCAAGGTATGCTATCAACATAGTCTGAAGTAAAATGGGAAATAACATCTTTCTGAAGATAGGCTTAGAAATTCTAATCCAGTAAGTTAAGGTGTTCCCTTTCTCTGGTAGCAAGGCTGATTAATACCTGGCTGCTAGGCCATCATTTATAGGTATAGCCAAGAAAACAGGGTACAGTCCTCCTAAAACAAAACCAACAAGTCCACTCCATGTCATGATACAGGTTTCACAATGCAGTTCACAAAACCTTTGAAAGATGCATTTGCTGTCAGAAATGGGAGTACTGGGCTGGGGAGATAGCTCAATTGGTAGAGTGCTCGCCTTGCAAGCACAAGGCCCTGGGTTCGATCCCCAGCACCACCAAAAAAAGAGAGAGAGAGAGAGATGGGAGTACTGCCATTGATAAGCCAGCAGCTATTCAGGTCTGTGACACATGTAAAACTGTGCCAGAAAAAGACTGTATGCTATTAGGCCACAGAAAGCAGGATTGAGGGCTGGGGAGATAGCTCAGTTGGTAGAGTGCTCACCTCGCAAGCACAAGGCCGTGGGTTCGATCCCCAGCACCTCGAGGAAAAAAAAAAAAAAAAAAAGGCAGCATTGAATCCAATATATGTGGATCCATGTTCAAGTAGATTCCTGTTGCTCTCCTCCCAGCAGTGGGTGCCTCTCCAGTTCTCAGATTACACTCTTTATAACACTACACAAGAATTCACAAGAGAAAATTCTTTTTAGAAATTTTGACAGATATTGTATTTGGCATTGGAGATACAGCAAAAAATAAAGTAAAAAGTAATTCTTTTTTTTGTGACACTTATATTCTAGTTGGGAAAGACAGCAATTAACAGATGAATTATACAATATATTTGGTGATGACACATCCTAAGGAAAAAATAAATCAAGTATAGGATTAAAAGAGCAATTGACAGTGACTTTATAGCATTCAAATGCAAAGTTTTCTGATCCAAATTTTATAATAAAAATTGGTTCCTTCCTTCATCTTTGATCTTTGTTGTTTTTAGATATACATGACAGTAGGGTGTATTTTGACATAATATACATACATGGAGTGCAACCCATTCCAATTTTGATCCCATTCTTCTTCTTGTACATGATGTGGAGTTACACTGGTCATGTATTCATTTATGAGCATAGGAATGTTGTGTCTGATTCATCCTATTGTCTTTCCTATTCCAATTCCCCCTCCCTTCCCTTCATTCCCCTTTGTCTAATCCAGTGAGTTTCTATACTTCCCTCCCTACCCTCCCTTGTTATATAGGTTAGCATCCTCATATCAGAGAGAACATTCGGCCTCTGTTTTTTTGGGATTGGCTTATTTTACTTAGCATAATTTTCTCCAGTTTCATCCATTTACCAGCAAATGCCATAATTCCATTCTTCTTTATGGCCAAACAATACTCCATTGTGTATATATTCCACAATTTCTTTATCCATTCATCTGTTGAAGGGCACCTAGGTTGGTTCCATAGCTTGGCTATTGTGAATTGAGCTGCTATAAACATTGATGTAGCTGTGTCACTGTAGTATGCTGATTTTAAGTCTTTTGGGTATAAGCCAAGGAGTGGGATAACTGCGTCAAATGATGGTTTCATTCCAAGTTTTCTAAGGAATCTCCATACTGCTTTCCAGAGTGTTGTGCCAATTTGCAGTACCACAAGCAAGTATGACTGTACCTTTTCTCTCACATCCTCACCAACATTTATTTTTACTTGTATTCTTGATAATTACCATTCTGACTGGAGTTAGATGGAATCTCGATGTAGTTTTAATTTGCATTTCTCAAATTGCTAAACGGGTTGAACATTTTTTCATATTTTTTTGACCATCCATATGTTTTCTTCTTTGAAAGGCCTGCTCAGTTCCTTTGCCCATTTATTGATTGGGTTATTTATGGTTTTGGTGTTAAGTTTTTTGAGTTCTTTGTATATCCTGGAGATTATTATCTGAGGTGCAGAAGGTAAAGATTTTCTCCCATTCTGTAGGCTCTCTGTTCACATTCACAAGAGAAAGTTATGCTGAGCCCATTTCCACAAATGAACTTCGATTCTTTTTCAAGCACCTTATTTAGTATACCATTTAATATGCATAAATATGTGCTTCTATTTTTATAAGGTTTTTACCTTTTAAAAAAATTTTTTTTTGTTTGAGTACTGGGAATTGAACCAAGGAGTGCTCTACCATTAGGCTACACCACTAGCCTTTTTTGTATCTTATTTTGAGACAGGGTCTCATTAAGTAGCCCATGCAGGCCTCAAACTTGCAATCTATCAGCCTCAGCCTCCCAAGTTGCTGGGATTACAGGTATGTGCCAGCACAGCCTGCTAGGTTGCTAGCTTTTTTAAACATGTTCCTCAAGATTTTCACTATTGTTCCTCCAACTCATTTTTTTTTTCCTAGACAGTTTGTGTTTTGGGGGGGATGATTTTTGTAATATGTTGTGTGCAACTGACTACATTTGAAAATAGATAAGAACCATCTTCCTATATGTACCTATAAAAGACCTCAAGGCAAAGCAAACCAAACAAGCAATAGGAAGAAATGGCCTCCATTTCATTTAGCATCTTTGAACAGGAGGTTTGGAAAAGGTCCTGAATGGTGGGGCACTAAGAGGGCTCCTCCATTACAAAAATAAAATTGACACTATGGTCAGAAACCCCTACAGTTTCCTCCTCAACTAGCAAAAGTTAAACTGTTGAAAACATACTACTGATGAGAGAAGCAACTTAAATGGAGGAAAAGTTTATTGTGGTTCATGATTTTAGAAGCTTCAGTCAATGCTTGCTGGGCCCTGTTGACATTGGACTAGTGACAAGACACACAGTAGGAATGCCAGGTGAGGGAAACTGCTCATCTCATGGTAGCCAGGAAATAAGAGAGAAAATGTGAGGGAAAGAGGCTGGGGCCCCAATATCACTTTCAAAGACCTAACTTCCTCCAACCAGGCTCTACCTCTTAAAGGATTCATCACATTCCAATAGACAACGTGCTGGGGACCAAGCCTTTAACACATGGTCCATTTCAGATCCAAACTATAGCACATCTCTTCCAGTTCAATCATTCTAAATATAAACATCTCAAGTGAATATTCTATTTGATTTTTTATTTTTTTCCTGAGAATAATTAACAAAATTCAGATTTTATAGGGATAGGAAAAAAAATGAACAGATATTTACAATGAAATTTCTTTTTTCTTTCTAGTTCTTACAGGGAACTATAAATGGTCTGGTAACAGAAACTTTGATTCAGAGGTTCATATTATTTAGACAACATAGAGACATACTAAAGAGAAGAAATACATACCATTGAATCTAAAATACTATTTATTTTGAGACATTCCATTATATTACATGTCATTCAGAACAAAAATTGATGCTAATTTAATAGCACCATCAATTGTAATATTGTAAGATCAAAAATGTTAAAAAATGAAAAAAGTATATGTGAACACTAGTGGAACACTGTAGCTGAGAATTACCATTATCATCTTTTTGCTATTTTATTTCTACCAGAAAAACTGGTCTCTGTTAGAGGGATTTCAAGCTTCTCATTTATTTTCCCATATTTCCAAATGTCTTAGAGACATTTGGAAGACAAGAAATGATTGCAAGAAATCGTTCCACTGGCTCATGTGCTCATATAAAATGATAATTTTTATTCCCAAAGTTGCAAAGATTCAACTGATCTTATCCCTAGTGACGCATGATTCAGGCTCTTAGAGCAGATAGTTGGCACCTTCAGTGTACATGATTTTAGGTCCACCTAGAGCACATATGATAGGGGGAAATCACATGTTCTTTGCTCTTAGCTAATAGTCTACATTAAGGATCCCCCAGGAGTAAATGTGCAAACCACCACTCTGGCACAGGATGTTGTCAGTGGGGTAGGTTGTGCACATGCATGAGCAGAGGGTATATAGGCCCTTTCTGTGCCTTTTCAATTTTGCCACGTACCTTCAACTGTTCTTTTAAAAAAAGATGTATACACATTCATAATTTTCATCAGATTTGTCCACTCATTACAAACGTCCAGAGTATACTGGAATTAAATATGATCATTGTTCATTTTTTAAATGTTTTACATTTGTGTTTCTTTACTACTGAAGTTGCTTGCTTTTTTATGCTTATCAAGAGCTTATGGTTCTTTTTTTAGAGGTTCTGTGCCCTTTGCCTATTGTCCTAGTGGAGGGCTCTAATTTGTAGATAGGTTTGTTTAGTGGGGTTATTATTTATTTCTCACACATATTAAACTTTTCCCCTTGGTTGTGGATGCTTAAAAGTCATTTTAAAATCATGCTAAATGGTTTTTTGTTTTGTTTTGTTTGAGATAGGGTGTAGGTGAGTTGCTGAGGGTCTTGCTAAGTTGCTGAGGCTGATCTCAAACTTGTAGTCCTCCTGCCTCAGTCTCCCAAGTTGCAGAGATTACAGCCATGTGCCATTGTTCTTGGTATTATTCATTCAAACATATTTATTCCCATCAAGTCATTAAGGCTTCTGAGTTGTACACTGTTTAGAATAATCTTCTCCACTCCAAGAAAATGTAAACAAATGCTGGTTTTATTTTAGCCATTTTATTGTTAAAATTTCAATTCACCTGGAATTTGTTTTCATACAGGGATCCGACCGTATCTACCTACTTAATTTTTTTTTTTTTTTTTTGTAGTGCTGGGATAGTCCATGGCTTATTCTTTTTTAATTCTAAATAGCTAGCAAAATGTCCTAACATAATTTCTGACTAATCCATCCTTTCCCAACTGCTTTGAAATCCTCTTTCACTATGTACAAGGCATGAATGTATCTTCTATACTTTCTGTTCTTTCCCAGCAATTGGTCTTGCTATTCCTGCACTAGTACTGTACTGCACTATTTACTGCAGATGTATTTGTTATTGTTTGTCCCACAATTTGTTATCTTACAAATTAGTTATCTTACAAGTATGTTGTATATCTCCCACAAAATGAAATGTCCATATGGTAATTAAATTTATTAGTAAATGTCCCAGAATTCTTGTAATCTCTGTTGTTCTAAAATGTCCATAGTGAAGGTTCAAAATAAAAGAAAGGAATAAGAAAAGGAAGGAAGGGAGGGAAAGGGGAAGGGAGAAGAAAGGAAGAAAGGAAGAAAAAGAGTGACAAACCTAGATGAGATGGTCACTAAGGACCATACATCTTGCTTAGTTCATCATATGACAATACACATTTTGAAAACAAACTGGGAAGCTTTTCTTTGTTTTATTGTGGTGTTGGGGATTGAACCTAGAACCTCACAGATGCCAGACAAATGCACCAATGCTGAGCAACACCCCCAGTCCTTTTGAAATTTTGTCTGAGATACTTCTTGCTAGGTTACCTAGTTTGGCCTGTGAATTTGGGATCTTCCTGCCCAGCCTTCTGAGTAGCTAACAGGATTACCATGCCTGACTCCAGATTTTCTTTCTCTGTATGTGGCCTTGAACAATATGCATTAGCATTTATCCCATTTCTCCCTTCCCTAAGTCCCTGGAAACTACCACTCTACTTTCTATCTCTATGGATCTCCCTAACTGAATATTTTATATAAACAAATTCATACATTTGTCTTTTATGTCTGACTTCTCTCACTTAGCATATTGTTTTCAAGGTTATCTTTTTTGTAGTATCATTACTTCATTGCTCATAGTGGTTTAAAAAATATTCATGGTGTGGAAATATCACATTTTATTTATTCATTCACCAGTTTATTGACACTCAAGTTGTTTCAGCTTTTAGGATGTTCTGCACAATACTGTTATGAACATTTTTGTCCAAGTCTTTGAATGCTTTACTTTTTCAGTTGTCTTGGATATATGTTAGGCAAAATTTATGAGTAATATAACAACTATATTTGACATTTTGAGAAACTGTCAACTTGTTTTCCAAATTGGCTACCAAATTTACAATACAACTAGTGTTCTGTGAAGGTTCTAATTTCTCCACCTCCTCACTGACACTTGGTAATGTCTGTGTTTTCAGTGGTGTAAAATACTATCTCAAGGTTTTAGCATTCTGTTTCCTAAAAATTAATGATATTGAGCATTTTTTCATGTAGTATTAGCTATTGTATACCTTGTTTGGGAAAATATCTATTCAAAATCCTTTGTTCATTTTTCCTTGCTCATCTTTCAAATTGAATAATTTCCTTTTTATTCATGAGTAATGAATTCTTTATAAATTCTATATAAAATCCATTAGCAGACATTTGATTTGCAAATATTTTCTCTCATTATGCAAGGTCATCATGCTTCGTCTTGATGGTATCCTTTGAATAACAAAGGTTATTTTTAATTCTCATGAATTCCAATTTCTCTATTTTTGTCTTATGTTATGTTATTATGTGTTTTTATCATGTCTAAGATACCAAAGCCTAATCCAAAGCCAAGAAGAGTTTTCCCTAGGTGTATAGTTACATACCTTTCATTTAAGTCAGTGATCCATTTTGAGTTAATTTTTGTATATGGTATGAGTCCAATTTCATTCATTTGCATGTTGATATCCAGTTTTCCCAGCACCCATTTGTTGAAAAGATGGTAGTGTTTGCTTGAATGATCATGGCAAGCTTTTCAAAAATCATTTGACAATGTATGTGAAGATTTTTTGTTTGGTTGTCTTTTCTATTCCACTGATCTATATATCTATCTTTATGTTGGTACCATACTGTTTTGATTACTGTAGCTTTGCAGTAAGCTTTGAAATCAGGAAGAATGTATCCTCCAGTTTTGTTTTTTTTAGAGATTGCTTTGGTTATTCATGGTCCCTTAAGATCCCATATGAATTTCAGGGTGGGTATTACTATTTCTACAGAAAAATGTCTTTGGAATTTTTAATAGGGATTGAATTTAATGTGTTCCAGTTGATGAACATGTGGCCTGTTTCCATTTATTTAGGTCTTCCATAAATTCTTTCAGCAGTGTTTTGTAGTTTTCTTTGTACAAGTCCTTTACCTCCTTTGTTAAGTCAGTTCCTAAGTATATTATTCTTTTTGATGCTATTGTAAATGGAAATGTTTTTGAAATTTCCTGATTTTTTTATTTGTTCATTTAGTGTACAGATATGCAACTGATATTTGCGTGTTGACTTTCCATCCTGTGCTTTGCTGAAATCTTATTAGTTTTAACAGAATATTTTGGTGGCATCTTTAGGATTTTCTGTATAAGATAATACTGTCTGTTCATAGGGATAATTTATTTCTTTTTTATTTGGATGCTTTTATTTATTTATTTTTCTCACCTGATTGCTCTAGCTAGAACTTCCAGTACTATGTTGAGTAGTTGCTATAATTTTCCATATTATGTTCAGTAGAAAACTGGCATCCTTGCCTTAATTCTGATTTTAGAGGGAAGTCTTTCATCATTGACTACTATATTCACTTTGGGTTTTTCATATGTGACTTTTATTATGTTGAAGCAGTGTTCTTTTAGTTCTAGTTTGTTAAGGGTTTTTTGTTTTGGTTTGGTTTGGTTTGGTTTTTAATCATAAAAAAGTTATTGAATTTGCCACATGCTTTTTCTGAATCAATTCAAATAATGTGAATTTTTTATTCCTTTATTCAGTTAATATGGTATGTTACATTGATTTTTTTATTTTGAGGAATAAATCCCATTTAGTTTTAATATTTTAATATGCTGCTGAATTTGGTTTGCAAGCATTTTGTTGCTGCATCAGAGTACCTAAGAGATATTGGTCTGTAGTTTTGTTTTCCTTAGTTTCTCGCTTTGGGTAATGCTGGCCTTATAGAATAAGTTAGGAAGTATTCCCTCCTCTTTAGTTTTTGGGAAAATTTTTAGGAGAATTGGTATTATTTCATCTTTAAATATTTAGTAGAATTAACCAGTGAAGCAATCACTACCACTTTTCTCTGTCAGAAGATTTTTGTTTGCTATTCATTTTCATTACTTGTTACAAGTCATTTCATATTTTCTCTTTCTTCAGGATTTAGTTGTTCACCCCTACCCCTTACCCCCGTACAGGGGATTAAATGTAGTACCTTATATATGCTAGACAAGATCTCTACCTGTAATTCAGCTTCATCCCAACCCTTTTTTATTTTATTTTGAGACAGGGTCTTACTAAATTTTTCAAGTTGCCCTCAAACTTGCAATCCTTCTGCTTCAGCCTCTCAAGTAGCTGGGATTACAAACATATGCCACCACACCTGGCCAGGATTTAATCTTGACAGGTGTTTCTAGGAATTTGTCCATTCATCTTAGTTTTCTAGTTTGTTAGTTTGCAAATGTGCTGCCTTATAATCATTTGCTTTCCAAGAATGTAGCAATATCCCCACTTTTATTTTTTATTTTAATGATTTAAGCTTCTCTACCTCTCAGCCCATATAAGTAAAGGTTTGTTTATTTTCTTGATCTTTTAAAAACCAAAACAACAGCAACAACAAAAAATATTAACAACAACAACAACAACTTTTTGGGTTTTTCCGAAGAACCAAATAAGAATCAGTTTCTTTCCTTTTTTTAACTTTAAGTTTAGTTTGTTCTTCTTTTTTTACTTTCTTAAGTTTAAAAATTAGATTGTTGGTTTGAGATCTTTCTGGTCTTTAATGTAAGTACTTATAGCCATCATTTACTCTTAGCACTGATTTTGCTGCATTCCATAAGTTTTGGCATTTGTGCTTTTGTGTTAATTCATCTCTATTTCCTAATTTCCCCTCTGATTTATTCTTTGATCTATTTATTTTATAGGAATGTGTTGTTTCATTTAAAAATTTTGTGAATTTTTGTGTTTTACTGGAGCTATATACCCAGCCTTTTATTTGTTATATTATGAGACAGGGTCTTGCTTAGTTGCCCAGGTTGGCCTTGAACTTGCTATACTCCTGCCTCAGCCTTGTGAGTAGCTGGAAATACAGGTGTGTGCAACTATTCCCAGATAAATAGTTGTTTTTAAATATCTGGTTTTGATATCTGGCTCCCAAAGGGAAAAAAGAGAAAAATGAGCAGGGAGAGGAAAGGGCATTTGTCCTTTAAATTCCTTGGAAGTTACTTCATTTGAAAAACTAGCAATAGGGAAATGCAACAACAATGACCTCCTGCCTCTGTCTCCAGAAGCAGTAGCCAGAAGCAGTAGCCAGGGATCAGAGGACAGATCCTCAATATTTGAAGGACAGGGTGATTTTTTGCACATATTGTTTCCTGAAAGCTATTTGCAAGCTGCTGTGGGAAAATGTGCTCCCCTGTGTGCCATGAACTAAAAGTTGGGAATGGGTAGCTTCCACTGTGCTAAGAGTAGAAATTTGCTAAAGTTAACTACACTTTACTATCCCAAATTTCCCCTGGAAGTTGCATGTCTACAAAAGACTAGAGAGTTCCAAAACAGTTATATCTGACAGGTTCTGACAGTGTAATTCTTCTCCAGGTGGGGAAATAGATTTCTGGTGTTTCCTATTCCATCATCTTTCCAGAATCCTTTTTATAGTTGTTATTATTTTTGCATTTGTTCACTTTTTCAAAAATTCAGGGAACAGCACAGTCTGCACATTTCTTGGAAGTACTTGTTATAGTACATTGATTCTCATTTAATAAACATTGAATTAGGGAATACGAAGTCATTGCTCCTAGGAGAAATTCAGGGTTAGATTCCTGCAAGCCTCTGGTCACAATATTTTCATCAATCAGTCAATACACATAGTAATTTTATGTGAGCTGGGTGTGGTGGCACATGCCTGTAATCCCAGCTACTTTGGAGACTGAGGCAGGAGGATTATGAATTTGAGGCCAACCTGGTCAACACGAGGAGACCCTGTTAAAACAAAAACAAACAAATAAATATGTTTAATGTCTTATTGATTTATTAACATTGAACTTCATGGTCACATATATTACATCTTGTGCCTAAATGAAGCTGATCTAATGTGTATTTTCTCAGTAAGATACATCACAAACTTCTTATCCTAAGAAATACTAGACAGCAGTTCAGCATTGTATTCTACACAGCCCGGTTGTGCTGGCAATGTGGGATAGGTTTCTGAGAAATCAGTACTACATAGAGATAGCATGTGAGACATCAGGTTTATTGAAAACTGCTTCTGGGGAAAGTCCATCAGTAATAGACTGCAGAATTCGCATCCATCCTTCATGGTGCTTTGTGACCAGTGGTGACAGGCTGGACCTCCAGACTTCATGGTGCTTCACGAGAAGGTAGTGAGAGCCTGGCTCCCTCAAAGAGCTTTGTTTATTAGCATCTGGCTGGATGAACAATTATCCCTTCCACAGTGCTTCATTTCACACTGGATACCACAGGGAAGGGGTTTCATAGGTTACATTATACAATCCCTGACATCATTAGCTTGCTTTGTGCCATTGTATGAACAGCATTCTAAGAAACTTTGTGTACATGAAAGTTTCTACAGATAACACTAGTTTCCAGTGCATGAAGGAGGGAGTCAGCATTCTTCAAGAGAATACTTATCTGGAGATTCTGATCTGGGCCCACTTTCATTGTCCCCTTGACTTGGCTGAGTTTTGGGAAATGGAAGGGAGCATTTCAGGGACATGACATTTTACTGTCCTACTCCTTTTTCACAGATGACATATGCACTAGGCTAGTGGGCCATTTAAATTGTGAAACCACAAATAAATAGTACAAAACTATGAAACATGTGACACTAAACATGCTGCGAGGAAGTTAAATTTTAGACTATGAGAGCTGAAATAAGAAGGCAGAGTATAGCTCGTTCCAATTCAGCTGTGAAGGTGCACAATGTGTGACTTTAGTTTTTCACCAGTCTTTGCTATCTATGAATGACTAACTACAAATATTGATTTTAAAATTATACATTTTAACAAGTAGTACATTCACAGATTTGAAATCCATGCCCAATAAGGATCAACTGTATTTCAAACATACGCAAAAGTTTTGAACACCTTGTATGCGTGATCTAATCTTATCAAATATTTTATTACATTTACATCAGATCCATATATATACATGTATTATTTTTTCCTTACTTGATTGAACCCAGGAGCACTTTACCCTTGAGCTACATCCCCAGTCCTTTTTATTTTTTGAGAGGTCTTGCTAAACTTCTGAGGCTGGCCTTGTACTTGCTATTCTCTTTCCTCAGCCTCCCAAGTTTCTGGGATTACAGACATGTGCCACCTTACCTGGCTTATATGTTTATTTTTTTTAAGAGATAAAGTATACATAATCAAAGTCCTCTGTTTTCTCTTCTTGCTTGCTAGAGACAACTAGTATCCTGAATTTGCTGTTTATCATTATATTTGCTTTTATGTATTTATTACATATGTAAGTATTAAAAACAATAGTTGGTTTGCCTGCTTTTGAACTTAATGTATTATATCTTCTGTAGTATGCTTCTGTTACTTGTTTTATTTTCTCTTAACATAATGTTCTTATCCATTGGTATATATCACTCTGGAGAATTTGTTTTTCTTGCTAAATAGTATGACTTTAGTCACTCTTTTACTTATGAAAATTTATGTTTGTTTCTATATTTTGTTTTTTCTACAAAGGCATAATTTGGCAAAAATTCTTGCTAATGCATTCTTGTGTACATGTGATATTTTCTAGAATATATATAGAAAGTAGAAAATTGCTGGGATATAAGAAATATATATTTTCCAACTTTGTTAGCTATTTCTATGACATTCTTCATTTTATTACTTCTATCAGCAACGAACGAAAGAAAAAGAGTTCTTTTGCTTCCGTTTCTTACCAAACACTCATTATTGTTAATAAAGACTTTGTGGTTCATCTGAAGTCTGTATAAGAATATCCCACTGTGGTATTGTTTTGGATTACTAGTAAGGCTGAGCATTTTTGTCATTTAATTATTGGTGATTTAGTTTTCTGCTTCTATCAATTGAGTTGTTTTATAATTATTTTTTGCCTTCTTATTTTAGTTCAGAGAGGATTTTTCTTATTCACTTGCAGGAGTTTTAATATACTCTGGATATGAATCCTTTGTTAGTTATGAGATGTAAGTATCTACTACATGTAGTTTTTAATGGACTCAGGCTGGGGTTCTGCTGTCCTTGAATTTTTTTATGGTGGTCACTATCACAAAGGAAAAAAGCATGGTGGGCTATGGCTGAAATTGGTTATCTGTGTTGCATGTGCTACTTCCACTTATATTCCTCTATAAAGAAAATGATGTGCCTACATCTGACTCCAAGAGTTTGGGAGATATTATAAGGGTGTGTGCTTAAAAAAAAAGGAGAGAATAGTTAGCAATTTAATAGCATTACATTTCCTTTTTTGTGTGTGTACATGCTGGCTTTAATATCAGGTGTATATTCATAAAATAGTTGTGAATTATTGCCTTGTTTTTTATTTTCTAGAACAGTTTGTATAAGCAGGGATTATTTGTTCTTTGCTGGCATTCTCATAAATCTTTCTGATCTCAGGGGATTGGTTTTTTTTTGGAGGGGGAGGAACACATTAAACTTCTGATGCAATTTATTCAAAGGTTACGTTCAAGTATTATTTCTTTATGGCAAAATATTTTTCTCCAAAAAATGTACATTGTATTTAACTCTTGAAAATTTCTTGGTGTAAATTGCTTATAAGTATTCACTTTTTATCTTCTTTTTTTCTGAATTTTACTGTCTGGTTCTTCTTAAAAGTATTCATGTTTGATAAGTAATATAAAAGTATAGTTTTTCTAAATATGTAGTTAAATTTACTTTTGGCACATGGCTTATTTAGAAATCACATTATATGTCTCATATATATTATTTTAGTTATATATATATATAAATGATTTCTCATCTAATTGCATTATGGTCAGAAATCTTCATAGTTTTATGGAGAAGGCATAGTTGTTAAGAGCACATGCCCTACAGTTAAGCATTTATCTTGTCTTTTAGTAGAAATTGCATATCAGGAAACTAAATATCAGGCAGCTAAAACCAAGAGCCTCTACCTTACAAAAGAGTAACAGCTAATGCATGTAGAAGAAATGACAGAACTAAAAAATTACTCTTTTTGACCAGAAACTGACGCCGTCCAGCGAAGTCAATTTGGCGCGGGAGACAAACGAATAGTGAGGTTTCTGAATTTGGAACGGTTTATTGTAGATTCAGGAAACCTGAGGCCTGGAACTTCAAACCTGGGGCCTGGAACTTTGGACCCCGGCGCTTGAGGAGAGCTGGCTTATATACCCTCCAGGAGTGAAGGGTAGGGCTGACGCCAATTATGCAAAAATTAGGCGAGGAGCTAGCTGCCCAATCATGGTAAAGGTCAAAAGGAGCAAGCACAATCAGGAGCACTGGGGAACACCTGTGCATGCGTTGTGTGCGTGGACTTAATTGGATACGGCCAATGACAAATCACCTGGGTGTGCTTATGTTAATCAACCTGTGATCAAAGCAGCCTCTGACTGGCTGCCAGGCGCCATCGCAGCACCCCCAACAAGAAACTACGGATGGAAATGAGGATCACCCATGGATGCTAACACCATGGTCAAGTAATAATGGAAGACAGGATGACAATGTATCCAATGCCAAGATGTCATCTCATGGAGTATTTGCTGGTAGAAAAAGTAAACTACAACATTGCATGCTAAGACCTGCCATTTTTAACTCATCGATTAATCTTAGCATGCATTTTTAGCCAACAATCTGACATTGTATACCTCCTGATATATTGCAGTTTTAAGCACACACCATCACCTATGAAGTGTTTTTGCCAAAATATTTAATCTAAACAAACTTTAAAACTAATGTCTGTTTTACAGGAAACACTGAGATCAGAGAAATAAATAAAAACAATATCAAAAAGAAAAATTGGACCATCGAGAACTAGAATATTCTCCAAGTGTCTTTGGTATTTTAATGAAATGGGAAAAAAAAAAGCAATAAAAGATTTTATTAAAATAAAGAGACTAAGGAGACAAAAGAACCAAATGCAATGTAATGTGTGGTATTTGATTAGATCTTGGTTTGAATAATCCAGCTGCAAAGACAGGCTGGAACCAATTGGGAAAATTTTGATATCAATAGGGTATTATATGATATTAAAAGAATTGTTATTAATTCCATCATGGACAAGAATTGTGTGTTGTTTGTAAAGAAAATTATTTAAAGTGAAACATTATGTTGTTTCTATTTTACTTTAAAATTATCTGAACATACCATTCCCTTCCTGAGAGAAAAAAACTTTTTTGATTTATTTTTACTGCATAAAATCCAAACTCCTTACTGTGATATTAAAATAAATGCTTTGAATGTGGCCCCAATACATGTCTGTAGTCACTTATTCTCATACAGTTATGTTCTGACCTTGCCAAATATCTGTTTTTTGGTAAGAAAGTTTTTTTTTTCCTTACTCAAAATGTCCTTCCCCCTCTATTCTATGTAACTATGAAAATTGATGGCCATGCTTACATACATACTTGTATGTGCATATACACCAAAAAAAAAAATATGGTTTTAGTGGCAGCAGGTAGTGGTTATAATAAATGTATGAAATGTAAACTAAAAGGATATATATCCAAGATGTAGAGAAGTTCTAATCGAACTGCAAGTAGTCATTAAAAGGTACTTTATTGTGTCTTCTTTCTTTTAGAAAAAAGAAAAAGACTAGAAGAAATATGACCAAATGGCAAAACACATCCAGTGTCAAGAACACGTGCTTGTGTGCACCTTTAAAAATTTTCTGTATTAAAAAAAAAAAAGGAGGCTGAGGACATAGCTCAGTGGTAGAGTGCTTGTCTAGTATGTGCAAGGCCCTGAGTTCAATCCCTGACACCACATGCAAGGAAATAAAGAAAGAATGGGGGGATTAGGGGAGGGAGGGAAGAAGGAAAGAAGAAAACTGTGTACCTGTAGACTGTGCTAGTGTGACTCACATCTTCTAATTTACCAGTTGATGACTTTTGGATTATTTTCTTAATTTCTTCTAGCATGAATTTTTTTACCTTTAAAGTGGCAATAAAGGAGAGGATATGGAGAGAAAGAAACACACTGTTGGTGGAACTGTAAATTTAGTGTGAGCATTGTGGAAATTAGTATGGAGTTTCCTCAAAAGACTAGAAAGGGAACCACCATATGACCCAGTTATACCTCTCCTCAGTATTTAGCCTAAAAAATTAATGTATCATACTATAGCAATACATGCATAGCTAGGTTTATGTAGCATAGTTTACAATAACTAGACTATGGAACTAGCCTAGGTATCCATCAATGGAAGAATGGATAAAAAATATGATATATACACAATAAAGTTTTATTCAGACTTAAATAGAAATGAAATTATGTCATTTGTAAAAAAATAAATGTAACTAGAGACAATTATATTAAATGAAATAAGCCAAACTCAGAAAGTCAAGGTTTGTATGCTTTCTCTCATATATGGAAACTAGAGAAGAAAAAGAAAAGAAAGTTGATGGTGGTGGGGATATCATGAAAATCAAAGGGAGATCAATAGATTAGAAGAAAGGGATAAGGGGGAGGAAGGGTGGGAGAAGGGAAGAGAAAGGGGAAATACTGGGGAATGGTACTGGCCAAATTATATTTATAATATATGCATGCACAAATATGTGACAAAAAATTCCACCATTATGAACAACTGCAATGCACCAATAAACAAAGATGGGAAAAAATGTCAATATATAGGAAGGGAAGCATAACTCAGTGGTACAGCACTTGCCTAGCAGGCATAAAGTCCCAGGTTAAATTTCAAGCACCACAAAAAAAAAGAAAAAATATATAATAATAATAATATCTACCCAAGCAGGGTTGCTGTAAGAATTAAACAAATTAATACATAAGATGTACTAAAGCAATTAGCCAAGGTCTGGCACAGAGTCAGCACCTATATACGAGGTGCTATTTGTTGTTGGGATCTACTTTGTGGTCTATTTCATTGTCAATTTGGTATTTTTGTGCTATAATAAGGGCTTGTTCTATAACCATTGGTTGTAGGGCCTACATATCTATTAGCTCAAGCTTATTTAACTCTTCTACATTCTCTTACATTTTTTGTTTGCCTAATTTTTCAACAGAGAAATGCGGTATGGTCATCTAGAATGATCATAGATTTGTCAATTTATATGTATAATTCTGTGAATCACATATATAATTAAAAATATATATTATATATAATATAAAAAAGTAAAAATTATTATATATATCCAGATTATTTATTTCTTTAATTTTTAGGTGTCTTCCTTCTTGTAGAATTCTTTTTTTTTTCCTTCTCTCTCTCTTTTTTTTTTTTTTTTTTTTTTTTTGAGGTACTGGTGATTGAACCTTGGTATACCTCATCACTGAGTTACACTCCAGCCCCTTTTATTTTTTTATTTCTAGACAGGGTCTTGTTAAGTTGCTCAGCCTGACCTTGAACTTACAATTCTCCTTCCTCAGTCTCCTAAGTAGCTGGAATTATAGGTGTGTGCCGCCCCTGACCAGAGCATTCCATTTCTTTGAGGGGTTATTTAAAATAGTGTGTTTGTCAGTTTCTCATTGCTGTGACAAATGCTTGAGAAAAACCACTTAGAAGAGGAAAGATTTATTTTGAGTCACAATTTCAGAGTTTTCAATTCATGGTCAGCTTACTCCAAGGCAGAAACATTATGGTGGAAGGGTGTGACAAGAAGGAAGTTTCTCAGCTCATGATAACAGAAGAAAGCAGAGAGAGAACACTTGTTCTCGTCTGAAACTTCAGAAGCACAGTCTTTATTGTTTGCATTTTTATCTCTTCCAAGATCACACCAAAATCGTCCATTAAGCTCTGATTACATTCCAAGGTTTCTCTAGCAAGCATCTCCAAGCTCTTCCAAGTCCTGCAAACCAGTTCCAATGGCTTCTGAACACATGACCAGATATAGGCACAGCAACATCCCCACTGCTTGGTACCAATATTCCATGTTAGTCAGAAACAACTTGGAGGAAGAAAGGTTTATTATGGCTCACAGTTTTGGAGGTTTTAGTCCATGGTCAACTAGATCCATTGTTCTGGGTCTGAAGTGAGGCAGAACATCATGGTGAAAGGGCCTGGGAGAAAGAACCAGCTGGGAAGTAGAGTTAGAGAGGGCAGGAGTTAGAGATCAGGGACAAGTCTCCAAGGGCACGTCCCCTACTTCCTTCAACCATGCCCTGCTTGCCTAAAGTTTCCACCTCCTCCCAGTAGTCCATTCAAATTATTAATCCACCAAATGAATGAATTCACTGATGATCCAATCACTTCCCAAAAGCTTCACCTCTAGACACTGCTGTGTTCAGGACAAATAAATGAGATTTTGGGGTACATTCCAGATCCACACTATAACATATGGGTTCTCCAGTTTTCTTTAGATAGGTTTTTTGCATGGTATATTTTTAAGATTCTTTTACTTTCAAATTTTCTGAGTCCTTAGTTTGAGTGTGCTCTACGTCTTGTTAAAAACAGTTGGATGTCCAGCTGATATGTGACTGTAATCTCAAGTACTCATGAGGATTGCAAGTTCATGGCCAGTCTGAGCAACTTAGCAAGATCCTGTCTAAAAATAAAATATATAAAGGGTTTGGGATGTAGCTCAGCAGTAGAGACCCCTAGGTTTAATCCTGTTTTAGCCAGTTTTTTTTGTGGCTGTGACTAAAATATCTGACCAGCACAATCGTAGAGGAGGAAAAGCTAATTCGGAGGCTTACAGTTTCAGAGGTCTTAGTTCATAGAAGGCCGGCTCCATTCCTCAGAGTTCCAGGTGAGGTAGGACATCATGGTGGAAGAGTGTGGCAGAGGGAATTAGTTCACATGATACTCAGAAAGCAGAGAGAGTCTCTCCACTTGTCAGATTCAAATATGTGCCCCCAAGCCACGTCCCAATTCCCACCTCCTCCAGCCACACCCTAACTTCAGGTACCACTCAGATAATTGCCACCAGGGATTAACTGATTAAGACTCTTACAACCCAATCATTTCTCCTCTGAACCTTCTTGCATTGTCTCACATGTGAGCATCTGGGGGATACCTCACATCCAAACCATAACAAATTCCCAGCACAAAGACAAAGAAAGTCAGATTTTCTTCCTCTTTTTGTTTTTTTCCAATTCCTTCTGTACCAATAGGAAGTTTCTATTATAATTATAATGCTTCCTGATGTATTTATATCAATTTCTATAAACATTTATTTTGTGTGTGATTTCTATTTATTCTGATTTTCTCTGCTTCTTTTTTTTCCCTTTTTCTTTTTAAAGCTTTTGTTGGATTGAGCAAGTATTTGCTGTTCTGTTTTATTCTACTTGACTAATTTGGAAGTTAAACATTCCAGTTCTATTGCATTAGTGGTTTACTTTAAATTTTTGACATACACTACTTAACAAAAACATCAAGGAATCATTATTATTATTATTATTGGGTTTTAATTCTCATTATTCATCATTATTATTTTATATTTATATAGTTGGTGTTTGTTTAAATGTACCCACTTCTTTCCAAGTTTCTTTATTCACGGTTCTTCCTTCTAGAAGAATATCTAGAAATTTTATAGATGGACTCTTAATGGTATAGTTTTTGTCTTAAATGTCTTTTTCTTTTCCTTTTTGGTGGTATTTGGGATTAAATCTAGGGCCTCAGGCATGCTAGGTAGGTACTCTATTGCTGAAATAAATTCCCAGACCCTTTTAAATATTTTGTTTTGAGACAGAATCTTGCCAAGTTGTGAGGCTGCCATCAGGCTTGGAATTCTCCTGCCTTGTCCTCCTGAGTGACTGGGATTAAAGGTGTTGCTCTTAAGAAATCTATTGACGCTAATTATAGGTCATTCTTCTTTGTAGATGATTTCTGTTTTCTCTTTTCTGTCTGGTTTCGCAAAAGATTGTTTTTATTTTCTTGTAATTGTTCTTCAGGTTTTATACTAACATATGTTTAAATTACTCTGATACAGTTTTATTTTTATTCATTCTATTACATTCTCATTTTACCTCCTGAATATGAACATTTGTATATCCTCTATAAATTCTGAAAAGTTCTCAGCCATTATTTTAAATACTTTCTCTTTGTTCTTTAATTTATTTATGCCTATTAGATTTATGTTGGGTCTTGTTATTCTAGTCTCTAAATCTCTCATCTACTCTTAAATTTTTCTTGTCTCTATATGTCTTTGGGCTGCATTCTAATTTTCTCAGATCTATCTTCTCCTTTGCTAGTTCTCTTTTAAGTTGTGTTTAATCTAATAATGAATTTACTTCTTGAGGGTTTTAAAATTAAATCACTTAATAAGACAAAAAGCTTTTCAAGTGGTAGATATCAGTTAGGCCATTATGTTTCTAACTGAAAGAAAACAATGATAACAAAATAAATGATCATATAAATTCATTCTAAATTAGTGGTCAGAGAAAGGTCAATCTTCAGTCACAAAAATGACTAACCATCACACTCTTGACTAATGTAAGTGACTTCTACTCTTTTGGCAATGGTAACTTTTTGCCAGAGATAATTTTAATACCCCTCCTTCTTAAATAAAATTTATCAGGATATTTCCTGCATTTCTTTAAGGATCTAATTTATAACTGAGCACTGACCTTTTTGTTTTATTGTTGTTGTTGTTGTTTCCATATGCCCGCCCCTGCCCCATTCACAATATAGAACAGGCCAATGACCCTGGCTGTCTCCTCTTTCTATATAGTCAGTCTAAGAACATAGCCTGTGGAAACCATCAGGAGGCCTGACTGCTTTTTAAAATTTCTGTTTAGAATTGTCTTGTTCAATAAAAATCTTATAATTGTCTTGTCCCACAAATCCTCTGGTATACATTCTCTTTATTGTGGGAAACTAAATAAAACTAACTTGTTTTTGACTACAAGCATGTTTCTGATCTTTGGGTAATATCTTTTAACAAATTGTATTTTTAACATCTATATATTCTATCTGGTTGTAATTCTGTTTTTAATTCTGACTGTGATTTTCTTTCCTATGCTTTCTATTTTTTCTTTTATAGCTTTGAATTGTTTTAAATTAAAAATTGTTTGTAGGATACAAGATGGCAGACTAGAGGGTGACTGTATCTCCTGTCGCTCCAGAATCCAGGATTCAAGAAGGGGAGGCACTGAGAGACTCGGACTAAAATAGAGCCATGGGGTGAGTTTCCCCCACCGAGTGAAGCTTGGCCTGGGCACTAGGCCCGGATAGGGGTGGCTTATCAGAGCAGGGCAGGGCAGCTAGAATCTTCCCTAGGCAGCCCTGTGCACTCCGGCGGTGGGTTCCTCCTACACGGCCAGCTTCTCTAGCTTCTAGGAGTAGGCCCCCCAGTGAGAGCCTTTCCGCACAGAGCCAGCTCCAAGCACTGGAACCAGTAGCGGGCTACGGCCAGCTTTCTTCGGAAGCACTGCATTATCAAGTTCCTCCAAGACTTCAGGCTACTATAGGCTGGGAGACGATACACTGGAAATCTACAGGGACACTATAAGACAGCACTGCATTATCAAGTTCCTCCAAGACTTCAGGCTACTGTAGGCTGGGAGACGATACACTGGAAATCTACAGGGACACTATAAGACAATAGAGGAAATCTGCAATATCTCAGAGTCCCCTGGACATCTGACCAATATGAGAAAACAAGGGGAGAAAATGTCCCAAACAAACCTAGATACTATATCAATAAAACCCAATGACAGCACAGCAGAAGAAATGTCAGAAAGGGAGTTCAGAATGTACATAATTAAAACAATCAGGGAAGCAAACAAGGAGATGAAAGAGCAAATGCAGGCATTAAATGATCGCGCCAATCAACAGTTAAAAGAGCAAATAAGGGAAGCAAGAGATCATTTCAATAAAGAGTTAGAGATATTGAAAAAAAAAAACAGAAATCTTTGAAATGAAGGAAACAATAAACCAAGTTAAAAACTCCATAGAAAGCATAACCAATAGGATAGAACACCTGGAAGACAGAACCTCAGACATTGAAGACAAAATATTTAATCTTGAACACAAAATTGACCAAACAGAGAAGATGGTAAGAAATCATGAACAGATTCTACAAGAATTATGGGATATCATGAAAAGGCCAAACGTAAGAATTATTGGAATTGAGGAAGACTTAGAGAAACAAACCAAAGGAATGAACAATCTATTCAATGAAATAATATCAGAAAACTTCCCAAATCTGAAGAATGAAATGGAAAACCAGGTACAAGAGGCTTATAGGACTCCAAATATACAAAATTACAACAGACCCACACCAAGGCACATTATTATGAAAATACCTAACATACAAAATAAAGACAGAATTTTAAAGGCCGCAAGAAAAAAGAATCAAATTACATTCGGGGGAAACCAATAAGAATATCAGCAGATTTTTCAATTCAGACCCTAAAAGCTAGAAGGGCCTGGAACAACATTCACCAAGCCCTGAAAGAAAACAGATGCCAACCAAGAATCTTATACCCAGCAAAACTTACTTTCAGATTTGACAACAAAATAAAATCCTTCCACGATACATAAAAGCTAAAAGAATTTACAAAATGAAAGCCGGCATTAAACAACATTCTCAGCAAAATATTCCATGAGGAAGAGATGAAAAACAACAATGCATTCAGCAATGGGAGGAACTACCCTAAAGGAATAGCCAAATAAAGGAGAAACCAAATCATGTCAAAAAACAAAAATGAGTCAAATGACTGGGAATACAAATCATATCACAATAATAACCATGAAGGTTAATGGCCTGAACTCATCAATCAAAAGAGATAGACTGGCAGATTGGATTAAAAAGAAAAATCCAACAATATGCTGCCTGCAAGAGACTCATCTCATAGAAAGAGATACCCATAGACTAAAGGTGAAAGAATGGGAAAAAACATACCATACACACGGACACAGCAAAAAAGCTGGAGTATCCATCCTCATTTCAGATAATGTGGACTTCAAGCCAAAACTAGTCAGAAGGGATAAAGAAGGACATTACATACTGCTTAAGGGAAGCATAAATCAGCAAGACATAACAATCATAAGTATCTATGTCTCGAACATTGGCTCATCCATGTATGTCAAACAAATCCTTCTCAATTCCAGAAATCAAATAGACCACAACACAATAATACTAGGCGATTTTAACACACCTCTCTCACCACTGGATAGATCTTCCAAACAAAAATTGAATAAAGAAACCATAGATCTCAATAACACAATCAACAATTTAGACTTAATGGATATATATAGAATATACCATCCAACAAAGAACAAATACACTTTCTTCTCAGCAGCACATGGATCCTTCTCTAAAATAGACCATATTTTATGCCACAAAGCTACTGTTAGCAAATACAAGAAGATAGAGATACTACCTTGTACTCTATCAGATCATAATGGATTGAAATTAGAAATAAATGACAGAATAAAAAACAGAAACTTCTCCAATACTTGGAGATTAAATAATACACTATTATATGATGAATGGATAACAGAAGACATCAGGAGGGAAATAAAAAAATTCTTAGAAGTAAATGAGAACAAAAACACAACATATCAAAATCTCTGGGACACAATGAAACAGTACTTAGAGGAAGATTTATTTCATGGGGCGCATTCAACAAAAGAAAAAAATCAACAAATAAACGACTTAACACTACAGCTCAAAGTCCTAGATAAAGAAGAGCAGACCAACACTAAAAGTAGTAGAAGACAGGAAATAGTTAAAATCAGAGCCGAAATCAACGAAATTGAAACAAAAGAAACAATTGGAAAAATTAACAAAATAAATAGTTGGTTCTTTGAAAAAATAAACAAAATTGATAAACCTCTAGCCACACTAACAAAGAAAAAGAGGGAGAAAACTCAAATTACTAAAATTCAGAATGAACAAGGAAATATCACTACAAACACGAGTGAAATACAAAACATAATTAGAAGCTATTTTGGAAATCTGTACTCCGACAAAACAGAAAACCTCGAAGACATCAACAAGTTTCTGGAGACATATGAATTACCTAAACTGAACCAGGAGGACATACACAACTTAAATAAATCAATTTCAAGCAATGAAATAGAAGAGGTCATCAAAAGCCTACCAACAAAGAAAAGTCCGGGACCAGATGGGTTCTCAGCCGAGTTCTACAAAACCTTTAAAGAAGAGCTCATTCCAATACTTCTCAAAGTATTCCATGAAATAGAAGAGGAGGGAAGCCTCCCAAACTCATTCTATGAAGCCAATATCACCCTGATACCTAAACCAGACAGAGACACATCAAGGAAAGAAAATTTCAGACCAATATCCTTAATGAACATCAGTGCAAAAATTCTCAACAAAATTTTAGCAAATCGCAAACAAAAATATATTAAAAAGATAGTGCACCACGATCAAATGGGTTTTATCCCAGGGATGCAAGGTTGGTTCAACATCCGGAAATCAATAAATGTCATTCACCATATCAACAGACGTAAAGTTAAGAATCACATGATTATTTCAATAGATGCAGAAAAAGCATTTGATAAAATACAGCATCCCTTCAGGCTCAAAACACTAGAAAAAACTGGGGTAGTGGGAACATTCCTTAACATTGTAAAGGCCATCTACGCTAAGCCCATGGCCAATATCATTCTAAATGGTGAAAAACTGAAAGCATTCCCTCTAAAAACTGGAACAAGGCAGGGATGCCCTCTTTCACCCCTTCTATTCAACATTGTCCTTGAAACTCTAGCCAGAGCAATTAGAAAAACCAAAGAAATTAAAGGGATACGAATTGGAAAAGAAGAACTCAAACTATCTCTGTTCTCTGATACCATGATTATATATTTAGAGGAACCCGGAAATTCCACCAGAAAACTTTTAGAACTCAGAAGTGAATTCAGTAAAGTAGCAGGTTACAAGATCAATGCTCATAAATCCAATGCATTTTTATACATAAGTGATGAATCTTCAGAAAGAGAAATTAGGAAAACTACCCCATTCACAATAGCACGGTAAAAAATAAAATACTTGGGAATCAATCTCACAAAAGAGGTGAAAGACCTCTACAATGAGAACTACAGAACACTAAAGAAAGAAATTAAAGAAAACCTTAGAAGATGGAAAGATCTCCCATGTTCTTGGATAGGCAGAATTAATATTGTCAAAATGGCCATACTACCTAAAGTGCTATGCAGATTCAATGCAATTCCAATTAAAATCCCAATGATGTACCTTGCAGAAATAGAGCAAGCAATCATGAAATTCATCTGGAAGAATAAAAAACCCAGAATAGCTAAAGCAATCCTCAGTAGAAAGAGCGAAGCAGGGGGTATCATAATACCAGATCTTCAACTCTATTACAAAGCAATAGTAGCAAAACTGCATGTTATTGGTAGCAAAATAGACAGGTAGATCAATGGTACAGAATAGAGGACATGGACACAAACCCAAATAAATACAATTTTCTCATACTAGACAAAGGTGCCAAAAATATGCAATGGAGAAAAGATAGCCTCTTCTACAAATGGTGCTGGGAAAACTGGAAAACCATATGCAACAGAATAAAATTAAACCCCTATCTCTCACTCTGCACAAGACTCAACTCAAAATGGATCAAGGACCTTGGAATCAGACCAGAGACCCTGCATCTTATAGAAGAAAAAGTAGGTCCAAACCTTCAACTTGTTGGCTTAGGATCAGACTTCCTTAACAGGACTCCCATAGCACAAGAAATAAAAGCAAGAATCAACAACTGGGATAGATTCAAACTAAAAAGCTTTCTCTCAGCAAAGGAAACTATCAACAATGTGAAGAGAGAGCCTACATAGTGGGAGAATATCTTTGCCACTCACACTTCAGATAGAGCACTAATTTCCAGAATCTATAAAGAACTCAAAAAACTCTACACCAAGAATACAAATAATCCAATCAACAAATGGGCTAAGGAAATGAATAGACACTTCACAGAAGAAGATCTACAAGCAATCAACAGATATATGAAAAAATATTCAACATCTCTAGTAATAAGAGAAATGCAAATGAAAACTACCCTAAGATTCCATCTCACCCCAGTTAGAATGGCAATTATCAAGAACACAAGCAACAATAGGTGTTGGCGAGGTTGTGGGGAAAAAGGTACACTCATACATTGCTGGTGGGGTTGCAAATTAGTGCATCCACTCTGGAAAGCAGTATGGAGATTCCTCAGAAAACTTGGAATGGAACCACCATTGGACCCAGCAATCTCACTCCTTGGCCTATACCCAAAGGACTTAAAATCAGCATACTACAGAGATACAGCCATATCAATGTTTATTGCTGCTCAATTCACCATAGCCAGATTGTGGAACCAACCTAGATGCCCTTCAGTTGATGAATGGATAAAGAAACTGTGGCATATTTATACAATGGAATATTACTCCTCAATGAAGAATGATAAAATTATGGCATTTGCAGGCAAATGGATGAAATTGGAGAATATCATGCTAAGTGAGATAAGCCAATCTCAAAAAACTAAAGGACGAATGATCTCGCTGATAAGCAGATGAGGACATATAATAGGGGGTGGGAGGTGTTAGCGTTAGGGTTAGGGTTAGGTTTAGGGTTAGGGATAAGGCAGGTGGAAAGAATGGAGGAAGGAAGGACTGTAAAGAGGGAAAAGAGGGGTGGGAGATGTGGGGGGGAAGGGAAAAAAAATAACAGAATGAATCAAACAACATTGCCCTATGTAAATTTATGATCACACAAATGGTATGTCTTGACTCCATGTACAAATAGAGAAACAACATGTATCCCATTTGTTTACAATAATAAAAAAATTGTTTTTAATTTTATTCAATCCAGCTCTGATACTCTTATTAACTGAAGTTGTGGAAATATAACCCTGCTCTTTATTGTTTGCTAATTTTTGTTAAAAATGAATTATTTCTCTATGTACTTTATAGTTTTTTTTTTGAGATTGTCTTTTGAGGGTGAATCTGTACTTGTTTCTATTTTGCTGGGTGTACCAGGGACATTACCATTCCAGCACCAACAATTTTTTTAGTTTTGTTATTTTTCAGTTATATTTTCCATAGGATGCAAAGATGCAATTCACCCTTTTTAAGTGTGTGTATGTTTGTGTGTATGCTACTGAAGATTGATTCAAGAAGTACTCTATCTTGTACTCCTTGTACATCTCCAGCCCTTTTTATTTTGAGCCGGGTTCTTGCTAAATTGTCAAAGCTGGCCTTGAACTTGTAGTCCTCCTACCTCAGCCTTCTGATATCTGGGATTATGATTGTGTGTCACTATACCTACCATCTCCTTCTATAGTAGGCTCAATAAGATTTTACGAATGCATATGTTTGTGTCAACAAGGTATGGAACATTTCCATCATCTGGGAGCTCTTATTCTAGGCCAATTTTCAATATAGTATGTTTTTTTTTTTTTTTTTTTTTTTTTTGGGGTGCTGGGGATCGAACCCAGGGCCTTGTGCTTACAAGGCAAGCACTCTACCGACTGAGCTATCTCCCCAGCCCCTAGTATGTTATTTTGGAGATTTCTGGACCACAAAGGAAGTATGAAGTATGCATGTGAACCCCCTAACCTCATGAAGCTTAAGTCTAGATTATAACTTTTCCAATGAAACTCTTAAAACAAACAAAACTCTGAATATGTTCTAAGTCAAATGAACTTCCTTTATCATCTCCCTCTTTCCTAGTAGGAAGACTTTTTCACCCTAGTTCAGTCTTTCAGTGTGAGTATAACTTTTTAATGTTTCTGGTATCTTACAGATATCTTAATTACATCTTTCTCCCTTGTATGGCTCTAAGATCTCAAGTCTTGTCCTTCATGGTCATTAAACACAAACTCCATGGTCAACAAATCCCACAATGCTGTTGCCTTAGTTCCAGCTGCTAGGCTTACTATTCTGACTTTAAGGCCCCAAGTCCCCCTTTTTCTGTGGTACTGGTGATTGAACCCAGGGGCACTGTGCTACTGAGCTACATCTACAGCCCTTTTTATTTTGATACAGAGTCTCATCAAGTAGCTAAGAGTGGCCTTGAACCTGTGATCCTTCTGCCACAGCCTCCCAAGTCTCTATTATTATTATTATCATTATCATTATCATTATCTATTGGAGGTTGAACCCAGGCCTCTTTACCACTGAGCTACATCCCTAGTCCTTTTTAAATTTTATTTTGAAAAATGTTCTCTACTAAATTGATGAGTCTGGTCTGGAACTTGCAATCCTCCTACCTCAGCCTCCTGATTCACTGGAACTATGGGTGCACACACTGTGTCTGGCTCTCCCTTTTTTGGATTCATACATTTTATTGAATTATACACAAAGAACATTACATTCATCATAAGTATACATATAACTTAATACCTTTTTTTGAGTGAGCCTATATACGTACAAGCACCTGGATAAAAAGAAAACCACTAGAAATCTCTTAGTGTCCTTTCAAATCACTACCCTCTCTCAAGAAGAATCAATATTATCACTTCTATCACTGTAGGTTAATTTTGCCTACTTTTGAAATTTACATAAATCGCATAGCATATACTCTTGTGTCTATCTTCCATTGCTTATCATTACATTTGTGAGGCTCACTTACCACATTGCTTCATGTAGTTTGTTCATTTGCTATATATTAATCCATTGCATGAATATAACAAGATTTATATTGTAGGTGCTCATTTTGGTTGTTCCATTTTTTTCTTTTGCTTCTAGAGCCTGAGCTTTCTCCTTACTTTTATTGAGCTCTTCTGTGAATTTAAAAAGCATTTTCTGGGCAGCACAGCAATTTTAGATGGTCTGTATCAGGACAACTTTCAGGTCTCACAGGCTGCCAAACTGCCTGAAAAATAAGTCATGTTTCTTTTCTTTCTTTTTCTTGCTGAAATTCTGACTTGATTCTCATCTGATTTACTTTAGCTGAGCACTTAATTCTTCAGACTGCTCTCTGTAAAAATGATTTTGATTCCTGCCAGCCAATAATGAGTGAGCAAAAACAGAATAGAGATGAGATATGTAATTAATTTTGTAGTCATGATCTCTTGTCAGGTTGAGATGTTGCATGTCCAAGGTTAATTTACTATAATAAGTATAAAGTATTGAAAGGGCATGTTAAAGAAATAGAGTGGTGAAGACAGCAGTAGTAGGAACAGTAGGCTTGGTTGTTTGGGTCCAGGATTTCCTGACTGGTTGATAATGGGAATATTAAATAAGAGGAAAATTCTCTTGATGACTCAGTAGTACATAATCAATATGTTGCAAGAAAAGACACTCCAAAGTGGGGTTGCCTTTAGCCAGAAAAAAGCAATTATTCTACTAAATTAGTAGTTCTCAACCAGGAGCAATTTTGTCCCCCAGGGGATATTTGGCAATGTCAAGAGATATTTTTGATAGTTGTCCTACTGGCATCTAATGGGTAGAGTTTAGGAATACAGCTACACATTCCAAAATGTGCAGGATAGTTCCCCACAACAAAATTTTATCCAGTCCTAAGTATCAGTACCTCCAATATCGAGAACCTATTAAGCCTATGGATGAGACACTGGCTCTAAATCAAGAGTGCATTTGAATAAACACTATAAATACCCTTCAAAAAATAATAGTCAAGCTGGGAGTGGTGGTGCATGCCTGTGATTCCAGTGGCACTGTGAGGTTAAGGCAGCAGGATCACAAGTTCAAAGCCAGTCTCAGCAACTTAGCAAGACTGTTTCAAAATAAAAAATAAAAAATGAAAAAGGGCTGGGGATATAACTCAGTGGTTAAGTGCCTCTGGGTCAATTCCTGGTATCAAAGGGGGGAAAAAAAGATAGAAAGAAAAGAGAGAAAGAAAGAAGCCACACGGGGGCACATTCTATGTTTCCATCCGAATTCTGACAATTGGATAGCCAACTCACATTTGGCTCACTCAGTTCTTTTCAAAACCTAACAGTGAGTCCTCAAACCACCAAATCCTTCAGTTTAAATAAAATTATCTGAATCTGAGGTAAATGTAAATAGGTAACACACAGCAATTTATTTATAGCCATCAAACTTAAGCAACAAAATTCCCTATGATTTATGCCATTAACTTTATTTTACTATTCAGAACACTAAAATTTTAAGGACACAGAGTAAGTCAACTGCAAAAAGGTATTAGAATAACAAAGATTTAGATTTTGATGTGCCTTACAATTACACTACAAGGTACCCTTTTCTTCACAAATTTTTGCAGCTTAAATTTAGAGCAAAGCTAAATTTCATTATTTCTCTAATGGAGTTGAATAATCTAAATTTGCCCCTTCTTCCTCCAGGCAACGCAAACTCACCTGTGTTCTTCTGATTCATTTCCCCTAGAAAGCTGAGAAGGAGTTTTGTAATGATATTATTGGTTTTGTAACTGGTGTTTCCATTGTAATACTATTACTGAAGCGGTGTTGTGATAAATGGTCTGTTTAAAAGGGGAATCACTTTTACAAGAAGTAGAAAATTAGACACGCTTCTGCTTTGCAATAACAATAAAAACCACAGTGAAAAGAATATTCTCCAGTTTATTCCCATCTGTATCAGCAGGGAAGCTTTAGAAGACAACTTTTTTTCCTAAAGTCTTCCAAACATGATTATTGCCTGCAAGTACCATGTCCAAATGCAGATTTCCTCCAAATCCGGTTGAAGACCAATACATTCTTCAGCTTACCATAACATGGGCCCTTTAAGAAAGCCAGGCGCTTCAAACTCCACCCCTCTGCTGACTAGAAGCAGTCAAGCTGCCTTTCCAAAGCAGCTAGTTTAGTGATAAAGCTAAGGGAGAGCTAATTTGCCCCCTGCTCTGCCTGGAAGGAATGTTCCTATTGCAGCAATGAGCTCTAAAAGTGGAAGCCTTAAGATATGATGGGAAGGGAACAATAGGAACTTGTGAGGTATGGAAGCCAGACCCACTTTTAAGATTCCATCACAGTGCTGAATAAAGTGGAAAGAATGCTGTTAAATCTGAGTTCTCCCCCTGTGGTGCTACTCCCTCCTAGTTTTACTCTTCCATTTTACCCAGCAAGTGAGTTTTCCAGAAGCTCTTTTCAACTTAACGAGCTGATTGTCTCATGTACCAGATAGGAAAAGTAAAAGTCAGGGAGAAAAATGTTTCAGTAAAAATCAAACTGAATCACTTGTAACAGAATTTTTTTTAGATTGGCTATGTTTCTGAAGAGCAAAACCAAATGCTTTTTTGTTTGTTTTTATTCACTGCTAAACCAACAGTGACTGAGTTCAGAGGTCCTCTTGTACTAAACGAAAAAATACATGGGAGAAATTTAGGATTTAGCTGCAGTTGGCATATTTGAGCTGTTTGCTAGAAGCAGCCATCTTGATAAAAGATGATGTCATTTGGAATACTTGGTGTGTTAGTTTATTCTGGGGCACCAGTTTCTATTAGCTATGGTATAGTAGTTTAATCATTAGATCGAATTTAGGCTTAAAGATAATGGGGGAGTGGGAATAAAAATCATGAAAGTCATCTCTTATTCTTACTGACATTTTTTTAAACCTTTGTAACAGTTCAAAACAATAGAAAACTTTTCACACTTTTTTTTTCTTCCTATTTTCTGTTTCCATGTGATTTTTCTTCCATTGATTAAACTTGGATAATAAAACTAGTCTGGTCAGTTTCACTTTCTAATTTTTATACATAAGTAAAAGCTGTTTTGCGTTAACAGGTTTAAGTGTTTAGAATCATTTCACCTGCTGGGTCAATTTCCTGCAAGCCTTTGTTGGGGAGCAGGAAGGGGGAGTAAGAGTTTTTTATTTTGAATTTCTTATGCTTCTTCAATGCTGGAGTCTGAATTAGACCACATGATAGTAATTAATCTGTTTTATCTATTGAAGTTTTCTAGGAGTGAACAAGAAGATAGCAAAGAAGGGTGATAGTTATGTTGTTCTCTCACTTAATCATGACTATTTGTATAACATAATGTTATGTCTGCAGTTACTTTGGAAAATTGGCACTTGGGATGTGTTTCAAACCTTCCACAAAATGTTTCTCTTTTCTTTGAGCAGACAAATGTGAGTTTCTTAATCCTATTGCGTGACGTGCTGGAAATGTTTGCAAAATGCAAAGAGAAACGGGGAATAAAAGAAGTTGTAACTTGTTTAAACAATTGAGCACAGTGTGCTTTTATGACATTACTGGAGGGCGGTGTGTCTCTTTTGCAAATTCTTTTCGTAAGGAGATTAACCTGTGGCTGCTGTTGTTTCACCCCACTCGGCCCATTGCTGGGGACTTTCTGTTCTCTTAACTCTATCCGAAGCTTCTCAGTCAAGCACTTGGGTCACTGTTAAGATAAAACTGCGTGTATGGGTGAAACAGACAGAGGGAGACACGCGCGCAGAGTCGGCGGAAGATGGGGCCACCATACGGCTGGGGCTGGACGCCGGAGCCAGGTTGACCTTTCCACGTGTCCCCAGCACCTGCGGGGTTGGTGGAGCCTGAGTTTTTCTTTCTTTCTTTCTTTTTTTTTTTTAATCCCGGAGAGGGCGCGAGCCCGGAAGAGGTTGGGCAGCTGTGGGCTTGGGTTAGGGGGCTCGGAGGCCCGCCCTCGGAACACGTGCGACGGGTTAGCTTGGTGGTGCCGAGCAGGCCTGGTTCTCCCGCACCCGCAGTGCCCGCGCGTTTCCAAACCGCCGGCTGTCGCCAGGCGGCGGAGGGCGGGTCTCCGAGCTTTTGGCAAGCTTTGCTGGGCGGCCTAGCGAGCGCGCCAGGCCCGGCTGGAGCGAGCCCCAGTGCAATACTGCCCGAGCCCGGGCGGGGTCTCTGTTCTCTGGCAGAGGAGGTCCCTTGGCAGCGGGAAGCTCTCTCTCTTTCTCTCGCCGCCGCTCGGAGTCTGCGCCCTGGTGCCAGGCGCCCAGCTCGGCGCTCCCCTGTGCTTGCCCGGCGCCCACTCATTCGCAGCCCAGCCTTTGCCGCCGCCGCCTCCCTGCTCCTCCTCCACCTCCTTTCCCCAGCCCGCGGCGGCCATGGCGGACAGCGCCAGCGAGAGCGACACGGACGGGGCGGGGGGCAACAGCAGCAGCTCGGCCGCCATGCAGTCGTCCTGCTCGTCGACCTCGGGCGGCGGCGGCGGCGGTGGCGGCGGCGGCGGCGGCGGTGGTGGTGGGAAGTCGGGGGGCATTGTCATCTCGCCGTTCCGCCTGGAGGAGCTCACCAACCGCCTGGCCTCGCTGCAGCAGGAGAACAAGGTGCTGAAGATCGAGCTGGAGACCTACAAACTGAAGTGCAAGGCGCTGCAGGAGGAGAACCGCGACCTGCGCAAAGCCAGCGTGACCATCGTGAGTGTTCCCCGGGGGCGCGCCGCAGCGCCGACCTCCGCCCGCCCTCGGGAGGGACTGCACCCAGACCTAGGCAACCTCTGGGCTCCCCCAGATTCCGGGGGACCCGCGGCGAGCACGCTGCCCACGGAGACCTACCGGCCTCCGTGACCTGAGAGGGAGAGGGAGGTGACCCTTTGGGACCCCGTGGGTCTGCCCTCCTCGGGGGACCAGGACACTCGTGGGGTGCGGGAGAAGACTAATGGGGCAACCACTCATGGTCCATTTTCGCCTCTGGGAGGAGGCCCCTCCGGGGCAGGGCTGGATCCTGGTGGCGTGGCTGAGGGGGGGGGCGGGGTGGGATTTTTTAGTCTTCGTATGCCTGAGTGGTGAGACCAGAATGTGGGGAACCCGAGTTGCGGGAGAGGGAGGAAGCTGAGGTCTGTCCTAGGGGCCTGGCTTGTGGGGGGCGGTGCGCAGCTGGGCTGGGCACCCAGCTGGCATCAGGACCGCACTAGCTGGATCGCCCGGGGAGGGGGCGGGAGAGAGTGGCCGGGAATCCGGGAAGTGGAGTTTTCTGGCCAGAATTGAGAGGGAAGGGCGGGTACTAGAGCTACTGCTCCCACCTCGGTTGGAAGCCCTTCCCTTGGGAGGGTTGGAAGTATACAGCCGGGAAAGAGCAGCATCTTACTCTGGCTGGGATTGGGTTGGGGCTGAAACCAAGGTGAAGGGTAGCTGTTGCGACTCCCGGGCTGAGCAAGATGTACGTGTTTCCTTCAGTGGAGGTGGAGTGGTTAGGAGTATCTTGCTTCTGAGTTCAGATATATGACGGGAGAACAGGCTGTTTGTTCTGTTTGTCTGACCCCTGGAGGCCCCCCAGAAGAGGGTAAGATTAGGTCTGTAGGTCTCTATCCTGGGGTGGTAGGCGTTTAGAAAGGCCCCTATAGGGGCGATGAGGCGAAACGTAACTAGAAAAAGTACACTGTGTGCTCTCACCTAACATCCCTGCCAGCTCCACATCATTAACATGCAGAATCCCCGCACAGACAACCCTATTCAGATCAAAACAGTTTCCCAGCCAAGAGCAGAGAAGAAAATGTCAAGAAATTAAGGGGATAAATTGCCAGCGCTGCTGTACAATGGCTGATTAGATTGAATCCTCAGATCGGGAGAGGCGGATGAATTTGGGGATAGGTAAAAAAATCACACCCTGGAAATGAAATGGGACATATTTAGGATGCCCCTCTTCCAGGAAGGCGTCTTTAGTGTGTGTTTCCCCAGTGCTGGCTCATAGAAAACTAGATGGCATTCTTGATTTGTGTAGATAGCAGGTTTTCACCAGGGTTTCAGTGTGATTGGCAACCTAAATAGCAATTGATTATAGAAAGGCACTTTGCATGCTCAAATCCAGTCCTGGTGAATGAAATTGGATCGACATTTATGTGTCTCCGGATTGTAAAGTTCTTGAAGTGCCCTTTTGGTAGGAAGGGGGAGGAATTTGCAGAGGCAGCCACTTCCTCCAGCTTTCTTGGCTAAGAATGATTGCTGAGTGGGGTTTGAGAAGAGTGGAATCTTGGTGAAGGCCATTTATTTAAGGTTTGAGTTAGTAAATGAGAAGGTTAGTCTCTGGGATATCGTAAACCATGGAAAGTAGTGAACTTAACATGGTACAGAATCTTTAGCCCCTTACAGTGAGCAATTCAGGCTGTTTTTGTTGGTTTGGTAGGGAAGGATTGGGGGGTGGAGAGACTATGAAAGGGTTATCTGTTTGATACTTTGACCATGTTATAAGTAGGCCTGTACATTGTACACAAACACGTTGGCTTTGCAGGGGCAAACGTGTTCATTCCTGGAATGTAAGATCAGAGGCCTTCTGAATACTTGGTGGGAAGAATGTGTAAGATGGTGGCTTTCTTTCTTAGCACTTAACCTCAACTAAAACTGACAGACAACCAAATGTACTTGAAGTGTTCTGTGGCCTACTGAGTAAAGTTTGAAAAGTGTTCTACATGACAGTATGAGAAACTTCTCAGTTCTTCTTTAATCTCTAATATATTCAGGGAGACAAAATTACTTATGGGCCACCTGGGTTCCTAGTACTTGGCAGATGTTAACTAAGGATCTAAAGGACAAATGTAGAAAAGATATGCCACCAAGTTTGGAGGGTTTGTTAACTTACCTAGAATCCTAATTGTGTTGGAGTGGGTTCAATTGCTCAATTATGGAATTTTGGAGGATATATGTGGGACTCCAGGAAATGGGTCCTTGGCCATGAGGGCCCATTGAACAGCACTGTTCCATTGTTTACGTCAAGGTTAAGCTGTACAATACATGACAAGTCTGATTTAGGCATTGCCCTTGCCTGGGAAGTTTGTGACAAGGTCTAGATTTTCAGTGAAGTGAAGGCCTTGCTATTTTCACTATTTTAATTTGAGGGGAAGGTGGTACCATAATCCTATTACTTGCCTTCCTGACTCTTATTAGTTTCTGTATTATGATATTAACTTTTGTGGTGATGAGTTCTAAAAGTGATTTTGGCTATCTTTCCTTTGCTTTGAGCATCTTCAGGAAGGCATATTGCCTTTCAACCACACCCTGGTGAAGAGAGAGACATCCCCTCTCCTTTTTTTTTTTTAATAGACTGTTTCTTTTTTTTTTTCTTAAGAGCAGGTGTAGGGTCACAGTAAAATTGATCATGTGCTACAGAGATTTCCCATATTCTTCTGTCCCCCACACAGGCATAGCCACTCACCATCAGCATCCTTCACCAGAGTGGTACATTTGTTAAAATTCATGATCCTACATTGACACATCATTATCATCTAAATTCTGTAGTTCACATTTTGGATTTGCTGTTGGAGTTGTATATTTTGTAGGGCTGGACAAATACATAATGACATGTATCCACCATTGTAGCATCACACAGAATAGTTTCACTGCCCTAATACTCTGTGCACTGCCTATTCAATCCTTCCTCCCCAATCACTAGCTTTCTGCTCTCTTTGAAGTTTTGCCTTTCCCAGTACATCATAGAGTTGGAATCAGGTAATATGCAGTCTTTTCCGATTGGCTTCTTTCAGTTAGTAATATGTATTTTAGTTTCCTATCCCCCCCCCCTTAGGTCTTAATCATTTTTTAGTGCTAAATAACATTTCATTGTTTAGATGTAACTTTATTATCCATCTGTCTACTGAAGGACATCTTGGTTACTTTCAAGTTATGGCACTATATATGTAATATATATTATGTATATATTATAAATATATATAAAATGTATAACATATATATAACATTTATATAACATATATTTTGAGGTGGGGTCTTGCTAGGTTGCTGAGGCTGACCTCAAACTCACTACTATCCTCCTGCCTCAGCCTCCTGAGTACGATTATAGATTTCTGTCAGTTTGAGCAGTTATTAATAAAACTGCTATAGACACCCATCTACAAATTTTTCTTTGGACAAAAGATGTCAACTTATTTGGATAAACAAGTAGGAGCATAGGTTGTATGGTACAAGTATGTTCAGTTTTGTAAGAAATTGCTAAACTGTCTTCCATAGTGGCTTAAACCATTTTGCATTCCCACTGGCAATGAATGAGAGTTGCTGTAGCTTCATGTCCTCACCAACATTGGGTGGGGTCAGTGTTCTGGATTTTGGCCTTTCTGTAATGGGTATGTAGTAGCATTTCTTTTTCTCAGCCAAGTTCAAAGGCTAAAAGAATCTCTAACCAATGGTCTTGTCTGTCTCTTCTGGTATATAAGTGCTTATTCTGATGGAGCTTCCCATTTCATAAAGGACTGACTTTATGGGTCTATGTTCTCAGCATCTGTATAATAGAAGTAAACATTATGGGGAAGAATCAACTGTAAAATGCCTCTCATCCATGGCTATAACTGGGAATTAAAGCTTTCTTGCTTCTAGTTCATTTTGGGGGGCGCTTAGAGGTAGAATAGAATGTTTTGAGTGATTATCCATGATTATCCAATTTTTTCCATTAAATCAGCAGTGCAGCCAGGCTACCAATTATAGATCATATTTTATTTTATTTTATTTTTAGAGTGGGGGAAATAAACAGAAAACAAATGCTTAGTCACCCTTTTGAGTAGCTTTTATGTGTTAGGCCAGATACGTCTGGCATATCCTTTGGGTGAGAATGTGATCTTGGGTACCTGATTCAGTGAGGACAATGCAGTCAAGGACTGGACAGGGTGGTGCATGCAGCAACTTAATGAGATTCTGTCTCAAAAACTGGAAAGGACTGGGGATGTGGCTCAATTGCAAAGCCGCCTTGGGTTTAATTCCTAGTACCAAAAAAAAAGGGTGGTTGTGTTGATGGTCTCTGGGAAGGTGAGGAAATATAGTGGTGGGCTGTAATTCTGTGAGCAATAATTGAGTGACTGCAGAGTTCTCAGTTTGCTGCTGGTATTCTAGGTGTATAAGTAGGGTTCAGCTGGTTCCCCAGAGTGGGTACCTTTTCAGACCTTCAGCACGTGTTGGTTTTGGAAATAAAGGCCTTTAATAAGTTGCTAGTGTTTAAGTGTCTTTCGATTATAAAATTAATTCATTCTAAAAGTTTAGAGAAATGCAGAAATATAACTGTTTCGAAGTGATAGTAGAAAAACATTGGTATGTCATGATTAGAAAACCCACTTTAAACATCAATAGTGAAATGGTTTCTTTAACCAGCAGATGACATCCTATAGTTGGTGCTGTGCATTTTGGATTATTTACTCTGGAAGCCTAATGTGTTATTTTCCATTTTTAAGTGTTCATTTTGGTAGACTCTTGGAAGCCATCTGATTGACATTGCCCTTGTAAAGAGGCGTGGTGTCTTTTTTTTTTTTTTTTTTTTTTTCTTGCACAGAAGGAAAAAAAATCTTAGTTTCTTATGGAAACACCCAACTTTAGACACAACTTTGAGGAAAATATGACCTCACAGTTCAGTCTACTGTACACAGTCTTCTTTAAGAGGCTATTCTCATGTGTTTTGTCTGCATTTAGTCTCTCACAGTTGTAGGCATCTTCTGTGTTTCCCATAATCTCCTTGAACTTAATTTAGAAAAGAAAAAAAAAACCCTAAAGCCTTAAAGAGGTTATGATGGACTTTTATAGTGCTCCTTTTGTGTATTTGCTGGAAATGGGGAATAGCTAGTGAATCCACAGTATCTGTTTATGGGGAGCATTGTTCAAGACCAGAGAGACTGATCTGAAGCGAAACACCCGAAGCTTAAAAACTTTGAATGGCTCCCAGTCGCCCTCTGGAATCTGGTAAACTTCTTGGTGCTTTACCAGGCTCTGCATGATCAACTCCTGCTTGCTGTTTGCTTCACAGCCACATCTCTCCCATGCATCTAGCCCAGCAAGGGATCTCAAGGCTTTCTAAACTACTAGTTCCCAGAATTACAGTGGATTTTCCTGACTCTTCAGGGATGTACTTCTGCCCTTAAATGCTCTTTTCTATTTCTCCCCTCCTTCTACTTGTAAATTCAAGTAGATGGTGCCACCTCCTCTGCCCAGTTGCCCTGGCACTGCCACTTTGTCAGCCACACACTGGCTTATGTGCCTTCTCGGGTCCATAGAACCTATCTGTCACCCTCAACCACACAGATCTTCCTCAATAGATGTGGAAATTGCTTTGGGGACAGAATTTGTTTCCCTCATCGAATTCCTTAGTGCCTAGCAGGTGGGAGATGCTCAGAGGGTTGTTGAGTTGGTTCCAAAGGCATTAGGGTGTATGTGCTGTTTCTTTTCTTTCTTTCTTTCTTTTTTTTTTTTTTTTTTTTTTTTTTTTAACCTTCCCCTTGGGGTGAGTATGCTAATACCATCACTTGTACCTTGTGTTCATTTAACCATTCTCCTGCCTTAACAACAAATACCATCTTCACCATTGATGGCTGAACACTGGATGGATGAATGGATACACTGTATACTTTGGGGACTACTGCAATCAGTGTGTGTCCTCAGCCCTTGCCTTCTAACCATGGATGATTTTGTAGGCCATGTTGTAGGCTACCTTGTTGCGTATACCTGGATATTCCTGATACATTTCCTTTGAAAGAAGGGACAAAGTGTCTTCAGGTTCACCCTTCTAAGGCTTTCTGTCACAAGGCTTAGGAAAAAAAGTAGCCTGGTTGGAAGTGTTTATGTTCATATTTGCTGACTTGGTTTCGATGATGGACAGATCATTCCAAGTGTTCCTGACTTTTTTTTTTTTTTTTTTTAATTGTTGAAATGTACCATAGCCACCTGTGGGAAACCTCTATGGACCAGCATAGGTAGATGCATCAATGCAAGTACAAGGTGACCTGAATCTATGGTTGGGGAAGTGTCTGAAAACAGGATGGGGAGACCTGAGCTATATAGATGTCCACTTGTGACTTGCAGAGTGGAAGTGGGGTGTTGTTACAATTGTGTATTTATGTTCTACCTGGGTTTTTTTTCCCCCACTTAAATCATGACTTGCAGATATAATTGAGTTTCCACCTAGAAATGCTAATCCTTCCTTTTAAACTGCAGCAAGGCTGAGCAAGGAGTAACAGTAATCTTTCTTGTCCCCTCTGTGTAATTTTTTCCTCTGTGGGTAGGTGTTGCTTTTTGTTTTCAATCACAGTGTGGTTGCTTTTAGATATATTGAATTATTGTCAAAGCTAGCAAAGTAAATGCTTACGGGTTCAGTATGTTCCTGCTTGTTGGTGGTTGCAGTTTTCTTGACAGAGAAACTAATGCTCTGGAAAATACTTCTAATCATCAGGATCTTGGAGTGGTGTTAACTTGCACACTCTTCCTACTTCCCCAAGACTGTCAAATTTTCTTATCTTTTTATGACTGTCAGATCCATAGTTGTGAAGTTTATATCAACCCTCATATCAGTAAATTGCAAACATCACTTTGTGTAAATTCTCTCTTTTAGAATGCATAAAAAAGTGTGGGGGTTAACAGTGTGTTTGATGGTTAAGAATTAACCCTCCCTTTGTCTTGAAATCTGATTTATGGAGTCCAATTTAGTTTTTGAAATTCATTTTGATACTCATATAACACTGGGAAATTTTCTGATTCTCCCCACTCCCCATGCCTTTGCTTCCTCAGTAAAGGCACAAAATGACATAAGTAAAAACCTTAAATAGACCGTTTTCAGCTTTCAGATGCTTGCATGACCTACTGTGTGCCAGACACTCAGAACAGCCAAAGGTAGGTCACGGATCCTCCAGCAGCCTACAAAGATCACACCTGGGGGCTGGGGAGATAGCTCAGTCGGTAGAGTGCTTGCCTTGTAAGCACAAGACCCTGGGGTCGATCCCCAGCACCCCAAAAAAAAAAAAAAAAAAAAGAAACAAGATCACACCTGACTTCATTCAGCTTGGTTCATGCCAGGTATGCAGGCCATTTAGTGCCTAGGGTAACATCCTTTTCACTCCAGCCAGGAGAGTTGATAATCAACAGACAGGTGCCGAAAAGAAAAGAAAGGGAGTTAGGACCAACTCCAGCAGGGGTCCTGAGGGCGGGTGACTCTACATTTTTGCCTTCCAAAATGAAGTTCATCCATCTCAGTGAATACCTTTTAAGGAAACAATGTGTCAGATTCACTCAGTTTAATTAGCTTATTTGTTTTGTGAGGCAGTGATGGGGAGAGCTGTTGTTCATTTGATGCTGAGATGGTGTAGGGAGGCTTTTTGTTTGCTTTTATATGGTAATAATTGAAAAATGTCATTGATTTTTAATTTCATAATTTGCATCTGTCAGGTAAACCGAAATTATCTAGGTTTTTCCCTCTATTCCTGGTATTCACTGGGGCCCACCCATGTTCCTTCTGTGGAATATTATTGGAGGGATCGAATTTCTCATGTTTTTAATCTGAAACTGTGAAAGCAAAGACTTCTTATGGTAAAATTAATTAGAATTTTTATGGACAGTTTTTGAATTCCAGCTTGTTAAAAAAGCAGTGCTGATTGATGGGCTAATCTTCCACGCATCTGTTCCAGATCAATCCAGCCTTAGGCGGTGCCAGGTGTGTGTCCAGTGTGATCTGCTTAATACCCACCAGGGCATCTCCGGGCACTGAGGATCAAATGAGGCTTCTCTGCTGAGGAGCAGAGGTGGGATGATAAGCCAGACATAGGTCATCGTTCAAAAAAATTTTCCATAGAAGGAAAGAGGAAATGAAAGAATGAAAACAGCATGGGTTATGGGAGAACTAAAGAAAGTCCTTAGAAATTTAGTTACCTGGATAAAACACTTCATGTGTTGCTTTCAGAAGGGAACAGTTTGAATCTTTTGTGCTCTCTGCCTTTGGAGATTGAATTAGAGGGGCCGAAAGGAATAGATTGAGAGAATAGTTATACTTTGTGTTTAATATAGATAATTTCTCAATTTATGAAATTATTTTCACATCAGTGATTTCTTTTTCGATCGTCCTGATAAACTAAGTCAAATGGTAATAGTTTTCTGTTAAGAGTTTTTTTGTTTTGTTTTGTTTTGTGGTGGGGGGCAGGGAAGAAGAGTTTGTCACTTGACAGGCCTTAATTTATCCAAACAGATATTTGCTGAGTCAAAACATTGTGTGCCTGTTTCATTTAGCAGCTGCAGATTACAGAGAAAGTAAACTTTGAGGGAGGGGGAAAAAAGGCTAAATGATTTTAATATCTTTGTTATCCAAAGAATTGAGTTTTAAGTGTATGCTTCATAAAGTAGACAGTTGGGCTTCCTCAGGTTCACATCACCACCTGGTAAGGAGCCGAGTCTTTGGGAAAGTATAGTAGTTGTTTACCATCTTGAACCTTGAGTGCATGGTGCTTATTCTGGAGAGAAAATCTGGGGATACCTAAAGAGGGCCAGTGATCTCTCTTTTCCTTGCAAATCCCTTGTTGTGGTAAAATATATATAACAAATAATTTACCTTTTTGCTGAGGTTTGGATATGAGGCGTCTCCCAAAAACTCATGTATGAGACAGTGCAAGCAAGTTTAGAGGTGAAATGATTGGGTTAGGAGAGTCTTAACCTAATCAGCACATTAATCCCCTGAGAGGGATTAACTGGGTGGAAACTGTAGGCAGGTAGGGTGTGGCTGGAGGCAGTGTGGGTCATTGGGGGCGTGCCTTGGGGTTTATATTTTGTCCTTGGTGAGAACAGTCTGTCTTTCCCTTTCTGCTTCCTGGTGTGATGTCCTGAGGTACTTTCTTCTGCTCACACTCATCCACAATGTTCTCCCTCATCTCAGGCCCCGAGGAATGGAGTGGGCCATCTGTGGACTAAAACCTCAAACCGTGAGCCACCAAATAAACTTCCTCTTCTAATTGTCCCTGTCAGGTCTTTTGGTCACAGCAGTGAAAAAGCTGAATAAAACACTTTTAAACCATTTTAAAGTGTGCTATTCAGTAATGTTAAGTACATGCAAGGTTTTACACCCATTGACCATTTCCAGAATTTTTTAATCATTCCTAGACAGAAACTCCCTATTGAACAGCCGCTTCCTGTTTCCCCATTTGTAACCTCTATTCCTACTGACTTTAAGGAAAAAATTTTGTCTGATCTACAAAAGCAACTGTTTCTTATTATCCTAGCATTGAAGTTATAATTTAGGACCTAATATATCTCAATAAAAATGCTGTCTTATCCTAGCATTCAAGTTATAATGTAGGACCTAATGTATGTCAATAAAAATGCTTGTTGATACATCTCTTCTGCATCTTCTGTCATGTAACAAACACGGACAGTACCCCAGCCCTAATGGTACCCACCTGATGCCCTAATTTGTTTTGAGCATAATTACCCAGACTTGAACAACACCAGAGGAGTGAATAACCTACAGTGAGGGCTTGTCCTCTGGGAGAAAGGACTTTGCCCTAACACCTGACACCTCATGGATGACTGTTGCTTTTTATTTTTTTTATGAAATGTATTGCAAGCATTTAATTTTCTTGACAGCATTTGAATAAACAATAATTTAACAAAGCTTGAAGGAAAAAAAAAAAAAACTTGAAGAATTTTTATCCACCAGCATTGTCCCACTTCCAAATCTTCTGTGTTGCTGTCACAGCTAATGTTTAGCCAGTGCTCACTGCAGGGCACACACTGTTGGAAGAAGTTTGCATACATCCTCCCTTTTAATTCTCTGCCACAGTCCTATGGGATCAGTACTACTGTTATCCAGTGCTATAATCTTGCAAATTTAGGCCCAGAGAGCTTGCATAATTTGTCTGAGGTTATCAGGTGGGGCTGGGATTTGAGCTTAACTTTGGCTCCAGAGCTTAAGGACAAGACAGCACAGTTTGTAGGAGGAGGGTGGGATATAAATTAGGAACCATTTTAGCTTCATTGGGTGTAGGCGTTTTCCTCAGAGTGGTTTCTACACAGTTCTCTTCTTTAGTTAGGGTACTCAAGGCTACCCCATCACCAGGATGCTGGACCTGAGGGAGTGCTGCCAGCGTAGCCAACACCCTGTCTTGGAAAAGCAGCAGCAGTGGTGTAGGGGGTGGTCTGCTCCCCTTTCTGGCTCTGTTGCTCTTGGGCTGTAGTTTTTCTACATCCACCTGCCTGTCCTACATACCCCAGTATGTTGCTACCTTTGTAGTATAGCCATCTTGCTCTTATCTCGCCTCTGCCCATTCCGGTATCAGTTTCTTTGTGTTTATATTATAGCTGTTACTTAAAAATGGTTCAGTTAGCATAGCACAAGTGGAATTTTTTAACCAATATATTGAGCACCTGCTGGCCATACTGTGTCCATATGTAACAATGAGATTGTACTTGCTCCATCGGTGGAGGGCCCTGAGTCAATCCAGGAGTGAGATCGTAGAGGGAATTCTATCTTATTTTTATTTTTATTTTTGGCCAAGACCTAATGGATAAATTTGAAGTTAATCCAGAAGAAAGTGAGGGTCAGTTGGGAGGGTGGGGTGAGTGGTGACTGGAAAAGGTATTCTTCCCACATCCAGGCAGAATCTAATTGTCTAGAGAAAAAGGAAGCCCAGAAGGAGAGTGGTGTTCATGGGTGCATCTGGGTGGTCTCTGCTCGTGGCTTGCTACTTAAGGCTGGGGAGGCAGAAGGGCAGGGACCAGTAGGAGCATATCTGCATTGTAGAAATCTTTGGCTGCTTAGTACAGACATTTATTTTCCTTCTAAACTATTTGAAAACAAGTATTTTGTCACATATCATCTATAAGATGATCTGTCATAGTCCGTGGTAACAATAGTTGCATATTGCAACCTTACTAAGTGACTGGTACAGTTCCCAACCTTTTGTTTGGAACTGATTTAATTCTTAATCCTTTGTGAGCACCCTGTCACAGATGAAGAAAGGGAGGGGGTACAGGGAGTCTCAGCAACACCTCAAAGATCACAGTAAGTGGTTGAGTAGGGACTTGAATACAGATAGTCTGACTGCACCTCACATGGTGACTGTCACATAGTCTCTGCTGTTTGAAAGATCTTTTGTGTTTCTCTACAGTCTCAACACAGTAACTGTTCAATAAAGTCTGTGAAATTTATTTTGGGAGGGCCTACATTTACTCTTTGCAAACTTTTTTTTTAAATGGAGTATATAACATACTATAAAATGTATGAAAATTTTTTTTTTTTTTTTCAGGACTGGGAATTGCACTCAGGGATCTCTGCCACTGAGCCACATCCCCATCCTTATTTTTTATATTTTATTTAGAGAGAGAGTCTCACTGAGTTGCTTAGCACCTCTTCATTGCTGAGGCTGGCTTTGAACTTGCCATCCTCCTGTCTCAGCCTCCTGAGCTGCTGGGATTACAGGTGTGCGTCACTGCACCTGGCCTTTTTGTTTTTTTATTTTGAGATAGGGTCTTGCTAAGTTGCCCAGGCTGACTGCATCAGCCTCTCAGCCTCTTGAGTTGCTGAGATTACAGGTGTGTACCACTGCACCCAGCAGGTGTACAAACTTGGAACATACAGATTTATTGGATAGTGCTCAATGAATTTTAAAATGAATTCCCTGGTTAACTTCTGCCTAACTACTACCCAACCCAGGATATATGTTACTTTATTTTTTTAAGAATGCAGCATTCCTAAGACTTCGATTCTGCCATATGAATACCTTGTGAAGTTGTTTTTAGTTTTAGCATCTGTCCCTGGGTGACCTTGTCTATTCCCTAGTGTTGGTCATTGGGCAGTGGGACAGTAGGAAAGGAGTATGGCACAGCAGAGGATGTATAGGCCCTGTAGAGCTTGAATTCCAATCAGCTGAGGTTCTAGCTTCCTTAACATTTTATCAGAGTTTTGGGTTCTTAGTTTAAAATAGCAATCTGTGGGATTGATTCTTGTCTTGTACCACACTGCTATTTTGAGCACCAAATGAGATGGTATACATGGAAGTGTTTTCTTGATATGTGGATTATTCCTGTAGAAAATATTAAAGGTTATTAGTACTCAACCCATCTTCACTCTGTTGTTGCCCAAAGTACATTTCAGAATCAACCCTGCTCCAGATATCCTATACGATGATGGTAGAAAAATAATCTCCTGAAAGCTAGCAGAGGGTTGAGATGGCACCAAGATGCCTGTAGACCTTGGAGTGGGGATGCCACAGCCTGGCTTCTCGAGTCTGCATTTCTCCAGCACTTGAGGTTGCTGGGGAACTATTCACATTTCCCGAGGGGTGATTAGCCAGGATTAAACTAGCCCGTGTGGCCTTGTTAAGGTAACAGGACTGCAGGAGGCACATGCTTCCTAAAAGATGTGTTTTTCCTTGTAGGTCAGTTGTAGGACTCTTTGCATTATTTCTTGAAAAAGGAGCCAAGATGTACCTTTGCCCCATTTTCCTGATGTTAGTACCATGGGCAGACAGAAGACTGTTGAAGCCAGCTTCTCTGATTATCTGACTTTTGGCCCTGTTTTGTGAGGGTATAGATACCAGAAGGTGAACTTTGATGGGCAACGCCCTGGTGCAACTTCTGCTTAGCCCCTGGTTTAAAGAACAGAAACCAAAACATGAGTATCTTTGAAACCGACTTGCAGACTTGCAGTACCTGAAGGACACACAGGTTTCCAGCCAGGGCCAGGTCTGCGGGAGGCAGTGGTTTTCTGTTTGCAGGGAACTCCTCAGATGACCTGTTTTCTTTCTGTTGCCTCTGGATCTCTCTAGCAGTAGTATTGGTAGCCTGGGGACTTTTTAAGGTTGAATTTGCTTTGTACCAAGACATGAATTTGATTTTATTGGCCTGATGTAAAGGCATTGAGGATGGCAAGAGAGGGCAAGGACCATTCTTTGTCTGGTTCAAGGATTTAGCAGGCACCGTGTTGACACTGGGGTCTGGATGTTAGCTGTGGTGAACCCAGATGTGCAGGGACAGGCTCTTGCCAATACTGTTTGGAGCCTTTGGATCTCTGTCTTCCTTCCTCCCATGCTACTTGTCTGAATGCCTTCCCATTGAACTCTTTTTCAGGTAAGGAAGATTAGCACTAATGACAGTAATCCCTTATTTGGTTGGCTCTTTCTTGGCCCAGGGCCTTGAAGCTCTGGGTCACTGGTGCCTGCTGGGTGATGTGGAAAGGAAATTGGAATTCCCTTGTTAGCTCACAATGGAAGCTAGTAGACTTTATTGCTTTCCATAAGTACAGTGTACTCTTTCTCCAGGTCTCAAAGTCTCCTGTAGGTTCCACTGCTTTTATGCTTTTAATTTTAATGTGTTGCCAATTAGCATCTTCTATTAGGCCATCTGTGTGCATTATCCCTCTTTTCAGTTTTCTTCATTTTCCACCCTAGAGTTCTTTGGGGGAGAACTCAATATAATGCACAAAGACTTGGAAATCAGATAGGGTTGCCACAGTTAGCAAATAAAAACAATGCACAGCTGTATTTAAGTTTTTAGAAAAACATTTTTTTTTTCGTATTTGTAACTCCCAAATGTTGCATGGTATTCACACATATTGAACAATTATTTGTCATTTTTCTGAACTTTAAATTTAATCCAATATTTTATCTAGAAGTCGAAAGTCTGGAAGACTTGAGCTGTGTATCACAGTTCTGCTCCTTCCTGGCTGATCCTGGGGCAACCAAGTTGACCTCTAAGCCATCCCGCTTTTTTTTCTAAAACATCATCTAAGTTCTCTGATTTTGTGGCTAAATGACAGGACTCAGTGAAAGCCCCTAGCATATGTTCAGTATGGAACTTCCCTTTTCCTCTTTAATGATTATGAATTTGCTTCCTGACCTTTTTCTTCCTTTTCCTCCCTAGATTGATGCCTTGGAAGATGCCAATCCAGTTCCCTTCTCTTTAGTAGGCTCTTCAGTCTTTGCAGGATGGTACTACTCTTAGTTGCTCACAGTTTGCTCTTCCTTCTGCCCTTCCACTGTTAAACTTCCTTATTTCTCCCTATCTGCAGAATCTTTGATTGGAGGTCTCAGGTTTCTCCCTGTCTTTGGCCATATGCTACCAACTGCCTTGTTTCATTTCTTCTTTCCTCCTAGGCCTGTGAAGGCACAGGGAAAATTAGGCCTCTTGGCATCTTTACTGACTGTGGGACCAGGCATCAGTCATGTATCCTTCTGGGACCTCATTTTGCTCCCTGTTTACTGAGAAGGTTTGCTTAGAATTTAGAGTTTGCATCTGGTGCCTGTGTTTGGCTCAGGTGAATGTTTTGGCTCTTGAGGTTTTTTTTTTTTTTTTTTTTTTTTTTTATGTTTGTTTCTTTTTTGTACTGGGGATTTAACCAGGGCTGCTTAACCCCTGAGCCACACTTCCCCTGCCTGTTTATTTATTTATTTTTTTTGAGGCAGGGTCTCGGTAAGTTGCTGAGGTTGGTCTGGACCTTGCAATCCTCTTCCCTCAGCCTCCTGAGCTGCTGAGATTTCAGGTGTGCGCCACTGTGCCCAGCTTGGCTCTGGAATTCTGAAAGACCTCTATGAGACTGTGTCTTGGGGAGGCAGGCACTCTAGTCTGTTGCAGGCCTCACTTCTGTCTGATGCTTCTACCTTGTAGCTTCATAGACCTGTTACTTTGCTCTGGTATTGAGTTTGAGACCCCTGGCATATGCCACAGATACTGACTAATGAGGTCAAGTGCACCAGTTTGAGTTAGCCCTTGAAACAAAACTGTGGGGGCATAGTTATTGCATCTTTATAGGGAACTGAAGTACAGAGAAGTTAATTTGCCAGGGTCATTCAGCTGATAGGTGGTGGGGCCAGAGTTGGGCAGCATGACTCTGGAACTTTTTTTTTCTAAATATTTTCTTAGATGTTGATAGGCATTTTATTAATCTATTTATATGTGGTACTGAGAATTGAACCCAGTTCCTCCCATGTGCTAGGCAAGTGCTCTACCACTGAGCCACAACCCCAGCCCTGGAACCTCAGTTCTTAACAGCACTTGTATTTCTGTGACCACTTGCAGCTCTGAGGGTCCTTAAATTCCTTGAAGAAGTTCACAGTGTTACACCGTTTTTTGTTTCATTATTTTGTAGAAATTAATAATTCAATTTCTTGCCCTACAGTCTGGGTAGTTGCCTAATTTTTGGATGGGTGAATCCTTGTCAGTTTCTCCTCAGAAGAATCCTCCTGTGCCTTCAACATATTTTCAAAAGTGTACCTTTCTTGTGGCCTTCTTTAACTTTTATAAATTATGAAATGTCTATGAGTTCATTTAATGTAACAGATTTCAGACACCTACTAAGTGCCAAGCTTGAGATACCCTTTGGGAGTGAGGCAGGTGTGAGTAATACCCGCGTGCCCTGCCTGTCTGAAGCCCAGGAAGGCCTTGCGATTGTGGTGAAGGGTCTCAGATCATTGGGGAGACTGGTGGCAAAGCACTGGCCACGAGGGTGAAGGAAGATGGTCATTTTATCATTCAGGATTCACAAAAGGAGACAAACCAGAGCGAGAGGGAAGAATGTAGCCAGGGAATTGGTTATCCCAGTGGTTGAGTTGCTGAGAAGCAGGCACCAGGAGGTGGCAGTGAACAGCCCTAGACTGCAGTAGCAAGATACCACTCCCACACCTGCTGTGGGGGATGAGGGAGATGGTGGAGATCATGAGCTTCAGTCACTCAGAGAAGGCTGGAACCACGGTGGGCCTAGAGACGGGCAGCCTCTCCAAGGTGGAGACGAGCGAGCCACAATTTGGATTTTACCTTCCAACCTCTGTCTGGTACCTCTCATTGCTGAATCCAGTTGTAGGTTAGCTGACTTTGGGAAGTTGGAGCTGTAAGTCACAGAGAGAGGTTACCCCTACCTTTCAGACCGGGAGAAGGCAGTGGAGGCAGAGCCAGGACTGACTCAGGAAGAAATGAAAATGAAATGACTGTTTGACCTGGACAGTGATTGAACATTTTGCATGTGATATGTTGGAGGACCCATGTGCTTTTATTCCCTCAGAAGGATGTGAGTAAAAGGTATTCCAGGGAGAAGCAACAGCATGGACGTGCTTCTTGGAACATCAGGTTTCACCTGGAGCATCCTGTGCAGCTCTGAATGGCTGGATTGATACATGAGGCCTTTTGTCCCTTCTTCTGAAGAAGCCCCTCTGATAGAGTGCTTCCTCACACATTTGTGTTGTCATTTGTGGCTGATGCACATCATCCCCACAGGGAATATGTGGTGGAAAGCTTTGCGCCTGGATATCTTCCAGGCCCGGCTGCTGTTTATACAGATTCTGTGCCATTTAACTAGTGGTGAGCAGCTTGTTATGCCCTAGCAATATTGAAAAGGAACTTGTGGCCAAGAACAAGTTGTATTTGTGATGCGTGTGGTTCCTGGGTTCAGTGATACCCCAACTCTGAAGAGGATGCTGGTGAAATGGCTGCCCAAGATAGTGACCTGAGGCCTTGTTTCCCAGCTCTGAATGTTTGGCATATGTGATCAGACTGTTAGAATATGTTACTCACATTTTCCTTCTATGAAATTTTGTTCTTCTGATAATGGATTTTGTATAACTTTTTTTTTTTTTTTATTACGGAGATTTTCAAGCGTACACGGAAGTAGAGTGAATCTACAAACTACTGACTGTCCCTACTTTTTAAACTAGTCAGTCTTGAAATAGTTTCACCTGTAAAGAGTTCATTTTGCATCTCTGATAAAGACTTTATAATTGCCATACTATTATCATACCTAAAGAAATTGGCAATATTTCCCCTAAGAAATTTGTGTTGGAGAGAGAAACAGCAAACTGGGCATGGTGGTACACACTCATAATTCCAGCTACTCGGAGGCTGAGGATGGCAAGTTTGAGGCCAACCTGGGCAGCTTAGTGAGACCCTGTCTCTAAATAAAAATTTAAAAAGTGCTGGGGATGAAGCTCAGTGGTAGAGTGCTTGCCTAATATGCATGAGGTTTTGAGTTCAATCCCTAGTCCTAAAAAAACCAAAAAACAGGCTTTTCTGGGCTCAAATGTATTATCCTTGTTTTTCCTCTCTGCTTTAAGCCTTTACCTCTGTGCCCTGAGGCTGCTGGCTCTTAACTCCTTTCCGCCTTCACCTGTTGACAACAGGCTTTTGGACCTTTTACCCACTGCCCTGTTTCTTGGTAGCAATCCCCCAGTCATGCTGATTCTGCCTTCAGTGAGGTATGCAGGCTGGTGCCCCAGCCCCCATGGCACATAGCAGTATGAATTTCAAGTTGCCACCCTGTGTGCATGGAGTAGGAAACCTGGCATTTGTGGCTCTGCTGTAAGGAAATCTGAAATGAGGCATTTTATGTGGTCTCTCCTGAAAGCTTTTAGCTGAGAAATGTCTGATGAGCACCCTGAGGGAATCATGCCCTGGGAAATCATAACCTGGCAACTATGGCTTTCAGAAAGCCTAGTGAAGTGTTAGGTATGAAGCCACGGAGGTGCCAGAGCACAAGACAGGATGCTGTGGGCAGTGTGTGCAGACAGAAGTCTCAGGGGCAGTAGAAAAACAAGCAGTCTTTGCCCAGAATCTCCAGCTCCCAATTCTGTAGTGTGGTGTCTAGAGAGTGGTAATTATTTCTGTTTTGTCTCATGATGGGTCTGGGGGGATAGGCTCTGAGAGACTCATGGTCAAAACAAAAGCCTTGGCGCTCAGGTGAAATGTTAGGAAATTATCAGCCAGGGAACAGTGCTGGTAAATGGGACAGGTGGGATTGCAAGTTAGATGGCCTACTCTAAGGCCAGCTTTTGTTCTCTTCTGTTTCCTCCTGTCAGACAAGGAAAAAAGGGGTCTGATAGAGGAGCACTTAGAAAAAAGGGGTTTGAATTCCCAAATTTCTAAGCAATTTCACATTTGCTTTTGACCCAACAACAAAATTTGGGAACTGCTAGTTCATACATTTGTGAGTGTTAATGGCTCCTGAGGCTTGAAATAACGCTGTCCTTTAAAAATGTTTTCATTCTTTTTCGTGGTGCTGGGGATCAAACCCAGTCTTTGGGTTTGAGCTACTGAGTTATGGCCCCCAACTCTTTTTATTTTTTAATTGAAATTTTTGAACAGAAAATAGATCACATAGTATTCTCCAAAGTATATATTGTTCTGTGCTCCCCCTATTTATATTCTGGAGCTTTTTCCCTTATTGGTACATTGAATAGTTCCTGCTCCCCTTTTTAATAATTGCATGGTAATCCATTGTATAGTTCTTTCTTACCATGGGCATTTATTTTGTTTTCATTCTTTGGCCTCACTATTTTTGGGGGGATGGATGCAAGCATTTAGCCACTGACCCACATCCCCAGTCCCTTTTATTTTTTATTTTGAGACAGGGTCTTGCTAAGTACATAGGGCCTTGCTAAGTTGCTGAGGCTGGCTTTGAACTTGAGATTCTCCTGCCTCAACCTCCTGAGCCTCTGGGATTACAGGTGTGCACTACTGCACCTGGCTTGGCTTCCACTCTTGTACTCACTGTGAGCATGGATCATTTTGTATGTGAGTGAGTATATGTGAGGGGATATAGTTCCCTAGCACACATGTACCAGTCACTTTTTAAATTTCCTTATGCATATTGAATCATTAAATCTTCATATCAGTCTTCTGAAGAAGCCAGTATTATTCCCATTAGATAAGGAAACTGAGACTTACAGAGGGTTAAGTGACTTGACCAAAGTCATACCCCAGAGAGTGGCAGAACCAGAATTCAAACCCAGGCAAACTGACTCCAGAGGGATTGCTTCACTCTGTGATACATCTTTCTGGGTAAATTCCTGGTAGTGACATTGGTGTATTAAATGCTTTATATATGTGTACTTAGAATAGACATTTTGCTTGGTGGGGTTGTTCTAATTCACATTTCTGTTAGCAGGGTGTGAGAGGGGCTGCTTGTGGCCCCATACTGTGCTCTCAAGAGGGTTTTCTCAAATTCAGATTTTGCTGGTAAATGATGGCATTGTTGTATAGTCTTTGCTTTTCTCTCAAGGGATTGGAGAAACCTTTTCCTGTGCTTGTAGGAGCTGTTTGCATTTATTTTTTCCTGCAGTTGCCTTGTTCATATCCTTTCTTGTTTGTCTGTTGGAATCTTGATCTTTCTCTTATCCATTTTTCTTAGCGCTCTTTATGTGTTATAGTGATGTGCCCTTTATTCCAGTTTTGAGTTGCAAAAAATTTTCCCACTTGTCATTTATCTTTTGACTTTTGGTGTTTTTAGTCCCCCCCTCCCCCCCATAAGGAAGTTTCTTTTATGCTTTCTTAATGTCATGTACAACCTACTGGAAATATTAAGGTGTTGTGGTAAAATTTTACTGTGTATTTACTTTTTTGGAAAAAGGACAGACTATTGTTTGAATGGCATACAGTGCATTTAAGAGAGGTTCAGAAGAAATCAGAATTAATGATGCCACACTTTCTTTTAAACTACTTTAAAATACTTGAACTTGCAGCTAACATTAGACACTTCTGGTATCTTTTTTTCCCTTATCTTTTTCTATAGTAGCACTTTATATTACATGTAAGATCTTAAATTGGGGTAAATCTTGTGACTAGTTGATCAGATCCTGAATTATTTGCATTTTGGGTGCTATTATTGTAGCCTTTTTCTCCCACCAGAAGCTTCTTAAAGAGTCAAATTTAATTGGCATTACTTCTCTACCTGGTCAGTTTCAGGCTCGCTCTCTCTGGTGGTTTTATTTTACTCTGCACTGTTTTCCATTTCCCCTGCTTAAAGACGAGTTTCAAGCTGTGGACCTTAAATTTAATCTTGTTCCATATTGGTCAATCTCTGTTCATCTCACAAATATTACTGAGGCTCTTGGTGTATCAAGTACTGTGCTGAGGTTTGAGAATGATCCCTTCTTTGTAGAGCTTATGTTTTAGCAGGGAAAGACAGACATCAGACAACTGATTTCACAATTACAGAATTAAAATTGTGATAAGTGCTTCAAAAGATCTGTGTTTCTCGGAGGAGGATGTGGCTAGAGGAACTGAACTAGTTTGGAGCAGCCGGGAGAGCTTCCTTGAAGTGACACGTAGACTGCCATCATCTGCCTGTAGTTTAAACAAAAAGCTAATCACACAAAGAACTGGTAAAGAATGTTCTGGGTCAAGGGAACAGGCAGGCTATGCAAAAGTCCTGAAAGTGACAGAAGCATGGCAAGTTTGAGGAGCTGAAAGTTAAGTGTGTTTGGAGTGTAATAGGATGTGGCCTGAGGAAGGATCTGGAAGTAGATGGGGCCAGATCTGACAGGACTCAGTCCCAAATCTTGAATCAGACCCGATAATTTAAGGAGCAGTGCTGGCACATGTGCCTTTTAAATGAGGAACACATGTTTTTTTTTTTTTTTTTTTTTAACAAATTTCCAGGGACTATGCCAATCTAGAACTTTCTTCACTTGAATAAATTTAGCCTGCAAAAATGGCACTTAAATCCATTCTTGTTTAGTTTTTCATTAGGACATATTTTTGCCAATAGTCTTCATGCTTTAAAACCCAGATGGGGCAAAAAGATTCACTCCTTAATAAGCAAACCTCCAGATTTGGCTTGGGCATTAAAGAGGAAATTAAGATGCAGAGGCTATAGATAGACCACAAATGCATCCAAAATGGATTCCTCTCTTCCTCCCCCTGCTTCACACTTTTATTCTCTGCCCTTTCTAAGTTGAAAGGCAAGTAGCCCCCTTCTGTGTTTGCTTTGTACAAGGAGAAGAACAAGCCCTCTAACAGCTCCCCAGTTTTTTGCCTATTAGATTCTTAATGCTTATGTGTTAGACCCTTCACCTGTCCTCAGTGGAATTTACTGGCATCTTATCCATGTGTTGAGGAGCCTTTTAATTTGCATCTTGAGTGAATTAGACTCTATACCTTCCTTTATGGGAGCCAGAAGACTCACATGCACTATCTGGATTGTGGCTGGCTGTGTTGGGATTGGAAAGGAAGCCTGGAGGAGAAGGTAGATTAGTCGGAAGTGCAAACGAGGTCAGCCACGGGCCAGAGTCAGAGAGGAGGTTCAGGAAAGCAGGGAGGAACAAATTGCTATTAGTCTTAATTAGGCAGGGGTCAGATGTAGGAAAATTTTCTCATGCATGGATCAGTCACCTGGAAAGGTAAATGGAGAAGAATCAGGTTATCTAGACATGGTTTGGTTCTGCAGAGGGCATCAAGAGCCAGTACAGGACTTGATTATTGCAGAACTTTGTGAAAGTACAACTTTTATGTTTCCTGTGTAGAGCTGATGGATCTTTGTGTATTGACAGGCTTAAGATGCAGATGAAAACAAGCAGAAGTATCCCACTGGCATTTTTTCCCAGGATACAGCCTGCATTCTTTTTTTTTTTTTTTTAACCTTATCGTATCATTTATTATTATTTACTGCTCACCTCTACCCCTAGTCCTGAGCTTTCTCTGCTATTACTCATTTGCAGCAATAGTACGAGACTCACTAATACATAATGCATAGACTCCATGTTAAAACTGCAAAACATAAATAGCTTTATATTTTAGGACAGGTAGGTTTAAGAAATTAAGTGACAGTGAACTCAGACTACCTGAAAAGTGAAGGCTAAGTCTTTTATCCCCGACTCTGGATTTGTCTTCATAGAGGTAACCACAGCTACTAATTTCTTTTGCATTTTTTAAAGTGTCTTTCTAGATTAATTTTATGCAAATGCAAGTGGGTGCCTATATTTTCCTTTTAAGAGATGCCCAGAAATGGGCACACTGTACATGGTGTTCTCTCTTGCTTTTCTCTATTTAAGAACAGATCTTAGGAGTTCATTCCTATTGATGGGCATGGAGCTGCCCTATTGTTTTCATGGGCTTGCTGTAAAATATTTTATGCAGGGGAAGCACTGTATTTAATGCTTCCTTTATTGTTTTCAGTCTATTGTGTACTACAAATAAAGTCATAGTAATCATTCCTTTTTTAAAGTTTTCACGTAAACCGTAGTGGTGTTTTATATTATCTGGCGGCTAAACTAGAGTTGGAATTACTGATTCAAAAAGTATGTGCTTTCTCATTTTTCTTATGTTTGAGTGGTATTTACTTATCTTTTGTGAATAGTCCCTCCTGTCTTAACCTGAAATCCTTCGTGTTTTTTTTTTTTTTTTTTTAAAAACACTCTTTTGCTTTTTCTTTGTCCAGTAGGAGGAAACACAATGTATTCTTTGAGTTTTGTGAGGGTTGCTTGTACTTAGAAAAACTGCCCTGTTGCTTACATTTCCTTCATGGAATTTAGTTTACTTTCTTAACACTGAAAACTCTTTTGTCCAAATGACTTAGAAATAAGTGAGAGAGCAAAGATAATATGACTTTTATTACCAAATACTTCTTAGTAAAAAATCTGCAAATTGATAGATAATAGAAGTTCAAAACTAGTTTTTGGAGCCCTGGTAAAGACCTGTCATTTGTTAGTGTGGATCACTCCCTTGAGTCCCATGAGAAGATGATGTTCTTTGAAAAATGCTTGGGAATATTAGGAAATTTGTTCAAAAGTTTGGTTTCTCTGTTAAAGTGAGGGTCTTAAACACTAATGACAGCATATTAGACTTTATCTGGCATGTGTGTATAATGTTTCTTAAAATACATAATAGGCATCTTAGCCCTCTTTTCTCAAATATATTTTAAGGAGTTTTAGAGCAAAGTAGATTTGCTCATTAATTGTATGATCAATTGAGTTCACTCCAATTTGTCTAAGTCAAACCAATCAAAGAATATAAGCTTTCTATGTTCTTATCCAGTTGGATAGGATTTATAATTCGCAATAAAACTTTCTAATCCATTGGGTTTTTCCTCCCCATCATTAACCTGTGTTTACACAGTTTCATTTGATAGAATTGAAAAAGACAGAGTTTGGATTTCTAAATCCAGAGCCTCTGGGGGGAGGTGGTGGCTCCCACGAGAGGTGTTGGCCTCACTTCTACTATCGTGCTTGAGAGTGGTGCTCCTGGCACGTCCCGAGTACATTGTAGTTTGTCTCTTTCATCCTTGACAAGATAGTAATGCTATCATTTCACTTGCAACTCATAAAAATGAGAGTTTATTTCCCTTTCGGTTCCCTGTCCCCCAGCTTCCAGTATCAAATCTCATTCGTTACTATAGTTTTGCCCGTTATGTAACTGCAGGGTCGTCTGCTCCTTACTAAGACACAAATGGTATTGAACTCCAAGACCAAGACTTGGGAGCCATTGACAGTGCAGACAGAGAGGGAGCCTGGAGAGGCCAGAGTGGGCAGTAGACCCACATGATTATTTAACTTATTGTGACCCTTTGGAGTCAGTCCTTGTGACTCGATGAATTTTGGATTTAGAATATACCCCTTTTCTTTTTTTCCTTTTCCTCCTGAAATTAAAAAAAAAAAAATTGTATCAGTTATAAGCTAGATTAGTACAATGAACACTGTCATATTCTTCTTCTAAATTCACCAGTGTTTAACATCAGACCCCTCCCACATGACCTTTTCTGCTTCCCTCTCCCTCTGCATTTTGCTCGACCTTCTGAAAGTAGGTCTTGGATATCAGGTCACTTCATTCCTTAGTATTCAGTGTGCATCTCCCAGGACAGGGCCAGGAAGTGAGCTTATTTCTGAGACTGCCATCCACCCTCCTTTATGGGGACCCATGGACAAAATTATTTTCTTATACCTTCCTACCAAGTAAAGATCCTTGGGTTTTGAGGTAACAGAAACTGCTCGGACACTCAGAACTTAGTTTTCAAATTTCTTATGACCTGTTGATAAGCACCTGTGTAACTTTAATTTTTAGCCTCATGTGGCTATTGGACTGACCCCCCCCTTCTGATCATCCATGCCTCCTGCCCTCTTTAGATTGTATATGTTTATGCAAAGAACCCTCAGTGAGTTTAGAACGAATTAATACATAAAAGCTAGCTCAAAATAATTTGGAAATTGCAGTAGACTCTCAGCTGACCTGTAAGAGAGGAAAGCGCTGTAGTTGTCTCAGATGATGCCTTTTCTGGGACACCAGAGTGGGTGGAATTTCCCCTGTGTTAAGCCCTGATATTTTTTTCTGCATGTGCTGCCTTGATGTTCATCTTATAACTATTCTTAAAACTTACAGGACATATCACACTCCAGCTCATACCCACTTCTCAGGGCGTTGGGCCTTACTTTCTCTTAGCATAGCTCTGGCCTGGTGTGACTTTTGGCACCAAGGGCCTGTGACAGTGGTGGGAAGTGAGCCCTACTTCACGATTACATCTCTGAGAACACAGTGAAGACAGCAGATCAGGTATTGGTTGAATGATACAGAGAGTGAGCACTACTGGAGTTTAGAGAGGGACAGAGTATTATGGTGGAGATGTGATGGGGATGGTCAGATGGGAAGTGGAGCTGGAGGAGCCTCCTTGTGAGTCCTGCTGGACAGGACTTGAGGCCACCCGCTGGGGAAGGAGGAGTTATGGGAGTGTGGCAGAGGTCAGGCAGATGTTGATCTGCTCTGGACCAGGTTATAGTGTAACACAGAGATATTGATGTCAGGTTATGTTCTTTGTTATCATGGAGCATGAATGGGTTATTTTAGGAAGGGAGCCATCTCCTCTGATGTCAGAGCTGACCATTTCTACCCAAGTTATATACAGGAGATACTGGGCAGAGACTGCCTGGTAGGACTGCCAGTTGGCTGAATCAGCATGTTGTGTGTACTAGGCTAAGTACAGGTGTAACTGGTATAATTCTCAAAAGGACTCTGTGAATGTAAGCAGTTATCCTCATTCACAGATGGAAAACAAGGCTCACAGAGGTTAAGAGACTGGCCTAAATAGTGGACAGGTACTACCTCCAGACTTTCAGTGATGTGGAGGCCACTTTATAACACTGTTACTACTTTATCCCTTTCTTTTAGAAAACTGTGTAGTGTAACTTGTGTAATGTACAGAAATGATAAGTGTACATAGCTTGATGAATTGTCGCAGACTGAAGGCACTCCAATAACTTGCACCCGGATCAAGAAACAGCAGGACTGACGCCTGGGACTGTGCCCCTCCTCGTCATTATGCCTGTGCAGGCAACCATGTGTCTGAGTTTGAACTCTGAGCAGAATTGTACAGTATGCATGCTTCAGTATTTAAGGTCTTTCTTCTAAAGTTATGTCTGTGAGATTCATCTGTATGGTGGAGCTTTTTCCTTTTAAGATTGGATCTTGGGACCTAGAGTGCCCAGAAAACCCATTTAGACTCTGGGGCTGTAAAATCCCCGTAGTCTACAATTAGTATTTTTAGAACTTGTAAATGTGGAAAATGGTCCATTAGGTGTCCTTAGTTTGCCATTCTTAGAAGAAAAAACAATCTTCAGAGTTGGTGGTATGCAGGATTCTCTGTATAAAGGGATGCCTTTCAGTATTTTTTTGAAGAATGTAGTGTAAATCTTGATGCATTCAGGGCCTCTGCCAAAGTCCTTCTGTTATATAGATATAACATGCTTCTGTGCAGCAGGTAGGATCCTGAAAAGTTCATTTGTAAATGGAGTTAAATTTGGTTTTTCTCAAAATGTAAAACCATGCAGGATCTTGATGTGGAAATTTGCAAAGTGATGAATCATTTGTGTCCTTCAGCCAGAGACCACCAGGAATGTACCTCTTGTTGAACAAATTGAGTTCGTTGCTCATTGCAGGAGGGAGAACACACTACAGGAAGAGGTGATTAAAAGAAACTATGAAGCCTGTGGGCTTTGGTTGGGTAATCTTGAGAAGAGTCCATGGAAGTATGGGCTATCTTTAGATTCCGTGTTTTCAGAAAATGGGTGTCTGAATCTTACCTATAGAGAGGGCAGATTAGAATAAGCTAAAGTGATGATTGGTAAAGCAGTAATAGTTCCTCAGTTTAGTTGGGTGAGGAGGTTTGGTATCTTGTGTGTTTCACAGCGATCTTGTCTTGACCCTTTTTGTCAAGATCTCAAAGTGACCTTGTGTGACGTAGCTGTTTTATGAGATTGTTTATGCCCTATAGGAGAACAATGTGACTTGACTTGTGTCAGATCAGTTTGTACTAAAATTGAGGTCTAGCTGTGAGCATAAGATCAGATGTTGGATAGCAAGCTTTTTGTTTTTCAAAGGAAATTTATAGACTCTAGTTTTTCATAAATCTATACTTTGAGTGTTTCTAAAATAGGATTGACCTTTAGTAGCTACTTACTCCTTAAGGTACTAAATAAGTATTCCAAATAGAAAGTATATTTAGAACATTACCCTTTGGATGCTTGTTTTTGGGCTTCTTAAGTGACTGGGTTGCCTTGCATAGACTGGTTTTAGTGGTTTTAGATTATCCTTGTTAAGTCATGTGGGCCTTTGGCAATTGCTTAATCACACTTGACCCTTCTTTTCTTACCAGTTGAGTGAAGGTGATTATAACAGTGACCCAAATTTCTTAATGGCACCTTGTGATGTAATTGTTGGATCTCACAATGAGATGATATCTGCTAATTTATAATGCATCTACCTCCAAAAAGGATTCAAGGTAACCAAGGAGATGTGCCTTCCCTCAGAGCACCCAACCACATCTTACCCTTCTTCTCAAGTCTTGGCCTAAATGAACAGTCACAGTGTTAAATAATTCCTTGTCCACAAAGAGAACTATTTTCTGAAACCTCTGAGGGATGCCCCATGGAGGTACTGAAATATCTCATTGTGATTGCTTTGAAGGTAGGGTTGGAGCAGATGTTCGTTCTTTGGCAAGCCCAGACTTTTGGTTGGTAATGAAGAGTCAGGAGCTGTGTCCCTTTCTTTAGACTCCTGACCCTTTTCACATGGGCTGAGAATAGTATGTGGCCAGCTTATGCCTTCCCCATCCTTTTTTCTAACAGAGTATTTAACCTTTTGATAACTGATTATCTTCTTTTTGCTGCTTGGATGCTTATAATCTTTATCTGTGAACTGCAGCTGGCTGTGGCTTCTCATCCAGTTTAATGGAACAGAATGTGAAACTGTTGAATGAGAATGGTGAGTCTGTGGTATCCAATTTGACAAGATTCAACAAAGAGAAGGGAAAGAAGGTGAGGAGGAGTGCTTGAATCAGTTGATTTGAAGCTCAAACAGATGCAAGTGAATGAAATAAAGGGATGGGAAGGACTGGAAACATTTTTTTTTCTTTTTTCTATCAAATATAGTACTTTGTATGCATCTTTTGAGGTATGCTCTAATTTAATTTGTTAAAATATATGTCCATTGGGCTGTGTGGTCAGCCGTATAGTGCTTGCCTAGCATGTGCAAGGGCCTGGGTTCCATCCCCTGCAATTCATGCAAACAAACAAAAAAGTCTGTTTATCCCACTGAAATCTTTGAAATGACATCTTAGTTCCATAAATACCCAGATTGAGTTGTGGACACACTTATTCCTTTGTTAATAACTGTTTTCATTTTATAACTCTAGGAGGTTTTGATATATCATACAGTAAGTTCTGACATGTTTTTTAAATTTTATTTTTTTTAAGTTGTAGATGAACAGAATATATTTATTTTATTTATTTATTTTTTATACAGTGCTGAGGATTGAACCCAGAGCCTTACATGTGCTAGGCAAATGCTCTGCCACTGAGCTACAGCCTCAGCCCAGTTCTACTTGTTTTTCAGTATTGTTTTGAACTAATGTGATTTCTGCGCCTCCCCCTCCCTACCCCACATAATGTCCCTTAAATCCTGTGGGAATTTGAGGTTGGGGAGGATTTATACCTTAAAAATCCCCAGTTTGTCCATTTCTTGAGGTTCATTTTCTTTATTTTAACCCTGGTGTGGGTTTTCCTGGAGACTTTCCTTCATATAGTGTTTACAGGCTTTCTGGGTCTTTTCTCAGGCATCTTGTTCTTGCCACTGTGAGAAGGATTTTTTTCTATTTCAGTTTCTCATTGTATATAGATTTTGTTTTGTGTTTTAATGTCACTTGGTTTCTGGTTAATTTAATGAACAATGATTAGTTGGTTTTCTTGTACTTTCTAGGCAGATGCTGTCTAGAATGAGTTTTCTGTCCTTTCTAGCATCTTCCAATCTCTCATCACAAAATCGGGTCATATTCACATTTAAATTAGTGTATTCTGCTATTTGTACCTACTAAACGTAAGAGTGTAATAATTTAAACAGTGTTGGTTCCACTGTTGGCCCTTTTACTCCATGAGTGTTTGTGGTCAGTCTGTTTCCCTCAGGGCCAATTTCTTGTACCTTTCCACAGGCAGTGTTTTTTATAGAGCAGGATTCCCTGCCCCTATCCTATCCACATCATAATCAAAGGAAAGCCAGCTGTATGCCATTTCCTACTTAGAAACCAACCTTGGAATCTACTCCTGACATAAGAAGCATTTCCACACATTTCCTTTCTGTTTATTGCGTCAGCTAGTAAGCACTGAACAGTGTTGACTAATGTTGATGGTATCAAGTATCCTTTCTCATTCCCACCTTTTATGGGAGTGCTTCTTTAAATTTGGTGAAAGATTTTGGTGGATGCCTCAATGAGAATATTTGCTTTTTTTTTTTTTTTTTTTGCCATTGTGATTAAGCAGAATTTTGTCAAATTATTTGCGTTTGCTGAGATGTTTATTTAAAAAATCTCAATAAAAATACAGTAATAGATCATATATTGATTAGCCACTTATTCCAGATAAACCTTATTCCAGATAATTTTTTTATTTTAATATTGATGTTTATTCCACAATTTTTTTTCCTTTTCTTGAATACTACCCATCAAACGCAAGGCCTTTATGCGTGCTAGCAGATATTCTACCACTGATCTATATCCCCAGGCCCCTTCTGCTAATATTTTATTCAAGATTTCTGTGTTAGATAAAAGTGGCCTTTGGCCTTTTTGTTGTACAGTTTGGAATCAGAGCTACTTTGGGGAAACTTGCCTTTTTTAAAAAAAATTAATGAATATAGTGTATATATCATAACAATGATCTTTGTCTTAAGTTTGGATCTTGACTAGTAAAAAACAAAGCAACCAAACAAAAAAACACCTGGCTTGGTATTCTTTCTAGGTAAAGGAGGCTTTTCAAAAATGTCAGTAACTTTGGTGGGAGAATAGTGATGGCATTGATAACCATTTTGGGAGGCAGTTGGGCATGTAATGCATCGATAATGCTTTTTTTATTTTATTTTTAAAGGATGTATGTATGTATATACACGTCTGTACCTGCTTGTTGCCTCCCCCATGTGCTTGGGATTGTGAGCTCCCAAGATTTATTGCTCCTTAGATTTTTTTTTTTTAGCCATGTTTTTAGAATTTGCTTTAGTATTTTGGTAGGAGTGTGTAGTCCAAAGTCATGTTGAAATAGCAGTATTCTTTATATAATATAAAACATCTGGAATGCTGTGGAATGCAGTGTTTTCAGTTTGGTCAGTTTTGGCCAGTTTGGTACCTAATTAGGTCTTAAACATCAAATTGAGTGCAAGGGTTTCTGCCCTAACATGATCTGTTGTTCCTGAAAAAAGTGCATTCTCTAAAACTACACACTGAACATTTCAGAGCTTGAGGGGACAATAGGTTTTGGGCAGACTACTAGCTCTCAACCTATGGAATGTTATAACTAGAAAACTAACCAAACAGCTTTTGGTTCCCTTAAGGGGAACTTGTGGAGTAGTTTTCAACAGATCAGAAACTTTCAAATGCAGTACTGATTTTTGAAATGTGTACTGAGCTCAGGAATTTGGCCTTCAAAAATGGAAAGATAAAAAATGTCTTTGTCCACAGTAGAATGAGCCTGGCTTAACTTTCCTATGTACGTGTATGAATATACCACAGTGAATACACATCATATACAACCACAAGACTGGGATCCTAATTAGAATAAGATGTACTCCATGTTTGTATAAATATGTCAAAATAAACTCTATTGTCATATATAACTAAAAAGAACAACAAAAAAGGTATCTTTGTCCTTGAAGTTCACCTGGACAAGAACCTTTAAGCTTGTATGCTCTTTTAACCTTCCCATCCCCCAGACCTTCCATGTTTTTTCTCATCCTCAGGAAGTTTGTCCATCAAAGATCTAATTCTTGGCTCAGTAACTGAGTTGCCTCTCATGGCCTCTTCTAGATAAGCAGATTCTGCCAGATTTTAAATATTATTTTCTGTTGATATAATTATTGAAGGAATTTTGAAAAAATAGATTTACTATACAAAGGCTGGGTTATTAGTGCCATTCCTCAGAACTACCTCTGTTCTGGTTTATGTGCCTCTAGTCATTTGTATTGTACTGGAGAGTTGATGTGAATCTCTTAAACAAGCACTGTTGTGATCATGTTGTGGTTCTCAGCCTATTTTTTCCTACTGAAATTGTTACAATTTTCTCTTGTTCTTAATTATGGCAGCATGTTATTCCATTGTCAGGATAAACCCTTTTTTTTTAAGTCAGTGCCTGCATTAGTTTCCTATTGCTGTTGTAATCAATTATCACACATTTAGTGGCCTAAAATAACATAGATTTATTAAAATTCTGTAGGTTACAACCCAACATGGGTCTCACTGGACTAAAATCAAAGTGTGGCAGGGCTACATTCTTTTCTGGAGGCCCTGGAGGAAATCCATTTTCTCGAATTGTTTAACTTCTCGAGACTACCCACATTGCTTGGCTGGTGGTCCCTTCCTTCATCTGAAAGTCAGCAATGGCAGGTTGAGCCCTCTTGTATGACATCACTTTGACCTCTTCTTGCCCTCTGTTTTGAGGAACCTTTCTAATCACACTGGGCCCACCCCAGGGAACCCAGAATAATTTCCCTGTTTTAAAGTCGGCAGATTAACACCCTTAATTCCACTTCCTTAGTTACCCTTCATCATGTAAGTTAATTTTCACAGGTTCTGGGGATGGACATGGACATCTTGGTGAGGGAGGCATGATTCTACCTGTGTTATGGTTGATGTTGGCTCTTGGGATTCTAATGGCTGACATTTCCATGAGTGCCTCCACATATTCATCTCTGTGTATCTCTGACTAATCCAGGGACTGACCTCCTGTAGACGAAGTCTTTTTAAATGAACATTTTAATATGTTAAAAACGTCCAAATTATTGAAACTCCATTCTTAGTTGGGTAGGAGAACAGAAGCAAGTTTAATGCCAAAAAGGAATTTTTAGAAATGGGAGGATACTAATTTGTTCCTTTCTTGTATTCCTGTTAAGAACGTGAAGTCCTGTCTTTCATTGTAATGTTATTATATTCCCTGTGCCTTTTGGCACGTGTAGTTTATTGGTAAATATTTGCTAGGTAAATGTCTAAGGAAATGAGTGTCTACATTTATTATATGCACTTTGTTTCTTTCACTTTATTTCCTTGTCTGTATTAGATATTAATATATCTCCTGAATGATGAACTGCATAATTTTGCAGAATTTTGGATGTTGACAACTGTTTTGGGTCTCTGTAAAACTGCCTCAATGTTGTTGAATTGGGGAACATTCTTTTTTTTTTTTTTTTTTTTTTAAATAAGGCATTTAAGATGTAGTTGATGGTTTTAACCATTCTTTCTAAATTTTTAAAGACTAAGTATGTCCTTTGCCCTCCGCATTTTAAAATAGTTTGTTACAAAATCCTCAGACTTAGCTAAATGTCATTGCTAGAAACCTTAAATGAAACGTGGAGTTACTTTGCAATATGTAGAATAAAGAAACCTTAAAATACAAATCCAAAGTCCCTTATCCACGGGACCAGATGTTAAAATGAAGACTTTTTGGTGGTGATGGTGGGATATATTAGTTTACCAGGGCTGTCATAGCAAAGTACTATAGACTGGATGGTTTATAAAAACAAAAATTTATCATGTCCCGGTTTTGTAGGCTAGAAGTCTGTCATCAAGATGGTGGCAAAGACTGTGTTGAGGGGAGTCTCCTTCCTTGCTTCTCCCAGTTTGTGGTAGCCACAGGTGTGCCTGGTTTGCAGCTGCGGCACTCTAGTCCCTGCCTCTGTAGTTACCCAGCTGTCTTCCTCCTGTGTTTCTATTTTCCCTTCTTATAAGGTCACCAGTTATATTGGATTAGGGCCCACCTGATGACTTCATCTTAACTTGATTATAGCTGCAAAGACCTTATTTCCAAATAAGGTCACATTCATAGGTACTTGGAGTTAGGATTTGAACATATCTTTTTTTTTTTTTTTTTTTTTTTTATGATCAGGGGGCACAGTTCATCCCATAAAGGGAATTAACAGGGTATAGGGATATGGAAAATTAATATTGAGCACGTACAGCATGTAAATGTAATGCTGCTGGTGGGCTGAACAGCAGACACTTCAAACATATCAGCAAAACGTGAACATTTGCATGAAATGTGATGATACAGCTGCACAGGGCATTCTGTCAAGTCAGATCAAGTTTTGCCACCAAATGAATGCAGGGCAACTTGGTTTCTTGCCAAATGGTTGCCAACTTTTGGTTTTCAATCTTTTGGATTTGGGGATTGTGTTTAAAAGGGTTGAGGACTGGTGGCAGGTTTTTGCCTTAATTCCTAACAGTAGAGGAGGGAGCTTTCTGGGAAGCTCTGTTATTATTACACATGTACTATTATTGTACTATCTAATATTCTCTTCTTTCACCCCTGTCTGGGTAGTTCTCCTTTTTGAGTGGATGCATACATTCAATTCCTGGTATCAAATGTGATGTAGTATGGCGACTGTGCCCTCGTGTCCAACGGAAATAAAGACTTCACGCTGAAAGTTATTCTCTGGCAAGAAGTTAAATCTTCCATCCCTCTTCCCTCACTGAACATCAGAAAATTTCCATACATCACCAATCCTAAGTCACAAAGCCAGCCTTCTGGTTAAGCCAAATCATTGTGCCCTTCACCTCTTCGGAGGGGTTCGTTTCCATGGAATGTCAGTGTTGAGAAGCCAAACTCCTAGACACTAAATCAGCAAGCAGACAATGATCAGGAAGCAAACTGGCTACTAAGGTGTCTCCTCCAAGTACACAAGAAACAGACATGGTATTGGAGTTGCAAATTTAGGAGGCAATTTGCTTAAATACCTATATCTTAACTGATAACTGGGGTTGGGGAATCTGCTGAAAGAAACTTACATGGAGTACATACAGCATCAGGCATTGTTCTAACTTGTTCATTGTAACAATTATGACAAAAGCGTAGGAAATACCTGAAATGTCAGACTGTAGGGAGACGGTTTGGGGACATCAGAAGTTGAAGGAACATTTAATCACAAAGAATATTTGCAATATAGTAAGTGGAGTAAAGGAATACAGTGTGCATATGATATGGACTGTTTTTATAAAATGTACAAGCATAGTTTAGAAGGGATAGATGATGTTAGCTCTGCTTTTCATAGTAGACTATACTTGAGAACTTCCAAATTTTTGTAATGTATTCCCTATTCCCACCCAAGACCTTCAATCCAGGAGCCTTTACTTTTTAGGGGAATTTGTCTCCGTATGTTTATTCAGAGTGTTCTTTTCCTTTTCCCCCCAATTAACTGAGTTTGGGGAATACTACTTCTGTAGGGCTTGTTTAAAGCAGTGTAGGTCCACTACTTCCTCTCAAGGCAGGATGGGATGGGAAGAGCCCTAAATGGAGAATAGTGGTACTTGGGTTCTAGTTCCCTGTTCCCTACTGTTTGTGTATCTTTGACCTCAGATTTTTTTTTTTTTTTAAATCATCTGCTGTGCCAGAAGGTCCTTAGACTATCTCACATTGTACAGATGGGAAATGTAGGCTTAGGGATGAAAGTAACTCACAGAGGTTATTTAGAAGTTAATAGCAACAACTTGGCCAGGATTCCTGATTAGCTAAAGCAGTACCATTTTTATCTGCTCTTGGTTCACCAACTACACTGCTCTCTGGAACCTCTGGGCCCATCCCTCAGAGCTGACGCAGTGTGTCAGAGGTTGAATCTGAATGCTAGTAGCTCATCAATTTTTTAAAAAATGGGTATTACACAATGATAATGCAGTCTTGATATTTGACTTTGGAAATCCATTGCCTGCATAGCAATCTTTCTCAGATTTGTGTGTGTTCACAACTGAACACAAGGTGTATATTCATTTTAACAATATTTGCATGCTTAGGATGTATGAGGCGATGTTCTCAGCTTTGTGGATGTGGTTTGACAGGTTAGTCTTTGTACTCCAGAGTCTCAGTTAATGTTTCTTGGGCCCATTTTAAAAAATGTTACAATTATTATAATTGTTTGTTTGCATGATACCTACATTTCTGTAATATAATAAACTTGTATAATATTACATGAATGCATTTTATTTATATAGATTTATTATCCCCACTTAAGAGATCATGATTTGCATGCTCTTCAGTGGTTTCCTTTTCTAAGTTCTGTATCTTGGGGAAGTTTTTCTTTTCTAAACTTAGATCTGCAATTCTTCTCAAACATGAACTGTACAGTATGGCTCCCTCACTTCCTCTCAAGACTGGATGATAGGTGAAGAGCAGTAAATGGAGGGTAGGGGTCTTTGGTTCTAGGTTTTACAGTCTCCTGAGTTTTCATTTCAGGATTGTATGGGTTAAAGTAGAGGTTGCACTATTGAAAGGGAGATTCTAAAATACAGTGGCTCAGAGTTCAGTTTGTTCTCACTTAAGAGTTCAGAGCTGGCAGGCAACTTTCTCTGAGCATTGTCAGTGGTGTGGGATATTCTTACCTCATTGCTCCACCTTCTCAAGGGGTTTTAACTTTGCCTTTGTGGTGGGCACTGGCTTATAGCTACTAATATCAGATTCCAGGCTGTGGGAAGTGGGCATAAGCATTGATAATAGATTGCTCCCTTTTTAAAGATGTGACTCCAAAGTTGTGATCACTTCCATTTTTCTTCCATGTGTTAGACATTAGTTACATATTAGTTACTTAGCCATCAGGGATCCTGGGATAGGTAGTCTAACTGGGTAGTTATGGGTCTAACTAGCATTGGGTGGGGGAAACTGTTATCCAAAAGAGGAAGAAGAAGGTTAACACTTTGGGGTCACTTATGTCTGGTACAACTCAATACATCATCCAACAGTGGTGACAGGATGTAAGGATGGAAAAGTTGAAGCTACCAGGTATGCAGCTATGTTTAGGTGGGGATGACATCTGTGAAAGTGAATGTGGGGACACAAATAGCTGTGAAGGACCTGGAATTGCTCAAGTATAAGCTCCTCCCGGAGCAGCACTAGTACTGTAGTTATTTTTCTGTCATAAGTACTTAACCCAGTGCATTGGGCTTGGTAGACTAGCAGAGGAGAGTGGGGAGAAGAGGTTTGGAGATTGAGAGGGCTTTTCCCACATCTTAGTAACTGTTGACCAATGTTGGATTGCTTGCTGGATGCCAGGCACAGTTCTAGACTCCGATGCTGCTATAGTTACCAGCAGATCTGACTTAGTGTCCTAAGCCCACATTTTGGTAGAAGTGATAGAAAGATAAAGAAGGAGGTAATATCAATCCCAGTGGCAGTGACTATTCTGATGGGAAGAAAGCAATAATGGACTAATAAGTGACTGATGGTTCTTGACTCTAGGTTAGGTGGTAGACAGTCTTTTTGGGGAGATCTGAAGTGGCAGGTAGCAAGCCAGTGCACCATGTAGCAGAGAAGTCTAGTTAATATCCAGTTCCTCCAACAGGAATCATGTTTGGCCCCATGTGGAAAGGGATACACTGGTGTGCCAGAGCATCATGAACACAGGTAGGAGAGGCAGGCAGGGGCTCCATCGTGGGGGGGGGGGTTTGGTAGATCATAGGAGGCAATTGCTGATTCTGAATATGATGGGAATCTGTTGGAGGGATGGAGCAGGGTAATGAAGTGATCATTCTCCATCTGTCAAAACACTGTGGATGCCGAGTGGAACATAGATAACATGAGAGTAGGAGTAGGGCAGCAGTCATTTACCTGGTGAGAGACAGTGGTGGATGGAATAAAGGCATGAAAAGGCTAGAAAGAGACACTCGCAGTTTATTTAATTAGACTCAGAATGTTCCAGTGGACTAAATGAGCATAAGGGCATTGAGGGAAAGAAATACCAAGACTTCACTCCTTGATCTTTGCTTATGCAACTGGGCATCTTGATGCTTAGGCAGAATGGAAAGGAATCAAGGGATACACCTGTGGCTTGTTATGTTTGTGATGCCTCTATGAGCTCCAGGTGATGATGGCTAAGAGCCTGGAGATCTGGGGATCTTTTTTTGAGCAAAGTGGTCTCATGTATCTTTTAAGTTGCTCTTAACTGTAAGGCTCCGGCTTCTAGCTAATACTGCTACACTGAGATGATTGAGGCATGACAGGGATAAAGTGTGCGCTCTTGCCTGTGGCTTCCTTTGACTTTTGAAAGATAGCCTGGAAGGCATTCCTTTCAGACATGGGAAGTGCAGGGGTCACTAGCACTACCCCCAGACAGTACTCAATGTCTAGTCATTCTCGCTACTAAGATTTGTTACAGCAAAATTCTTCAAAGCAAAATTAGCAATGGGAACAGGTGCATGGGATGAAATCCAGAGGAAACCTAGTACAAGCTTCAAGAATCCTCCTAGTAGAGTCACAGGATGCACTTAATTCCTCCAGTATTGAATTGTGACTACACATGTGAAGTGTTGTCTATGGGAATCTCCTTTAAGACCCAGAGCTCAGGTCTTTTTTTAATTGGGCTAGTCATGGAGGCGCTCTCTCTGCTTAGCATGTATCAAAATTCTAGATTCTCAAAGGAAGGCAGGTGTTCATTGTAAACAATATTGCTTGTAAAGTGTAGACACATTGAGCCATTTTTATCATGGTGGGAGGAATTCTTCCAAAATCTAAATTTCCAGTTGCCAGCCAAGGGTCAACCTTGTAAGCAGAACTTTTAGAAGATCCCAGTTAGACTTGCTGTATTAGCTCTTTTCTTTACTAGGAAGTCTGTGTGTTCTCATCTTACAAATTCTTCATAGATTTGAGACCACATCCTCACTGCCTTTCTTGTGGCAGATCTGCCCATGTCACCCTTTGACAGATCTTCTATACTCCAGCAGATCTGTTTTCATTCAGTATCTGAAAGAGGAGGGGAGAAGAGTGTGCAGTAAAGCTAAATTACCAGAGCTTGCTGTCAGCCCACAGGAAGACTACATATGGCGAGTTTGCCACCAGGAAATCCCTATTCTCCTACACGAACTGGTAGCAATAGAGGAAAGTGGCTCCTTTGCAATTCTTAAAGATTACCTGTCAGTCACCCAACATTTAGTTACCCTCTTGCTTGTGAAGTGAAATTACAGGGTATCTCTTTGTAAAGATGAGCTTCTCTGTGGGACAGCACAAATAATGTTGCCTTTAATTGCAAGTTAGTGACTTTTGACTGGTAGAGCACGATGCTACAACTCTTGGATCAGTGGCAGGCATTGTTACTGGGTGTTGAGGTTAGGCCCTAGAAGGTCTGGGAGATTGGGAGCCAGTCCAGGGTTTCAGTTTGAATTGTAGCCCTTGTCTTCAGTAGTTTGGATCCTCAGACAATTGCCTGACTTTTCTGAACCCATTTCTTTACATATGATGTAGGACTGAAATGTAAAATCAATGCATGGATTAAATGAGATAATGTGTTTGCCGGGTGCTGTGGCATGCACCTGTAATCTCAGAAACTCTGGAGTCTGGGGTAGCAGGGTCACAAGTTTGAGGCTGGTCTCAGTAACTTAGGGAGACCCTATATCAAAAAGGGCTGGGAGTGTAGATCTGTGGTGAAGCACCCCTGGGTTCAATTGTCGGTACTGCAGGGGGCAGGCATACTGTATGGAAGAGCCTGCTGTATAAAGTTCCTGTGTTTGTGTACATCTGTGTTCCTCACTGTTCAGCAGGTATTTGATTGCTAAGGCTTAGCAGGCATTAGGCTCCAGTAGCTTCTATTTCTTCTGTTACTGTAGTAACTTACTTTTTCTTACAAAACTTTTTCTTCTGTGCAACTTAGTCCCATTAGAAGTCTACACCTTAGGCTATTTTATACAGCCAAGACTAGATCATCCTACAGCCAGTTGCTGAACGTATGGATTAATGATGTTGCTATTAATTGCTAGGAAGATTATATGCCTCTTCAGGGCATTGCCAATGTCTGTGTTATTCACTGCCATATCCATATAGTACTTGCATGTAGGAGATACTTTTGTCAAATATGTTGAATAAGTTTTGAAAATCTATTGACTGTGGCCTCTCTTTCTACTTGGTAACTGTTCTGGTTAGGAATTAATTATCAAGAGAGTAAAAGGCAGCTACTTTCTGGGACTAGTGTTGAGGTTCCCTCTGCCTATGTCAGAAGTGGAGAAATATTTAGATATACTGGTTCCTGGTATAGGGAGGCTTTGTGTTAGGCACACAAGGAGTGGAGGAAGAGGTGAATGGCAAGTATTCAGTCTGCAATGGTGGTCACTTTCAATCAGTTTACAGTCCAACCAACCTCCATGAGTCATAGCCTTTGCTCATTTTTTTTTTTTTTTAACATTTCCTTGAAGATTCCCGTGTCTTTGGGAATGTGCCTTGTGGGGGAAGGCTGAGAGGGGAGTGGATTCTGTGGTCTGTAGCTGACCTGCCTTCCTATTCCAGAGGACCTTTATCACAGAGCTCCCCCTATTGATTCTTGGTAGCAGGAGGTGTGTGGCTAAAACTCTTCTCAGCATAGGTGGCATTTTGGAAGCACTTACCTTCTCCAACCTCATTCATTGCCCCAGTGCCAGGGCTGGAGGCCTCAGGGTCCCAGTAGGTGGAAGTGCAGAGGTGTGGCTTCAGTGACTTCCTTGTAGGCAGTGGAGAGAGGCTTCGGTTTAAGAACACATCTCCAGAGAGAGTACTGCATAGAACTCCCCCCAGTAGCTTCGGAGCCAAGGTATACTTTGGAGGTAGTAATTTCATCAACTTGAACATCATGTATTTAAGTTAATCAGTGATGTGAACCACAAATACAGGACACTGAAGTGGGCGTTTCTCCCTTTGTTTATATCTCTAGTTTGTGACAGTTGTTCTTACAAATGTGTGTATTTTGAGGTGTTGTTAGGCACAGAACTGTTTTGTGTTGTCTCTTTTTCTCTATCACTCACACATCTGAGAATATCTGCTGCTTCTCTCCTGAGGAGGTGTGGTCTATTTCCTATCCCTTGATCTTGACTTTGATCTTGCAGCCACAGGAGGGAACCCAGTAAAACTGGCCAAGGAAGACCTATCAACCCATAGCATGATGACAAACTGCCGCATTGGTGATGGGCCTAGAGCTTGGGAACCGTTTGTTAGGCAGCAGTAGATAATGGATCATGAGCATGTTCTGGTAGGCTTCCCGTTATGCCCTCTTAATTCCAACCCCTGAAACAATCATTAGGGTAAGGAAAAAGTCTGCCGCATTTTACTATAATTTGGATCAACCTTCTCAGTGACCAGCTGAAGGGGTTGCTAGGTGCTGGCTAGGGAAATAAAGTAGCTGATTTGGGGGGCACAGATTCATTTTGGGAAAGAATTGCTTGGATGTTATACCATACAGAATAGGGGAGTTAAAGGACATGAGGATGTGAGCATATCTGATGGGGGTAGTAATAGGCAAAAAAGAATTGTTGAGAGGAAAAATGAGAAAATACCAAGGAAGTATGAAATTTGTGCCTTAAACTGGATCCATATTTAAAGAGGGGGAAAAAAATCTTCCTTTTCCCGACTTTGATAGAATCTCTTTGCTTTTAGAACATAGATTCAGGCCAAATTTTTTCATACCACAATTCAGTTACATCATGCCATAAAGGAATTTTTGAAAACTGACCTTGGGAATTGAATCACAGTTTATGTTGTTGCAGTACAAAATGTTATCCTAACGACCGTCTTATAAACCAGAATATTTATAACTTTTAGTGCATCTATAATTGAAGCATGCCTGAGCAGAATAGCGATATTGTTTGAAGCATGGAGTAGCTGTTTTCCTAAATATATCAATATGATAAATATTAGACATCTCTGATATATACTGAGTACTTTCATGAATCACTACAGTGATATAAAGTTGGAGCTTTTTCATATTTAATCATATTTGATTTAAGCCTCCGTCTCTTTTATACCTAAGGCTATTTGATATTTCATATTTCTGATGGGAACGAAAAATGTGCTTTGTTAGAATTCTTTTTTTAAAAGCAGCTTTATTGAGATATAATTTACATACCATAAAATTTATCTGTCTAAAGTGTACAATTCAGTGGTTCTTAGTATATTTACAGTTTTGTGATCATTACCATAATCTTATTTTAGAACACTTTCATTACTCCAAAAAAGAATTTTGTACCTATTGGCATTCATTCCCTGTTCTTCTCCCTTCGACTTCAACCTCTTTCCAACCCCATGGAACCACAAATTTGTGTAAATTTGCCTATTCTGGATGCTTCCTATAAATAGTCCATAAAATATGTGGTCTTTTCTGTTGAGCCTCTGTCATGTACTATGTTTTTGAGGTTTGTCCATATTATAACACATATCAATACTAAGATCTCCAAGTCTTTGCCATTGTTTTTTCTCTTAATTTTGTTCTTGCATTTTTGTGATTTTTTTTTTTTTCTAATAATTTTTGACTGAATGCCAGTTATTAGATCTGTAGAGACTGAGGTAAGTGGTGTTTAGGTCCAGAAATGAACAACATGCCTCCTCTTTATTAGGCCATTAATGTGGGGTTGAAATAATCTAATCCACAACTGAGCTGGGTTGGGGTTCAGTTGGAATTATTTCTTTCTTTGTATTGGAGGCTTGAAATGCCTCCAGCTGTGGGCTACTGTCACCTTAGAGTTAGGGTAGGGTCGAACTTTCCTGAATGTCAATGCTCCACCCCCTCAGCTTTTAGGAGTCATTGAATCCTGCAGTGTGCTCCCCACACTCTGGTCCCCACAAAAGCACTGCTTCACTGTTGGTTTCTCCTATGACTAGACTGTTGAGGGTGGTTCTCAGCTCTTCTCATTAGGTCTTGAGTAAGCCGTGGGAGCCTGGGCCAAGGACATAGGGGCTGTTCAGTACTGCTGGCCCTTCCTCTTCTGGTAGCCAATCCGATGTGTGTCTTTGGCAGGAGAGTTTACCTTTCTCCTGGGGCAGTGGGTCTTCGCCTAAGTCTTAAGGATGGCAGGCCTTCCTACCCCTTCTCAGATCAGTTTTGCTTGGACTTTGGTGTCTTTTCCACTGTCACTTAATAAAGCCTTTAAAAAAAAAGAAGAGACAATTCATATGCCATAGGTGATCACCTTTTTAAAGTAAATAATTCAATAGTTATACAACCATCATTATCTGTTTCCCAAACATTTTCATCACCCTGAAAAGGAGTGCCATACCCATTGGGGATCACTTCACATTCTCTCCTACTCCCAATCCTAGTCACTTGCTAATCATGTGGATTTGCCTATTTTGGTTTTTTCATATTTATGACATCATAGTTGTATGTGAAAATTGTGTCTTATTTCACCTAGCATGTTTTCAAGGTTTATCCATGTTTTAGCATGCATCATTACATTATTTTTTATGACTGAATAACTATCGTACGAACATACAGTTTCTTGGAAGACTCAGGCACTGTGATAGCTTTTTCTGTGGATTATTTTATTTTGTCTTTGTAACCGATTCAGAGGAAGGTGACATTACTTTCACTTTACAAAGGTGAAAACCGTGCTTTGAAGAGGTCATATGCCTTCCCTGGGGCCTCACAGCTACTTTGTAAACCAGGCGATTGCCTGACTCCAGAGTTTGACACTGTATATGAACCCCCCCTTCAGTGTGTCCTGTTTGTTGTGGACCTGTGAGAAAGTTCATAAATCTAGTGTAAACATTCAGTAATTTTTTTAGTAGTCTTTCATTGTTCTGTATCCAAACAAGTGACCAGTGGACTCATCTTCTTGAGCCAGGTGTGCACCAGTTTGGGTGTGGGTGAATTCACATGGTGAGAAGTGCTGTTCTGCTCTTGGGCAATAGCACATGCACAGAGGAATGTGCCTGTCCTCTGCAGGTTGCAGTAGTTGTAGCTTTTTTCCAAAGCTGCTTTGAGAGGTACCAGAGGTTGATAAAACTTGGTAACTGCTTGGGTACTTTTTAACCTCAAGATCTGAGTTGTTTTATCCAGGAAGTCACCCTGTGGTGCTTGTTGTTTCTCTTACTCTCCATTCCTGTGGCAGTGGCTTTGGCACAGAATCTGAGGCAGAACAGTGGTTGCCTGGACTTGTAATGTCCTACTCTGCTTCCTGTGTAGGTTTGTGACTTGTTGGCCATTCTAGAATAAAGCAGATAATAAAACTGCTTTGATTAATTGCTTTTACTGCAAGCTAGTCTCCAGTATGTGAAGAAAGCACACCCTATCCTAGTACTTCACAGACTAAATGCAGAATTGTACTTCTCAGGTGTATAATCGAAATCCTTTTCTTGACTCTCCTATTAGAAGAAATGAAGGTGTTTACAGGCTTGTGTTCTGTGTCACTGCCACCCACCCCTGCCATCCTGGTACTTCAGTGTTAAGCAGATTTCTGCAGGAATGTCGTTTGTGTTGATAAACCATTGGCATGCCTGATATTTGAGCTAATCTTGTAAGTGCCAGCAGCCATCAGTCATGAGGAATTCTTTCAAACTAAGCATCTTCCAGAATAATCCATATGTGCAGTGCTGCACCTATAAATGATAGTTTAGAAAGAACTGGGTTTTATTCAGTTGCTTGGCTGTGTGTTGTGTAGGACCTGCTATTCTAACTAGATGGTTCAGATACTATTTCAGACTGAGATTAAGATCATTAAAATTTAGATTGTAAGTGACTAGACAAATGAATAGTAAGTTTAAATACTTGGACTAATGCATTCACATATATTACTTAAATTTAAGTCATTAAAATCATAGATGAATCTTGCCTAGTTCCTTAAGAATTAAACATTCAAAAATATCTTAGTTTTATGATTCTTTGTTATTAAAACAAATCATTAACCAACTTAAAAGTATTTTTTTTAAGCCAATGCAAGTTTCTTCTTTTTGTAGTTATGTGAACTTTCTCCTAATTATATCCTTTCCCCACACCCTTTATCAAATAGATGTTTGCCTGAAATTTCTTGCTTTGGAAAACCCTTTAGCTTATGCTTGACAGATCATGAGTTACATCATCTTACCTGATTTGGGTTTTGGCACATGGATTTTCTCATCAGCAGTGAGTGCTATTGGGGAGAGATTTGGAATTCTTTTTATACCAACCCTCCAGAGTGCCCTAAATAACAGAGACCCTAAACAATCACATTGAGATCTCCTATCAAAGTTATGCCCAGGTCATGAGATCAGTGGGTCAGAGCAAACTATTTTCCTTATCTGCAGAAAATGATGCTTGTGTATAGTATGGTCACCTAAATATGTGATAACTCAGGAGAAAATATTTTACAAGAATCATTTTGCTGTTTATTTTCCCATGAGGACTTGGTAAATTTCTCCTGTGCTCCTCCTGCTCTTTTCTTTACCTTCGATTATGTTGGACTTCTGGTAGATAGGAAAGGAATGATGGAGAGGTACTTCAGTCTTCACATTAGTAGAAACAGCTGGGTGGAGGACTGCGTGTTTACTAGCATATACTAATAAGTGAGATTATACCAGTTTCACTCCATTTCTGAACATAGCACTAGAACCGTATTAAGCATGAAAATGCAATCACAGATTTTTCAATTCTGCTTGAATTTCCCAGTTATACAAACATACCAAACGGTAATAGGAAAAGCTTTCCTCTTTGAAAGAATTTCTAATTTTTTTTTTTTTTTTTTTTTGGTTCACATTTTTATTTGAGAACCTAGAGGAGGGTAGGTAAACTGATTGAAGTACAGCCTTAATTTTGAATTTGTGTTCAGGCTTGCTGAGATTTTCAGGCATTTCAGATAAAAGGGGAAAATACATTGATAAAACCTGAGGATGAGATTTCATAAGGGACCTGTTTCAGCTCCCCTCTGCCCACCTGTTGCCGGGTCAACTCTTCATGTCTGGCACATACGTGCCCAGAGGTTTGTTGTTGGTTTTTGGACCACAGTCTACTTGGTTGCATCTGGGGTTCTTTGGTGAGAATACATTGGGAAAATAATTTGTTGTATAGCTTAAATAAAATGGACTTTTTTGGGACTGGAAAATGAAAACCAAGACTGAGGTCATACTACACATACCACAGGGAGAAACTTGCAGGGGAAAGTGAATGAACACTTGATGCTTTTCTATCATGCATGGTTCCTTCTCGGATAATCAAGTTTATACACATTGTTAGTATGCTATGTCTGATTTTCTAAAGTTTTTCTTCGAGGTTAAACTGGATACACTGAATATCTTGTTTTTTTTGTTTTTTGTTTTTCCCTTCATTTGTGTGTTCATTCTTAAACTGATCTGTTCCAATTGACGCCAACCCTAACCCATTAGAGCTTAGAACTGGTGGCAAAAAACTTACCTAAAGGGAGCTGTGGATAAACTGTTAGCCATATTAACCCTTTGTTAAGTTAAATAGTCAGTAAGAGGCCAATCCCTGTGTTCATTCAGAGCTCCTGCGTGTGGCATTTCCTACTAATGGGCTTTGCCTAGAAAGAAGTGGCTATTCTAAAACCGTGAATGATTTTCTTTGCCAAAGCCTCAGCTTCCCAAGACCCCTGACATGTCACTCACTTTGGAAGGAACTGTAGAACAAGCCTTTTCTTCATCTCTTTGCCCACATCTTAAAAATTTTGCTATTCTCTTGAGGAAGAACTGCAAAGGAAATTGGGCTCTGTGAAGTACAAATCCTGCTAATTATCAAAGTCCCTTTATCTAAAATCAAGACCCAATTCACATACCATAAAATTTACCCTTTTAAAATGTACAGTTGAGTGAGTTCTAGTTTATCAGGTTATTTCTTTTTTTTTTTTTTTCTTTTTTTAAAATTTTTTATTGTAAACAAATGGGATACATGTTTCTCTGTACATGGAGTCAAGGCATACCTTTTGTGTAATCATAAATTTACGTAGGGTAATGTTGTTTGATTCATTCTGTTATTTTTTCCCTTCCCCCCCACCCCTCCCACCCCTCTTTCCCTCTTTACAGTCCTTCCTTCCTCCATTCTTGCCCCTCTCCCTCACCCTAACCCTAACACTAACCCCTCCAACCCCCCATTATGTGTCATCATCCGCTTATCAGCGAGATCATTCGTCCTTTGGTTTTTTGAGATTGGCTTATCTCACTTAGCATGATATTCTCCAATTTCATCCATTTGCCTGCAAATGCCATAATTTTATCATTCTTTATGGCGGAATAATATTCCATTGTGGGTGTGTATACATATATATATATATCACAGTTTCTTTATCCATTCATCAATTGAAGGACATCTAGGTTGGTTCCACACTCTGGCTATTGTGAATTGAGCAGCTATGAACATTGATGTGGCTGTATCTCTGTAGTATGCTGGTTTTAAGTCCTTTGGGTATAGGCCGAGGAGTGGGATAGCTGGGTCAAATGGTGGTTCCATTCCCAGTTTTCTGAGGAATCTCCATACTGCTTTCCAGAGTGGATGCACTAATTTGCAACCCCACCAGCAATGTATGAGTGTACCGTTTTCCCCACATCCTTGCCAACACCTATTGTTGCTTGTGTTCTTGATAATTGCCATTCTAATTGGGGTGAGATGGAATCTTAGGGTAGTTTTCATTTGCATTTCTCTTATTACTAGAGAGGTTGAACATTTTTTCATATATCTGTTGATTACTTGTATATCTTCTTCTGTGAAGTGTCTATTCATTTCCTTAGCCCATTTGTTGATTGGATTATTTGTATTCTTGGTGTAGAGTTTTTTGAGTTCTTTATAGATTCTGGAAATTAGCGCTCTATCTGAAGTATGAGCGGCAAAGATTTTCTCCCACTCTGTAGGCTCTCCCTTCACATTGCTGATAGTATCCTTTGCTGAGAGAAAGCTTTTTAATTTGAATCTATCCCAGTTATTGATTCTTGCTTTTATTTCTTGTGCTATGGGAGTCCTGTTAAGGAAGTCTGATCCTTAGTTGACTTGTTGAAGATTTGGACCTTCTTTTTCTTCTATAAGATATAGGGTCTCTGTTCTGATTCCAAGTTTCTTGATCCATTTTGAGTTGATTTTTGTGCAGGGTGAGATATAGAGCTTTAGTTTCATTCTGCTACTTAAGGATTTCCAGTTTTCCCAGCACCATTTGTTGAAGAGGCTATCTTTTCTCCATTGCATATTTTTGGCACCTTTGTCTAGTATGAGAGAATTGTATTTAATTGGGTTTGTGTCCGTGTCCTCTATTCTGTATCATTGATCTACCTGTCTATTTTGGTGCCAATACCATACCGTTTTTGTTACTACTACTTTGTAATAAAGTTGAAGATCTGGTATTGCGATACCCCCTGCTTCGCTCTTTCTGCTAAGGATTGCTTTAGCTATTCTGGGTTTCTTATTCTTTCGGATGAATTTCATAATTGCTTTCTCTATTTCTGTAAGGCACGTCATTGGGATTTTAATTGGAATTGCACTGAATCTGTATAGCACTTTTGGTAGTATAGTCATTTTGACGATATTAATTCTGCCTATCCAAGAACATGGGAGATCTTTCCATCTTCTAAGGTTTTCTTTAATTTCTTTCTTTAGTGTTCTGTAGTTCTCATTGTAGAGGTCTTTCACCTCTTTTGTGAGATTGATTCCCAAGTATTTTATTTTTTTCGATGCTATTGTGAATGGGGTAGTTTTCCTAATTTCTCTTTCTGAAGATTCATCACTTATGTATAAAAATGCATTGGATTTTTGAGCATCGATCTTGTAACCTGCTACTTTATTGAATTTACTTCTGAGATCTAAAAGTTTTCTGGTGGAGTTTCTGGGTTCCTCTAAATATATAATCATGTTATCAGTGAACAGGTGTAGTTTGAGTTCTTCTTTTCCTATTTGTATTCCTTTAATTTCTTTGGATTGTTTAATTGCTCTGGCTAGAGTTTCAAGGATGATGTTGAATAGAAGTGGTGAAAGAGGGCATCCCTGCCTTGTTTCAGTTTTTAGGGGAAATGCTTTCAGATTTTCACCATTTAGAATGATATTGGCCATGGGCTTAGCGTAGATGGCCTTTACAATGTTAAGGAATGTTCCCACTATCCCTATTTTTCCTAGTGTTTCGAGCATGAAGGGATGCTGTATTTTATCAAATGCTTTTTCTGCATCTATTGAAATAATCATGTGATTCTTAACTTTACGTCTGTTGATATGGTGAATGACATTTATTGATTTCCGAATGTTGAACCAACCTTGCATCCCTGGGATAAAACCCACTTGATCGTGGTGCACTATCTTTTTAATATACATTTGTATGCGATTTGCTAAAATTTTGTTTAGAATTTTTGCATCGATGTTCATTAAGGATATTGGTCTGAAATTTTCTTTTCTCGATGTGTCTCTGTCTGGTTTAGGTATCAGGGTGATATTGGCTTCATAGAATGAGTTTGGGAGGGTTCCCTCCTCTTCTACTTCATGGAATACTTTGAAAAGTATTGGAGTGAGGTCTTCTTTAAAGGTTTTGTAGAACTTGGCTGAGAACCCATCTGGTCCTGGACTTTTCTTTGTTGGTAGGCTTTTGATGACCTCTTCTATTTCATTGCTTGAAATTGATTTATTTAAGTTGTGTATGTCCTCCTAGTTCAGTTTAGGTAATTCATATGTCTCCAGAAACTTATTGATGTCTTCGAGGTTTTCTGTTTTGTCGGAGTATAGATTTTCAAAATAGCTTCTAATTATGTTTTGTATTTCACTCGTGTCTGTTGTGATATTTCCTTGTTCAATCCAAATTTTAGTAATTTGAGTTTTCTTTTTCTTTGTTAGTGTGGCTAAGGGTTTATCAATTTTTTTTATTTTTTCAAAGAACCAACTCTTTATTTTGTTAATTTTTCCGATTGTTTCTTTTGTTTCAATTTCCTTGATTTCAGCTCTGATTTTAACTATTTCCTGTCTTCTACTACTTTTGGTGTTGGTCTGCTCTTCTTTTTCTAGGGCTTCGAGCTGTAGTGTTAAGTCATTTATTTGTTGATTATTTTCTTTTGTTGAATGCGCCCCATGAAATAAATCTTCCTCTAAGTACTGTTTCATAGTGTCCCAGAGATTTTGATATGTTGTGTTTTTGTTCTCATTTACTTCTAAGAATTTTTTTATTTCCCTCCTGATGTCTTCTGTTATCCATTCATCATATAATAGTGTATTATTTAATCTCCAAGTATTGGAGAAGTTTCTGTTTTTTATTCTGTCATTTATTTCTAATTTCAATCCATTATGATCTGATAGAGTACAAGGTAGTATCTCTATCTTCTTGTATTTGCTAACAGTAGCTTTGTGGCATAAAATATGGTCTATTTGAGAGAAGGATCCATGTGCTGCTGAGAAGAAAGTGTATTCGTTCTTTGTTGGATGGTATATTCTGTATATATCCGTTAAGTCTAAATTGTTGATTGTGTTATTGAGATCTATGGTTTCTTTATTCAATTTTTGTTTGGAAGATCTATCCAGTGGTGATAGAGGTGTGTTAAAATCGCCTAGTATTATTGTGTTGTGGTCTATTTGATTTCTGGAATTGAGAAAGATTTGTTTGATGTACATGGATGAGCCAGTGTTCGGGGCATAGATATTTATGATTGTTATATCTTGCTGATTTATGCTTCCCTTAAGCAGTATGTAATGTCCTTCTTTATCCCTTCTGACTAGTTTTGGCTTGAAGTCCACATTATCTGAAATGAGGATGGATACTCCAGCTTTTTTGCTGTGTCTGTGTGTATGATATGTTTTTTCCCATCCTTTCACCTTCAGTCTGTGGGTATCTCTTTCTATGAGATGAGTCTCTTGCAGGCAGCATATTGTTGGATTTTTCTTTTTAATCCAATCTGCCAGTCTATCTCTTTTGATTAATGAGTTCACGCCATTAACCTTCAGGGTTATTATTGTGATATGATTTGTATTCCCAGTCATTTGACTCATTTTTGTTTTTGACATGATTTGGTTTCTCCTTTATTTGGCTATTCCTTTAGGGTAGTTCCTCCCATTGCTGATTTGCATCGTTGTTTTTCATCTCTTCCTCATGGAATATTTTGCTGAGAATGTTCTGTAATGCTGGCTTTCTTTTTGTAAATTCTTTTAGCTTTTGTGTATCGTGGAAGGAGTTTATTTCGTCATCAAATCTGAAAGTAAGTTTTGCTGGGTATAAGATTCTTGGTTGGCATCTGTTTTCTTTAAGGGCTTGGTAAATGTTGTTCCAGTCCCTTCTAGCTTTTAGGGTCTGGATTGAAAAATCTGCTGATATTCTTATTGGTTTCCCCCTGAATGTAATTTGATTCTTTCCTCTCGCAGCCTTTAAAGTTATGTCTTTATTTTGTATGTTAGGTATTTTCATAATAATGAGCCTTGGTGTGGGTCTGTTTTAATTTTGTATATTTGGAGTCCTATAAGCCTCTTGTACCTGCTTTTCCATTTCGTTCTTCAGATTTGGGAAATTTCCTGATATTATTTCATTGAGTAGATTGTTCATTCCTTTGGTTTGTTTCTCTAAGCCTTCCTCAATCCCAATAATTCTTACATTTGGCCTTTTCATGATATCCCATAATTCTTGTAGATTCTGTTCATGATTTCTTACCATCTTCTCTGTTTGGTCAATTTTGTGTTCAAGATTAAATATTTTGTCTTCAGTGACTGAGGTTCTGTCTTCCAGGTGTTCTATCCTATTGCTTATGTTTTTTGTGGAGTTTTTAACTTGGTTTATTGTTTCCTTCATTTCAAGGATTTCTGTTTGTTTTTTTTTTTTTCAGTATCTCTTTATTGAAATGATCTTTTGCTTCCTGTATTTGCTCTTTTTAACTGTTGATTGGTGCATTCATTTATTGCCTGCATTTGCTCTTTCATCTTTTTTCAATGCCTGCATTTCCTCTTTCATCACCTCGTTTGCTTCCCTGATTGTTTTAATTATGTACATTCTGAACTCCCTTTCTGACATTTCTTCTGCTGTGCTGTCATTGGGTTTTGTTGATATAGTATCTAGGTTTGTTTGGGACATTTTCTTCCCTTGTTTTCTCATATTGGTCAGATATCAGTGGGACTCTGAGATATTGCAGATTTCCTCTTTTGGCTTATAGTGTCCCTGTAGATTTCCAGTATATCACCTCCTAGCCTTCAGTAGCCTGAAGTCTTGGAGGAACTTGATAATGCAGTACTTCGGAAGAAAGCTGCCCCTAGCCTGCTACTGGGTTCAGGGTTGGGGGTTGGTTCTGCGTGGAAATCCTCTCACTGTGTGGTCCTGCTCCTAGAAACTGGCTATAGACAGTGCCTGCCCCAGCCTGAGGGAGCAGGGCTGTTCAGGTAAAGCCTCTCCCTGTCCTGCCTTGGTCCCAGAAGCGGCCTGTGGGCCAGGCCTGCTGCTTGTTCTGGGGCTTGGGGTTGGGTCTGTGTGGAAAAGCCCCTAGAAGCTGCCGCTGGAGGGAGCCGGGCTCCTTGGGGAAGTCTCTTGCTGCCCCGCCCTGGTCCCAGAAGCCCTCTCAGGGGGCCCCGCCACTGGGTCCTGGTTTTGGGGTTGGTTCTGTGTGGAAAAGCTCTTACCTGGTGGGCCTGCTCTGAGAACCTGGCTGTGGATTGCGCCTGCCGCCGGAGGGAGCAGGGCTGCTTGGGGAAGTCTCTGGCTGCCCTGCCCTGCTCCGATAAGTCCACTGTCCACTGTCCGGGCCTACCATCTGGGTGGAGCTTCACCTGGTGGGAGAGACTCACCCCCTGGCTCCATGTTGGTCCGAGTTTCTCAATACCTCCCCTTCTTGAATCCTGAGTTCTGGAGCGACGGGAGATGCAGTCACCGTTTAGTCTACCATTTGGATCTCCTCTAGTTTATCTAGTTATTTTTTTATTTAGATACTGGGGATTGCACCCCGGGGTGCTTAACTTTACACTGAGCCACATCCCCAACCCTTTTTATTTTTTTATTTTGAGACAGGGTCTCTGCTAAGTTGCTTAGGACCTCACTAAGTTGCTGAGACTGACCTTGAACTTTGTGATCCTCCTGCCTCAGCGTCCTGAGCTCCTGGGACTATAGGTGTAAGCTACCACACCCAACTGGTGTCCTGAGTTTTAGTGTATCTAAAAGTTTATGTAAGCTATTAACATCTAATTCCAGAAAATTTCTTCACCTCTAAAAGAAACCCTGTATCCTGAGCATTCATTCTTCATTCCTTTGGCAACTTATTTTCTGTCTTAAAGTTCATTTTTATATTACACTGAAACCTATTGTCTTTATAGCTTAGTGGTTGTATCACATGGGAAGAGAGAGGTTCACAAATAAAACTCAGGTTTATTTTTGATATCACAGTAATAAACTGTTAGCTTACTTACTTCCAAGACCCCATGTAAATGGGAAGATGGTCTGCTGAGCCTCAGGCTGGCCCTCCTTATTGCTAATTATTAGCTTTAACTGTGGTCTAAACTATTAAGTGTTCAATAGTGTGCAAATAGTTGAGTCTGGCGTGGTAATGAAATTAATCTATGGCAAACCCCCTTTTGAATCCTAAGTCCAGAATCACCAGTGAAAGCATTATGGTTCCTGTCACCCTTTTTCTTCTGTAACTGTCAGAATAATCAGAATTCAAATCATATAGGGCTATTTCAGTCAAAACCAGCAAAACAGGTAGCTCGGAGATATTGTGGTTTTGGATACATACGTTAGATAGGCCTTAAGTAAATACCTTGGAACCCTGCCCATTGCATGATGGGCATTGAGAAGGAGTAGGGATTGCTTTAAAGGGAGAGGGAAGCCCCATGTTCAGCAGTTTTCCTTGACTATAGGGAAAGGGTGAGGCATGGAGAAACTCTAGTGAAACAGAGGCGTGTAAGGGAGCTAATGTGAACCTAAAGACTGCCCAGTGTGTGCCCTTGGCTTGTCATAGGAATTTATTAGCTGGTGGTTCTTTGTTGCTCAATTCTCCTGGACTATCCCAGAATGGCTTCCTTAGTAACTTGAGTACTGGACTATATCCCAACGTTTCCAGCTTCAGAGTAACTGTTTTTCAGTCTAAGTACTGTGCGTGACTTTGTTATTTGTTTGGCAAGAATCTTCAGGGACTCTGACATTCTTCCTCTAGAGCTGCTGGGATGTGGAACCCAGGGTGTGTGATGCCACAGTAAACTTTAGGTGTTACGGTACAAGTGTTGGAAGCTGGCAAAGGGGTACCAAATTTAAGCAGTAAGAGCTGGGAGTGGTTGCTGCACCTTTGTATGCTAAAAGGTGGTAATTGATGTGGGTCCCCTTTTTTCCTGTCCTCTGGCCTTCTTACAATAAGTGGAGGTGCCAGAGATTTGGAATTTATGTAGCTCTCCCTCCCTTGACTGGCAGATAAAACAGGACTGCATTATTTGGTACAGATGCATAAAAATGTTACAGTTTAAAAAGTGCTTTTAATACAGTTGAGTTCATTTCTTTCTGAAAAGATGACTTTCCTTCAAGGATGGTTAGGTTTATTAGATGCAGTGGCATATGCCTATAATCCCAGCAGTTCAGGAGGCTGAGACAGAATCATAGTTTGAGGCCAGTCTCAGCAATTTAGCAAGACTATCTCAAAAAAAGTGGGGGGGGAGGCAGTGAGTGCTCTTGGTTCCAATTCCCAGAACCTCTCCCCCCCACGTAAGACAATGATTAACTTAAAAGCATTTGGGAGGATCTGCATAAGAATATTGTCACCTCCATTGAATTAAGCCTGTCTTTTCTTCTGTTTTTATGTTTTAATTTGGAAATACCTGTTCTTGCCATCACCCCAATACTTCCCAGTAGGGAAGAAAATTCCTCTCATCTGCCCCTACCTTTTGCAATGAGCTTCTCACTATTTTTTTTTTTTTTTTTGGTTTATTGCCTTCTAGTTATTATATCCATAAACATGTTAATGTTTCCATGTGAATCTATTGCTTTTTTAATGGTATGCCCACACTTTCAGTAGCATCTTAAAAGAGGTGATATTAAGTGATTTGAACTTCTCTGCTCCAGTTAAAAACAAAACAAAACAAAAAACTGTTGCCTAGATATTTTAATTACGAGCCTTTGAGAAGTAATGACATGGAGAGTTGTTAGGAATGCATGCACATACTGGAACTCTCTACTACAGAAGAAGGAACTTTCTGTATTCTGGTTATTGATTTGTGAATGCTTCATAAAAACTGCAGTACACGCATGCCTGTAATCCTAGTGACTGGGGAGGCTAATGCAAGAGGTTCACAAGTTTGGGACCAGCTTCAGCAATTTAGTGAGATCATCTAAAAAATAATGTAGCTCACCACCTAACTCTGGGGTTTAATCCCTAGTACCAAAAAACAAACAACTCCCCCAAACTGCAGTACAGTCTTTGCTACTTTGATATGTCACTTTAAGAAGAAGGACCATGTGTGGTACAGAGAGTCCCTTTTGGGTAATAGTAATATTTGCTCTGTTTTGTGCTTGTGGGGGTGTGTTGGTCACAATTATAAATAGAACTCTAATTAAAATAGGCACCCTCTTTGGAAATAAGAACTGTATTACAATTAGTAAATTTCCTGTTTCCTTAACATGTGTTTTTGTTTTGTTCTCTTTTATTTTATTTTTTTAAACAGCAAGCCAGGGCTGAACAGGAAGAAGAATTCATCAGTAACACTTTGTTCAAGAAAATTCAGGCTTTGCAGAAGGAGAAAGAAACTCTTGCTGTAAATTATGAGAAGGAAGAAGAGTTCCTCACTAATGAGCTCTCCAGAAAATTGATGCAGGTAAATTATCTTTTCTATCCTCTCATCTTCCCTGCCTATTTTCCTCTGTAGGAAAAAAAATGACTTTGATAGAGCACTTTGCTTGCAACATTTGCTGATGAGGTTGAAGCTGAAGTTCTTTGGAGATTAAAAATACCAGTTTAAGGATGGGAGCATCGTGACACTTGAGACTGTGGTTCTGTAGCTCATCTGCATAGGAAACTAAGATATTTTATACCCTGAGTATTTCAAAACATTGCTGATAAATATGAGGCCTCAACACAGGTGATGTTATATGTAGCATTTTGGAAATACAGAGATTAGCACCAAATGTGAGATTTCTTTCCCCTTTTATACTTAATCTATAATGAGTATATAATTTTGATTGTTATTAGTGGTTCTCTTGCACTAAAATATGAGGATATACAGTGAAATGTCTTTCATGGAAGAAACGATATCCGTGATAGTTAAAATTACTGTCAAGCATTCAAATGGGTGAGTAATATGTTACTGAACAGATACCAGACTGGTATTAAAACTTATCCATAATCACTAATAATACAAAGACATCACACAAAACTACAAAGGAGGGTTTGATTCATGCATTCCTCTCTACTTTTTAAAAAAAATTAATTTCAAAGTTTATCAGCAAAGTAGAAGTAAAATCTTTTTAGAGGAAATAGTTTAGGGGTTACTTAGTATAGACTTAAGAATACATAGGATATTAGAATTTCATTACTAACCACAGTATGTCCAAAATAAGTGATCGGGTATAAATGATGACAATAGGAACATTATTATCAATTTTTAGGTGTCTTTGACAGAAACCTCCTTGTATTTTCTATTCTCCAGATTACTAACAAGTTCGTTAATTAGGTTGAAGTGTATATTTTAGTAAGGTTGTAATGTGAAAATATTTGAGGTTTTAAAAAAAATTAATTTCTCCTCACATAGATGGTCCTGTGAGAATACTAGAAGATTTGTTGTATAGAAACTTTAGTGTTAAGATCATACAGTCATCCTGGAAACTTTCATTTTTCTTTTTTCATTTTTATTCCTAATTACTGAATAAAGATACTATTGCAGTCTTGTACAGAATTTGATTTAGATGGTAGCTCTTGAAATGTGAAGGATAGAGGTACCCCCAGGCATTATCATTTAGCAGAGATTCATGGCAAAATTTTGGCAGTGAAACTTTTTTTATTCATTTGCATTGTAATTTAGAGAAGAAAAGGAGGGAAAAGGTTAATTTGACTTTTGATATATCTCACCTTTGCAATATTAGGTGCTTTATTCTGCATGGGACTACTAGAACTATAGGGATGCAGTTATGGTTTGTTTTTCATGAGTTTAAGTGCCCTATATTTTAATACTATAAGAAACATTTTTATCCTCTACCTTAACATTGTATTTAGGGGTGTTTGATCAAAGTGCCATAGAAAAGCAACCAAAACCTAGTCAGATGATGTGCCTTCGCTCTCTAAAAGACTCATCTCCAGTGTAAGTGCTATTAATTTATAACTGACCTCTCACTCATTTATAACCCACCTGCTTTCCAAGGACATTAGTGTCCCTTTAAATAAGAGTAAAAAAAGAGTGAAAACCTAAAAGCCATGTAACACAGAAGAAGTAGTTAATTTTAATAATAAACTGGCCGTAAGAAGGCTTGAACTTAAAATTTAGGCTCTGAGCATGCTACAAGTGATGACATAGCCTGAAGAATTGTACTGATTGTTTTTCCATAATTCTTGTACTTAAAAAAATTAGTTTTAGTTGGTAGGAGAAAAAAATTCATATATTAAAAATCTAGATTCACTCCCCCTAATATTTCCTTTCCGAAGAGAAGGAATAGTATATAAGATGAACAACACAATAAATGGTTTTTTTATAATATAGTACATAAGGTATAGCTCTAGACCTCACATGGCCATGTCTTATGTTTGCCCTCAGTCAAAACATTCATGTTGTTGTGCAACTGTCACCACTATCTATCTCCAGGACATTTTCAGACTGTAACTCTGTACCCACTAAACAGTGATGCCTCACTCCTTTCTCCTGGATCTTAGGCTTTTGGAAGGAGATGGATAGTAGGTAGGTTCAAGTTGAGACCTGTGGCAGGTTTCTGAGCAATATCCATTCTGTGGCCTGCTACATAATCTATCACTTTAGATGCCAAGTAGCACAACATTTTTTAATAATCGAAGAACCTGCCCTCTGTTGGTCAGTGGGAGGGATCTTCGGGCTATAAGCAGGAAAGGGCTCTCTGGCTTTTGGTACTCATTCCCAGGCTCCCAATACATATTTCCTTAATGATTTCAACCAGTCCTTTGTTGAATAGTCAAAGTTTCAGCCACCCAGCATGGAAGTACTGCTGTCCATCTGGAAGATTTTACAGTAATTGATACCCATAGACTTTTTCAACTGTGTAATTACTTAAGTATGATTTTCTAGAATGATTGCTTCTGGGTCGGACTTTACAATGAAATGCCTGCTTAGTGAAACCATACTGTAAGTGTCACCAATAGACAAGTGGGTGAATTGACCTGTTCACCATGAAAGTGTTTAGCATTTTTCACTAGAGGCCACTGAGACACTATTTATAGAACAGTTTGAATTTGTCTGCAAGCTCTGACTGTTTTCTCTGACAGTAATTGGACATTGCTTTTATGAGCATTTTAAAGGGATTCTTTCATCCTGAGAACAAAAATGAAAATATTGCTGTAGAAATGTGTCCCTTCCTATCTGCTGTGGCACAAGTGGTATACCTTTAAAAACTGAATCAAGTTTAAGTGTAGATGAGAGGGAATCCCTGCTCTTCAAAAGATTGAGTTTGTGTGGTAGCTTCTTCATTCCCAGGCATGCTAATCCTTACTGAAACAAACTACATATACCAAGGAGAGCATGCAACTTTGCTCCCTTGATTTTGTGACTATCCCTTATGTCTCCATTTTGTGAAAACACTTACCTGGAAAAATCTGTCTATTTCTGAGCCTAGATTATGGGATTGACTACTTGACTGGTGAGAATTTGGTCTGAAAATTCTAGTATTTTTTGCAGATCTGGCACAAATCTGCCTCTGAGCTAAATTCTGCTCTGGAATGCATTGGAGAAAAGTTGTATTTTAGTCATTATTTGTAATTAAAATCCATAAGAAATGTTTTATGAGCAAAACTATCAGAGTTTGACATGTAATCTGTATTAGGAAAAAATATTTAAAAGGTGATTTTCTAAAACATTAGCAATGTTTTAGAAATGCTTGAGTGTTGGGTTTAGCAGTTAATTTTTTTGGGTTCATTTTCTTCTAATTTTGTAAAATCAACATGAATTACATTTGTAACTAAGAAATACCTTGTTATTTAAAAGGGAGTTTAAAAATTCTGTTGCCTGGTTATTCTTACAGTTTGAAACAATATCTGGGCCTGGGACTTTGAGAGCTCAGAGTCCTGCTCTAATAATGCTGCTCTCATAATTCTATCTCTTTGTCATGGACAGCAGTGCACCAAAGCCCCTGAAGAGTCAGGCTTATTCATGGGTGATGGAATATTCTGGATGGCCTACATCATTAAGAACTAGTATAATCAGAATGCTTGAATGGTTACTGATTACCTTAACTCTCTGGTTTGTCTTTATATGTGATTCACTCCACTGACTTCTCTTGGGGGAAAAAAACAAACAAGTCAACCTGGTTTTTCTGGCTAACTGTTAACTAGCAATCACCAGTATTCCCTGGAAGACCTGTCATTGCTGAGATTGTTAATGACTTTAGCTGTTGTAAATTTTTCTCACTTGCTTTTATGTTGGCCTGATGTATCAGGGCTCACTTCCTGCTCTTTGGGGAGCCTAGCCCCAGGTTCAGTGTTGTTGTTTACACTTATCTCAGCAAGTAAGATTGCCAAAAGTTAACAAATATATATATTTATTAATTCGAGAAAAAAACTGAGATAAGAAGAGTCCTGGGTATTAACAAATAATCCAACATTGAAATTTCACACCTTAGGTCTGGGTGTGGTGGCTCATATTTGTAAATCTCTAGTTAATTGGGAGACTGAGCCAGGAGGATTGCAAATATGAGGCCAGCTTCAACAACTTAGCAAGACCCTGTCTCATAATAAGAATTAAAAGGGACTGGGAATGTAACTGAGTGGTAAAGCACCCCTAGTTTTGATTCTCGTTAGTGCCTCCCCACCCCCAATTTTCTAGACTTTAAAAATAACATAGTTTAAAAAAATAAAGTGGCATTCCTTTGATTCACGTTTTAAATTGAATCTGGTCCTAAGAAAATATCATCATTATAACTATAATGAATAATCATGACTGAATCCTAATAGGGGGATACATTTTCATCGATGATTTGAAATACTTAAGAAAGTTGTCTGGACCTCCTGTACAGAGTCATGGCTTGTTTTATTATCAACTTGGTCCCTGAAGTTAGAACACCTCCTAGAATTAAAGTAGTTGAAATTTTCCTGGCATCAATGGAAAGATGGTGTAGAGAAGAAAGTTGTGGGCCAAACTGCTGCTGAAACTGCCATGACCAGAAAGATTGATAGCTGAGCAGTTCAGGAGGATATGCAGCGGCATTTTTCTTCCATCTTTTTTATGGAGGAATAAAACTGGAAGAATTTCAGCAAGTCCTCAGTTCTGCTTATTCACCTGGACAGAAGCCTTACCAGTTTATTTGCTGTTTCTCTCTCCTCCCTGGAAAAGTCGTTTCTTCTTCCAGTGCAATCTACTAGATTCATTTTTTTTTTTTTTTAAATCTAGAGCGCTTACACTCTCCTAACCCCAGAAAGGTTGTGTCTGGGTAGCAGGATGTGTCTGCAGGCATCAGAATTGAACCTAGATTCCTAGTTCCCTTCTTTTCAAACGCACCCCAGAATTGGAGTCTGCTTCCTGTCCCCCAGTTCACTAAAACAGTAATGAATTTGCTTGTGTAGGCAGCAAAATCATGTCGGGGGATAAATATCGTATAAAACTATTGCCTTAATTTCAAGGGCACCAAGGCTAAGACTGCTATTGGTATCCATTCAGATGAAAACTTGGGTCTCCCTATGGGAGGGGAGAATAGACCTTGAAATATGTTCTTCATTAAGATGGCTAGACCTGAGACCCTTTTGGCCTGTAGTGTTTTCAGAGCTCTTAAAACTGATCAGAGAAATATACCATCACATAATAATATTTAAAACAGTGGGTGCGGAAGTTTTTCTTGTTTTCATTCCAGTTATCTCAATCGCAGTTTTGTCTGATCTTCGTTTCTTTCCATGGAACAAGGGGTTTACATATTCACATATTGAATTCACAATAATCTGCAAGGAACCATTAGGTTGTTTTTGGCATTTTAATTGTAACTACCAGTGCCCAAAGTATATAACCAGAAATTTTTCCTGTTAGTTGAATGCTTCAGAGCTCTCAATACAACATAATTTGCGTTATGATTAGAAAACACAATAAACTTGAAATAGTTCTTCAGTTGTAAGAAATTACTAAGTTGCTTTAAAATTCTTTTTGGTGGGGGAATTATGTGATATTGAACTGAGGGGTGCCTAACTGCTGAGCCACATCCCCAGCCCTTTGTATTTTTTAATTCTGAGACAGGTCTCTCCCTAAGTTGCTTAGGGCCTCACTAAGTTGCAGAGCTTGGAATCTTCCTGCCTCATCCTCACTAGTCGCTGGGATTACAGGCACATGCCACTACACCCAGCCTGAGTTTCTTTTTTAAAAAAAATTTATATATGCATGTATTTAGTTGTAGGTGAGCACAAAACCTTTAGTTTTATGTGGTACTGAGGATCAAACCCAGGGCCTTACTCATGCTAGGCGAGCACTCTACCACTGAGCCATGGCCTCAGCCTCTACTTCAGTTTCTTTTAAAGTGTGCATTTTTTGTGTGTGTGCGCGTGTGCACGTACACCCTTGCTAACAGTATTGCAAGAATTGATGTGCTCACACAGATCCCCCAAAAATGTAAAGACAGTAATAATGGCTCAGAGGTTTTCTGTGCTAATTTCTTTGACATAGAATGAGAAAAAGCAGGTTGGAGGGAAAAACAAAGGTAGAAGGAAAATAAAAGTAATTAGGTAAAAGTGGGCAAAAGGTTGCTTTATTTATCGGAGGTGGGAAGCTTTGATATTTCTGTGGGAAAGGCAAATCTTATCTGTTAATTACTTGATCCCCACTCTAGATGAACTTTAGCCATCACTAGAAACACTTCACATATTTTTAAAACTTTGTAGTTATAAGTGGCACAATATTTTGCATTTTATTAATTTATTAATTTCCAAAGTAATTAATAATTAACCTAGTCAGTTAATTACCTTCTAATAATTTTTTATGATAAAGTTATGTCTTGTAACTGCTTTCATCTTTTCCTCTTTATTCATAAACTAGGTAAGCACCTAGGTAAGAAGAACTTTTTATGTTAATTTCCAAAAATGTGTCAGAATTCTTCGGACTTTTATTCTAAGGGCATTTGCAGTTCACTCGGACTGTTGAGAAAGTGCAACTTTTTACAGAGTAGGTTTTAAGAGGCTGACTCCAGAGCCTCCTAAAGAACTTCTTTATCTTATTTGTGGAACTCAAGTTTTTAAAACTTCCTGTTTAGATTTTTTAAAAAAATGGTGATGCTTTTAGCAGGCCTTGTGCTTACTAAAATCCAGAAAACTCAAACTTTGCCCTGTGGGTTCTCTGAGTAGATGGGAAACCAGGTGTTAGCCGGAAGCAGGCGGAAGAGAGGTGAGGGCCTGCCTCTGGCCTTTGGTGTTGAGAATACTGACAAGGAACCAAACTAAAAGCAGTTTTCTGGAAGGACCTAGCTATTTTTTCTTCTCACCAAAGTGATATGTAGCTTTTAATTCAGACCAACCTCGGTGTGGATAAGTAAAAGCAAAACAGAATACTTTTAAAATTTTTATTAAAAGTTTTAGAAAACTAATAAGATGGTAAAGACCTATTGTCCTGAGATCTGGAGGAGACTCCAGCCTCAGGGCTGCTAACCCAGGGCATTGGCAGTTCACTCAGAAGCCGCTGAGAGATGTTTGTGGTAGTTCCATGGAATTGGGGCTACAGAAGTGAAAGATTGTGGCTGGCCAAAGTTGGGGAAAATGATCAATCACCTTCCCACTTGAAGCTTAAATCATAAAGAGGCGTATCCTTAGTGAAAGAGTGAACTGTTTTTTATGAACTGTGTGAATCAGAGACTAAAAACTTTGATTTTTGGATTAAGGTAGACACAGACTTAGAGTGCCTGGCAGAGTAAAACAGAATATTCTGGAACAAAATACTACCATTCTAAGTTACAAGTTTGTTCTATAGATAAATTTTGAAGCACAGTATTCAGCTCATATCAAATAGTTGAAGATTGAAATTCTATGAATGTAAGTGAACAGAAATAACAGACATGGACTTCACAGGTACTTCAGATATCAGAATTACCAGGCCTTGACTACAACAAAGCAACTATGCTTACTATATATACTCAAAGAATAAAAGCCAAGCTTGTGATCTCTGGCAGGAAACCAGAAAAAATGTCACTTGTATTGCAGACATTGAAAAGGTAAGTGAAAAACTTAATAACAATGTCACAATACATTTGAAATTGAGAGGTGATATGGACAAATTTTTAGAAAAAAACACAACTTCTATAGCTACTGAGGAAGAAGAAAGTAGGAGAAAATCAGTAATTATAAGCAAGCCTTTATAGAAAATGAATTCCAGATTCAGTGGGTTCGTTGAGAGTTGTATCAAACATTTAAGGATAAAATAATTCCAATCTTTCATGAACTCTAAAGGAAAAAAGAGAAAAGCCTCCCCAATGTATTTTAACACACAACCTTAATGCTCAAATTTAAGTTAAATTTAAGTCTAGTTCAAGAAAGTCAAATAATAGTACAATGTCAGTCATAAGAAAAAATCCCAAGTAAAAGTAAAATGAAGCCAGCAACATATTAAAAAGGAGGTACCATGAATGTGTTGGGTTTATACAGAGTGTACAGTTAGTTTAACAGGGGAAAATTCGTAAGTATAATTGGCTACATTCACAAAATTAAAAGGAATTAATCATGTCAATAGATGGAGAAAAAGAATTAGATGAAATTAATAATTCCTGATAAAATGCTGAAGGAAGAATAGAAGGAAATTTAAATCTGATAGTGTCTACCAAAGCCTTCCCAAACATTGTGTTCAATTATCCTTTTGAAATGAAGAATAAATAGGATGCTTGATACATTTATTGTTGTAGATTGCTAGCCAGTGTAAAGGCAAGGAAAAAGATATAAGGATTGAAAGAAGGAACTATGATTACCATTTATACATAATTGTATAAGTGGAAAATCTCAATCTATAGGTAAGTAATTAGAACTGTTTTTTCCCCCACAGAAAAATGTATTTCTATATACCAGCAAATGTTAAATGTGAAAATAAAAAATACTATTGAATGCCACAGAGAAATATGGAACATGGTAGAGAATATGAGGGTAGTTGAAATTTTAAATTAAGCTTAGTCATAGAGGTAATACAGGAACTGTTCTTAGAGAAAAGGAAGCTGTCCATGTGGGTTTCTCAGGGAAGTGTATTATAGCCAGAAGGAATAAGAAAGTGCTTAAGGTGAGCTTGTACCTGCCATGTAGGAAGAGCAGCAAAGAAGCTAATGTGGTTGGAGTGGGGTCATGGGAGGAGAGGAATATGAGATGTGGGAGGGAAATGAGTGAGGATTGGGTACCTAACATACAGGTCATATACACCTTAGGAGCCACTGTCAGAACTTTGGCTTTCTTTTGCCATGGAAGCTACCTCAGGGTGGTGAACAGTGAAATAATCTTATTTGACTCTTACCATGATTGCTTTGGTTACTGTGTCATGAGAAAATTATGGAATGGGTGCCAAAGTGGAAACAAGGAGACCCATTGGAATGTATTCTGTATTACAAGACTGAGACATGGAGAGGATTGTTCCAGGATGGTAGCAGTGAAAATTGTGACCTTGGGAATCGGGGCATGTTTGGAAGGATGAGCCCACAGGCTTTAATGGGTAGATTAAAGGTGGGTGTGGGAAAAGTCGAGGGGATCAAGAAAGAGGCTTGGGCATCAGTGATGGGAAGAGTAAGGAGTTACCATCTTTTAAGTTTGAGAAAGACAGCAAGTAGATTATAGTGGTGAGGTCAGAAGTTCAGTTGAGAAATCTAGACTTCAAATGGAGAAAACAGATAAGCAGTTGGACAACAGATAAATGTTGTCTCTAGAACTTACTTATTACCATAGGAATTAATGCTGTCACAGAGGGAAGCGGGTGTATCTAAAGAAGAGAACCAAAGATCTATAATAGGTGATCCCGTTAGAAGAATTCAAGGACAAGCCACAGAGTAGGAGATATTTGCAACATACATAACCAGCACAGAACTACAAATCAGTAAGACAAGCAGACTACACAGTGAGAAAATGACCAGACTTAAACAGACTCTTCCCACAAGTGGATGGCCATGTGGCCAGTAAACAAAATTCACAACCTTATTAGTAATCAGGAAAATGAATTGAACCACAACAATATGCTAATGAATTCACATGCTCTACCCTTGGAGAAGGGAAATTGTTGAAACCACTCTCAATTAAGTCAGAAATACTCAATTCTTTACAACCCAGCAGTTTTATTCCTGAGTGTGTCTATTGTGTGCATAGTGCACCAGATGTGTAGAAGATGTCCTTTGTTACCATTGATCATCGTAACCAAGAACTAGAAATGACCCAAGGCCTGTCATCAGTATAGAAGATAAGTTATGGTATACTCATTCTGTTAGATAGTATAAGGCAATGAAAATATAAAGTTCAACAGATCACAAGTTCATTTTGCAGAAGTTAGAACAAAATAAAACCAAGCAAAAGTTAGGTTCAGAAATACATACACAAGGAGTAAAAATTGTTTACAAAAAAAAGCTGTAGGGAAGTGAATGATATAAAAATCAGGATATTGGTACCATTTTGGAGGGGCTGTGGTCAATAAGACTTGCTGGGCTTTGGGGGATCTGGCACTGTTGTATTTCTTGATTTGGTTAACAGTCACTTAAGAGAACTGTGTAGTACTTCTTGCTATACTGTATTCAGCAGTCTCTTTAACAAGTTAAACCTGGTGTAATTTAACTTGTACATCATAATGATCACATTTGTTATTCTGTTGTTGGTTACTTACCCAGTTGTTTTGCTCATCCTGAGACTTAATCTAGGCAGACAGTTCACTTATTATTTATCCAGGTAGTATTTGCATACAATGGCATTTTCTAGATGCTCTGGGGTAGAGTTGAGTAAGTCCTGGTGACTGTCCTTTGTAGAGCGTGTGGTCCTATAAGAGTGATTGCAAATGCGCCCAGGTGTTTGAAGCAGCAGCACACACCAGGGTTAAAGGCCAAAGTTTCAAAGCCATAGACCTCAATTTGAACCCTGGATTTACCCACTATATGCAAGATTTCGGGTAGGTCACTTCACCTCTCCAAGGTGTGGTTTTGTTCTGTGTAAAATGCAAATAATAATAGTATCTCTGTAGTGTTATGGTGATTGATCACATGCATGTATATGAAGTGCTGGAGATGTGGTAAGTACCAGAAGAGTTAGCTGCTTTAGAAGGGAATGATCAAAAAGACCTGAGAAGGACTAGGAAATAGACATTAAAATGCACGCGAACAGTAGTATGCTAGTGTTGTGGCTGAAGGAGGGACGTGCACATTATGCTGAGGGCATGTGGGAAGATGCTGCGGAAATCTTCTGAGCCATCCCCCAGTTTTGGTAACTTGGTGGGAGGGAGTCAGGCCCCATAGGCAGATGCACAGCACAAGCAGGAGCGTGGGGTGGAACAAGTGTTGCAGTTTCTGTAAGAGTGGACCCGTGTGACTAGCAGGGTTGTCAGAATTCCAGATCCCTGGACCATCCCTGGATCCCGCATGATAAGTTTTATTATATTCTTTTAAGAAAAAGTCTTTGTAAAAAGACCTGAGCTTCGCATTTAAATGCAGTTGTAACCACTCCCTTGCTTAGCCCCATCCATTCCTTGTTGACTTGATGCCTAAACTCTAAAGGCATTTATGTTTGCCAACCTTGGACTGTCACTTGGACTGTGACAATAGGGTTTGTGGAAAGACTCAAATGACTCTTGGAATTAATCTGGTGGGAGCCACTAAAAGACTTGGAGCAGGGCATTGAAGTGCCGAGACTTGGCTGCTGGGATGATCTACAGTGGATCTGGGGACATCCATTAGGAGGTTCTGGTATAGCCTCATGAAGAGGAATAAAAAGCTTGAACTAGACTGGGTTATGAGCAGAGAAAGAGGAGGGTGTGTTCCACAGCTGTTATGGAGGCCGACAGTGTGATCTGATAACTGAGGAGATGTGAGGTGTTGAGCCAGAGTGACAGCACCAGTAGCAGCAGGGAGGAGGTGGGAATGAAAGTGGGCTCAGGAGACATTTAGTGGTGATTCACCAAATTTGTGGTGGGAGTCAGAGTTTCTGCTCAGGCTGCTTGCTGGAACAGATGAAAAGTTAGTTCTTGAGAGATGCTTGATGTACTGAAAGGTATTTTTGACACTATAACTTAAAGTTTTTGACAATCCAGTGACTTAGTGCAGTTATCATCTCATGGTAGCTTTTGCTTGATCTCGTGCAGGTGGCTGTAGTGCTTAGTATTTGTCAGTAAACCAAGAATGTTGATTGTGGGACAGAAGGTACTACATAGAGAGGTAGGGGCATCTGGGGCATCTTGGATTTCTACTGAAGTTGCTTTGAGAAACTCGGTCCTGAGGGTGGCAGCCAGGGGCTTGCCTTGCTCAGTAAGGGCAGGATTGATGAGAAGCCACAGACTTAAGCTTTGCCCAACCTAAGACGTGGCTGACTTCCACTGCATGTTGGATGGGAAGACCAGCTCAACAACCAACCTGTGTGTGCACCTGTGGTGACGGGTAAGTGTTTCTCCCAGGTGAATGATTTCAGTATTTCTACCTGCTTGAGAGAATTTTGCTGAAAATAAAGTTGTTTGGTATACAGTTCTCCAATCTCTTATATAGAGGCCTGGTTCATTGAAGTGGTTCCAGAAAATTTCAGATCAAATTAATGCCACACTTGAATTTTTTAGGGGTCTGGGTGTTTGCTCTGGGACCCTCTATCGTCAGTGGATAAAATAAGAAAATGCTCAAGTTTTAGTACCTAGAATTTTAAAAGTGTCCTGATTTATAGTTGTATCTTTACTTATGGCTTCCTCAGTTACATTAATATTTTTTCATACGGAATCCCAAGGAACAATCTTTTCTATAGCACTGTTTCCACTGAAAATGTTAACCTGCCAGGAGAACATCTATGTTATACCATGATTTGAGTTCCACAAGGGTTTTATTTTTTGTTAATGTTAACAATATATTACACTGCCAGGGATCATAAAATGATTCCATAATCTTTGAAATTGACTGTATAAAAAGTATGTTCATAAAACATTCTGATTTTGGAAAATCTTTTTTTTTTGCGGTACTGGGGATCGAATGGCCTTGTGTTTGCGAGGCAAGCACTCTACCAGCTGAGCTATCTCCCCAGCCCGGAAAATCTTTTAATCTGCCTGAGCATTTAGCTTTAGAAATATATGTTGGATAAATGAGTTTTATTTCAAATATATCAACAGAATTTGCTTGATTATTTCTTACTTGAATTGCTTTTGTTCTGGTTCAGAAAATCTGACCTTATTGGAAGATATAAAATTGCTCATATAGTGGTAGGTTAAGACCTGGGATTAGAAATTTAAAACCATCCCTTTAATATTTTGCTCATGTTGAAGATGAGCAATGGAGAGAAAATGGGAATCTCTTTCTGATAGCTAGTCTTGGGTTGCCTTGCACCAGTCTTCCTTGGAGGGTTTTGTGTTTGTGATGTCTTGAGGTATAACTTTAAAAATAGGCCTTTGGATTCAGAGTGTTGGATGGAGCCCTCTTGGGGCCACATGGGACGGGTTGGTTATCCCTTTTCTGAAATGTTTGGGACCAGCAATGTTTTGAATTTTATATTTTTTCTGATTTTGGAATATTTGCATATACCTAATGAGATATCTTGGAGATGGGACCCAAGTCTAAACATGAAATTCCTTGCAGTTTTCACATATGCCTGACACCCGCATAACCTGAAGAACCATGTACCTGTGTTTTTACTATGACACAGCACATGAGGTCAGGTGTGAAACTTTCCATTTGTGGCATTGTCAGCACTCAGCTTCAGAGTTTGGAACATTTTGGATCATCACATTAAGGATGCTCAGTGTGTATCTGTTTAAAACAGAAATTTCTTAATTTTTCTCAGGCAAATTATAACACTATGGTTATTCCTCAGAGTCCCTTCTCCCACGTCTGCCCTTTCCCCCCTTTTCATCTTATCTCATAATTTTGGGGATTCGGAAGTATTTCTATATTTCTTTGTTTTTCCTTTTATTGATTTCATTGTTGCGAGGAAGAACTGTATTTTCTTTTCCTTGCTTTTTCTAAAAAACTATGCCCTTCTTCTAAATTGGTTTTCACCTGAGAGATGGGGGACCAAAGCAGACAGCATAGATGCTCCTTTCATCTCTCCTTTGGGGAAGATGAAAACTGAATCTTAAGCAAACAGTTAGGTCTCAGGGTGGCTTGATAGTCTCCAAATGGGTTAGTGTAACCTGGGGACCTTTCTTGAGTTCTGGTAATGACAACTTTGCCATCCAGTTGGCCTTAGGGGATAGCTCTTGAGAGGATGAATCTTCTAAAACTGAGAGCTTTTATGGCCTATGTTACTAGTTCAGTCTTCAGCCTTAAAGGATATACCTAACCAGATTTGATAGGATTTGACCATCTGTCTAAATGAATATTTTCCTGCAGGCCATTGAGAGTCTTAACTGTCCTCAGATTAACATTCTGTGACAAGCACTGCTTGGTGGGCAAAAGATTTTTCCGTGTTAGATTACATCCTTGATTGTAATTTACCTGATGCGGAAGAATGATTCTTTAAAAAGAAGAAAAGGAGACACTTTTTGCAAATGAAATGGCAGCAACTGAAAACATCAGAGGGAAGAAACACAGCTACTATATTTAAAAACACCTTTATGCAAATAGTTTTAAGATTCAAGTTCATCATTTCTTTAGAACTAGTGCATATCATTTATGCTTGGTGTTCATTAACTCTTTTAGGGCATGGATAATATCTTAACTATAGATTTTATCTCCCCCTGCCTAGTATTTGCCAAACAAGACACACAGCAAATGTTTAATGAATAAAAGTCTTTGATGAAGATACATTTTGCCTTTTCCCCCCTAATAATCCTTATTTATTCCCATGGGGTCTTTGTGTCTCTTATGTGGGACTCCTCTTTTTCTTCTTGGTTCATTCTTCTTAGGTCTTTTAAAGACTGCTTAGTCTTGCAGAACCTGAGTTTTAGAGAGCTAGGTAAAAATAGACTTGTCGTTATAAGCACCTCCTCACATCTGTGTTCCCTTCCACCAGAGGGTCCCTGCAAAAAGGTGACTTTTTTTTTTTTTTCTTTTTGAGTTGTGTATCAAAAACAGTTGGCAAGAAAACAGCATCTGTTTAGTCAACATTTCCAGTGTTGGAAGACTACATAAATTTTAAGACGTCTTCATCATCCCCCTTCTTTTTTTTTTTTTTTTTAATTAAACTGAGTAGGTGTTTTCAGAGCAGCGGAAACTGTCAAAAGTGGAGGTGGTTAGATGTGGCCATTTTGAGATTGATCAGGCTCAACTGAGCTTTCTGTTGTATCTTGTAGCCTGTGGAGGGTATAGAGAGAGACAGCTTCCCCTGGGCAAGCAAGCACCAGGCACTGATGGGTGGCAGTCTCTAATGGAAGCTTCTCTTAAATTTGCCTAGTGATACGGTAGGTGAACATTGGCTTAGGATTCAGAGCTGGGTGTGTCCCCCATGCTGTACTGCCTTGGTCCAGTGACCTACTTTGTCACATACAAAATGGAGATGATCATGCCTATCTGCATTTAAAGAACTGTTGTCCAGTGTCTGCATCTGCCCAAAGATATAGATTTGAAGATAAAATTAAGTTTTGTGTACATCTTTTTTTTTTTTTTTTTAATTTAATCTCACCTTGGTTCTGAAACATAGGGCCAACCCCAGCTCTGGATCAACAAAACCCCACAGTCAAGAGTGTTAGAAATAATGTGTGGTTATTAACGAGAACCCCAGGTTGTCCTCTCTTTTATTTCCTTTTGGTTTTGAAGGTTGGAATAGTTTTTATAAATTTTTCCTTCTAATCACAGTATAGCTTTATCTTTTAATTGCATAAATAAGAGGGTTTTCCCCCTGTGGTTTTTAGGAATGTTGTGTGAAGTGTGATGTATGATTTCATTAGGCAAAGAAAATTAATGGTGCTGATTTTTGCCAGAGTATGCTTGCTTATACGTTGGGAAATAGTATAAAAATTCTGAATAATTTATGAAGTATATTTTGTGATTGTGACATCTCTTTTCTCTCTATAGACACAATGCAAATCTGAGTAAACTGCATTTCATTTAATAAAAACTGATATTGAGAAATTTCTATTTTTGAAATTTCTTGTTTTTTTTTTTTTAAATGGACATGGTATAAAACTTCAAATGTGCCAAAAAGGAATGTATTTAAAAGTCAATTTCCTTCCCTCCCTCATTCCCTGGCCTCCTGATTCTTCATGTTTTTTAAAATGGGAACCTGTGCCCTGTGATTTGTGGTTATGAGACAGGAGTTAGGAGCAGATAACTCCCAGGTATACCCTGCTGTGTGAGCAGACACGGATGACCTCGCTGGTGATGAGGCCTCTTGGTGTAATCAGCTTTTGGAGCTAATGTTTGCTTGGCTTTTGAGTTTCTTGATTCCCGAGTCTTGTGTTTTTTTGCTTTGTAGCTGCAGCATGAGAAGGCTGAACTGGAACAGCATCTGGAACAAGAGCAGGAATTTCAGGTCAACAAACTGATGAAGAAAATTAAAAAGTTGGAGAATGATACCATTTCTAAGCAGCTTACATTAGAACAGGTAAGTGTCCCTGGACACTGCTTTCTCATGATCAGCTGGTTCTTTTCAGCTTTAAGATGTCCTGTGGAATATGAATGAAAGATAATTGTTCAGCCTGTTCTTTCCACAGTGGAAGCTTCGTTTCTGAAGGAAGAAGCATTGGCAGGTTTGCATAGTTCCTGAACGTTCTCTTCTCTTCTCTTTCTCTCTCTCTTTCACTTAACCACAGTTAGTTCAGTTTCAGGAGATATGTGGTGATACTCTGATTTATAGCAGGAAATGTCAGGTTCCTCTTTGCAAAGCAAAAGGGGAAGAGTGATTATAACCACAGGATTGTTTCTGTGAAAGTCTGTAAGAACACGTTACTGTGGACCTAAATATTTCTTTCAAGCGTTATTCAGAATAAACAATCAGCATTTATTTTTCTTACTTGAATTATTAGCAACCTTATATGAATGCTGTCTTCTCCCAGCTAAATTTGTTGATAACTGATATGTAAAGTCTTAGACTTGGTAACTCATCCTGGGCCAGTACCGAATAGCATGAACTTGAATTAATAACTTCATGAACTTCTCTGAGAATGGACTACAATCAGGAATGTTGAACTAGAAGGTGCAAAAGGTGGAAAGCAATGGAGCACAATCTTTTTATCTGATGCCCTTGGCAGATGTAGTCCCAACTGGTCCCTGCACTCTGTCACACTGAGCTGTGGGCAGACATCATCACCCAGTCAAGTTGGTTGTTGGACTGAAGTCCCTGATATCCAGACTGCCTTTTCCCAGTCTCGTGTCCTGAAATTACATTTTCCCTGGATATACGAGGCTGTCTGTTGTATATAGTTACCTTGAATTTTGCCTTATAACATTCTGAGAATTGGTGGAGATGTCCCAGCTCTCCCTATTGTAGATCCTGATTGCTGTTGTGACAATTTGGCGAACACTTTTACATAAAAAGTTGTTTGATTTGTCCCAAGTTCAGGATCTTGAATTTGTATCTGAGCTTGTGCAGACTGTATCATCAGTCACTCTCAGGACTGCTCTAGTTTTACATTCTGTCCAAGAGTGAAACCATGATGGGAATGGGAGGTTTGGAGGCATATTGGGGTTTATTTTAAAACTAATACCAACTTGTTTTTTTTTGTGTGTGTGTTATTCTTGTATCTGCCTGTATCAAAGGGGGAATGTTACTGGGTGTTTGAGAACTAAGCAGGAAGTGTGTAAAAAATTTCTTCATTCCTTTCATATAAACGGAGAAGAAGGGCCTGGACATAGTGGAACAGTCTACTCAGGAGACCGAGGCGGGAGAATCAGAAGCTTGAGGCAGATCTGAGCAACTCAGTGAGACCCTATCTCAGAATAAAAATAAAAATAAAAGGAAGTGGAGATATATCTTGCCTAACATGCAGAAGACTCTGGATTTAATCCTTCGTAGCCCTACCACCACCAAAAAGTGGGGGATATTGAGTTTTCATGGGTTGACTACTGTATATGTATCCAGAATAATTTAGTAATCATTTACAATTTAGCTTTCAAATTTAGATGAATCTTGAATTTAGAAGATTTTCCCTACCTAGACAATAGGTCCTGTTTTGTCTAAATCAAGACTTTCAAGATTAAGTCCCTGATATACCAAGTACTTGTTAGTGTACATAGTAAATATCGTTATTCATAGCTAACCTGATGGCCAAGTGAAATTCTCACTTTTGGTATCATGGAAACTTTGATCAGGATGATTGTGGTCAATATTTTGAACATCTCTCTTGATTGTTCACAGGCTCCAAGGAGACTTGAGAGTGGGACTGTGACCCCTAGGTATTAGCTATGGCCACAAGATGGAGATAGTGAACTAGCTTCAGAGGGAAAAGGGAAGACTGAGCCCATGAAGGGAGGGAGTCCCTGCTTCAGGGTCTTAGGACCCTTTGAAGACTTCAGTCACTGAACGTCTTTAAAATAAAGTCCAAGGAATACATTCTTTATACCAAATTGATGACTTAGTGAACTTTTAGGTTTATTCCAGAACTTGGCAATAAAAGGATTTCCACAATGGAACATGTGCACTTAATAGAATTCAACCTCAGATTCAGCATATCAGGCCCACATGTTAACTAATATGGAGAAATGTTAACATCATCATCAAATCTTGCCCCACCCTTTGTTTTAGGTGCATGCAGACTGGTTAAATGTTGGGAATTTGACTATTTGGTTTAACTACAAATAATTTCAGTCATATTTAGGGAAAATGTTTTCTATAATAGAAATGTCTTCTGCATTTCCTTGGTGATCTCTTGGCATTTTCCATGTTATATGATGTGGTATACATTGTAGTCTACATTATGTGTATATTATCAGAAGAGCAAAGGTGCGCACTGCCCTGTGTGTTATGATTTGTATGTAGTCTGTACCTGCTTATCTGACAGTAAACTTCTAACTACTTAGCTATTTATAAGCTCTTTGAAGGCAATTACTTGGTGTGTCTTATGCCTCCACACATGCTACCTGGTGGCCAAGTGAAATTCTCACATTCGATATTGTGGAAACTTTGATCAGGATGATGGTGGTCGATGTTAGGTCAGAATTTAGGGGGCAGACTGTAGGGGGCAGAGCAGAGCAGCTGAGACAAAGGCCAGCCCACCAAATGGTGACTGATCAAGGGGGCTGGAAAATTCCACCGACCCTTAACATCCACCTGTCACTCCGCAGGACCCCCTCCCATTCCGGCCTATAAAGACCCTGGGCATCCGGGGTCACTGGCGATTTTCTCCGGTTCCTGTACCCCTGGGGGCTGGGAATTTCGTCTGAGAGCCAAATTCCAATAAAACTTGCTTTGGCCACTTTCTGTCCGATTTTACTTGACCACTAACCATGCCCCGGAGCTTGCAGTTAATATTTTGAACAGTTTCTCTCCTGATTGTTCACAGACCCCAGGCTCTTTGAAGGAAGTTACTCTGTGTGTCTCATGCCTCCTCACATGTCCCAAGGCAGTTTAATTGTGGCTTTGGGCATGAGACTAGCGAGCAGTCATTGACTCAAAAGGAAGGACAGGGGAGTGGTCAAGGTCTGGGTGCTGACTCAAAAAGAATCAAATTTATCCAGGTGTAGTGCTCACCCTGTAATCCTAGCTGTTCTAGAGCCTGAGGCAGGAAGATCACCAGTTTGAGACCAGCCGGGGCAAGTTGGTGAGACCCTGTGTCAAAGTAAATTGTAAAAAGGGATTTGGGATGTAGATCAGTGGTGGAGCACTTGAATTGAGTTCAATCTCCAGTTCTGAAAAGAAAAACAAACCTGTTCCCTCTGCTTAATATTTTAATCAGTTCTTTTTTTTGGCAGTTCTATTGAGATATAATTCACATAGCATATCATGCATATTCATTTAAAATATATAACCCATTGGTTTTTAGTATATTCAGAGTTATGGAGCCATCACTATGATTAATTCTAGGACATTTCCACGACCTCAAAAGAAACCCTGTGCCCTCCAGACTCATCACCCCTAGTCACCTTATGCAAACACTGCTTTACTTTTGTCTATACATTTGCCTATTCTGGACATTTTATTTAAATAGGATCATATAATATGTGGTCTTCTGTGGCTGACTTCTTCACTGAGCATAATGTTTTTATCCACATTGCAGTATGTTCCCATGTTTCTTCTTTTGTGGCCAGGTGACCTCCCCCTAATGGATATACCACTTCTTCTTTGATGGGCATTGGGTTTGTTTCTACCCTTCCCTTTTTAAAAAATTTATATGTATCTTTACTATAGTAAATACTATGTATGGTACAGTATTATGATAACAGTGAAACAAAAGATATCCTACATGACAGAGTATTTTTGCATGTGTCATTAAAATTGTATTTTCCAAAAATGTTTATTAATTGGACAAATACTTACGTGGTGGTGTTAAATAAAAATATAACATGTTATTTATTAGATCACAAACTACATATTGATATTCATACCTTATACTTAGTAACTGTTTTAGTCAACTTTTTTGCTATTGTGACTAAAAGAGCTGACAAGAACAATTTTGGAGGGGAGAAGTGTTTTTGGTACCCACAGTTTCAGAGGTCTTAGTCCATAGACAGCTGACTCTGTTGCTCTGTGCCGGGGGTGAGGCAGAACTTCATGGTGGAAGCGGATAGAGGAAAGCAGCTCAGGACATGGCACCAGGAAGCACAGTTCCATTCTCCAGGGACAAAATAAAAACCCCCAAAGGCACACCCCTAATGACCCAACTCCTCCAGCCACACCCTACCTACCTATAGTTACCAGCCAATTAATCCCTATTAGGGTTTTAATGCATTGATTAGTTTAAGGCACTCATAACCCAATCATTTTATCTTTAAAATTTCTTACATTGTCTCACACATGAGCTTTTGGGGGACACCTAATATCTAAACCATAACAATAGCTACGAGTTTAGGTAAATTACTAAACCTCTCTTTAGATCTCTTATCTATACAGTGGGGATATCCTTTTTTATTTTAATTAAATGAGTAGAGCTGTTTTAAATATATAGATTTTTAAAGCTGATATTAAATAGTAGTTGTCTTTAGGAAGTAGTAAGACCACCCACATTTATACTCTTCTGTAATTTGAAGATCTTTCACAATTAGCATAAGCATATAATTCTTTGTTTAAAAATAATTATTAAACACATGTACAACATTTGAACTTATACCTACTGTTACTCTAATCAGGACTAATTTCTACTGATACTTAATTCATGTACAGAATGCCTACCACTAGTCCATTTATGAGGGAGAAGGACTTTACAAACTCAACCCAACTGAAACTTTCCTGAGAGATTCCTTTGGATAGGGAGGGCGTCTTGAAACCAAGACTATGTTCACGTTTAGACATTATAGTTACGAAATATGATTTGATTTTTTTTTTTTTTTTGCACACAAAAAATTTTTTAAAAATTTGTTCTTTTTAGATATACATGACAGTAGAGTGTATTTTGACATATATACATACATGGAGTATAACTTATCCTAATTAGGGTCCTATTCTTGTGGTTGTACATGATGTGGAGTTTCACTGGTTGTGTATTCATATATGAACATAGTAAAGTTATCTCTGATTCATTCTAGCATCTTTCCTAATCCCATCCCCTCTCCCTTTCCTTCATTCCCCTTTGTCTAATCTAATGCATTTCCACCTTTTGACTATTATGAATGATGTTACTGTGAACATCATTTTGTTTTGTATGGACATGTCCTTTTTTCTTGGACATAAACCTAGGAGTAAATTGTTGGGTCATGTGGTAACTGTTTAACATTGTAAAAAAAAATAATAATTCTAAAATAATTCACAATTTGCATGTAGTGAGTTGAACCTGAGAAGGGATCCTGGAAGATCTGTGCGAGGTTTATATTGATCATATGTATTAGTTTTGAAGGCATAGCTTGGTTTGTGATGGTCCCTGTTCTCTGTAGAGCAGAACTTAAATGGCCCTAGAGACTCGGTCTTGGACTCCTTCCTCAATAGACCCCAGTTAACTCACATACCTGAGACCCTCCTTGAAAGTCTGTCTCACTGAAAGGCCTTCACATGAACATTTTAATTAGATAGTGTGGATTCTTCTCTTAGACCAAGAACCTGGGATCCTTTCATTCTTCAAATAGGGAATGTTAACAGGTAGATGATTAAGGTGTCTGGGCTACAAATGATTCTGTCATGTGTTGCAGTATGTAAACTCACAGAATTTTAAAGTTGGAAGGCCATGTTGTAGGGAAGACAACCTTTGTCTTTAGACCCCAGTGAGTACATGAGACAGTGGTGTATCATGAGGAAATCCAGAGGCAGAGGCATTAGCTCTGCTACCTGAAGTTGAAACAGTAGCCTCTTATTGCTGTTTCCTCTCTCTCCAGAACTTACTGCAGAGGAGAAGGCTTGATGCAACTTGCTTCTCCATGGTAGACTTGTAAGTCTTCCAACCTGTTGAGTTCCCCCACCCCACCCCCCTCAGAAATGGAAATCCAGAGAGGGGTCATGAGCTTATTTAAGTCACACAGTTAGTGAGTGGCAGACATGGGCCCCTGGTTCTTAGCTTAGTGCTCTGTTCCTAAGCCTAGGAAAGTCCTGGCCTTAGTCTTAGTCTTGGGAATAGTCAACATTTTTCTTTTACACCTCGGGGAACTGTTTCTTTTCTGTTTAAACAGGCTGCCCTAGTTTCTAATCACTTACTTTAGTTACCTTTCTGGGATTTTTTTTTTGTTGTTGTTCTAAATGCTGAATGCCAAAAGACAGTTTATAAATAGATGTACAAAAGCATGTAGAGAAGAATATAAAACTGTGAGGTCTTTGAAGCACATAGGGTTAGCTTAAAAACTGGATTAGTCTCATGAACATGTCTTTAGTGCTGTTCTAGGCTTTTTAAACAAACACTATTGGCTGTCCCCTTTGAACCCTTACCGGAAGATTTTTATTCAAACATGTGATCCATGTGCGTCTCTTATTTGGTGTTCACATTTTCTTAGGTGATGTTAAAAACATTTAGAACTTGGAATTTTCTTTCAGTGTCAAGAAATCTGGATCCAGTCTGGAGACTATCATGCTAAGGGAAATAAGCCAAGTCCCAAAAAACCAAAGGTTGATTTTTTTTCTTTGATATGTGGAAGCTAACCCATAATAAGGGAGGTGTGGAATACACAAGGGGGAATTAAAGGAAGTGGGGAGCATTGGGGAAAGGAAAGACAGTGGAATGAATCTGCCATAACTTTCCTACATACATATATGAATATACCACAGTGAATCCCAGCATGTACATCTGTAAGAAATTAATAAAAAAAAAAAAAATCACAAACAAACAAACTATGGGTAAATGCCAGAAAGATCAATAGAAGGAAGGAGTAGGGACTTGGGGGCGGGGAGGGGAAGGAAAGGTACTGGGGCTGAATTAGAATAAGATATATTCCAGAGGCTGGGGTTGTAGCTCAGTGGTAGAGTGCTTGCCTAGCATGTGTGGGACATTGGGTTTGGTTGTCAGCAATGCATGTAAGTAAGTAAAATAAAGGTCCATCGACAACTAAAAAAATATTTTTAAAAAGATATAGTCCATGCATTTATAATTATGTCAAAATGAATTCTGTCATGTATAACTAAAAAGAACATATTTTTAAAAAAGAAAAAATTTAAAAATAATCTGGATTCAAATAATGCTTTTTGCCAACCAGAGGAGACTTTTTCCTTACTTGTTAGTGTTTTTTGTTTGTTCATTTCCAGCGCTGAGGATTGAACCCAGGACCTTACACATGCTTGGCAAATGCTCTACCCTTGAGCTAACAGCCCCACATTAGCTTATTAAGTGACATTTAGGTTAGCAGATTATGAGCACTTTGCTCAGAAAATTATCTAAAGTGAATGCTAAACCATAGCATTCGATATTTTGATAACTTATGGTTTGTCCCATACGATAAAACATAGTTTGTCCCTGTCGCTAAAAGGTTTATGTGCTGTACATCCCTTAATGTGGCAACGTTGGGAGTTGGTGGAACCTTTAGAAGTGGGATCTACTGTGAAGTAAATTAGGTTTTGGGGGGCACTGCCCTCAGAAGAGATTAATGCTGGTCTCATGAAGTCCTTCAGTTCTCAAGAAATTGAGTTGTTATAAAAGAAGGAGTCAGGCCCTCAAGTCTCTGCAACCCCTGCCTTTTGCTCTGATGCCATGTTATTTAATTCAGCTAAGGGGCCTCCCATCAGAGCTGAACCTGGCCTCGGACTTTCAACCTCCATAAAACTGAACTAATAAACCTTTTTCCCTGTTACTGCTCAGCTTTAGTTTTTTTTTTTTTTTTTTTTTCCCTTGTAACAGAAAATGAATGAATATAGAAAAGAACATGTCATAAAATATGTGAACTGGACACTTAACCATTATTCAGTAATACAATAAAAAAATAGTGGAATACATTTGTAGACCGTGTTGTCAATGAATACTTACATGATAAACAGGATTCCCTACCATGTACCAGATGCCTTTCCTTTTTCCTTTCTGTAACTGAGGCAGTGTGGCTCTGTTTTTCATGGAATTTAGAGTTATATTATCCTAAGTTGTCTCCCCTCTCCCAAAGCACTAACAGCCACATGTAAAGGCTGACTTTGTAGGAGTGGTATGGTAAATTCATTTCATTAATGTCCATTTATAATGACTAGATCTTTAAGGAAACTTCCTGGACTCAAGTCTCCCTTCTATCTGTAATTAGCTTTGTGACCCTGGGCATGCAATTTGACCTTTTTATGAAGCTGGCATGATGTCTGATCCCTAAGTTTGGGGAGAGGATTAATTTTCCACCGTCCTCTATCACATCCGTGTTTGCTAAAGTCCTTTCATTCCCTTTGAGGGCGCACTATTCAAATGCAGACAGCACAGCAAGAAATAAATTCACATGGTAACCTTGTGCACTGATGATTATGTAACGGGGTATACATAAGCTATACAGTTTCATAAGGTGATACCGTGCTTTGCATTGATTTTTCTCTTCAATCCTATTTCTCTTCTTTCTTTAATGTAAAAGACTAAACCAATTTCACAATCCAGTAATGGGTTTGAAAAACATGTTCTGCTGTACCAAATGCTTTGCTACCTCTAGATCTTCACAGACCTCTTTCCTCTGCCTAGAGCTCTTGCTCCCATCCTTATTCAAGCTTCCCAACACTCATCCTGGCAGCTGGGTGTCTATGCTGTACTGTATTTCTGCATGATTCAGTCCTTTTGTAATGCTCACATGCTGCTCATTTGTTTGTTCCTCTTCGTTCCCTATAAGGTAAAGGAGGGCAGGAACACTGTTACCTGTCCATCATATTCCTAGTGACTCATCTAGTAAGTTCTCCAAAAATGTTTAACTCTCATCATTAATAATGAAAATCATAATCTGTTTCCTATGGTGCTTTTGTCCTACCCATTTCCTAGGAAGATGCACCTGCATATATATTTTAGTCTCAAACTGCCTAACTGCCTTCCTCACCTGGTTACCCATGTCTTCAGTTTATGAATCTGTTGATGCTCATTTATCATTGGTGACCCAGTTCTTTCGGCTTTCTTTTTTGGCCATTGTCCAGTTGATGTGATCACATGACACACATCCTGCATTCATTAATATGCTTTTATTAAGTGCCAACTATTGTGTTCCTAAGAAAGATCCCTGACCTCAAGGAGCCTGGTCCAGGGTTGGGCACACTGGTGGTCTGGGGCCAGTGATGAAGAAGCACTGGGCAAAGTACTGTGGTGGGGAGAGTAGCTCCCTACCCAGTGCAGAAGATTGGAAACTGCACTGATACTGATGCAGAAAAAGGTACATGCTGGCTAGGGAGGTCCAGGTCCAGCCTTGCTGAAAGGAACCAGAGAAGTGTGAGGAGATAGAACTAGGAGAGGAGATAGGCAGAAAACATGGTTGCAGGTACTGCCTAAAAATGCAGAATTTGTGGACATATGAATCTAAATCTTTCCTCTGCATCATGAAGCATGGAGAAAGCTGGGGTGTGGTAGTGACTTTATGATGATTTTGAGGGCATCAGCTTGTCTTTAGGGTGAGTCTGCAGAAGGCAGCCATGTAGCTGTCCCAGGGCCCATGCAGGCCATGGTGCCAATGGTGCCCAGTGCAGTTACGCTAGACAGCATCAGATGACTTAGAGGGGCCAACAAGACCCCAGGTTCCAGGGAGAAGGCAGAGTGACTCTCACTCTTCTAGTCCCTTTGCCATCTGTAACTGCAGAATCACAGGGGCTGGGGTTTAGATTAATGAATGGATGTGATCATTAGGACAAGATTTAAATTTTGTTTCTTTTTTTAATTTTTAAAATTTGTTCCAATTAGTTGTACATGACAGTAGAATGCATTTATACATTTTGATAGATCATACATAAATGGAGTATAATTTCTCATTTTTCTGATTATACTTATTGTAGAATTCCATCCGGTCATGCAGTCATATATATAAGGAAATAATGTCTGTTTCACTCTATCTTTCCTACCCCCATACCCCTTCCCTTCCTTTCACTCCCCTCTACCTAATATAAGTAACTCTATTCTTTCCTATCCCCACCTTATTGTGAATTCGCATCTACTATCAGAGAAAACATTCGGCCTTTGATTTTTTGGGGTTTGTTTTATTTCACTTAGAATGATATTCTCTAACTCCATCCATTTACCAGCAAATGCCATAATTTCATTCTTCTTTAAAGCTAAGTAATATTCCATCGTGTGTGTGTATGTGTATACACACAAACCACATTTTCTTTATCCATTCATCTGTCAAAGGGCACCTAGGTTGGTTTCATAATTTAGCTATTGTTGAGTTGAGCTGCTTTAAACATTGATGTGGCTACATCACTGTAGTATGTTGATTTTAAGTCCTCTGGGTATAAACTTAGGAGTGGGATAACTGGGTCAAATGGTGGTTCCATTCCAAGTTTTCTGAGGAATCTCTATACTGCTTTCCATAATGGTTGCACCATATGCATTCCCTTTTAAAAATATTTTTTATGTTTTATTAATATCCACAAAATGAAAAAAAGATAATCAACATATATCTTGGGAGTCCAAGAGTCTCAGTATTCAACAGCCATGGAAACTATTGCCTTTTTTTTTTTTTTTGTCTCTGCTGTGTCTGACCTTTTTTGAGGATCATCAGAGGTGACTCTAGTTCTTAAAATCAAACTAGTTCCACCAAATCCAAGACCCTGAATTTATCCAAATTGTAGAGCCATGCTTTTATGCCCTTCCACCAAAATACCTCCCATTCAGCTTTAATTGGTGATTTGACTCTTTGAAATTCTAAAAATATTCATACTGCTTCATCATCAGGGCACTAGAAATTTCAGATATCACACATTTTCCCAATTTTGGCATATTTTTCACTTTCTTCCTTGGTTTCAACTTCCAGGTATTCCCCTGCCTCTCTTATATACCAACCATATTCCTCCATATGACACTCATGTATTTTATTTAACAGATTTGAATGAGATTTCTTGGATGCATCCTTCTTTTTGGCATCACCCACAGTGATGCTAAGCAGATGCTCTCCCACTTGTTGCCCCACAATGATGTGGTGCTCAGTCCCAGGCCTTGGACTTCCTGGAAGCCATAGTTGTCCATGATGTTATGTGTAGTGTGTCACTCATGTTAGCAAAGGCGGAGTTGCTAGGCCTGGTTGGAGATCTTTGTCTGTCCTGTTCCTCACCTGCTGGGGTAGGAATAGAAGCTTTGGAAGACTGTGATCAAGGATTTGAGTCCTCTTTCTAAGGAAAATTCTCAAATAACTCTTGGTCTTCCTCTACAAGAGAAGTGGGTGAGGTGATGTCATCTCCTCCCACACTCCCTTTCCTCCTTCCTCCTAATCTTTATCCTCATGGGAATCTGGATCTGGTTGCCTTGAGAACTCACCGGCTTCCTCTGTCTTTACGCCTCTTTTCCCTTTCTTCTGTTTCCTCTGTCTTTCTAGTCCTGCTGCTGCTTTCGATCTTCTCTTTGGCACTTTATTCCTTTCTCATAATAATTAGGAAACACAGGATTGTATTCATTAGCTAAGGGGAATCAGAACTTCCTCCGCAGAAAACAGGCTGAGAACAGCGTCCTTCCGGCTAGCTGCTATGTGTGATGGTGCATCCACAGTTTGCTGGTTGTCTGAGGACTTTGCTTTAGATCTGTGACTGGGAAAGGGCTAAATTTTGTTTTGTCCTTTACCTCTTTACTTGAGTGAGCTGCCTTCTTTATCTGAAGCTGAGACTGTGGAAGTTGGAAGTTTTGGGACCAGCCTTCTGTTTTCGAGTTACTGGTCTCCACTCTCCACTCATCATACATGGTCATCTTTTCAGCCTAATGGCAATCTGCGTGACTGACTCTGTCCATGGGCCATGGCAGTGGCAGGTGGAGCCCAGCCACACTCTGCAGAAACCTGAAGATAGTAGGAACCCACAGCTTTGCTCACTTTTTTATTTTAATGAAGCAGGGGAATATTCAGTGTAAGTTCTCTCAGAAAAGAAAGTATTCGATTCCAGCTCTTAGAATGGTGGCTCTTCAGATATTAAAAATGGTTAATGACAGTGTTAAGGTTATCAGATAACTTTCTTTCCTCTTGCCTAGGAGGTAACTGATTCAAAATGCTAACCAGACTGACATCACTGCTAATTACCATGCAGGTCTCATGCTACTGATTGTAGTAGATGTGGAAATTAGTGAGTTTCACAAATAATTGTGCCCTTGTGACTTACGCAGCAGTGACTTGAGTGTCTTGTGGCTCACATTTAGATTTTCGTTCTTGCCTGACCTTTTTTTCCTTGGGGAAACACATTTCTTGCAGATTCTGGAAGTGGGAGGAATCTGTTGTAGTAATGCTTTGAAAGCATTAGAAATAATTCTGCTCCCTGAGGATTCACATGCATTACAGAGAGAAATTTAGTGACTACTATGCATACTTTGAAGCTTGATTTCAAATGCTAATCTCAGGTTATGGAAGTCTTAGGATCTTTCATGAAATTAAATATTTGTATAGTAAAAGCAATTTTTGCTCTTTCCAGAAAATTTTAAAAATGAGTACAAAAAGTACAAAATTACAAAAACATTACCTAGATGGCAGTTCCCCAGAACAACTCCTATTGGTTTTTTCTTCGTCTTTATCTTCCCTTTCTCTTCTTTCTTATTCTTTCTCATTCCCCATCCCACTGGATGGATGAATGAATCCTCTTTTTTTAATAGTTATGTATAATTTGATGCCCTGCTTTCTATTTTTTGGAAACATCAGAACATATACCTGCTCCTGCAGATGAGCACAGAGAACACAGGTGGACACTACCATAATAAACCTCAAAGTTGACAGGGTGAGAATTGGATTGTAGTAAATCCTGGAGGATATTTCAGTCACTTCAGAAGCTTGGGTACAGGGGTCCCACCTACTCAGTAGAACTGGGACAGAAACCTCAGGTTGTAGTGGTAAAACACACAGGCTTTTTCTCATTGGAAGTAGGCAAACTAGGTTTAATGCTCCTGCCTGCCACCCCACAACTTGAGCAGGCTATGTTCAGTTGATGTGATTTGTCATCCTGGACCTGCTGGATGTCAGGTCCACTGAGAGACTGAGCTTCTGGCCTGTGTGCTTTGTCAGGGGACACAGATAAGTCTATCCCCTCCCCGACCTCCACCTCTGCGTGGCCAAATGCATTTTTGTTCGAATCAGCTTTTTCATCACTGGGACAAAAAGACAAGAACAGTGTAGAGGAAGGAAAGTTTATTTTGGCTTATAGTTTCAGAGGTCTCATAGATGGCTGACTCCATACCTCTGGGCTGGAGGTGAGGCAGGACAACATGACAGAAGGATGTGGTGGAGGAGGGCGGCTCAGGGCATGGCACCAGAAAGGATAGAGAATGCTCTGTTCACCAGGGACAAAAAATAAACTGCAAAGGCACACCTCCAGTGACCTATTTCCTCCAGCTATTCCTTACCACCCACAGTTACAACCCAGTATCTTTATCAGTGGATTAACCCACTGATCAGGCCACACCTCATAATCTGATCGTTTCACCTCTGAATGTTCTTATATTGTCTCACACATGAGCTTCTAAGGGACACCTCATCTAAACCATAACAATTTCACTTTCCCTTAAGTACAAAAGCTCACTGTATTCCATCTCAGACTTTATTTTGAAGCATTGGGTAACACTTGCCGTGTTTGCAGAGATATGTTACATGACAGGAGGGAAAATACTTAAAATTTCCTGTATGTAAAAGGAGAGCACCTCATCCAGCCTCCAGTATCCGTTTTCTGGTCAGGCACTGGGGAGAGAGACCTTGTCTGTTAAATTGAAGGACATGACATGCTGCAGTAAGAGCAATAAAATCCAGATATACTATAGTGAGACTTTTTAGTTTCTTGTTATTTTGAAATGCATAGACTATTTCCTTATGACCAGGATGAAATTTGGTTGATGGCTTAGAAAAGGCATTCTCCTTAGGAGAGTGGCTAAGTAAACTCAACATCTTCATATGAAGAAGTTTGACTATGGTAAGGACAGGAAAGAAATCATTTTTTGATCAAGGAAACCTCTATTTTGGATAAAGGTACATCAGGAGAAGTTTCCCTAAGGTTATTTTCTTGAATCTTATTTTAGGTAATGGACTGATGGAATAGTGTGCCTGTGACAGTTGCATATATGATTTCTTTTCCTAAAGACTTCTCCATCGGACAAGATATAGCCCCCCCCCGGAAAAAAAAAAAAAACCCCGTGCACACACCTAATACCTTGAAACATGCTTTCCATCAGTGTTTATTGTTTGCTTAAAGAAGCTCCCCAAATTATGAACCCTATATGTAAATTTGTGCATGTCAAAGTGAGGAAATATGTCCAGAAACCATATCAATATGAATAATTAAATGTGGGCCTATTTAAAAATTCATTTCTAACCAGGCCCAGTGAGTGCGTGACTCTAATCCTAGCAACTTTATAAGCTGAGGGAAGAGGATTGCAAGTTCAAGGCCAGCCTCAGCAACTTAGCAAGACCATGTCTCCAAGTAAAAATCATTAAAAATGTGGCTGAGTGGTAAAGTGCCCCTTGGTTAAATCTCTGGTACCTAAATAAATATTCATCTGTCAGTATCACTGAACAGAAGCAAGATTTACTGAGATGGTCAGTTATAAATAGGGTCATTTTTACATACTAATAAAATATTTTTATATCATAAAGTTGTTAGTTTCAGAGAGCAAGTCTTATAATTCAAAGAATAATACCCCTCTTTTAAAATTTTTGGGTACTGGGGATTCAACCAGGTGTGCTTTACTACTGAGCTACATCTCTAAACCTTTTTATTTTTTTGTTTTGTGACAGGGTCTTGCTAAGTTGTTGATCCTGACCTCGAACTTAGGATTCTTCTTCCTGTGCCTTTCAAGTCACTATGATTACAGGCCTATGACACTATTCCTGGCTCCAAATTTTTGAGAGAGAAAAAAAGGTTGTATGGTGTAGTAATGACTAATTCTGATCTTCTGGAAAATTCTGTTTTGAATTCTGTTTAGATAAATTTATTTTCAGTTGTAATTGTAATCTAGACTTGAAAGTGACCATCACTCTTCTTTTTCTTGTTCTTCACTAGCAGACTTCCATTGGCTTTTTCTGTCCTCAGTATTGCTTGAGCTGTGGGGCTGTCCTAGAACATGTTCTTGATTCTGAAGGCAGCTGCCATTTGATTAAGTACCTTGAGGGTTTCTGTGATCTGTGAACACCTGTAACACAAATCAACTATTCTGTTTTTTTAAAAAAAATATTTTTCAGAAGGCTAGGGTCAGATGTCTTCTAGCCAAGGATGGGAGTTGCCAGAACTGAGAAAAATTTCACCAATTACCTCAGCAAAAGCCTACATAGACTGCACTTAAGTTTCTTTTTTCTCTTGCTTTAATTTGTGAAGGATTTGCTGTGGAGCAAGGACCATTGTGCCTTGTTGTTAGCTATTTTTGTGTCTGTTGCACCTGATATATTTTATTTTTAAATATTTATTATATATTGCAAGTATTGTATATATTATATATAGTAGAGGTCCATTTTTATATTCATAAATGCATATAATATAATTTGCTCCATTTCAATCCCTAGTACTTCCTCTTTCACTTCCAGCATGATATATTTTAATAGTCCCTTCAAAAGTCCTATTAGCTACTGCTTTCTAATGTATATGTACACCCTGGATTAACTGAGATGTATGGGAAAGTAACATGGAATGAGGCAAGACCCTCTGTCATGTCTGCTCTTGTAGCAGAAACAAAAAGGCTTATTTTTCTGATTCCAATTAATTTTCTGAATATTGAACTTTTTGATCTTCCCAGGTGATTCTGATGTACCTCCCATTCAGCATTTTGAATAATTGAACATGAATTATATTATATAATAAAGTGATAGGCGATTGGACTGAACCGTTAATGGCCTTCAGAAATGACAAGCACAAGGTTTTGGGGAATTGTTAATTCCTATCTCCCACTTGTTTTCATTTGCCTCTTTTTCATTAACAACAACAACAAAAACAAAACCAAAAATCTGTCCAACTAAGGGTTTGGTCAATATAGGTCTTAGCATAGTTTGCTCATTTTTTATAAACATTAGTTATACTCCTTTTATCATTTAAAATGTTTTTTTTTAACCATATACTGTACACAAACTGTATATCTGTTCTGTTTGTAAATGTCCTTTATTTCCTTTATTACACCTACATTAGTAAATGTCTTGATTGTGACGGACTACTTTCCAGAATTTATTCCAGAATTTATTCCAGAATTGTGTGTTAGTATGTCAAAGTGAAGAAATGAGTCCAGAAACCTTGTCAATCTGAAGAATTTAATGTGGGTCTACTTTAAAATTCATTTCTAACCGGGCCCAGTGAGTGTATGACTCTAATCCTAGCAACTCTATAAGCTGAGACAGAAGGATCCTAAGTTCAAGACCAGCCTTAGCGACTTAGCAAGACCATGTCTCCAAGTAAAAACTATTAAAAAGTACTGGGGAATGTGGCTTAGTAGTAAAGTGCCCCTTGGTTAAATCTCCAGTACCTAAATAAGTAAATAAATAAATCAGATGTCAGAAGTTTAAACTTTATTTTTCCTTGGTAATGATGACAAAATGATGGTTAGACAAATCCTTTCAAAGTACACTGGAAAATTGCACAGAAACCTCTCACATTATATAGCAGAGCACAGTACTGAGGCTGGAGTTCTCATCAGGCTTTTCCCAAGTATCCTTTCCCCTATTCCCACCCCAGAATCAAAGTCCTCTTTAGGAAAAACCAGTGGCGAGGAAGAAGCGTGGTACCCTTGGGTGCTATCCTTGGCTGTCCCTACCTTCCTGCTTTATCAGGGGTAGTCAGCACCCGCCTGCTGAGATGATGTAGGTAGGACAGGCTGTGAATTCAGTGGAGCCACATACACTTAAGTTTATCCATTGAAGAACATAATAAGGATAATTAAGAACATAACAAGGATGCTTGGTTTGATGTTAACTAACCCGCAATGAAGTGGAGCTACTGAACAGGAGTAAAGAATTTGGCAGTCCATTGAACTGACTTAATTACAAATCAGCCATTTAAATGACTATTCCACAAGTCATCTGTATCCATTGGTGTTGGGTCCTGCATTATAATCACAGCCAGGAGAGGAATCCATCAACCTGAGACTTAGATATTTGACAGTGGATGAGCTGGTGCTTAAGGTATGAATACCTAATTTAAAATTAAAAACCAAAACACTGGGAAGGAGCTAGGAGAGATTATTCCAAATGGATAACAATATTAAAAGCATTGCATCATTGAATCAGTGTTTACATCTCAGGGAAGAATTTCTGATTTCTTATACTGTAAGATTGTACAATGTCCAGGACAATATAAGCCTTAAAGTCTTCCTCTCTGAATTGGCAGAATTGATGTGTATACTTTAGCTCTAATTCTATGTGATTTGGAATTAGGTGGGCAGAAGGTGGTGGTGAGGTGAGTCTGATAAGGAACTTAGGGAAAGTTATTTAAATGGCTCAATATGATTTCCTTTCATTTCTCTCCCTTTAATGCCAATGATAAATCCTTAGCATTGCTGACAAGTTGAAATTCTTAAAGCTGAGAAAAAAAAGAGCCCCTGACCTTTGTGAGGCTAAAGATAATACAGACTCCTACAGCAGTGCCAGACTATGCTCTGAAATTCTGGAGAATGGAAACTGCCAAGGTGGGGCCTTCTGGGTTGTCTGCCTCATGGAAATAAATGTAGAGCAAATTAAAGTCAGCAAACCCCCATTTCACATTATTACCTGTTTCTGAATACTCTTTCTTGGATTCCTCTAGCTGTTCTTATTTCTTTTCCATCTACCCATCAAATCTGCTACTCCCAAGTATTGTTGACTAAGGGGATGAACTTATCCAAAATACCTAACAGGAACAATTTATAGCAGGATAAGTTTATTTTGCCTCATGGTTTTGGAGATCTCAGTTCATGCTCAGCTGACTCCACTGATCAGAGCCCAAGGTGAGGCAGAAATATCATGGTGGAAGGGCATGACTGAGGATAACTACTCCATTCATGGTGTCTGGAAAGCAGAGTGTAGGGGAAGAGCCAGCAGGGACAAGATGTAATCCTCACGGGCACACTCCCAGTTACCCACTACCTACAGTAACCAGTAGTCCTTTCAAATTATTAATCCATCAAATGGATCATTCACTGGTTAGGTTACAACTGTCATAATCCAATCATTTACCTCTGAACATTCCTGCATTATCCAGTGTGAGTTTTTTTGGGGGGAACACTCATCCAAACCATAACAGCTTTCAGGTCACAGCATAATTTACTGCAAATCCTACTCTTCCCCTGTAGGAACTTAAAGAGGACTGTACTTGCTTACTGGGTGTGCCCAGCAATGTTGACTGCTGTTTTGACCAATATTGAGTCCTATGTTTATATTACTTTGCCTCAGTCATGCCATTTCCCAGGCTAATGGGTTCCTCATCTCTGATAAAAGGGTAGATTTAGATGTTCTCTTTTGCTACTTCTGCTTACAGAATTAGTGACCGAACTAGCTCAGTAAGAAGACAGCTACCTCTTGAGATTGTGTAGAGAATAAGATGGGTAAGCCAGAAAGGGAGCTCAGAGTTCACCTAAGCCAACCTTCTCAATTCGTAGGTAAGGATGCTCAAGGCAATAAGTGGGCTGCTCACAGGCTCATGACTAGTAAGTTTTACATGGATAAAGACACCTTTTTCTAGAGTTTGCTTTTCATGGTTACTGATTAGCATTTATATGATTATTTGAAAAATAACTGGGCTTACATTTCTCTTCCAGATTTCATACTACAATATGATACCTTCTCGAATTTCCTCTTGTTTACAACCTTCCTTTTGTAATGCTTGCTTTTAGCTTTTAGTTTAACACAGGGCCATCAGAGGCTATATAAATTCCTTGAAATTGTGTTTCTTTAAAGAAATGGTTATGAATTAAACTAGGCCCAAAATGTGATCAGGTTAGGGATTGACAAAGGTCAGTGGGAGTTCTGTGAGGTGTCCAAGGGTTTCTCCTTTGTGGAGGTAGGACCTGTTCAACATGTTAGCTGGCTCCCACCTTGACAGTGCAATTTCTTTTTTTAAACTTACGCTGACTTTGCCTCCTCTATACATCTTGCCCCGAATTGTTTTCCAGAGTTATATTCCACCCTGCGAACAATATTTTGAAGCTTGAATTTTGGTCTGTTAGGTGATCTGGTGCTCATTCTCTTGTTCAAGAATCCTCCAGTGTTTGTTGATAGCCTGTAAGCTGCCAGATGTTCTAGACACCGTGGGTACATCAATTAAGAGAGCAGGCAGGCATGGAGGCCTCATGGAGCTTACGTTCTAGAACACTAGGACAGAAGTTGAATAACTAATCAGAGACATCAATTATCATTGCCAACAACTGTTGAGTGCCTTCTATGTGCTAATCAGTAATGTTTTGCAGGAGTTAAAGACTCACAATAACTCAGTGAGCTAGAGATTTTTATCCTCTGTTTTACAAATGATAAAATTGTGTATTGTAATTTTCCTAGAGTCTTCCAACTAGTAGTTGATGGGAAGTGGGATTTGAAACCAGAAATTGGGCTCAAGGTTTGTGATCATGAACACCTCTATCTAGTGTTTGAGAGAGTAGTGTCATTATAGGAGTCCCTTGTAATGCATTGGCTGCTGCTCAAGTTATAGGAAATAAGTTATTTAAATGGCCAGTCATTTCTATACCTATTTTACTAAGTTCTTTTTCTTCTGGTCTCTTTCACATTTAAATACTTGTTTGTTTATTCTCTTGGTCTGCACTAAAATGAATATCCAGGAGTGTAGAAAGTTCTGAAACCCTGGTTCATTGCTGCATCCCTGTTTTCTAGTGTCTGGCATTATTATCAGTCTTTATTGTATATTGCTCAATATTGATTAACAAATGAATTTTCCCATGTTTCTGTACTTTATGAAATGAAATACAGTTTGGGATTCCCTCCCCAAATATATGCCCTCCCCCAAATCCTCAGAATAACCAGTCTAGTGAATTTAGTGTTCTCTTTTTCATGCTGTTTTTTTTTTTTCTTAGTATGTATTTATCTACATCCATCAACCAGTAAGTATGTAGAACTGTTTCCAGTTAGTTATATAAATGGTAATTTAGCCTTCCTGATTTAACATTGAACTATATGTAGGACCTAGGAATAAATCCAGATAGGTCCTGTAACACTAGTAAACAGATTTCCCTACACCTGTCTAAGGAAGAATTTCTATGTTCCTTGGTTAATTGCATTTCTTGCTTCAGTATTTAATGTGCCAGATGGCAATTAAGCATCTGTATCAAAGAGTGAGCCTGTCTTGGTTTTCTCAAGTATGTTTTAAGAATTAGATGCACTTGCAGGGTGTGGTGGTGCAGAAGGGCCTATAATCCCAGGGGCTTAAGAGGCTGAGGTAGGAGGATCCCACATTTGAAGCCAGCCTCAGCAACTTAGTGAAGCAATAAGCAGGTTCATGAGAACCTGTTTCAAAAATAATAAAATGGCTGGGGATGTAGCTCAGTGCTAAACCACTGCTGGGTTCAATCCTCATTACTTTAAAAAAAAAAAAAAAAAAAAAAAAAAGAGCTAGATACACTTAATACATTTATCTGTGCCAATGCCACAAGATTGTACCTTTCTCCAAGTAAGGTGTTCCTAATGCTTCATTTTTTTTTTTTTTTTAATAAGTGTTTCAGTGGCCTGCCATTCTTGGTAAAATTTTTTTCCTTCCTTTAGTTGAGACGGGAGAAGATTGACCTTGAAAATACATTGGAACAAGAACAAGAAGCGCTAGTTAATCGTCTCTGGAAAAGGATGGATAAACTTGAAGCTGAAAAGCGGTTTGTTTATTCTTACTTTTAATGTGGGGTATGGGTGTGTGACTGAGGGTGAACAATGGGACATTTGACTTCTTTGGGTGACACACATCGTCATAATTTGCCAGAGGGGAAAAAAAAATCTTCAATCTTCTGAAGTCTTCCTGCATTGGTCGCCTCTTTGCACTTTGTCCTCTTCCCCAGCAGAATTTGTTCATTTGCTGTCACGAGGCAACAATAGAATCATCATGGTGCTATTGTTCATTTTTGAATTGTTTTCAAGGTAGTTGTAATTTCAACTTTTCACCTTGTTGAACTGCTTTCTGCAGCTGCTCTTCAAAGTACTTAGGATATACTGTGTTCTATCAATTATGATGCACCCCTAGAATTAATTAGAAAGGGTGGGTTTTTAATAGAAGAATTAGTATCTGTTTTAAAACCTACTGTAAAGAAATGCTTGTATGTGCTTAAGGTGAAGAATCTGTGTGTGTTAAAGGTACACCTGGGTGTGAACTGTCAACTCAACAACAAATATTTCTTAAACCCCTTTGTGCAAGATATTCTTAGGCCCTCAGTTTTAATCACTGTACTTTGGGAGTAGTTGAGACAGGGCTTAGGAATAGCAGGAAGGTTCTGTCTGTGGGATGTACATATGACTATAACAAAAGAGTCTTGAAAGTGTTTCTTAAATCACTTCACTGTAATCTTTTGCCACCCAAATTTCTTCTGTCATAAATTTTGTTTGGATGCGCATTCATAAAATTTTTTGAATCATCTCTAGATTAACAAGTACAGATTTAAGAAAAATGAAAATTACACACCTATAAAAAACATTCATGTGATAATTGAATAAAGTATATTTATTATAACAATATTAATAAATTATAAAAAGTGTGTTTAGTAAGTATAGGAACCATTGTACTATTTGACATTGTAGTTTTTTCAAAAAAGTGTTTACCTAGAGATAATTCATAGTTTGTACTTGGGAAGACTTATAGGTTAAAAAGTCAAAAATAAAACCGGAGACACCAGCAGTTTACAGAAAAGGATGAAAGATGTTACCATTTAGTGTTTGCAGAATGTACTTGGGGACTTTTTATATGTTAATATGAAGTTACTGAGTTGAAAAGTACAAAATGTTCATTTTGTACATCAAAAGCTATCAGCATTTAGTGTTTCGATCTAATGATAATTGGTGGAAAAGTGGAAGCACCAGTTATTAACCAAATTTTGTTCCTAACTTTTTCTTTGTTTTGGCCAGAAACAAACGTTCCCCAGTCCAGTTTGCCATGCCCTTGGCATTGGTTTTGCAACAACAAATTTTACCAGTTTCTTTTTGGGACATTGTGGAACATGCCTGTAATTCCAGTAACTCTGAACGAGACAGGAGGAATGCTAGTTCCTGGCCAGCCTCAACAACTTAGTGAGACCTGTCTCAAAAAGGACTGCTGATGTAGCACAGTGCTAATGTGTTCCTGGGTCCAATTCCCAGTTAGTTAAAAAAAAAAAAAAAAAAAAAAATGTTAATGCGACTTCATCCTTATCCTTCCTGGAGATTCATAGTAATTCATAAGTTTGACCAAAAGCATTAAGAATGAAATTCCTTTATTGTTTTGGTGCCCTAAAACCAACATGTTAAATAGTTGACACATAATTCTGAGTGCTCACTGTATTCCAGGAATAATAATCAGAACCAAATGGTAAATAGAGATTTTGCAATAAGACTGAATTACCAGTGTCATTCAGAAGAAAAATATGAGGTGAGTTCTTTTACCTCTGCACTTTGACCTGAAATAAAGGTAAGGGGGAGCAGACAAATTAAAATGGACAGGACAGTTAAGTGACCCTGTGAATTATGGCAATTCCAGGAGCTTGCTTTTAAATCAGAATTTCCAGTTAGCATGTTGTTTTGTCTTTTGAAGTCAAAATGGTTTTCATTGTTGAAATTTTTCTTTTCAATGAAGAATCCTGCAAGAGAAATTGGACCAGCCTGTTTCTGCTCCGCCATCACCTAGAGATATCTCCATGGAGATAGATTCTCCAGAAAACATGATGCGCCACATCAGATTTTTAAAGAATGAAGTGGAAAGGCTAAAGAAGCAACTGAGGGCTGCCCAGTTACAGCGTATGTAGCTTCCGGTTTCATTGGTTTTCCTTCTGTTGACTTAATACATTTACCAAATACATGGTATTAACTAATTTACTGCTCGTTTTGTATTAATTAAGTCCATATTGTATTTATTGCTGAAAGATGTTTACATAAATATATCTGTCATCCTGAAATACATTTTTAAAGTATTACAGTAGAGGAGAGCAAACAGTTGAGAATACGTCAAGAAGATAATCCAAATAATATCAGAAGGGTCTAAGATCACAAGGTGATAATTTTAATCTTTTCTCCCATGTTTTATCTGTAGGTATGTGCTAACCAAAACTGTGTAGGAGAACTCCATACACTTATGGAGGAACTTATGTAGGCAGAGAATTGAGGGTTTACCCTCCTTACTTTTAAATTTAGTCTTAGCTGACATTTGTTCATGATATTTGAAGAATAAATGCTTTTGATATTTATACTTAATATTTTGGAAAAGGCCAAGACGTTGCATTGGAAATCAAAGGAAGTAGATTTCTGAATACTTAGATATACATGTGTATATAAAATTCTTTCATACAAATGAATATACTCATTTGCACCTTTCTATTTTCACTTTTTATGTCTCGCACTTTTTTTTTCTCCCCAGCTAATACTTACAGAGAATACTACAGAACTGTCTTAGGTCCTTTTTGTGAAGGATGCATAGTATTTGATTGTTTAAATATACTGTAATTTAAGTAGCTCAATCCTAAAGGATCCTTTTTCTTTAAGGCTACAACTACAGTGAACATTTCTGTATATATGTTTGATACCTATGCAAGAATACCTTCAGCATAGATCCCAGGTGCTTTTGCTGGGTCAAACAGAATGTGCATTGGAGATTTCAGTGGTTCTTTGTTTCTTCTTAAGGCTTATCATAAGTTCTAGTCCTGTGATGCATCTGGGATGGTGCATCAAGATCATACCCAGGCTCTTTATGTAGTACAGTGAATAAGTTCATAATTCTGCTAAAACAAATCACCCCAACATAGTAGATCTAAGCAATACAGATTTATTATCTTTTAGCTCTGGAGGCCAGGAGTCTGACATGGGTCTCATGGGCTAATATCAGAGTGTCAGCAGGTGTGTTCCTGTGGGGAGGCTCCAGGTGAGACTGGGGGAATCCGTGGTCTTGTTTTTTCCAGCCTCTGGAGGCTGCTGCTTTTCTGGGCTCCTGGTTCTTCCCTGCAGTGGTATCACTCCCACCTCTGCTTCCTTGTCTCTTCTCATTTTCACTTTGATTCCTCTGCCTCCCTTTATTCTAATTTTTTCACTTTCATTATCATTCCTTATTTTGCGGTACTAGAGATCAAACTCAGGAATACTTTACCACTGAACTACATCCCCAGCTCTCTCTCTTATTTTTTGAGACAGTGTATTGCTAAGTTGCTCAGACTGGCCTCAGACTTGCAATCCTCCTGCCTAGGCCTCCTGAGCAGTTGGGATTACAGGTGTGCACCACCACACCTGGCCCCTGCCTCCCTTTTCAGGACTCTTATGTCATATTGGGTCTACCCTGTGACCGGGGATAATCCCTCCATCTCAAAATCCTTAATTTAATCACATCAGCAATGTCTCTTTTGTCATGAGAAGTATAGCTTCTATAGGTGTCAGGATTAGCATGTAGACAGGAACACAACAGAGGTTTTGGACTTATGCCAGGGCAGAGTGTGTGGTCCTCTGAATTTTTTTGCGTGTTAAATACAAGTAATTTTGATGTGTATCTCAGGTTGCTCTCTACTAATTATATTCCATGAAAACATGTGAGGTTAATCAAAGATTTCTCAAATATTATTGGTCTGTTTTTGAGTTTTTCTGTGTTGGGTAGACGAATACCTTCGAGCACCTTTCTGGGCTCTTTGCTGTACTGTCAGCTTGCCATTTTCTTCCTCTTTTATTGCCTTGTTATGCCCCAAGGAAACTTTTTAGAAAACCTGAGGGAAGGATTTTTCATTCTTATTCTTTTCTCCCTGGTACACAATTTGATCTCTGAAAAAAACGGCAGTTACTAGTGCAGGTATCCATAAGTATTATTCTGATCTTATAAGGACAAAAACAGCTGAACCAAAGCAGCAGCAAGTGGCTCCTACTGTCTTGCAGTTGGTTTTGTTGGGCTTGGAGGATGAGCCATGGCTTTTCCTCACTGTCTGCCTCATCCCCCTTGGATTTGATGACCTGTGCCTCCTATGGATTCAACTGTGGCATTGCCCCCCCACCTCCAAGTCCCACTGCATGTGAACACGATCCTCTCTCTCAGTAGTTCTCTGCTTGAGTTGAGCAATAGAATCTGCTGGGAACTTTAATATATACAGTGGCTGGGCCTCTGATGCTCAGGGATTCCAAATTAATTGGCTCAGATGGGGTGTGGGCATTGGTTTTTCCTACCCATTGAATTGGAAGGGAATGCAAAATTTGTAGGCCAGCTTAGGATCCTTTGGGGGCCCCCTTTTTCATGTTTGTCTGGAATTCACCCTCAGTTTGTGGCGTTGTTGACTAAATTTTGGGAGGTAACTGAAGATGGGGGAAATATGAACTGTGGTGCCTAAGGACTTGGGATAGAAAGAAGGTGGCTGACTCGGCAAGTTAGTGAGTAGAGGGTACCTGAGGAATGCCACGTTGCCAGCCTTGTGTACCCGGGGCCTTGTCTGTGCCTCTGGCATCTGAGTGAATTGCAGAATTTCCAGGTAGTCTTCTAGTTCTCCCAGCGAGACCCTGTCTCCAAATAAAAATAAATAAAAAGGACTGGTGGTATAGCACCCACCATCAGTTCAGTTTAGGCAACATTCTTCTAGGTTTTTGTTTCGGGATTGCCCTGCTAATAATGTCCCAGATGCTAATGAATTGATATTTTCTTTAAAAGATGTGCTTCCTCTTAAATAACTGTCCTGGGCACCTCATGAACCTTCAATTCTGGAAGGTTTTTCTGTTATGGGAGAGAAAGGCAACTTGTTGTGATGGTTGTTCTTGTAGCTCTAGAAACAGTAAGTAAGCTCAGGGGCCAATCTTGTCCTTCCAGTAGAGCTAGGTGAAAAATTCTGCACACTTTCATGTTTGGGAAGAAAGAAATCATTCATATTGAAAGTGCACTTTGTAAATATTGTCCCAGCATGCCTTCAATTAAAGAGATTTTTGAATCTGGATTAGACAGCAGGGTTTCTGACTAGATTGAAAACAATTGGGAGATGTAGTGTTTAGTGTACATAATAGTGTTTAATAATTTAGTATTTTTAAATTTCTGGAATAAGAGTGTTGAACTTTTTTATGTTCTATAAGGTTGTGTTCTTGGAAATCATTAAACAGTTACCATAGTAAGTTATTTCTGAAATGCAAGACCTTCAGAGAGTTACTGAAACAAATTTCATGGGCATTGGGAATCCAAGTAAGGTCAGATGTGGGAAAGCATCATGCAACATTCGGCTCCTCCCTCGTTCTTGAGTTTGGACTGGGCCAATAATACAGAGTAGTAACCAACAATAGAAAACTCCCAGAGATGTTCACATAATCCCTGAATTTGCACCTATTTTCAAAGGAGAGAAACATGGAAATTTGTGTTTTTCCTAAGTTCATTGACTAAAGGGAAACCAAGAAAGCAAGGCGATTGGTAAATACTGAATTTTATACTAAAGTTTTTTTGGTTACTTAGTTACAGCAGATTCTGTCTGAGGTTAACAAGAAGGTCGAAGAGGAGGATTTTGCATTTCATTGGAGAGAGCCATAGGATCCTATGATGAATAACCTCAGAAGGACAGGCGAACTTAACAGGAGATTCTGGGACCTCATAATGATGTAATTTCCCATTTCAGATCCTGATAAAGAGGATCTGCCTGAATCAGCCTAGGCCTTCATATAGCTTGCAGGCTAAGTATGTGGGGCATCTCCTGAGAACCAGGTGTTCATCATAAGAGGTGCAGACAGTATACAGACCTGCACCTGCCATCTGACTTGTGCTGTATGTCTGTCACAGCAACAGCATCACATACTACCAGTGATGCCTATTTCCACTATTAGTCTCAAACTTTCTTGTTTACTATCAGTTTCCATTTTTATCAAAAGAATGTTTTTGTCAAGCATTACTAGCACAGTGCTTCTTTGTGCACCACCTCTACCAGGGACAGTACTTCTGTTAACAAGTGTGATAGGCCCTAGAGGTAACCTGCAGTGTCTGGAGCAGAGAGGCAGCTAAACTGGTACCTGGAGGGCCTCATGTGGCAGAATCCATTTCCCCAACTGGGTTGCTCCCTCTTCTCATTCCAGCAACTTGGTGAAACCATTATATCCAGACTCAAATACAATTCCAATTCCTCTTCTACTTAAAGTACTTTAGAATGGGGATGGGGATGGAATGGGTATAAAGATGCCTATCTCACAGCTCTGCCGTGTATATTTTTTCTAAATATAAATCAGTGGTAAACTTCGATGCTTGGAATAAAATTTAAATTCAGATCTCATCTGTGTGCATGAGAGTGTCTCACAGTAATTGCCCTCTCTGGGGCTTAGGAGCTGACCTGGAGTCTCCTTTTTTAAGATTTGACTAATGATTGTGTAAAATGTGGTTTAATTGAGAACTCCCTTTTCAGATTCAGAGAAAATGGCCCAGTATCTGGAGGAAGAACGTCACATGAGGGAAGAGAACTTGCGGCTGCAGAGGAAGCTGCAGAGGGAAATGGAGAGAAGAGAAGCCCTCTGTCGACAGCTCTCTGAGAGCGAGTCCAGCTTAGAAATGGATGATGAAAGGTGCACAATATGTCCTGGGTCATCAAATTAAAAAACAACAGCTACAACAACAAAAAGGGTCCCAAGAAAGGACTTGTCTTTCCATCCCATTAGATATGGTGACAGTAGAGGGCTTAAATGCACATCAAATTAATGGCAATGACGAATGCCACCACATAAAAATAGATGTTCAGAATGGATGAATGCAGGAGGTTGGACACTTTCCTTAAACAGAAAATTAGTGAAAAAATTTCTATTTTAAGATTATTTGGCGGGGAAGAAATGGAAGCAGAGTTTGCCTTTATTTTGATTTAGTCTAATTCTGTGTTAAAGCTAGGTAAAGCTTGAGCACATCTTAATTCCCATGGAAGCATAAGCAAGCTGTAGTTCAGCCCAAGGAAACAAATGTCTGCTGTAGGTTGAAGAACCAGCAGGAGCCAGGTGCTGGTGACTGATATCTCAAGGACTGGCCTTAGCACAGTGGATAACTTCTCAGCCTTTTTTGCTGGTACTTTTTAAAATAAAACTGAGGTATGGTATTCATCTGCATGAGGCTATTCATTGAACCTCCTTACTATGTCACTACAAATGAGCTGGGAGGGTCATCCATTAGTTAACTAGAGGAACTGGTCTCAGCTCTTGTCTCCCATCTAGATCTCTCTCTTCTACCTCCTCCTCTGAACTTCAGAGGAAAGTGGTTGCTAAGATAAGCAAGAGATCTAAATTGACAAAACTAGAACCCTGTTTAACAGAGAAACCCTACAGGTAGGGGATTAACATTTTCTCTGAACCAGATAATTTCTGCAAGGAAATTTTCTTCAAGGACATTTCCTGTTCTGGATTAGGGTTCCCTGAGTTTAGACCATATCTCAGTGTGAGAGATGAGACCGAGCCTCTTTGGGGGCCCCTCCAGCTCGACTGGGCAGCCAGTGTATGAGACCAGGATCTGCTGGTATCTGTGGAGTAGTAGTGACGATGCCAAACATGTCTGGACCCTTGTCATAGATCCAGGGGGCTGCCAAAGCCTTTGATCTGTTTGCTGTCGATAGTTTCAAGAAAAATGTAAGCTTTTCTGTAATGGAAGTCTGTAAATGAGAAAAAAGACATTTATAGAAAGAGGATAGTAGATTATCCTATTTAAAATGTTTTATGTGTCCTCACTTGAAAAGAAAAAGCATTACTTTTTCTCAAAAGTTTATTACAAAACTGTCATCTTTAATTCTAAATTTTACTGATGTATTTCTGGCGCTCCCTCCCCCCTACACTTTTTTTTTCACCCCCTAAAAATCCTCGGGAATCTTGTGAGACTTTGGACTAATAATGTGAGGTAGGACATCAAACATCTTATTAACTACCTTATTAACCACCTTGATTCTCAGAGCAGACCACATGTTACCCTACATAGAGTCCTGTACCCAATTTTGGATAAGATATACTCTAGGGACAGTTTCTTCTGGCTGTGGTGACAAGGCTAAAGTTATTTCAGATTCAGATGAATATTTTTTCCAGAACTGATATTCCCTCCAGAAGATCTACTTTACTTTTTGTAGGTCAGATTATCCCAGCCAGAGTACAGCCGCCCAATAAGTACTTCTCTGCCTTCTAGAAATGATGATCTCATATTTGGGAGAAAGAAAATCATGACACTTCAGACCACAAGAGGTGGTGCTGGCTGCCTATCTGGATGTAGAATACAAAGAGAGGTCCCTCCCAGTGCCACTATGGTGAGCTGCTCTAAAGAGAATAGGAAGAATCAGCGGTGGCTACGTAGTTGCAGTTCTTGTGAAACTAAGAACTGAACTTGAACTGATTTGTTCAAGTCCATAAATGTGCTTAGAAGCGGCCACATCAGTTTCTTCAGCAAAGTGACTGAATATCGGGGCTGAGGTCTTCCTTGGGATAAGGGTGTACATGCATATGGCTACAGGCCCATGAAAGATGGTTTATCAGGAAATTTCTCAGGTAGAAATTTCTCCTCTTCAGCACTCTGTGCTTGATTCACAAAGTGAAAACTGATGTTCCTCACAATCACCTTTCAACATTCTCAAATCTGATGAGACTTTAAAATCCAGGTAATCAGACGTAGCAAAGTGTAGCTTAGCATGATTACCCAAAGGTGCTTGATACTCATGTCCTCTGATCCATTCTAATATGTAGCCATTTGTTATAAGCATGACTTGCCTTGTAAAGAGGTGACTGACATTCGGTTCATTGTCCCATTCATTGTTTAATTTGATGACATAAATCTCTGAGTCTTCCATGATTTTGAGTTTTCAAATTGCAATTCAGACATAGCCATTAAGCTGGGCATAGTGGCACATACCTGTAATCCCAGTGACTGAAGAGGCTGAGGCAGAAGGTGTCCAAGTTTGAGGACAGCCTCAGTAACTTAGTGAGATCCTATTACAATATAAAAAGGGCTGGAGATATGGGATATGGCTTAATGATAAAAGGACCCTGGGTTCAATCCCTAGTATCTGGGGTGGGGAGGGGAGACCACATAACCATTAAAACATGGGTTTCTTTTTATTTCATTTCTTGGGACAGAAGAGTGGAATTTCTGCATAGCCATGGTGTACCATGTGACTCTGTGACCAGACCTCTATCCTGAGAAAAAGACATCCTGAATTTCCTTCCCTTTGCCCCTGTAAGAGAGAGGTTTGCCAAACTGGATCGGTGTGATCTGGGAAGTCCGTGTTATGTCTCCTAGCTACATTATCACTCTAAACATTCTGGATTTTGACTTCAAGATGTGACCTCCAAACACTTTCTCATGGAAGAGCGCTTAAGAATTATTTAAATGCATTTTCATCATTTCCCCTTCTCTCTTAGGTATTTTAACGAGATGTCTGCACAAGGATTAAGACCTCGCACTGTGTCCAGCCCAATCCCTTACACACCTTCTCCAAGTTCAAGTAGGCCTATATCACCCGGTGAGTATGTCTTCACTACCTCAGTGACTGATTTCCAGTATGTTTAATAGACCCTGATTATGTTCTCTTCTAGCATTTAAAAATCGTGTAAACACAGATAACAGATTACAGTCACGTGTTGTTCGAAAATATCAAAAACAAGTCACTATCAAGACTGAATCGACTTGAAAATTTTAAGCACAAAAGCTGTAGTGACAGCTGGTATTTTTCTTCAATTTTTTTTTTAACCTTAGAGGAATTGGACTCCGAAATACCTTTTAAAATGAAGACTGTTAAGAAGAAGACGACTGACTATCTTTGACTATGATGTTAAGTCTCAGTGGATGGACAGAATTCCTGGGTAGATTTCCAAGATGCCTCATGATATATCTTCTATGGGTTTCTTTACTACATTCCAAGTACATTACCTCATTTTTACTCTGTGTTAAACATGGGGAAGCAGCCATTAGGAGGTTCCCCAGATACTGGTCACAGAGCCAGTAAGAGAGAAGGCAGGACACAGCTGTTTCCCAGCCTGTGTTCTGCTTAGCATGAGCTGCCTCCTAATATTTCCCATGACTGGTGAGTGGAACTTGGCCCCAATAGGCTGGCCATACAAGAAGGAGTGGACTTGTGTCTGGCATGCTGATTCTGGCTTTGCTTTCAGAAGCCTTGTCCTCAAAGGCAGGCTTGTTTCATCAGAACCTGAAAGTACCCTCCCTAGGGTATCTGGCTCAGCACCAGCACTGTGTGGGGCTCTTGGGCCAGGAGGACAAGTCAGTGATCCAGCAAGAGAGGAAGAGGGGACAGGAGGCAGGTGGAGGAGGGGGAGGAAAGACAGGTGGCAGCCAAGGAATTGCATCTTGAGGCCGAAATGAAGAGACTGTTGTTCTTGTGCTCGTTGATAAACATGTTTTAAACAGAACTGGAGGTAAAAGTGTATGGGGTCTGTGAGGAGGATGGAGGAGGAGTTTCCCAGGAGAGTGGAATGAGGTGACTGCCTTCAAGTGGGGCAGCATAAGGTTTTGTAAAGTCAAACACCTTCCATTTAGGGCAATGGTATTTTGTCTGTCATAATAAAGTGAAGGACCCCTCACCTTAATGTTGATGAAGAAAAATGGTGCTGTAATGCCTTTAGCTATCAAGAGCATGAGAAAGAAATGGCTTGGTTTTGTGATTTGGGGATCCAGCCCAGCACTGGGCTGCTGTGACTTTTTTTTTTTTTTTTTTTTAAAGTGGAGAAAATCAAAAGATGAAATGTCAACACAAAGAGTAGCAACTTGTGTATATTTTGGGCCAGCATGCTCTCTGACATCAAGCAAGGTAAACAGGGACTGATCACAGACCAAAAGGACTTTATCTGGTGGATAATGGCCTGGTCATTGCCCCTTGTTTTTGCTAGAAGATGTTCCTAAATCTGTTTCTCCTTCCCTCCAGTGGCCTTAATGTCTCCTTCCAAAGGCTTCCTTCCTGTTTGCCTCTCTGTTTTCCCCAAATAGCTCTTGGTTGCATTACCATGATAAAGGTTTTTTTTTTTTTTTTTTTTTTTTTTTTTTTAATTTATTAATGTAAAAGTAAGGCAGGAATTGGGACGAGGCAAGATGGAAGGTTACTTTGCAGTTGATGGTGATGCTGATTCTTAGTATAATTTAACATCCTGTTAGATTTATTTAAAGCTAAAGAAAGTTTTAGAGATTTGTAATTTTCAGTTGATTAAAAAGAAATGTTGAAGTCACTGAAAAAAGTAAAATACAAATATCATATCTTGGTTCAGAATATTACTTCTATTATAACATATAACCTTTAGGAAAATTTATCCCATTTGCATAATTTTGACTTTCTCTGCACCTGTCCCTGTAGTGGGACCTACATCAAGTATGGGGCTAGCTTGGATAGATTAACTGTGTGATTTTTCCCTGAAACTATGTAATAGATAACATCTAGATTTGTTTTTTCAGATAGCCTAAGTGAGAATGTTTTTATCGTATTTTAAATTTATAACCTCAAAGTTGATTTTATTTCCTATTTGGTAGTAATATTATTCCATTTTTGTGTGACAGTATTGGAGTGCTATACATAGTAGATCAGCAAAATGGATTTTTTTTTTTTTTTTAGAGCATTATAATTGTACATATTATTTGGGTTCATTTATACAAAATAATACATGCAAGGAATTTCATTTCAATCCCCATGTCCCTTCTTCCCTTTCTTCCTCCTTCCCCCAGTATCTCTCCTCTCCTCCATTAATCTTTCTTTTACTCCTTTATATATTTATTTTTGATTGGTATTTTCTACATATACATACAGGTGAAATTTTTTGGCACATTTTTATATGCATATATTATGATGATTTAAAAATTCCATATTTCTATTCCTTTTCTCCCTCTCATTCTCCTCCTCCTAATCCACTGATATTCCCTGTATCTTTGATATCTTGTGCCTTCCCTTGACACCTCTTTCCCTTATTTTGCTCTAGCTTCCACATGAGACAAGACATTTGGCTTTAATTTTTCTGAGTCTCTTATTTTACATAGCATGATTTTCTATCTTTCCATTCATTTATCAGCGAAAGCCATTATTTCAGTCTTCTTTATGACTGAGTAACACTCCATTCTGTTTATATGCCACATTTTCTTGATGGGCATTTGGGTTGACTCCATAATTTGACTATTGTAAATTGTACTAATATGAATATTGACATAGCTGTATCACTATAGTATGCTGATTTCATTTCTTGTGGATAAATACTGAGGAGTAGGATAGCAGGGTCATGTGGTGGTTCCTTTCCTAGTTTTTTGAGAAGTCTGCATGCTGCTTTCCATAGTGATTGTACTAATTTGCAGGCTTACCACAATGTATGAATGTACCCTTTTCTCCACATCCTTGCAAGTATTTATTCTTGTGTTCCTGATAATTGCCATTCTAACTGGAGTGAGATGAAATTTTACATGGTTTTGATTTGCATCTCTGATTGCTAGAGATGAACATTTTTTTTTCATATACTTGTTGGCTATTTGTATTTCTTCTTTTGAGAAATTTCTATTTAGTTTTTTTCTAATTTCTTTTCATTCCACCATTTCCCTTTTTAATCTATTTTGTATTTATCTTTTTTTAAATTTTAAAATGTTTTAAAATGATGTTTTAAAACATCATTTTATCATATTAGTATTCACTCTTTTCCATTGTGCATGACTTTGTGTGGTTACATGTGTACTCATTGCATGGTAACTTCAAAAAGATTTAATGTATATTCCTAAATTTGTACTTTAACGTTAATTGCTTTCTTTGCACTTATTATTTATCCTTGTTATTTCACTCTTACATTTGTGAGTTTATTCATATTTTTGTTATTTTCCCTTTTATCTCCCCTTGTTTGCTCTCTTCTCCCACTAATGCCCCAATTTTTCTTATTCCACTTTCTATTTTTCTTTTTTTATTATTTTCAGCAAATCTTGTATTACTTGCACTTTATAGTCATCATCTGCTACCTTCTTTCTGCCTCTCCTCTGTTCACTTTTTAAAAATTTTCAACCTTTCTTTTACCTTCCCACTCTCCTTTCTCTTTACCTAAGAAACTGTAATCCCACTAAATAATAAAATCATACAGTTCATGCAATTCACACCCCATTCTTATGAATGTGATTATAAATACAGTGGATGATACAGTAGACACCTGAGGTTGAATGCTTTATCTAGTTTGCAGTCTTGTGTACTGCTACTGATATCAAATGCTGCCCCCACCATTTCTGTATAGGTGACAATTAGGGCTACATATGTCAAAGTAGACACTGGAAATTTATCTTATACATGTATTACTGATACTAGTGCTATTCCTGGTTACCCCTCCCTCTAAGAGGGGCTAGAACGTTATTGGTACAATTCAAGAGATCCTGCTACCAAGAACAACCCAGATTAACAAACAGTGAACATCACCCCACAGTTGATTTAACACTATTTGAGCCTAAGCATTTCTTTACCTCATAGAATTGGGGAGACAAAAACCCCAAGCCCAAAACCAGACCCTAAGGAGAAATGGCCAGAGGGGAACTTCAGGACCCCCTCCTAGACATCTACTCATATATCAAAAACACAGATCCTATAAGAATAAAGAAATACACATAAGGGTACACATATAAAATAGAAAGGGGAACCCACCTCAGTTGATGCTCAAATCTAGGACCTCAGAAAATGTGAGGAAACAAGCAAATTCTGCCCCCAAATTTAATAATCCCCAACCAAAGAATCCACAAACGAAAGTAAAGGAAGTTCTAGAGAAAGATTATAAAAAATTGATTATCAAAATGTTTAGTGAACTAAAGATCTACTGAATGAATTAAGAGAGCAAATTCAGGAGATGAAAGATAATTTTAATAAAGAAATAGGAATATTGAAAATAAACCAGTCAGAACTCCTAAAAGTGAAAAACACAACCAATTTAAAAATTCATGTTAAAGCAATCACCAACAGACTAGATTATGTGGGAAATAGAACTTCAGCATTCGAGGACAGAACCTCAGGCCTTGGAGAAAGGATGTATGAATTTGAGCACACAGAGTACATAAAGAAGAAAAAAGAGAACATGATTAAAATATCTGAGAACTCTGGAACAACTTCAGAACACCAAACCTGAGAATCACTGGGATAGAGGAGAACATGACACAAGCTAAAGGCATAAGAACATTTTCAATAAGATTGTCACAGAAAACTTTCCCCATGTCATAAAGGAGGTAGACATACATAAATAAGACCTATCCAGAAGATAATTTCTCCAACACATCATAATCAAAATGGCTAACATAGAAAATAAGGAAAGAATATTAAAAGCCATAAGAGAAACATCAGTTCACACTTAGTATCAAACCAATAAGACTTACTTCAGACCTCTTAATTCAGACCCTAAAATCAAGGAGGGCATGGAATGAGATATTTCAAGCTCTAAAAAGAAATAATTGCCAACCAAGATTACCCAGCAAAACTTCCATATTCCATGGGAATTAAAAATCTTCCATGATAAAGATAAACTAAAAGAATACATGAGAACCAAGCCAACCCTACAAAGAATGTTCAAAAATAAATTGCAAACAGAGGAACCCCAAAAGAAATCCCCAAACTCCCAAATGAATGAAGGTAAATACAACACTATTCATCTAAATGAGAACCAAGACAGAATTAAATGCAAAGAAAAAAATCAAAATGACAGCAAACCACAAACATATCCAAACACTGAAAATAAATGGTCTTAACTCCCCAATTAAAATACTAACATTTGCATGATGAATCAAAGAACAAGATCCAACTACATGGTGTTTGCAAGAGACACATAGGTAAGGACAATCACAGACTAGAGGTAAAAGAATAGAAAAAAAATATTCCACACAAATGGAGTCCAAAACCAAACTGGAGTAGCTGTTGTCATATCTGATAAAGCTGATTTCAAGTAAAAATTAATCAGAAGAGACAGAGGGCTGTGTTAAGTCCTGGGAAAGTGAACAATCCAACAGAAAGAAATGATAGTTAATATATATAAATACCCCAAATGTCAATGCACCCAAGTACATTAAAGAAATACATTGACATTAATTCCCAGATGGACCCCAACAATAATACTGGAAGATTTCAACATATCCCTATCACCAATAGGTCTCCAAAGCATAAAATCAATATATATCTTACCTAAATAACACTATAAATCAAATGGACCTAATAGACATCTACAGAACATTCTACCCCAAAACAGCTGAATTTACCTTCTCAGCAGCTCATGGAGCCTTCTCCAGAAGAGACCATGCTCTAGGTCACAATGTAATTCTTAGCAAATACACAAAAAAAGACAATCCCATGGATCATATTGCACCATAATGGAATGAAATCAAAAATCAACAGCAAGAAAAATAACAACACACATGGAGATTAAACAAGATACTTTTAAATGAAGAATGGATCAAAGAAATGAGAGAAGAAATTATTACAAATAAATGAAAACAAAGATGCAAAAAATCAAAATCTAGGACAGTATGAAAACAGTAGTAAGAGGAAAATGTATTGCATCGTATGCTTCATTTAAAAAAAAAAAAAAAAAACAAAAAACCAAATAGTCATGTTCTGCCTCAAGGCCTAGAGAAAAAACAGACTAATTCCAAAATCAGTAGAAGATAGGAAATAATAAAGATCAGAGCTGAAATCAATGAAATTGAGCATAAAAAAATAAACATGATCAACAAAGAGTGGATTCTTTGAAAAAATAACTATAATTGATAAACCCTTAGCCAAGCTAACCAAAAGAAAGAGAAGACCCAAATTAACCAAATTAGAGATGAAAAGGGAGGTATCACCACAGATACTTCTGAAATCCAGAGGATCATTAGAAACTATTTTGAAAATTTATACTCCAATAAACTACAAAATGTAGAATACATTGAGAAATTTCTAGATACATATGACCTTCCCAGATTGAACCAGGAAGATATAGAAAACCTAAACAGACCAATATGAAGTAATGAAATTGAAACAGCAATTGAAAACCTTTGGGGGTGGGATGGGGGGAAACCCAGGACCAGATAGATTCTCGGCTGATTTTTACCAGACCATTACAGAAGAACTAATACCAGTCATCCTCAAATTATTCCATAAAATTGAAAGGGAGAGAACCCTCCCAAATACTGCAAAAATCCTCAATAAAATCTTAGGAAACCACATTCAGAAACACATGAAGAAGACAATACACCATGATCAAGTGGGCTTCATTCCAGAAATGCAAGTTTGGTTCAGCATATGCAAATCAATAAATGTAATTCATCACTTAAATAGAATTAAGAATCATATGACCACTACCAATAGATGCAGAAAAGTCCTCTAATGAATGCAGCACCCAATCATATTAAAAATACCAGCAAAACTAGGGATGCAAGGAACCTACTTCAGCATTTTAAAGTCTGTGACAAAACTGAAGCCAACATAATACTGAACAGACAAAATCTGAAAGCATTTCCTCTAAAATCAGGGACAAGGTAAGGATGTTCAATGTAGTTAATACAGTTCTCTAAACTCTAACCAGAGAAATCAGACAAAAGAAGAAAAAAAGGGATTCCCTTTTATTTTTTCTGGAACAATTAGTAGTTCTCAATGTTAAGAATATCTCCTCTGATAAGCAGATGATGACACATAATGGGGGGTGGGAGGGGTTAGGGAGGGGGGCAAGAATGGAGGAAGGAAGGACTGTATAGAGGGAAAAGAGGGGTGGGGGGGAAGGGAAAAAATAACAGACTGAGTCAAACAACATTACTCTATGTAAATCTATGATTACACAAATGGTATGCCTTTACTCCATGTACAAACAGAGAAACAACATGTATCCCATTTGTTTACAATAAAAAAAAATTAAAAGAAAAAAAAAGAATATCTCAACACTTATTTAGTAGAAGTTTATATATTTTTCATTTCCACTTTAAATATTTTAGCTTTTATTCCTCCCTTTTTGTTGCTAACATTGGAAATCCTTGCATTTTCTCCAGCTTTTTGAACTATTTTGCGTCCTCTTTCACAATTCGGTGGAAAACTACCTATCTAACAACTTATGAAAGCTCCTCTTCTTGATTACATGTAGCTTTATATGTGTGAAGTGTGTTACTTTTCAAATTCTTCCTTATTTTACGGTGCCTCAGGAAAGGATAATCCCAATTAGTATACTCTGATGTGTCTAAATCAAGGGTGGTTAGTATGATTTCTAAAAATAGCTCTGCTCCCACTAATAATGGGAACACCCAGCTCCCAGACTTTGGTTTCTAACTCCATTCATCAGTGAAAAGAACGTGGGCTACTTGAGTGATGGATGTTTCCGGGTCTGAGGCACCTTGTAGTATAATAAGTTAAGGAAGTGCTCAAAAAACAAAATGGGTTGGGGGGGAGGGGTGCCCAATGAATACAGGAACTCCCAAACACCAGAACTAGAACAATTTAAGCAATAAAAGAAATGGGTGCAGAATAATGATGTTTATGTCAATGATGGCATTGTCACTTAGTTTGTGTAAGCACACTCTGTGATGCTCACACAATAACGAAATCACTTAACAATGCATTTCTCAGACTGTGCCCTCCTCATTCAGCTATGCCTGACTCTATTGTATTGAGTGAACCAGATTTTGCAGTTTGAAATTTTAACCTAGAGTTTTTTGTTTGTTTTTTTTGGTTTTGTTTTGTTTTAAAAAAAATTTTTTTTTATATCCCTAGGCAAGAAGATGAGATGCTTGATCATTAGCATTCAAGGGAAAACAAAAATTAATAAGACATGGACCGTGGCCTCTAAGAGGCAACAGGGCCTATAAGCCACAACAGGACCTGGGGAAGTAGGTCGAACAGTACATATGATGATAACTCATTTTATCCTCACAATAATTTTATAAAGTAATCCCACTTGCCAGTTGAGGAATTTAAAGCACAGTGGGAGTAAGTGACTTGTCTGTTCTTGCTCAGTGCCAAGTGACATAGTTGCAATCTAAGATAATCATTCAGTCTGGCTTTAAAGCCTGGGCTTTTTGCCTCTCCAAAGAATGGGGGAGCTCTCAGGAGACTGAGACAGGAGGATCACAAGTTCAGAGACAGGCACAGCAAAATCGAGGCGCCAAGCAACTCGGTGAGACCCTGTCTCTAAATAAAATACAAAATAGAGCTGGGGATGTGACTCAGTGGTTGAGTGCCCCTGAGTTCAATCCCCCATTCCCCCTGCTCCCAGAAAAAAAGAATGGGAGAAGCGCTGAATGACATTGGGGAAAGGAAGAGGCAAGGAAATTGAAGACATTCTCGGGCAGGTGACAAACGATGGACAGACAGGTCTGAGGAAGAGTGATAATATCTCTGTACTTCTCATTTTGCTACCCTGGTGCCAGCTACCCTGAATTTTTATTTATATTTTTTTGTACTGATGATTGAACCAAGGGGCACCTTACCACAGGACTACATCTCCAGTCATTTGTATTTTTTTAATCTTGATTCAGGGCCTCGCTAAGTTGCTGAGGCTGGTCTTGAACTTTTCACCTTCATTCCTCAGCCTCCTAAATCACTGTCCTTTCATGCATGTACCACTGCACCTGGCTCAAGCTCTTTATTTATTTGGTTTGGGGTAAGGCAAGCAAGACTTTCATACCCATGTTAAGAAGACTGATCTAGACCATGAGAAGGTAGTTTGAAGGCAAACACATAGAGCTTTATAGCAGCCAGAAAGGTTTTTTTTTTTCTTTGTTTGTTTTTGGAGTTTTATTTTCCCCCTCAGGTGGGTAAACAGTCTTTGGAGATTCTTGGTCACTGACTTAATATAATTACTCTTCAGAAAGGTTAACCTAGTAATACTAGAAAACTTGCTGGAATTTTTTTTTCCTTTTTTTTTTTTTTTTTAATGAAACTTTTAAGGTCTCTTTGGGGATAAGAATCCACTTTTGTAGACTTAAATTTACCACTTTCATAAGAAGTAGAATTAGGGTTTTAATTGCCAAACCTATTTAAAGACAATCTCTTCCTCCCTCTCCTAGCTGAACAATGCCCTGTGATACCAGTAAGCATCATATGGACCACTTACTTCAAAAGACATGCTTTACTTCAGACCTCTGTTTTGCAAATGGAATAAAAAATCCACAATTGGAAATGGAAATATGTCAAACAGAAAGCACCACTAATTGATAAACAAAAGACAAAGTCAGTTCTTGTCATTAGGTGTTGAGGGCACAGCCATGTCCTGTTGTAGGACAACTGAAGGAAAAGCCTTGGTGGCTGAATGTCTACTGTGGAAGCAAAAAGTGTATAGAAAAGCATCTTTAACAGCTTCTCTCTTTCATGTCATTCAGAAAAGCAGAAGTAGAGTTCACTTGGCTTGGCATCTAATGGACACAAAACAGTTAATCGGGAGTTCCTGTCCACACACTCTTGAATGGATCCTTTTTTTGTACAGTGACTCTTTATGCATATTTACCTTGCTTAACAGAAACTTTATGCCTGTTGAATAGCAATTCTGCCCTTTTTCTTCTTCCTCCTCAGTCACTAGCAGTCACCTTCCTATCTCTAAGTTTGACTATTTTCTGTTCCACATGTAAGTGGAATCATTGAGTATTTGTCTTTCTGTGATTGTGTTATTTCACTTAGCATAGTGTTCCAGGTTTTTTTGTTATCACATATAGCAGGTTCTCTTTTTGAAAGGGATTATATTGTATGTGTCTCCACATTTTTCCTTATGAGTTCATCCATGGATGGACAGTTAGGTTGTTTCTGTATCTAGACATTGTGAATAATGCTGTGTGGAACATGGGAGTGCACATGTCTCTCTGAAATCCTGATTTCCATCCTTAATTCCTGGTCTCTGTGATAGTTCTGTTTTCATTTGGTGACAGGGAGCATCTCCATACCATTTTCTGTAGCAAAGGCTCCATTTTACATTCCCACCAACAATACAATTTCTCCATATTCTCGACAGGATGTCATTTTTTAAAATGATAGTCATCCTAGTAAGTGAGAAATAATTCTTCATTGTGGTTTTGATTTGTTTTTCCCTGATGATTAATGACATAATTTTTTCATATACTTAACAACCATTGGTATGTCTTTGAAGAAATGCCAATCCAATTGCTCTGCTTTATTTTTATTTATTTTATTCATGATGGTGGTGCTGGGGAGCAAACCCAGGGCTTCACATATGATAGGTTCTACCACTAAACAACACCTGTAGCTCCTTTTGCTCATTTTTTAAATTGAGTTATTTGGTCTTTGGTTTGGTTTGGTTTTTTTTTCATCATTGAGTATAGAAGTTCCTTGTATATTTTGGATGTTAACCCCTTATCACATAAGTAGTTTGCAGATATTTTCTCCCGTTTTATAGATTGACTTGTCACTCTTTGATTATTTTTCTTCTAGGGCATTTATTATTTCGGGTCTTAAATTTAAATCTTTAATCCATTTTGAGTTGATTTGTGTGTATGGTATAATAGAAAGGTCCAGTTTTATTCTTTTGCATGTAGTTATCCAGTTTTCCTAACATTTTTGTTGCCAAGACTGTCTTTTCCCCATTGTGTGTTCTCAGCATGTTTCTTATAAATCAGTTGATGGTATATGTGTGGGTTTATTTCTGGGTTTTCTATTCTGTTCCAGGGCTCGACTTCTTATATCCCTCATTATCCAGCATGCTGTTCAGTGAGCCCATCGCCTTTCTCATGTGTTTTTATTTTTTGGTTAATTGAGACCTCTGCATTTCAAAACCTAGATGATTGAAGATACTAATAGTTAATTGAGTTAGAGATGATGCTTAATTTGTTGTTATATTTCAGGTCTATCATATGCAAGTCACACAGTTGGTTTCACGCCACCAACCTCATTGACTAGAGCCGGAATGTCTTACTACAATTCTCCAGGTCTTCACGTGCAACACATGGGGACGTCCCATGGAATCACAGTAAGTGTCTGTAGGGTGGGAAGCAGCGCTTTCAGTGCAGGTACCAGATGGTCCTCTTCGGAGACTGCAATTGTTGCCCTTAAACATTTACCTTTCTTCCCATCTCCCCCGCTCAGTTCACCTTAAACCGAAGAGACTTCTCTGTAGTTTGACACAAAGTTCTAATGTTAAAACTAGACTCCTTTTCAGTATGCAAAACTTCAACTTTACTTCCTGTGAAAAATCGCCCTGTTTGAAATGTAACTTGAAGTCTGACCAGTGCCTTAACCAAACTCTGGCCAGTTCCTTGCCATAAAGAATTATTATTGGTTGCCATAGTTTCTGAAAATATTTACCATCTACACCTTCACAGTTCACTAACCCTTGATATTCTCCCTGAAGTTAACCTTATTTCTAGTTTTACTCAGAAATTTCTCTCCTGGAATTAGAAGGAAGCTTAAATACAGGGTATTTAATTAATTAGAATTAATTATATAGTTGACTAACAGACCAGTCAAAAAGGTAGCTAATAGGAATGGGCAAGGTGGTGCACACCTGTAACCCCAGACACTTAGGAGACTGAAGCAGGAGAATTACAAGGTCAAGGCCAGCTTTGGCACCTTAATGAGATCCTGTCTCCAAAAAAAAGAGGGGTGGGGAATGGGGATGATTATCAATGATAAGAGTGTTTGCCTGGCTGGCTTGCATTAGGCCCTGGATTCAATCTGTGTAACCACACAAAGGAAGAGAAGAAAGGTAGCTAATAGGGTGAGAAAGGTGGAAAGAATTGAGGATATTTCCACTGAGATAATATTTCAAAGAGGAACCCTATTCTGTGAAATCATTGAGATATTTCTGAAGCTTTTTCTAAGTCAGTTTGATAGACTTTGTGCAAAATGGGGACTGTTTTGTTGAGCTCTGACCTTTGGGATATGGAGAAGTTGTTTGAGGGGAGTGAGAGGAGAAACTGAGGACATACAACTGACAGTGACCACATAAGGGGATGATATGACACCTGTTTTTAAAAGTTAGAGCTGTGTCATTCATGGGGCCATGTGCAATAGTGTGACCAATGCAAGTTTTATAGTAATTTTTGCCCAGCTTTTCCACAGGCGTAGGTGTGAGCACTACCTTAAGCTCTCCTGACTCCCCAGTACCCAGTGGGGATAAAGGAGATCACTGGTTCCTGGTGTCCGCTGCTCAGTTCTCCAGGAGTCTCCACTCCTGGCGGTGCTGTGTTGGAAACTTGCTGGCGCCCCAGGCTGACCTGCTTCCTGTCCTCTCCACAGAGGCCTTCACCACGGAGAAGCAACAGTCCTGACAAATTCAAACGGCCCACACCGCCTCCGTCTCCCAACACACAGACCCCAGTCCAGCCGCCTCCGCCTCCACCTCCGCCACCCATGCAGCCCGCGGTCCCCTCGGCAGGCGCCTCGCAGCCCGCCCCTTCGCAACATTCGGTGCACCCCTCCTCCCAGCCTTAATGCATGTGCTTAGTCTGAATTTCAAGTTGGGACTCGTCCATTGGAGCCGTCTACTCAACGCCAAAGGCTTCCTTCCCTGGCATATTTGGATCTGACTTATTTGCACTGAGGTTATCTAGGCTTCACTATTCATTGTGTTGTAAACGTTCGTTGGAAACGCAGCCAGTGTTGTGGGTCTACAACACTAACCAGACGACTTTCCATCCGTGTTTTACTTGAATCTACATGTATGTCCATTCCCTGGCTGGAACATTGGCTATTTGGTATTTGGTAATACAGCAGCAGTGTGCAATTTTTGCTTGGCCCCGGAGCTTCATTTTCTTGGCTTTTAGGTTTGTAAAATAAAAAGGGATATATTTTTTATATTTTTTTCCATGAATCTGCAGAAAATTACTGAGCAGCTGTTATTACCCCCTTCTCCAATTATTGTGGTGTTTACCAAACATACCAAGAATTCAGCACTACAGTTCACACCTTTGAAAATCTGACTTTCAGTGTACAATGGGAAGTTAGAAGAATCGGTGCCCAAGACACACCCTGTTTAGTAGAGCTTTCTACAGGTACACTTTTATAGGTTATTTCCAATGCAACATCCATGTCTCTTGTAAAACAACCTAAAGAACGAATCACGTGACTAAATCTTCACAAACCTGGGATGGATAATTCTTACATATTAAGATGTGATTCTTCCCTTTATCTTTAATGCTACTCCACCTATTTGACCCCTCTAACATGAGTCTAACATGAGTGTACAACCTGGGGTGATTTCAGTGGCTGATTAGAATGTGCTCTTTGATTCCTGCTGCAGAGGGCAGGTGATTGTAACTATACCAGTGTGATTTCCCCTCCCATTCTTTATGTTCTCCTGAGATGGAATTTGAACAAATATTTTAAAGGTGCAAAATACTATTAGAAAATACTATCTGCCATTAGACTATCTTGGCAAAATGGCCAAAAATACTGTATTGCTTGGCAGAAAGAAAAGACATGTAGAGGAAAGTGGTACGTTAGCACCGAGGACTGCTTATTTTGCCCAGTATAAGCAAGTATGGTGTACAAAGAAGTATATTCTGAATATTTCCATTCATTAAGCCCTTTGGTTTCACTTTGATGTGGAACAGAGTCACTCTTTCATTACTACTTGCTCCATCTTTCTTTTTGTTTTTCAGCAGTTACTGATTTGTACGTTGGTAGTAAAGTGCTTTTTACCACCTGTGTTTGCATATTTATATATGCTGTGGATGAACATAACTTACTAGAGAATGTATATTTTATGATGAGAACGTGTTATCTGACGGATATAATCAGAGAACTGAATATTAATTTATCAGTAATTTTTAAGAGTTCATGTTTTGTGACAACCATCTCTAATATCTAACTCCTTATTGCACACACTCCTAAAAAATAAGGAACCATGATGTTGTAGATATTTAATATTGTACAGTAGAGAAACTTCCATTTTTGCCTTCAAATGCATATTTAAGAGTTAACAGAATGAAAAAAAAAGTGTTATTGGATAATAGTGTTTGACTAGCATTTAAGAACTTGAGAGTAAAAGCAACAAAAAGGTTTTTCACCTCTTCCTGCTTCTACCCCCATACTGAGAACGTCATCCCCAATTGTTAGGAAGAAATCGTTGATCTGTAAAAATTTTATTTATAATGTCTGTTATATACATAATCATAGTGCAGTTCTCAAACTTGGGGAAGTTTGGCATTTATTATCAAGGCTTTAGGTTTTTAATGTGATCTGACTGGGACATGTCAAACTGGGGATTTCCCCAATAGCTCACTGATCCTTCTGGTACATTATTGCCATTCCAAGGAATTCTGTGACTAGGCAAACCGATTTTGCCTTCACCGTACAGTTCTTTTTTTTTCTTATGGGAGATACACGTTTACAAGAATTGTTTATGGGATTGTAAATTTCAATGCTGTTGGTTGGTGTCTTATGCTCAAATAAGAAGGCCTATAATGTAATGATCTTTCCTCAGTTTCCTGTCAATTTCGTTACCTCCTCAAAGCACAAAGGTGAAAACATTGCCATATGGTGAATGAAAAAGCACTTTGAGCAGACAGTTCCTGATAAATGCCTTTGAGAGAGAGATTCTTGACATTCAGACCTCTGCAGAAATGTATTGCTGGTTCCCCTAGACTCATTATTTCACTTCAAAATAAAATATTGCTCTTTCAAACAGCACTTTTCAACAAAAATCTAGTTGTTTCTCCCTGTGGACATTCAAAACTCAGAACAAACACTACTTTTTTGAATTTATGATGTTTCATGTCATTTTAAAATGTTTTATGACCTTATGTGGAGCCACTAATGGTTGGGCAGTACCAGCAGTTAGAACAATTTCTTGGCAACTGCTTTGCCACCCGGGACCAGTGAGATTCAGATCCTGAGACCATAGAGGCAGAAGCCCCCTCATCTGTGGGAAATGGACTTACCTAGGTTGGGCACTTCTCATGGGGGCTGAATGTGCTTCCTGCCATTCTGTTGCCCACTTGCACAACCGAACCCGATGTTGATTCTCAAAGGTCTTTGTAAAATCAGTAGCCATCCCGCAGGTGGAGGGAGAAACAGTAGCTTAGTAGCTTTATTTCCTGTCTTACTGACAGAGACCCTTGGCTACCACTGTGCTGCTAATAGTATAAGTACTCTGTTGCCAGATTACCATGCCTTTTATACAAACCAAATTAACCTACCTAATACCTGACAACTCTGGGCTCTGAACTGCTTTCTCTTATCAAGCATGCTGGCATTCTAGACAGAATTCTAGAAATTTGGCAGATGGTAGAAGTATTTAAGATTGAATTTAACTTACTCCTTGGATTGTAAGGAGTTTTCAGTTCTGAGCTTCTGAGATTCTAACTAGTAACCATGGAATGAATGTGACCAGAATGTGGCTTTGACATCAAGTACTGCTGTGCCTTGTGATTGGCTTCTAACTGATTTGACCAGAAATAATCTATAATGTGAATTGTTAACTCTTCAGTTGTCAGGGGGGAAAAAATGTGCATTACCCTTTGTTAGGTAGATATGAACTTCCCCTGCACGGAGGCTTGCTTTCCCACAGGCAAGAAAAAACATAGTCACTTGTGCTTTGAGAGCTTAATATTTATCAGTACAGAAGAAATATTTGTCACTCGATCTTCTGTCTACTTCTTGTCTCATAGGTAACCTACACTGAAAACTTTGTAGTGATGACTACCAAAGAAATGCATAGTAAAACAAACTTTTATTTCCAAATTATTAAAGAGCCAGCCATTGACGCTGCTACACGAGTTCCATGCTCAAGAGCCATTGTAAGAGAGATTAAGGGGTTTTAGAGTTTTTGCTTTTTAGTTTCTCTCCTCTCTTTTTTTCTCTGTGTGTGTTTGATAAAACATGTTAGCATAAAGTTTTGGGGCACATTTTTCAAAATGCTCAGCAGTTGTGATTAACTGCTATGCCTAGGTTGCCTCTTGGTAGGCGGTTGAAGGAACCCGTGCTCATGATAGCACAGTGCTGTGTGTGCAGGAGTGCTTGTGTGCATTCATGCCTTAACTCAGGCTACTGCTCAACTTTACTTTTTTGACATAGTCTGCACCGTCATCTAGATTGTACTGTACATCTCAGTCTGAACTTCATCCTGGCAAAAACAAAGTTGCAGGCACAACATGTTAAGGATAATACATTCCTCTGGAAAAGTATGTGGTCGGATTGACCCTGAGTGGTCTTTGGACTTGACTTGGAACTTAGCCTGGAAAGCAAAAGTGGACTGTCAAAAGGAAAGAGGTCAACAGGGGAAAGAGGAGAGCCAGATGGTAGCACGCCTTTTCCCTCTGCATGTCCGTGCACACTCTGTGTTGCTCATGGTGGCTTGTCTACAACTTGACTATGTTGGGATTCTGGTACTTGTGGCAATCTTGACATTCTTGGACGGAGTTTAGAGAGATGTAAGACTTCCAATTAATGTCTTATTTACTTTATGTTTATTAGTCTTTGATACATGTGCTGAATCAGAAACCTAAATAAAGATAATTTTTTAAAATGTACCTCTTGAGCCTTAAGCCCTCTCTCTCTCTCTCTCTCTCTCTCTCTCTCTCTCTCTCTCTCTTCCCCCTCCCCTGTTCTTTGGGTTGGAAAACAAACATTTCCCTGTTGCTTCTGGCAGATATCCAACATAGAATCTAAACTCTAAATACTGCTTTAGAAAGTAAACTTAGGGAAGATAGGATGAAAGGAGCTGGTGCGGTTTAGTTAAAGTGCTGTAGTTTTGAAAATTCATTGAGCTGTGCACTTACGATTCATGCACTATTCTGTGCTGCATTTCTTTAAAACAGTAAACCTAGAAGATGAGATTTTGAAATAGAAAGGATAGCCAACTCTTAAAATGTTATGTTTAAACAGGCAAATATAATAGTTACGTGCCACATCAGTCAATGAGGAACTGCATATGTAAAGTGGTCCCTCAAGACTACAGTGGAACCGAAAATTCCTGTTGCCTAGTGGCATTGCAGCTGTCATTTGTCATGCCATGCATTACACACATGTATGTGGTGGTGCTGGTATAAATAAACCTGTACTACCTGTCATGCACAAATGCAGTACATGCAATTATGAACAGTGCATACAATGTGATAGATGGACTTACTGCTTTATATATTTATCATTTTCTTTAAAAATGAACTACTTATGAAAGCATACCATAGAACAGTATGCCCTGTTACCCAAGCAGCAGCCTCATGCATCTTGTGTTGAGCATCTCTGGATTGCATTAGGAGGCCACACACAGTGACAGTGTGATAAGTACACTCTGTGACATTCCCACAATCACATTGCCTATCAGTGAATTTCTCAGTGTCATCCATGTCATTCAGTGACACGACTGCAAATATTTAGGCTTTGTATGTCACAATTGGTGTGGTATTGTGCTTATTCTTAAAAGTTTAAATTATAAATATGGTTTTGCTTCCTACTTTTTAATTTTCTTTTTTGTTGATGGACCTTTATTTATTTATTGTGATGCTAAGAATTTGAACTCAGTGCCTCACATGCTAGGTGAGCACTCTACCACTGAGCCACATCTCTAGCTCTTGCTTCCTACTTTGTAGGAAGGTGATTAAGAATCAGTTCTGGGTTTGTGTACCCATTCTTTCCCTGGGCCAGTTACTTAAACTCTCTTGGGCTTAATTTCTCATCTATAAAATAACATGATTTATATGCCTTGCCAAAATGAGAAAATTGGTTTGAAAGTAGAGCACAGTCCTTTAAATAATAAAACATGGATTAGCCCCACATCCATTCATTCAGGAAGAAACACAGAATGGATATTTGGAATGATGTTTATACACACTGGGAGGTGGGGAGTATGATTTGTCAGTTGTAAGCCCATAGCAATTAGAATTCATGTTCTGGGGAGAAAATGTACTATTTAGCAGGATTCTCTCTTAGGAGTAGTCTTCAACAACTTATTTATGATACCATCTTGCAAGTTCAAACTATTTAAATCTAGGCCCTTTTCTGTATAAAAGTAAATTCAACTGTGTGAGTGTTGATTCACTTTGGAATAAGCAAGATTCCATTTTTACTGTTAATGCAGTGAATTTTTAATTTGGTCAGGCATGTGGTCAGTTGAAATGACCAAGTGACAAGAACAGTGTTTACCCATAGTAGGTAGGTTTTAGTGTAACTTAGTGATAATATTGACCAGGAGATAACCTAGGACTTATGAATTCAATCTTGACTTCATCTGCCTGCTTCGGTTTTCTATATGATGGAGATGGCTATTCTTATCTCAAGAAAACAGGATTTAACAAGGCTGGGGCTATCACTTAGTGGTACAGCACTTAACCTAGCATGCGGGAGGTCCTGAGTATGATCCTCAGCACTAATAAAAATAAATTCCTAACGCACTTTAGCAGCAAATGAGTAAAATTTAAACTGCAAGTGTGCTTTTTTTCTTTAAAGATGTGTTGTTGTTGTTGTTGAATTGAGGATAGAACTTGGGCTTTCTAGCATGGAACTACATATTCGGCCCTTTTTATTTTTTATTTTGAGACAGACTTGATAAATTGCTGAGACTGAACTTGAACTTGAAATCATCCTTCCTAAGCCTCCTGAGTCACTCTTAATATTTTTCAATGTCTGTCCACCTGGTGCTTCTAAAATTGAAATAGTTGGTTACAGCATTTTTATTTCTGTATAAAGCTTTTAAGTTAATCTGGGTCCTTGTTTTAATGTATAGGCTTGTAAATTTTTTAAAAATGTGCAAGATGTCTAATGCAGTCACATTATTTAACTTTCTCTTTAGAAATGGAGGAAGAAGTTAGTGCATGATATATTATGGTTTGTGTCTGATATGTATTTTGACATGTAACATTGAATTCCTGTCCTTTGAAATTTTCTATCTTGCACATCATCCCTAATTTTATATTGCATTGAGTGCTGTGAAATAAATATATTAGATCTTTTCCAAAAGATCCTATTTTTGAAACTACACTACAGGTTGAGTCTAGCTTATCTAAAATGCTTGGGACCAAAAGTATCTCAGGTTACTGATTAGTTCAGATTTTAGAATATTTACATATATATGTAATGAAATATCTTGGGATGGGGTTCAAGTCTAAGTACAGAGTTCTTTTATGATTCATATATGCCTTATACACATAGCCTGATGGTAATTTTATACAATATTTAAAAATTTTGTAAATGAAACAAAATGGAATTTTCTGTGGCATCATGTTGTCACTCAAAGTGTATTGGAATTTGGAACATCTCAGATTTTGGGTTTACATATTGGGGGTTCTCAACCTGTACTAATTTCATGCAATTTTCAAGATTATTAGGTACTCAAGAGGAGATTTTTAGTGATTAATGTTTTTAAAAAAGTGACCCAAGTGAAGGAGAAGATGGAATTAGTATAGCATGATATTACAACTTGTTATCAACATTCTCCACCTGTTCCAGAAGGCAAAGGGGAAGTAGGACCATAGTAGGAAAATAATAGGATGTGTAAGTGATCCAAATTGAACTCCAAAGATAAAAATATCTGAAATTTAACAAAAGTTTGTATTAAGTCCTTTGTGGATTTAGGTTTCTTCTCTTTAAATGTAGCTAAGCCATATTCCAGGGCAACTGCTTAAATTCAAATTAAGCATATTTGACCTACTTTTTATTTTTTGGGTTTTTGGTTTGTTTAAATTGACCTACTTTTCTTCCCCCAAGTAGCTTTGCCTGTTTCCACTACTGGTAAATTATTAACCTCAAGTGCATGCTACCCCAATTGGTCACTCTAACCTTGGGCATGAAGTCTGAAGATGCCAGGCAGCGATACAGTAGAAAGTGTCCTTTGAGTTCAAGTTTGATCTAAGTCCAGTCTCCTGAACTTCAGATTCTCCATCTATAAAATAGGAATGAGAATAGCGTCTTTAACATGTTAGTGTTAAAACTTTAGGGTATAAAATTCGTTGTATTCTTCACTCTTTCCAATGTCATCCATTTATTCAACAAATGCTTTGAAAACACCAATTGCATCAGCCTTTGAACACAGTACTGGGAGAGCAGCAGTGAGTGAGAAAGCTGCAGTTCTTTCTCTTCTGAGCTTACAACTTATGAACGCAGTAAGTCTTGGAATTGGGGAACCAGTGCAAGGGGACCCCAGAACACTGGGAAAAAGGAATGGTCCAAGAACTTGCAACACAATTGATTTTTGGTGAAGTCTTGAGAACAGAGAGGATTTTGAGGAGAATCTTTAGGACAGAAGGAGAGGCATAGGTGAAAACTGGAATAAGAACCTCTAATAACTGATAACTGGGTTCCCTGGAAGCAAACTCTGAGATCAGAAGTTGAGCACTGGAAGCTTACGTGTGAAGAAATAGAGAAGTGAAGCCTAAGTGAATGAGCTGGTTAGTTAACAATATCAGCAGCTTGAGCTCAACTCCAGTGGGTAGCCCCAAGAAATCACGGAGAACATACCTCAGAATCTCCCTCTGGAAGGTCAGGCTTCTGGGACTTGGATCCACCAACTCCTTTTATTCATTGGTGGAAGGTGATTCCCAGGAAGAACGAACCCCCACAGTTGGGTTTTTCCAGCTTGTGCTTAAGAGTCTTCTGGAAAAGTCTCAGGCAGCAAAGTTATGACAAGTGGCCACCCCATGCTTGATGAGGAGTGCCAACAAAGTTTATGAGTTTCCATAGTGAAATCAGATGGGCTTCAGGGATGTAACATACTCCTCAAGGTTTGCTTCAGGTGCCTGGGGGCCAAATATCTCACCATCATTTGGTTTAGCCTAAAGTGATTATGATAATTTGGAATACTTTTTAATTTAAAATGAGGTGATTTATATATTTTAAAAATCTAAACTCCTAATGTCTCTTGAAAAATAAGATGGCAGCAGGGCCACATTGCACTCGCCACTGGAGTTGACCGGTAGGTACACCTAGAAAAGCAGAGGACACCTTTCCTTCTTCAGAACTATTTGGCTCAGGACAGTTATTATGGATGACACATCAGCACCTCTGAGTTTGTGATTCCCTTGTGGAGGGTATTTGAGGAATGAGGGAATTTGATATGTCCAGCTCTAGTGTGTATGTTTGGGAAGGAGACGTAGAAATTAAAGGCCAGCTAGGAGAGAGGCTTATGCCAGAAATTCCTAGCACAAGCCTAGCTAATAAAAGGAAAGTGAAATATAGGTACATAAGGACTTGGATGATCAATCTTTCCTCCACGTTGGTGAAGAGGTGAAATAGGATTAAAATGTTCCTGGATTCTCAGTTGTGCTATCGCCAGATTTGTCCTTTATATCCTCAAATTGAATATATAGCAGGCCAAGTTGAGGATGTGCTCCTATGTAGAGATGAATCAGACAGGGATGTGATGACAGTTGTTTAAGAGTCCTGCTCTCTGAGACAATAGCCCTGATTGGTACTGCTTGCCAAATTTTGTGGTATAAATTCTCCCCACCATGACTCTTTGTGCAATAGGATACTGTTATAGTTTTTCCTCCATGCAGATATAGTACGTATAAATAAGAACACTATAATAGTAAAATAATTAGAAAGTGGGGTGCTTTGAATATTTATTACTTTTGTTTTTAACATCTTTTTATTGCAATTTTATATAATTTAATTTTAAGTGTCTATGATTAACTATTCAGCTTACAAAATTCTTAGAAATTTAACGTCAGCTCTCATGACCTTTCTGAGCCAGTTTTTAGCATGTCTCTGGGTCTGAAAGGTCAGTGGAGTCTCCTTTATCAAGTTCTCTGATACTCGCACGTCCCATTGCAAATGCAGTGGTGACAGTGGGGGAAGTGATTTATTTTGAGAAACTCAAACCCCATGCACAGCTGCAGACTGAGAGCTTGAATCTGGACATGGTGAAGGACAAGGCGGTGAATCTACTTTGGGACTCTCAAGACATTGAGGCAGCTGCTCATGTGGGAAGAAGGGTCTTGTGCCAAGTGCAGTGTTGTTGGTTAGACCTGGGCACACTCCCCTCAGGAACTTGACTATGTGCAAGTCTGAGGCAGCATGGTTTTTGCATTGTTTTCCATCCTACCCTGCCTTTAGCTTCCCTCTCCATCATCCTAAATCAGCTAGGATGAGAGGCCAGAAGTTCATTGCACAGAAGCAGGGACATTACAAGGGGGCCTGAGGAGCTCCCCTGGGTGATTGCTTTTCTCTCAGTTGTTCTTGTTCTCAGGCAGTCTAACTAAATTGGCTGCCCCTTGTTCCATTTTTCTTTGTCTATAAACTGTGTTTCATGAAGTTTAACTACCTTGTTGGAATCATATAGTTAGTGACAAGGCCAAAGAGTTTGGTTCCAGAACACATGATCTTAGCAGCTTAATGGGAAAAATATGTGGGAACGAGGTGGGTGTATCCTTTGTGAGACAGCCTAACAGACTTAAAGAATTTCAGGCAATGACCTCTGATAGCTGCCATTAAATCCCTCAGAAGCTATTGGGGATGTAGGAACAAAGAGGAAGGGGAATGATTTGGTTCAGATTGAAGGGAAGCCTGTGAACTTTGTTTGAAAGGTACCTGACTTAATTGCATGTGTATTTGGGCAGGGGAAGTATGTTTTAGCAGCAAAGAAGCTTTCTCTCTCTTTCTCTCTCTCTCTCTTTCTCTCTCTCTCTCTCTCTCTCTCTCCCTCCCTCTCTCCCCCTCTCCTTCCCTCCCCCACCCACCCTCCTTCTCTCTTTCTCTCTCTTTCAGCACCTGCATGGCCAAAGTATATCTGGATCAGAGGGAGAATGGATTGAACAGTACCCAAATTGATATTGATATTGAAAAATTGTTATTAATTTCATTGAAGAATTGTTATTAATTTCATTTTTAGCTATAATGGTATTATAATTATTTAAGGTTTTTATCCTAGGCAATGACTCTCAGTTTCTCTGAGATCTTGGGCTGCAGATCCATGAGAAGTGACAGGAACCTAGAATGAAGCTGCTGGGGAAGCTCACATCCTACATCTGGGAAAGATTTCAGGCTTCTCATGATACTTTTCTCTAGGACTTTAGGCAGATTGTGTCCCTGGGGGATCTTTCTCCTCACTCAGCAGAGCCATCAGGGAGGTGACAGGGATGCCTGGAAAGTACCAGAGTATTCTGGAAACAGGCAGAACCTTAAGCAGCAAAGATGCAGGTTTGAAATGAATCAGCTCTCGGCTGATTTATGAGAGTTCCCAAGTGTCTCTAATCTCCCTTGTTATTTATTTTAATTTTTATTGATATATAAGATACATATGGTCTATTTATTATCTGTTTAGAAAAAAATAACATTTTTAAAGAACAGTATATTTTAAAGGTTCATAAAGAATTATAGAGGCTATAATAAGGTATTTTGGTTTGCTTTAGAATAATTCATGAGGAGAATGGAGAAGAGGTTTTGAACATAGAGGAATTAGATGGGCAATATGTCAATTGTCAAAATCCGATTATACTATTTTATACTTTTGTATATGATAAAATTTTCTTTCAGGGACTGTGTGTGTGTCACCAGGGATCGAATCCAGGGGTTCTTCACCACTGAGCTACATTCTCAGCCCCTCTCTTAATTTTATTTAAAAAGAGATTCTACATTGCTGAGGCTGACTTTGAACAGGCTGTTCTGCTTTAGCATCCCAGCCGCCAGATTTTCATAGTAAGTCTTTCAGAAATGGAGAGGGTAGGTATCAAGAGTTTTTAATTATGGAAAAGAAGAAGTTAGTCTTGGAAAAGACGGTGGTACAGATGCCAGCAGAATATTCTAATTCTCTAAGAAGACAGGAGCACTTTATATACCAACCTCCAAAATGAGAAACATGGTAAAAAGTTGCCTTAAACAAAGGCAAAGTTTATGATTTTAGGAATTGTAAGCTCTGGACAACTGGATTGAAATGATTGACATTATGGTAGAGTTGAAGCCAAGAAAATGTTCTCTCATTTATTCACATTCGACACATTTCTATAGATAATAGTGATGGCATGGTGGGGGCTTCCCTTTGCTTAGGAAAGGGGTCCCACAGGCTTCTAATTTGGTTGGGATGTGTTATTGCTGTCATTATGCTTGGGGTTCACCTTGTGGAACTTTGGGACCATAAGAGCTTTAGGGTAGGGCTGGGAATATAGCTTAGTGATGGTGCTTACCCCTGCCATGTACAAGGCCCTGGCTTTACTTCCTAGAACTGAAAAAAATAAATAAATAAAAGAAGAAAGAAAAAAGAAAAAAAGGAAAGAGTTAAATTCAGTAGTCGGGGAGTCCCAAAAAGGGTATACCAATAATGAGATTTCTGAAGAAATAATCAGCATTTAACCAAGTACAGTGAGACATCAATGAATATGTCTGAACTGAAGAACTAGATTAGGGATATTAGACTTTATTTTTCTGTGGATTTTCAGTTTCGTTGTTGAAATATAAGGCTCAACTTTGGGCACTTTTTGGGCACTTTTTACATTGATGGCCTTTCTCTCTACTGGGTGTTTGTGACTCATTATGGAAGCCTTTCAGGCGTACAATGCATTGCCCCAAGCTAGGCAACATAACTGGACCTAGGTCAAGGTAATATATAAGGCAAGGTCAACCTGAGAGTGTGGCTCCAGAGTGTGTTCAGGGTCTTTTTGACCAATTTCAGACATTTGTAACAGCTTCTAACTTATTTTATCATCTGGCCCTAGGTTAGTGTGTATGAAAAGTAATACAAAATTTTGGTAACTGACCACATTGGTGTGGGCAGTATTTTTCTGATATTCTGAGTTCCTTCTCTGAGGGAATTGTCACACCTTTGGTCTTGACTGTTAAATCAGATGAACTAAAAGTAGAGCAATGTAGGGTGCAGGAAGCTTTTAGTCTTCTCTAAAATTCTCCACAAGGGCAGAATCTGTTAATCCTATTGGGTTAAAATCTAAATTAGAGCAAAGGTTTCATCAGGTTCTACAGGAGCCCAGATTTCTAGCCATTTTTCTCAGTCTGAGGAATATTTTCTTCATATTCTCTTCCCCCATTAGAAAAGAAGTCCTTAGTTTTCTTGATCCCAGAGACTCATTTAGCTCAGCTATCCAGAGTTGACTTACCCAGATGGGAAGTGTGGTAAATAGCTTGGAGGGGGAAAGGAGTGATTTTACTTGTAAAACAATTAAAAACCAAGTGCTTTTTTTCTTTATGTGACTTGCTTTCTGTGTGCGTTAGGAAAGCAGTTACTTTAATTGGTATTAAGACCTTCAATTAGTAAGTAAGTTTTATTTGCTATTCACACAAAACAAAGGTGATTCATGGTATTGGCCTTCTTTATGCTGCAGAGTTCCTTCAAAAGCTGGGCAGGTGTGGGGGGTGTGGATACTCACATATCAAACTCTGAGCCAGTTTGACTTGAAGTATTTGGTACTTATATTTTTGTTGGGTTTTGCATGATAAATGGAATCTCTATAAGTGAATCAGCTGGTCAATGCCTCTGAAGGAAAGTTCATCCTGTGAGGAGGGCATCAGCACCCATCCACACTGAACTCTCCAGTTTCATCAATTTCTGAGAGTTTCACTTCTCCAGGATTTTCCCTCTTGTCAAATCTGGCTACAGAGAGACCACAGTACACAGTTCAGTTGACACTGGATGTGACTTCTTTATCTTCCTCCCTCCCTGCCTCTTTCCCTTCCTATTTTGGCATGAAAATATATGCTTTTGCTGTAGCCATTCCTGTATATTTTGAGAGCCTGAGGTTGAGAACAGGGCATTGGGACCAGCATGCCTCATTTCAGAAACTGGCTCTGATACCTGTTTCCTTGGATAAAGTGCATAATCACTCTGAATCTATCTTTTCTTCTTCATCAAGTTGTATGAGGATAAGTGTGTCACCATATGGGAAGCTCTCGGGATGAGTTAAGTCCTCAGTATACGAGAACTGGTATTAGATAATCCTGTGTTCCATGTGTGTTAGTCAGCTTTGCATCACTGGGACCAAAATGTCTGCCAAGAACAATTTAGAAGAGGGAAAGTTTATTTTGGCTCATGGTTTCAGAGGTGTAGTTCATGGTCAGCCAACTTCGTTGTCCTGGGTGCAAGGTGAGGCAGAACATCATGGTAGAAGGGCACAGTGGAGGAAAATTGGGAAGATGCACCCTTCCAGGGCACGTCCCCAGTTACCTACCTCCTCTATCCATGCCACACAGCCTATGTTTACCACTCAGTCAGTCCATCCAAACTCAGATGGCCTGATTAGGTTACAACTTTCACAGTCCAATCATTTTACCTCTCAACATTCCTGCATTCACCTACTAACTTTAGGGGAACACCTTATATCCAAGTAATAGAATATAGTTTTCCCTCAAGATTGCCATAATATTAATTTCAGATAGTAGACATCAACATAGCTTGTCATATCTCCATCTTCCTTTTTCAATGTTCATTTTCTGAAAATGCAAAAAAAAAAAATGGCATTCTTCAAAACTGACTTAATTTTCCTGGAAGCAGTGGTGTGCAAATGCTACATCTAAAAGATGGAATATCACCTTTCCAAATTTTTCTGAGTTTGATATAATCTCCTTTGGAGTGCTTTGATTTGTTAAGAATTGCTGATGCATTTTACACTTATCAAGTTCCCACCTTGGAAATGCGATAACATATCTGTCAGATCCAAAATTATTTGCCCATGCAATCCATAAGAGTGGATCTTAAATCATCCACAAGAGTTCTCCCCAACTTGCACTGAAATGATAACTGGGCTAAAATTGAGCCAGGCAGGGCAACAGCTTTAGATGACTCTTCTTCATCACTTCCTCTCCAGTACCCCAGCCATCACAAACACATTCTCATCTCTTTAAAAATATTGAGCTGATTAAAGACAGGAAGTTACTTTCTTGATAAATACTATTACCAGGGCTGGGGATGTGGTTCAGTGGTAGAGCGCTTGCCCAGCATGTGTGAGACACTGGGTTCATTTCTCAGCACCACATAAAAATGAATAAAAGGTCTAAAAAATTTTTAAAAAATAATTTCCGAAGGGCAGTCCTTCGCTTTGCATAAATGTTTCTGCAATACTCTGTCTCCCTTCCTAAAGAAAAGTTCAATTACATGGAATCCTGTGTATTCTGCTAAGAAAATATGAAGAAACCTCCCCCAACTTCAGCACTGAGTCGAGGTTTTTTACACATACTGGGCAAGTGCTTTATCAGTGAGCTACATCCCCAGTCCTTTCTCATTTTCTTACTTATGTTCCACCAATTCCTTCACTCAACACACATCTTTCAAACTCAGTTCTGCTTAATAACAAAACCCAAAACCAACTTCTTTTTAAAATTTTTGATTAGAACTTTATAGTTATACATAGTAATTGGGTTCATCCCAACAAACTCATACATGCATGGAAATCGATTTCAGTTTATGATCCCCCACTTTCCCCTCCAGTCCTCCTCTACCTCTCCTACCTCTAGGCTACTATATTTCCTTTTGTTCATCTATTAATTTATATTTGTTTGATTACTTGTGTAATCTTACCCTTCCTTCCCGCTTTCCTTTATTTTACTCTAGTTTTCACATGCAAGAGAACATTTGACCTTTGAATTTGAGTTTGGCTAATTTCACTAAGCACGATATTTTCCATTTCCATTCTTCTACTGGCAAAAGCCATAATTACATTCTCTTTAATGGCTGAATAGAACTCAACTGTGTGTGTTCGTATATACATATCACAATTTCTTATTCCATTCATCTATTAATGGGCATCTGGGTTGATTCCACAATTTAGCTATTGTAAATTGCATAGCTAAAACACTGATGTGGCTGTGTTGCAGTGGTATGCTGATTCTAGATCTTTTGGGAAAATACCCAGGAGTGGAAGAGTTGGATGAAACCAACTTCTTTAAAACAGCTTGAATGGATAACTCCATGCAATGTCCTTCCTTCCTTGTTCTTTCTTTTCATTGTTTTTTTCTTTATTTGTACTGGGGATTGAACCCAGAGGGTTTTACCACGGAGTCACATCTCTAGCCCTTTTTATTTTAATTTGAGTCAGGGTCTCATTAAGTTGCTTAGGGCCTCACTTAGTTGCTGAGGCTGGTCTTGAATTTGCAGTCACCCTGCCTCGGCCTCCCAAGTCTCTAGGATTACAGGTTTGCACCATTGCGCCTGGCTCCATGCAATGCTTTTTCATTTCTGATATTCAATGGCAGTTTTTAACTACAACTGTTTTTGAAATTTAATAAAAGTGAGAGATCTGCCTCTGGCAATAAAAATGGGCATTAGAGTGAAGTGTTAGAGGTAAAAATGGGTGTTACAGGTGAATGGATATTTGCGTTTATTCACATCTCAAGACCTTGCCTGCTGATTGACCTATAGGTAGCATTTGGTTTGTGAAAATATACATTATGTTTGCATAGTGACAGATTCACCTGGCAACACATTTCACATATTGTCATTAATGCACAACTGTACATACATTCAGTAGAGAGTCGAGATTTCTAAAGTGATCACTGTTAAAAATTTTTAAAAAATGAAAGGTGCTCTCATATCGTATCATTGAAAATGGTTTAATTTGAAAAAATGAAGAGTTTTCAGACCTGTGCTATGGCAACAGGCAAGTGGAGCTTAAGAATGAAGCAATTTTAACATTCCATTCAAGACATATGATACACCTTAATGTAGTTCAATAACGTTTGTCTAAGTATCAATTTTCTTTTTAACACTTATGACAGAGCCAGTGTTTACTGTCATTTAGGTCTAAAGACACATTATTAGTGATCTGAACAATCCGAAGTCAATTGAGGGGAGGGGAAAGGGAGGAGATAAGAGTGTTGACATTTTTTTGAAATGTAGTTTTTCAAAAGAAGTCACTGCAGATCAGAAGCCAGGTCATGATAATACCCCTGTTTCTACCATGTCAGTTTTACAGGTTCCCTGTTATGAATGGCACCAACTCCAGGTCCACTCCCCTCTCCCACACATAACTATAATTTGCCAGGAATAATTTAAGGATCTTGCAGGGAGGGGGACTAATGAGCTAACAGGTAAACAAATTTAAAATTGTTAATATACATTTGAAAATCCATTTGTTGATATATTTTGAAAACAGGAGAGTGAAATAAGGCAAAATGTATATATTTGAAAATAAATTTAGTTATCTACAGAAAAGGACTGATCAGAAGATCAGAGGGTAGCATAATCATTGTTTTCAGTATTAAGGGTATTTTTGCAGGTTGGCGGTGGAACTCAGAGCACTTATCATTAGGGCCTATTGATTATGGAGGAGCTGGTCCCCTCCTGGTGGCTTATTTGAGCTGCTGTATAGGATATTTTTGTCATAATTTACTCCACCTGTGTCTGTCAATTCCTTTCCACTTGCCTCCTCCATGTCATTCTGGCTCATGTTTCTTCATAAAGCTCTAATCCAGTTATTAATAACAGCCCAGTGAGCTCCTGATCTACCAAGAGCATATTGTGTTTTTCACCAGAAAGAGATTATTCCCTTGACTTTGGACTTTTCTTATTGAACCCCTGAACAGTAAGTGCTGTTTTTTTTTGTTTGTTTGTTTGTTTTGTTTTGTTTTGTTTTTAAACTATAGCATTTTAAATATTGGTGCAGGAGGGAAATTAAGGGGTATTCTTGTTTGCTCCTGGTAGAAGAATATAGTAGGGTAAAACTAAGATTCACAAAGCCCCTTTCCATTTCCTGCATGTAACACCTCTGCAAGTTTTATAAGGTGGATTATGAGAGATACTAATTAATTAGAATCCCATGCCTTTCATTTCCTTTCTAGCTAAATAAAAGCAGGAGGAGAAGCAAGGGATTAATAATACTATATATAAATTACTTGACTAAGCCCTGTGGCAGGCTTGGTACTCCTATCTCCTTGTGTTTTCTCTCCAAACAGAATTTCAGTGATGTCAAAAATTAGTTTCACATTTGAAAAGTAACATGCAGGGAAGTTGGATGGGAGACATGGGCCCTTGTTTTTCCATGTTCCAGGTTTGGGTCAGAGAGGGTGCCACCTCATTGCATGGGTCCATTTTTTTTTTTTTTTTTTTTTTTTTTGCTTTTTAGCCTAAGGCTTTGTGTCTGCAGCCTTCTTTTGTAATGACTGCTTCTGAGAGTCCTGCAAGACAGGTCACTGTGCTTGCTTTCTAGAAAGGGAGGGTCCTGAAATCCAGAAAGGCAGATGCCTTGCTTGCTCCTTGTGAGCAGAGCTGAAACCTGACACTCCAGTCCTTCTGCAGGACCACAGACTAGCATAGCTTTCTACTTTGCTTATACATGTTCAGTTCCTAAACAAGTGCATCAGACTTCCAGATAGAATGTATAAGGGAAGTATTATAATGACTTGGAAAGGGGCAGATATGTGGTGCCTGGTTTGGAACACTTACAAGTTGTGCAACTGCAAGTAGGAACTCAATCACTCCCAGCTTCAGTTTCCTCCTTTGTGAAATGGGAATCATAACCTGTTTTACTGGGTTGTCCAGTTTACTCATAATGTACCTCAGTGGCCAAGTATAGTGACAGCTCTCTTAAAGTTCTTTATAGAATCCTCCTTCAAAATTTTCTTAACTCTTCCTAATCATCTCTCATTTGTTTCATATTCAAAACCATAAGCCATGCAATGCAGAGGATGGGTGGATGGAAGGTGGGATATTAGCAGCTCAGGACATTACAACTACAGTTAAGATCAATGATGATGGGAAGCTCCAGGAAACTTTCAGAACATAAGCCATTGCTTTTCATAAACTTACCAGCTCTGTTCTAATCAGCATTCTAAAGTTTTTCTTTTAGTTGCAGTACTTCTATGGTTCCAAAGAATTGGTTCCCACCTTGCCACATTTTATTCCATTCTGTGTTTGACTAGGACAGAAAGCAAAGTTTGTCTCTGAGGTGCCTACTTCCCACAGGTTACCCTGTAACTCAGGAGATATGATAAGATTTGTGTATTCCTATAAGCTTTCATTCTGCAAAGATGCACTTAATTCCTGCTGGGTGAAAGATATAGAATTAGGCCAGGAAGGGCCTCCTAAACCTTTTAATGTGGAGAAAGAAGCCATTTTACAGATAACTCTGGAAAGAGCCAGATTGGTCTTCCTCAGAGTTCAGTTCCTTTTAGGGCCTCTCCTTGGGTGTCATCTTCTATCTAAGGACATTGTGAGGCATAAATACCTGAATGTCACACCTCATCCCCCCTGCCAAAAAGAAAAATAGTGATCGAACACTCACTTTGTTGTAGGCCTTGCGCTAAATGCTTCAGAGATCACTTCTTTTCTAAAGGAGGTCACAGTCTTTGATTAAAACTTGAAATTGTGTTCTTCAATTTATCCAACTACTTTCTCAACTAAACTTGACTCAAGATAAAATCCAGCTGGTTTGAGAAATCACTTCTGCACCTAAAAAGCATTAAAAGATGGCAGCAGTGAATGTCTATAGAGGGGTGCGGGTTGCAGGCCCAGTATGCAGTTGAAGAGGCTTTCCCAAATGATTTTGGGAACTCACACAAATTCGGAGATTCTCTACTCTATGTTCCTTAACCCCAAACCTGGGATGACACTTCTTTGGGTAGCTGAGTTCTGCAGATGAAACCTTCACCAATCTAACAAATAATCCCCCTCATTCCTGTTTCTGATTTTTTTTTTTAATTTTTAAAAATTCATTTTTATTGTGAACAAATGGGATACATCTTGTTCCTCTATTTGCACATGAAGTAGAGGCATACCATTTGTGTAATCATACATTTACCTAGGGTAATAGTTTTTGATTCATTCTGTTATTCCCCCCCCATCCCTCCCATCCCTCTTATCCCTCTATAGAGTCCCTCCTTCCTCCATTCTTAAAAATATGGAACACTTCACGAATTTGTGTGTCATCCTTGCGCAGGGGCCATGCTAATCTTCTCTGTATTGTTCCAATTTTAGTATATGTGCTGCCGAAGCGAGCACCCTATTTCGGTTTCTTTAAACCTCTTCAAGGACAGCTTTGTTTGGTGCTTCTGTGTTGGGGCTCTGTCAGGAAACTGCTGGTCCCCAGCCAGGACTCTGGGCATTTCGTCTGGCTTTATACAGCTGTGATTCATGAGATGGTTGGGAAAATTGCAGGGATAAGGTTGATAACATTGTGATTTTTTTGATACCAGAATATTTCTACATGTCAAGGTCCTATAACTGAGTAATTTATGCATTTTAAGGGCAATATACAATCTGTTTCTAGTGGGAATATGACAGATGGAAATCTCAGCCTTCAGGACTCCTGGTTGTGGATGATTAAAGGGACACTTTTGTTCATGTATGGAAGAGAGTTCATTTTAGGTCCAGGGCATTGACATGAAACATATCAAGCATGGCCATAGATGGCTTGGGAAAGCCAAAACCGATAGGTTTTGTCAAGGAAGGAAAAGTATGAGAGGTGCAGTCTGAGAGGGGAGAAACAGTGGTTCCGGTCCTGCCTCCCCCTGGAGCCTATAGGCAACCAGGGAAACTTCACAAGTGGATCTAGGCAGGACAGGGCTCTGCTGCTCAATTTCCAGACTTTCCCTGTCTTAAGGGCTATTGGTCCCCACTCATCAGTCTGAGTTGCTCCATCCCTCTTCATCATAGTTGCCTGCAGGGAAAGGGCCATGCTTCTGACTCTGCTGCTTCATCAAAGCATTGTTTGTGGGGTGGCAGGCAGCATGCTGGGCCCTTGACTTCTTACCAGTGCTGTGATACTATGGCTGGGGCTATGGGTTTTGGATATAAATGCACCTCCATCCAAATTCTTGGTCACCTCTTGCTAAGTGTGTCATAGCATATTTGGATAGATTGGCTAACTCTCTGGGCTTAGGTCTTTTGACTAAGGAAGCAGTAGTATTAATATTCCACCTCATGAAGTTTTATGAGATGAAAATCAAAGTGTGTGTGCGCTTAACTTTAGTTTTGAATTAAATCCTTTCAGATCCATGCAAGACAGATGTTATATCTCTGCTGTCTGGATGAAGTAGCATCTGAGGTTAAGTGCCTGGTCCAGGGCTGCAGAGCTAACAGTGCCAGAGCCAGGATCTAAAACCAGTTCCATATGGCTCCAAACCCTATATTCTCTCCTCATCCTACCTTGATGACTGACCATCTGTGACAAAACACATGTTTTTGTTTTCAGTCGAAGTTTATTTTGACAAGGTTTTTCCTTGTGACCTTGACCTGCCAATTTAGCTGGTTTTTGTTTGTGATTTACTTTATTCTGGAATTTCTGGTCTTACATTGACTGGAATCAGTGATGTTGTGAGATGGAGAAGGTAGACCCTTTCCAAATAACCAAGTCTGATGAAACACACGTATATAATTTATCATGAATGTAAATATTTGCCAATACTTGTATGGTGCTCTTTGTGACCTCATACAAGTCTGTATACATCTCTGGGTCTCATTTGCCAAAGGAGAAGTTTATGAAAGATCAAATGTCATTTCTGTTGCCAACATTTCTTTTTTTTTTAACTTCAAATTTTTCACTACTATGGTTCCTCTTAACTGGAGTGAGGAAAATCACCTTGAAATCATGTTCTAATCAGGAAACAAAGTAGGACAATCAGGGTTGTCATTTGAAATCCATATGCTGTTTATTTATTCTCATTAGCCTTCTCCCATATGAGGCTCATGGCAATGATAAGTAAATTTCTCTGATATGTATTAAAATTTTATTTCTGATATAATTCAGCTTTGGGCAGAATTTAATGGTGATTTGATTAGTTGAGAAAATGAAACTTGAACTAAATGTCAGAAACTTATAGAACACTCAAAATCTATTTACTGTTGAATATGTACATTTTTCAATGAATTCCTGACTCACATAAATTTAAGGTGCTTAGTGAGGGGACATCTCCACTATACCATAGGAGCAGTGGCCCTTCCAGAAGGACACTCCTGTCCTGGATCTCTGCAGGTCCTCTGCCACATTGTTGTTGCCTCCCAACAACTTGACTTAGTTCCCTAATTCCAAGCAAAAAACAAGAAAAGCAATAGCATCAACATAATTTTCATATGATTTCTCAAGTTTCAGACAGCCTTATTAAACATAATCTTTATGGGAAAGGGAGACATTTTTCAAATTGAGATAAGATGAAAGCACTTCACATTGGGATTTTATCTTTAAAATTCTTTTCCAGGGAAAGTGGTCTTTATATACATATTTTTCTTCTTGTGATTGTCATTTGAACAAAATGAACTTTCAGTCTTCCAAGACAGCTTCTACTTTAAGTGCAGTTCATAAGTTGGCACTAGTCGAGAAGTATTTATTGCCAGAGATCATAAAGTACTAGGATTCAGGATGGATAAGACTGTCCCCAACTTCTAGAAAGACAGAAACTATCTATGGTGTGGTGCATGGCAATGGAGACAACACAGTGGAGCGACTGGCCATTTGTTATAGAAAAGTGGGAAATAAATTCTGAAGTGGTCACAATGGATCCCAGAGGAAGTAACACTGAGTCTCAAAAGATGAGTAGAAGTTTAACAGATCTGTGTGCTTAGGTGCTAAAAGAGCTTGAGAATGATTCATTCAAGGGGTACCGTTTAGCAGGTAGCATGGTAGAGTATAATTTACAATATTACCATTGATTAGTAATTGCTTGCTTTCTAGGCACAAGTATTATCTCATTTAATTCTTCCACTATCCTATGAAATAGGACCTTTTATCATCCTCAGTTTAGAGAAGTTCTAACTAAGGCACAGAGTGTTAATGTAACTTGCCCAAGGTCTCATGATAAGTGGCAGACCTGAGATTCAAACCTTGGTTTGATTCAAGATCCTTTCTCAACTACCAGGTCCTGGGAGCATTCTTGTGTCTAGTTAATGTTAAGAGGGTTAAGGAGAGAAACTTGTCAAGTATAAGGTTACCAATGGTTAGAAACAAGAACAAAAACATCATATCAATAATAAATAAAAATAAATTAGATAATATAAATAGACAATAAGAAACTGTACTTTTAGTTAATCATGTTGCTAGATAGTCAACTTGTAGTTGTAGTCTGGGGAATGTCCTGTGGACAATAGGCAGACTGTTTCCATGTGAATAAATTAATGGCTCACTGTTGTAAAGACATCTGTCAAATTCTGAAGCCTCTGGGTACAGAGAGGTCATTGTTTGATGATCCACCATTTTTCAACAAGCAGTTCACATTTATAGAAAATAGCCAGGACCAACGAAGAAGAGTGGCTATTAATTATGTGGATAGTTCCTTTCCAGTATGATCAATTTCCATTGTATTATAGTTTCTTTACTTTATACAAAAGTACTTAAACTGTGTGTATTCTTTTGTGACTTGCTTTTAAAAAACCCAATAATAAGTTTGTAAGATTTCTGTTTTGTAACCATAGTTTAATTTTCATTACTGGTAATATTTCATTGTGCGACTATGCTGCAATTTATCTACGTACTAATGGGCACTTGGGTTGTTTCCAAGTTGAAGATATTATGAATGATGTTTGGATGTGTGTCCTGGTACAGACAGCCTGATGCTTCTTTAGGGGTAGTACTGAGCAGTATAATGGGTGGCCATAAGTATGAGTTGTAATCATATTTAAATATTTTCTAAGTAGTATTTCCATGATTTTATTTGATAATAACCATCAAATGGACAATGATATTCTATTGAAGTCATAGTTTATTTAGCCATCTCCCTTATTATTGCTTTTAATTTTTTTCCTATAATGAAAATGACACTGTGGATATGATTGATGGATAAGATGTATGTGTTTACCTTGTGAAAATCTTGTTTATGATTTATTCACTTATGACTTATTATTCTTTCAATTATGATTTACCTATGTTTCTATGTGTATAATATACAGATTAAGCATCCCTAATCCAAAAATCTCAAATTCAAAATGGTACAAAGAGTGAAACTTTTTGAACACCAACAATAGAACATTCCACACTTGACCTCATGCGATGGGCTACAGTCAAATCACAGGTGCATTAAAAATATTGCACAAAATTACATTTTAGGCTATGAAACAAGTGAATTTCTAGTTTAGACTTGGATCCCATCCGTGTTGTGGGGTGTAACTTAAGAACAGACCGATCACCACTGAGAAGTCCAAATTTGAGTCTTCATTGGCCTGTCAACTGACAACACCCAAAATGGCTAGAACAACCCCGTGCGTGGGGTTGCAGGGGTTTTTATACCAGCAGTCAGTATACCAATCATGATTTAAAACTACAAACTAACATCATGAGATCTAAAATCATAAACAGAAGGGGAAGTGGGTCGAAATGACCTTAGTTGGGTACAAGTTAAAGAATGGATAGTAACATCTAGACAATCATTGCTGATAAGGTACATTGTCCAAGAAAAAAGAGAACAATTTTACATTATATAAGAATTGCCATTTTGTGTTGCCAAACATACTATGTTAAGCAACTGTTGATGGGTACAGAGGTGGGGTGTTCCCATGGGAGAAGCATTTCCTATATAACATGGAATCTCAGGGTAAAATGGAGTCTGTTTAGTCATTGCCCATGTAGACTGGCCTATAACATTTCCATGGAGTCAAATATGTCAACCTGTCACAATCCCTAAGATATATCATTCTGTATATACAACAATTACAAAATCTGGGGAATTCAGAAATCTGAAACACTTCTGGTGTCAATCATTTGGGATCAGGAATATTCAATCTATACTTCAATTGATTAAAAAAAAAGGAGTCTTACCTGTGGTGTCAGGGCAAGGCAAAAAGACTGCAGTGAAGGCTTTTGAGTGTAACATCTTTATATTTAAGGCATGCCATTCATGTTGCCAGCTCAGTTTAAGCTTCTTTGACTCTGTTCAAGATAGAAATGATGAAGAGGGAAGCGACACCATGGGAATGCGGCTTCACTGACACACAGGGAGTAGCACAGGGGTTAGGGTTCCCAGTTGGACTCTGTGTGGAAGTGAGGGGTGGGCTTTCACAGACAGAAAGGTGGGCTCCTGCAGGCACATGTCTTGTCAGTTCTTGGTTCTCAGCACTGGGAGCAGCGCTTGACACTGGGATCTGCTCCTGTGCCCTGGGACGTCTGCACTAGGCTGGGAAAAGATGGTGGGGATACTCACAACCCCCACCCCAGGAAGGTCATATAGAGGTCAAGTTCAGGCATATTGCTCTTGTGGGGTTGTGGGAAAGCTTGGATAAGGAGTCAATAGCTCCTAAACTTGGTCACTGATGGAAACATACTTTTTGAAAGAAGCTTGTTGTTAGGCAGGATAACCTGGTTGGGGAGTGGGGCCCTCCCAGCACTGTCTCAATTCACATAGATTATCCAAAGGAGAATTACATGGTTGAAGAATATAGGAGTCATATTTTAAAGGCTATCGTTGTTGTTATAAACCCACTCTTCCATTTTTTTTAATTTCTGAAAGTGATACAAAATTCCAAAACTTATAATACTTAAAAATCAGACATACAATCTCTTGAGTTATTCTCTTACATACAGAAGTTTTTGTTTTGTTTTGTTTTTGGTGTTGTTTTACCATGAAGATATTAAAGCATCTGTTTTAAATATTGTTTAGGAAATTTTTTCTTTAAAAATTATGAATGTTTGCCCTGCCATGAAAACTCTAGAAGTCAGTTGAGTTTTTCTATTAAATGTTCAGGTTTTAGTCATACATTCTGATCAAATGAAATTAAAATGTCACATATTTCCAAAGCCCATTCTTCAACATCTCCTTCCTGTCTACTATTGAAAGTTATTTTAGAGTTTCTGTAGGCGGGCTCCCCACCCCTCTTCTACCTCCACTACTTCCACTACCTCAAGGTCCAATTAAACCTTTTAATGTGCTTTGACACAGGAACCAAGGTTGCTAGGAGACCACCTGTGCTGAATGCACTTGGTCTAGCAAGAGCAGATCGAGGAGAAAAATAGATCCAAAAACCCAAGAAGCTGTTTACCTACCACTACCTGGGATTAATTCAGGTGAGTTTAATTCAGAGATATGGAGAAAATGAAACATTTGATGTCCCTTCAGTGACCAAAACATGAGGGAGGAGTAGGAAAGGTCAAGGAAATGAGAACTTTTTTTTGTTGTTGTTTTAATTCTGGGCTGGTGGCGTGGCTCAGTGTTAGAGCACTTGCCCAGCACATGTGAGGCCCTGGGCGTGATCCCAAGCAGTAGGGGAAAAAAATGTTTTGTCATTACCTACTTTTCCCCATGTTTTTAAATCCTCATTTCCTGGTAATATCAACTGTACGGGATAGAGGAATGGCAACTTCATGAATGCCAATAAAATGGTTAAGTGATAAAGGACTGAAGATCTTTTATAAGCAAACTGCTGATGGTGTGAAAAGAGCTATTTCTCATTTTTAGAAAGAAAGGGAAATTTGGCATTTGGCATATAGACCACCCTGTGATGGCTATGACATGGTGAAAATAAGTTGGGGAAAAATATTTTAGTTCATTGGTTACAAATAAATATGAAGTATTCCCTAGAAGACATATCTTCATTACTGTATTTTAATGATGCAAATATTAGATTGAGTGAAAAGAATCAAGATGATGAATGTGTTCACTTGTGGATACTTTCTCTTTTTTCCCCTAGCAAGCAGGAATATTCTGAATATGACTGGAAAAGGCTGGATATTAATTTCTACTACTACCCCCCAAAGTCTGGAAGATGAAATTTTGGGAAGACTTCTAAAAATTTTATTTGTTTTATTTGTTGATTTAATGTCTATTATGTATGTTGTTATAACTTCATAGAAAGCTGACTGTGCATTTCAAATTAAATTCCAGTGAATAAAGATTTGTATTTTAATATGTGGAGTGATTTTTAATTTGATGATATCACCAATTCATTTTAGAGGCCAAGAAAGCATTAAAATAGGAGCTGAAGAAATGGCTCCTTTTGGAGAGCGCTCGCCTTTCATGCCGAAGGACACCGGTTCAAATCCCCTGCCGGGGGAAAAAAAAAAAACTACAAAAAAAAAAAAGAAAGCATTAAAATAAAAACAACATTGTGCATTCTTTAGTACTTTATGGTTAATAAAAAAAGTTCACAAAACTTGAAATGGAAGGTTCTTCCCCCAAAATCAACACCACTGAGTTATAAAACTTCTTCATTTTTAAACATTGTTTTTATTTGGTATATTGACTGAAATTTGTAGGTGATATTATAAGTGAAGTTGATTTTTAAGGATCTATGCCTACGTGAAATTTTATATATTTCTATTTTAATGTACCACACATAACATCCCAGAAGCACAATTTTGACATACAAAATGATAGCTTATGTTCATTTTCTTATATTCTTGCTTCATTAGTTTGTAGGTAGATTGCTTTTCTTAAACTTGGGCAATTAAATAAGAACAATATTTCTACTAAGAAACACTTAAGAGTTAGGAATGGAAATATTTAAAACAGATTCTTTCAGGAAAACAGGATTTATAAGCAAAGAAGGGATAATAGGGGATGACTTGTGTTGGTTTCCTTTTGGGGACAAAATGTTCATTATATGCCATTTAATGGGCATACAGTAAACCTAGGAGACAGGAGTGGGTTGTCCCCATTTTACCAGTGAAGAAACCAAATCTCAGAGGGATTATGCCAGACTGAGGCCGTAACCAGGAAGTGGAAGAACTAGGTCTTGAGTCTTCCCAATTTATAGTTCCCTCTAGAGGAAACCAGTAACATGTTACTAAGATACTATAGTTAAAATTTGTAAAATTCAACCTTTTTATTATTAATATGCTCCATTTATGTCCTTATTACTGTATTTAGTATTGCCCACAATTATTTTCTTATTTCACATTTAAAAACATTTTATCAAGAGGAAAGATTAAGGTCCAGGGCCGTAGCTCAGTGGTAGAGCACTTGCCTAGCATGAAACAAGTGCTGGGTTCCACGCCCATCATTGAAAAAACAGTTTATTTTTTTCTCATGCCTAACCTAAAAATTTACTCTATTGCCTTATTTTCTTAATTCCCTAAGTGTTAGACTGTAACTGTTGGATTGCTTTTTAAGCTTTTGAAAAACAAGTTCTCTCTGTCCTTTAGACCTTTTTTATTTTTCCTTTCTCCTTTTTTTTTTTTTTTTTTTTTTTGGTGGTCCCAGGGCTCATTCTAACCCCTTTCCTTCTTATTATATTTTTAAGAAAAAATATTTGCTATGTATTTGACAGAGAAAGAAAAAAAGGGTAATTTCTTGCATATTGAAAGAGTTATTAAAATTCAGTAAGAAAAAGAAATAGAAAAAGAGTAGTTCACAGAACTAAAATGCAAATCACAAATAAACATATAAATACATACTCAACCTCACTTATAATTAAAGAAATGCACTCTTGCTAAATTGCTCAGTATGGCCTCAGCCTCCCTATTTGCTGGAATTACTAGTGTGTGCTGTTGCATCCCACTCACTTTTTGAGTTTTTATATTGGATACACACACCTAACAAAATTCTGATTTCTTCCATGTGATGACTGTCTTCTCAGATTTGGCCTCATCATTAATGCAAGGTTTCATGAGGATCTAATGAAGTATGGAAGGAACTGGACCTTTGAGACATGTTCCTTAACTGGTTCTTACCTAACTTTTCAGTGGTGCTGGATATTAAACGTATTCCAAACAGAGACAAACTGAGCATTAATCAAAAATTATAACAGCACTCATTAATTTGTGAAGCACTTAGTGACAAAGGTTGTAAATGGTTTAATGTTTTAGGTGTCCACCTGATTTAAATGACAGACATACAATAACATGAAGTCATGTAACAATCTAGTAAGAGTGGACATTTCCTAACCCTGGAGCATGGTGGGTTGAACTGAGGGCACCATTTGAGAGAAGCTCTTAAATGTGTGTTATTTATGTGACCACTTACATCCCAGTTGTTCTGGGTTGTTCTCTGCATGACAGTTTGCTGATCTCACTGGGACCAGTCCTATTAACTGGGCAAACTGAGGGCAAGATGTCATGTGGGCCAGTCTAAGACCAGCAATGAGTGCAGACTTATTTATAAACCCACGGGAGAGGCCCTTGGACATGTCCTGCCATTTGACCTGGGAACAGGGTGAGGGAAGATTAGTCTGAAAGCACGGGAAGTCCTTAGTGGCCAACTGTGTTTCCAGTATGAACCATTGCCCTTTCGGCCAGGAGGTGGCTATAAACTGATCTGCAGGGTGTCAGTGCCCGTGGACTCCTAGAAAAGGTGTGATCTCAAGGCACAGAGATTGACCTTTCAGCTGTTGTTTATGGAAGTTGATTATGACTTGTACCATGGAGACCATTTACTCAAAAATATTTGTCAAGCACCCACTGCCTGTCCAGAAGTGTTGTAGGTTCAGGTCTATATTGGAGAACAAGAGCGGTAGGGTCTCTGTCATCATGAACTTGCTTTCTGGTGAAGGAAATAGACAAAACATTGATAAACACATGAGAATTTCATGTGCTACGAGAAAATAAAACAGTAATTGGGGAGAAGGTATGTGATTTTGAATCTCCTGGGCAGAGAACTGGAAGATGAGTGAGGACTCAAAGAGAATAATAGGTACAAAGGGCACAAGGTAGGTCAAACTCATCCAAACACGTTAGGAAGACCTGTGTGGTCATAGCTCAGTGAACAAATGGGAAGATAAATTTTCAGGATTCCAGCTTCTGTGTAAGTTCTTTGACATTTGTCCCACCACTAAGTTAGGATACTTCTCCATGGAAAAAGTCAGAGCAAACATGAGACTCTCTGTGGTGTTGTCTGTCTTTTGTGCTGGCACATCACAAATCACATTGAATAATGAACTCTCTAAGGGTTGCAGTTTTTACATGGTTACCCTAAGTTGATCATGTCTGGCCCTTAACTTGGCAAAATGCTAGGCAGCTCAATTATTCTGGTAAAAGAATTTTTAAAAATTGTTTTAGGATAGCTTTTTTAAAAACACCAGTGAAGCTAAAATCACATCTGCTGTATTTTTTAAAATATTAGCTTTATTGAGATTAATTCATATATTCATATACCATTTGATTTTGATCAACATGCAACTTACATGCAATTTAAAGTGTATAGTTCATTGATTTTTGGTAGAGTTGTACAGCCATCACCATAATCAATTGGAGAATATTTTCATTATCATAAACAGGAACTCTGCACACACTAATACCAATCAGGAGTTATTCCCTATTCCTTCAGCCTGTCCTGCTCTCCAGCCCTACACAACCACTAACCTACTTTCTATTTACAGCTTTGCCTGATTCTTGACATTTCAGAAAAATGGAATTATAAGACAATAAGCCTTTTTTGTCTGGCTTCTTTCACTTAGCCATAACATTTTTAAAGTCCATTTTGTAGGATGTATCAGAAACTTTATGTTAGAAAATATTCATTATATGGACTTACCACATTTTCTTTGTTCATTCATCAGTAGTGGACATTTGGGTTGTCCTGTTTTTTTGCTATTCTGAATAATGCTACTATGTACATTCATATATGACTTTTTTGTGGCAACATGTTTCATTTCTCATGATTATATACTTAGCAATAGAGTCACTGCATCATGTTATAACACTACTTTTAACCTTTTGAGGGATTTCTGGATTATTTTATAAAGTGGCTGCACCATATCTATGGCGTCTGAAATATTTTCTACTTATTTTTATGGGGAAAAGACACTTTTAGACACCTTGCTAGTTCTTAGGATTTCAAATATTAAATCATTGGATTACAAAATAAAGGCTAAAGATTAAAGCATTTCCCTCTTCACTCTTAATTTGGTTTGAATTTTAAATCTTTCACCTAGTTTTTTTAAACCTCTATTTTTAGGACATTTAGCAATCATTGTTTTTTATTTGGATTTCTTATTATTAATTTTAAGTTAAGAATTTAATTATATAAGAAATTCCTCATATTTTCTTTAAGTACCTTAGGTCAGGTGATGATCAAAATTGACATGAGATACTTTTTCATTGATGACGATTAGAGGCAATTGCCTAATAATCAGTGAGTTTTTAGTGTATGTCTGGCATGTCGGAGGTGCTGGCTACTTTACTTCTGTACTTTAAGAAGTTCACTTTATTAGTTGTATGTATATTACAGACAATTCCTATGGCTCATTTTCTATAAGTAGACCCTGGGCATATTGAGTTTGTGGCTTTGGATATTCATTAGCTACAGACTTATTTTAAAATACACCATTGGAGCCACACTTAGTCAAATTTATTGCAGATTATAGTTCTCAGCACTGCAGGGATTTTATTGATATTTCTTTTCCCATCTCATAGCAATGTTCATTTCTTGATTTATTTGGTAGTATATTATAATCTTTATTTGGTGGTATATTATAACAATTGGCTAAAAAATATATTGAAAAACAATCCTGACCAGCCAAAGAGAAGTTGAACCAGTAGCCTTCCAAGAATTACATCTAAGTCAGAATTCAACCCTAGAGTTAAGACCATAGCTGACAGGAGATGTAGAGAGTTGTAAAAAAATTGGTGTGATGTGGAATGAGGTTGATGCCTGAGGAATAATGAAAGTCTACTTGATTAAAAGGTTGATTTTCAGATTTTGTTCATTTTTGGACTTTGTTGATTTTCTGAACTGTTTACTCATACATGCTATCACTATAAAAACTTCTTGAATGAATTTCAATAACTGGTTTTTATGCTATACCTTAATGGATAGTATATATGGCATCCATTCTGGTCACCGTAAATTTGTTAATGGACAGCACATGTCCTCTTTTAGCTAGGAACAGGAGAGGTGGGGTCAGAACCTTAGTTTTATGAGGTTATTTGTTACACCCAGGAAGGCTCATATTACATGTACTATGTATAAGCACTTTTTTCTGCTTAATTCACACATCTTCACAACTACCATGTGAGTTAGGTGTTACTCTCCCCATTTCACAAATGAAGAAATAGGCAAAGACAAGATAGAAAACCTCATCAAAATTACACAGCTGTAGGTGGCCTTGGTTTCAGGGACTGAGCTCTTGTCTTCTATGTTTTCTGCCTCTTCCTTTAACTTCTTAGGATTTCTATTTCTTCATCCAAAAATTAGCAGCTTAAATGCTACACTGAGTATGGATGCTAGTCTCCAGGTCCCTTCCAGTTCTAAGTATCTGACTCAAATTCAGCAGTCTCAAAAAAAAAAACCCACTCATAGGGCTGGGAGTGTAGCTCCATGACTGAGTGCTTGCCTTGCATGCACAAAGCCCTGAGTTCAATAATTCCCATTACTGAGAAAACAAAACAACAACAATGGCAAAACCCATCATACATATCTCATCTACTCAGGAGGCTGAGGCAGAAGGATCATGGATTTGAGTTTAACCTCAGCAACTTATTGGGATGCTTTCTCAAAATACAAAGGGGTGGGCTGGGGATGTAGCTCAGTGGTAGAGGAGTTGCCTATTATATGTGAAGGCCTGGGCTTGTTCCCTAGCATCACATACAAACAATAATAATAATAATAATAATAATAATTTAAAAAATAAAAAGGGCTGGGGATGTAGCATAGTGGTAGAGTGCTTGCCTAGCATGCACAAGCCCCTGGGTTCACTCTCCAGTAGTGTGTGGGGTGAGGAACTAAACAACAAACAAAACCACATTCATGACTGTGACTCAGGGAAATAATCAAGGGACAAAATACCTTAGGAATTAAAATATTCAGAAGTAGCCTCTGTACTTCTGAGGATGTCTGGAGAACCAGGTGAAATGGAAGGAAATGCCTCTAATTATTATTGTAGTGAAGTTGTTGGTTAATTCAACCTCAGCCTGGTGAGCACCACAATCTGTGTGATTGATCCCAGCATTGATACTATGGGTCATATCACTCTGTGGATGTAGAAATGTATGATTTTTCTCTGAGTAAATAGTGAAGAATTTAGTGGAAGGTAAAAGGGCTATTGGCTCACTTCTATCTGAGCTGGCTGTACATGTGGTGTCTGATAGGTATTTGCTTATTACTGCCAAAAGTCATTGGTTTTTCTTCCTGAAGCTTCTTAAGTTTAGTCAGCCACTCTTGATTCTTCTTGATTAAAACAGGCTATTTGCAATGAAACTTAAGCATTGGCTTTGCCAGCCCCACTCCTGACTTTATTGGCATCTAATGGGTTTCCTACTTTTTGTTTGTGTTGCATCTATTCTGTGATCTATGATCACTTATTACAAACCACAAATCAGGAAACTAAGCCTGACAAGAGAATTTTGTACCATATTTAGGTACAAAAGAAATTTTGGAGATCTTTTTAGTTTCAACAGTGCTAAAATATCTTAGAAGTTTTATGTGTTATCAGAACAACAAAACATAAGATTTTAAATTGAAACTATTCTAGAGATCCTGTTGTGAGGCACACTTCCTTAATTTCCAGCAATTCTTTGTGAGCTCTTACGTGAAACTGGAACTCATCATAGAGGCCTTTCTCTTTACTAATTTCTATGTTCATCAGCTGTACTTCTTAATCTCTGAAATTAGTTCTCTTATGTTTTAATAATTTTATTGATTTTAAATGTTCATAATTCTGCTGAATTTAAATGTTCATGATTTTTATCTCAGATAGAAAATCAGCCTTCTAAAAGCATTTACCTCCCAGTCCCATCCTCCATCATGGCTTCTAGGAGTAATAATTATTGAAATACAAATTCAACCATGTCATTCCTCTGTTTAGAATGTATCCACAGTTCTGTTTTACCTTCTGGAGAGCCTTAACATGAAGATAAAAATGTCCATGGCCTAAACTATTGTAGAGGACTTTTATTATATTTGACCATTTAGCATCCTCATTTGCTTTTGGAGAATTACCTCTCAAATCATCCTGTCTTCACTTACCTCAGAGATGGTTACAAGGCCCCAGCCATGTCAGTCATATTCTTTCTTTGGGGACTTTGGGTCTTGTACAAAATTCTGCAAGGGTGGAGATGTAATAAGAGTCAGAGCTTAGCAATTTCCTGAGAACTTTAGGTAGTCCCTACCAATAACATATCTTAGTGGACATAGGTCCTCCCAAATTTTCCAATTTATGCAGTTTTGCCAACAGATTGAGATTGTTGCTTGCAATCAAAACCCCCATTCTTATTTACCTGATACTTCCCACAAATGCTCTGACCTTTAGTCATTTTTAATTATCCACTGTCTTTCCCTAGCACAACATAGGAGTCTTTCAAACCATGAAGACTTCACAAATGCTCTGCCCTCTTCCCACAAATGCCTTCCACACCACCCAGGCAGTGTTTCTGACTGTGTTCCCTTCAAACAGCACATGTACCCTGATTGAGGTAATTGGTCTAGTTGAGTAATTGGTAACTGTCACTCTTCCCTCCTAGATCAAGTGTTCTTCTGTTTTCGTATGATATTTGGCCCAAAATAAATGATTAAGAATTTTTTATTTTGGGGGGGAGGTGGTGCCAGGGATTGAACTCAGGGGCTCTTGACCACTGAGTCACATCCCCAGCCCTATTTTGTATATTATTTAGAGACAGGGCCTCACTGAGTTGCTTAGTGGCTCACTTATGCTAAGGCTGGTTTTGAACTCATGGTCCTCCTGCCTCAGCCTCTGGAGTTGCTGGGATTACGGATGTGTGCCCCCATGCCTGCATGATTAAGAATTTTTGATGAATGAATAAAGAAAAATGTATAGCAGATTTTGCAGTTCATGCATGGAGATTTATGTTATAGACAACAAATGGGGCATGTATACAGAGTTCAATAAAGAGGTTACAAGCTGATAATCACAGTACCACCATAAAATGCAAGAGACTGCTCAGAAGGTGAATTGCTGATGAAGTTAAGGCAAACTCTAGAACAGATGAACACGAAGACGTTTCCCAAGTTGATTCTCCTGCCTCGGCCTTCTGGGGGGCTGGGATTATAGGCTGTGCAACTGCTACAGGCTCTTGAATAGTTTTTCTAAGGCAGAGTGGAAAGAGCATGAACCCACTCCTTCATTTACCCATTGAATAATTCAACAAGTAATTTAACCTTTCCCAATGTCAGATTCCTCATCTTTAAAAGAGAGATATCAATACTTAGTCACAGATCACCTTAAGGAGTAAATGAGATCGCATACCTCTTGACAATTAGTAGGCACTAGAAGAATGACATTTATTTCTTTTCCCCCTTCCTCTAAGATTAAAAGTCATTTGAGGACTGGGGTTGTAGCTCAGTGGTAGATTGCTTGCCTAGTACATGTGAGGTACTGGGTTCAATCCTCAGCACCACATAAAAATAAAGTATTGTGTCCATCTACAACTAGAAAAATTTTTTAAAAAAGTCATTTGAACTAGTGCAGTATGATGAAATGTAAAGGTAAGAAAAGATTAAATGACACTCCCTAGAATTACAATAAAAATATGATGCCGTGCTGGTCAATGTTGCACATGTTTATAATCCCAGTGACTAGGGAGAATCCAAGTTGAAGGCCAGCCTTAGCAATTTAGCCAGACCCTGTCTCTAGATAAAATAAAAAAGGATGGAGATGTAGCTCAGTGTTAGCGCCTCTGTAGGTTTAATCCTCAATAACACACACACACACATACAAAGTGAGAAAGTGCATATCACTGGAGGGGGAGCCCACACCTGGTGAAGACGTGGTACCTAGGAACTGTCCCCAGTCAGTTACAGTGATTCTCTGTTGGGAATACCGCACGCATCCATGTTAGCTCCCATTACCTGTCAGGCAAAGAGAGTATTGTTACTACAGTTTAATTAACTGCTGGATAGAATGCACATCCTGGGATCCAGTCTTTCTTCCCCTCACCCCCATGCCCTGTGCACTGCAGGATACCCTCTCTTCCTACGGAGCTGTCACAAAGGACAGCACTGGCATCTTTACTTTAAACTGCCCAGGAGCACCGACAGCCTAGAGTTTTGGTACCCTTTTCTCTGGGATTACTGCCAGTTGCGTATACAGTTCCAGCCAGCCAGGGGAGTGCCCAGTGGCCCTGGAAGCTAGAGAGACAAGGGACGATTTAAGTTCATTTCCAGACCCGGGAACCACACAAATGCGCCTGGGGGCAGGACTCTCGCACACAGTGGTAGACTCGCGCACATCCGCCGGGAACCTGCACTTGAGCTCACCGAGAGGGCGCTTGGCCCGGGGTACCCTCGCCTCCCACCACCTTGGTGGTCTGGGCTGGGCCAGGAAGTGCCCTCCTTCCTCTACCGCCGGCTCTTCTTTTTCTCCTCTTCTCCTCCCCTTCCAACTCCCCCTTCTCTTCCTTCCCCCACTCTTTCTCCTGCTCTCCCCAGCCATGCACGCAGTCACATCTGGTTCAGACTGGCCTGGGAGCCAGGCAAAAAAGAGAAACAAGGGGTGGGGGATGGGGGGAACAGAGGAATAACTTGGCTGCGAGGAAGAAGAGAAAGAGAAGATGGAACTCAAAGGAGAAGGCAGGCTCCTCAGCTCCGAGTGGCCGCCGCCGCGGCGGGACTCCGCTGGGGCAAAAGGCGGCAGCCCCGGGGGGACACGGCGCAGCGGGAAGGATTGCCCGATACCCAATACTGCGGCAGAGGCAGGGTCCCGGGATAAATAGCCGATGGGCGGGGAGCTGCAGTGGGGAGAGCAGCTGTCTCGGTACGCATCGCACCATCCGCGTGGTCGACACCCATACTCGGTTAAAGGGCTCGGGCTCTCCTTGAGTCCCAAGAGTATGCGGCCGTTCTGCTGCCCAACCTCCTAGAGGTGAGAGTAACTTCTCGGACTCTGAACTGTAGAGAGGCAGCGGCGACGCTTGTCACCCGCGGACGGGCTGCTTGTAACCCATTCCGTGTTGGGGGTGCGAACTGAGTGTCCGCGGTGCTCTGGCGCCCATCCGCTACACACAGGCTCTTGGCTGGAGTGCTTCTCTGATGGACACATTTCCCCGGGAATCTGAGGGCTACACTGTGCGTGGATTAGGCAGTGAAAAAGAAAGGGAGTCCTAGAGGGCAGACGGTGTCCCGGGGTGGGGCTGATGGTGATCTGGTGAATTCTGGAGTTGTTGGCAAAGTGAAGAGGAGGTGTGGAATCCAGGTGGGTCCCCATTTTCTGGAGGGCTGTCTGATTAGGATCGGACTCACGTAGATTCCCTGGGAAAGTTGGTTTTGGGGCGCCCCACGTGCACCTGGGGTGTTAGGAAAGCAGCGTGCTGGGCTTGGGGCTGGCAGATGATGCCTGGCTGTGCCAGGTTTTGCACCACTGGCTCAGTCCCAACGCAAAAAAGATCCAGGAAATTTAGGCAGCATTCATACAAAATATAATACTTACACAGTAAGTTAATTGATATAACTTTTATTGGACCAATATCCTGGTCCACCATGATTTGGAGATATATACATTGGCAGTACTGGGCATTGAACCCTAAGGCCTTATGCACCATGCTGGGTAAGTGCTTAAAAAAAAAAAAGAAAGAAAGAAAGGAAAAAAAAAAAAAAAAAAAAGAGCTGGAGATATAGCTCAGTGATAGAGCACCCCCCTTTCAATCCCCAGTACTTCAGACAAACAAATGAACAACAACAAAAAAAAAAAACCCAGAAATTCTTTAGGCTGGTATAGACAGATACCTGAGGAAGCTGGAAAAGATTATGAAGTGGAAGGACAGATTATTCATGACATGATTACAGTCTCTTTTAAGTAATATGTAAATGCAGATAACAGATTTAGTATCATTACCAGAAACAATTAGATAATAAAATTCTTTAACCTGCAATTTTGCAACAACTCATACTATTGGTTCCACTGAGCAACTTAAGAGCGTCCTTGAATTATTCCATTTTGTTTATAGGTGCCTGGGATGACAGTGACCCTTCAGATCTATAAGATGAATATCCTGAAGGGCAAAAGGAATGGCGAGGTAGATCAGGACATCAGAACCTCTTTACTGGCTTCTGACTTGAACTCTGAGAAGTTGGTAATGATGGTGTGCATTGGTTGGTGTCAGAATCTTTATCAGGACATAATGTTTTGGGAGTAGATCTGGCCATGAAACTAAAGCTAGAGAATGACAATTGGACAGCCATGATCAAATTTCAAAGTTTTACTTCCTCACTCCACTCTTTAGAGCCCTCAAAGTTTTTTTTTTGGTAGTTTTTTTTTTCCCTAAAAAGAACTATTTTATGAACTTCATTCATGGAATGCAATGGGGTGTAGAAGGCCTGGGGGAAGGTGAAATGAAACAAGGGTTTATTTGAGAAACTACAACTTTCCAAGAAAGAATTACCTCGTGACTTTGATTTCTTTTTCTTTTTTCATTTCTTTCTTTCTTTCTTCCTTGTTTCCTCTCCTCCCCCTCCCCACCTCCTTCTAGTGATACAGGGTTTCAAACAGGGCCTTGGGCATGCCAGCCAAGTGCTCTATCACTGAGCTACATCCCCAGCCCAGTCCTGTGACTTAGGTTTGAATTAAAGATTGCAATAATGCATGTATTTTGAGCTACCTAATGGTTTTTTTGGGAGGTTTTTTTTTTTTTTTTTTTCTGAACACCCATGTATTCTCTGTGGATAACAGGATTGAACTACAACTTAAAATTGAGTTTGAGAGAAGTCATGATCCCTTCCTATGATGACTTATGGCTAGTGGGAAAGAGAGGCATGTTTACAAATATCTATAATGCAAGATTGTATAAATGGAGTCATATGACAGAACATCAATGGTGTGCTATTGAATGACAAAGAAAAAGAGAGGTTATTCAAGGTTAAGGACTATGAAAAGTTTTGTGGCAGGTGTAGCATTTCATCTGGAACTAGAAGAGGAAGGGGTTTACCTGTGGAAAATGGAGGCTACTGAAACAAAAGAGTGGCATAGAGGTACAGAAGTCTAGTGTGTTCAAAGAAAGCAGAGAAGTTTGAAGTAGCTGGAGACTGGAATTTAAGATAGATAATGTTGGGAGGTGGGATGGGAATAGAGTATGGAGAACATGAAAAGTCACACTAAGAAATTAAAATGTGAGTGAATTTATTTATTTATTGTACTTATACCAACAATCTCAACACCCATTTTATAATTTTGTCTTTAAATTCAGTTTTGTGAGTTTCCCCCTAAAATAAGTAAGTGATTAAAATCTCAATAATGTTAATTTCCTATCAACAGTACTATAAAAGAATAATGTGTTCCAAATAGACTGCTATGTTTTATTCAAAGCCGACAAAATTTCCCTCCAAATTGCAATCTTATGGTTTAACAACTCAGCTTAATTCAGATTTTAGATAAGCAAATGCCTCTCTCTACTTTCCTGGGTCAATATACAGAGTAAATCCACTTTCTGTTGTTTGTTTCAATTATTAATAATGATAGTAATAGTGTTATTAAACATGTTATGTCAGGGGAGCTTCATATCTTAGGTTACCTAGTGAGACATTATTTTGATTTTAGGCTGATAATTTTGATAAAGCCACTCAACTAAATAAATGGTAGCACCAGGATTTGAACCCAAGCAAATTGCTTCCATAGCTGATCCGCTGAACTGTTGTGCTGTCACTAACAAGGTTGTAATACATGATAACTTTTATTGATAGTAGTTAGAAATTGGGCCTGGTACCTTCAGGAATAATTTTTTCTTAGCCTCCTTATTCCTATCATTCTTATTAATTTCACTGTACACATCCAAGAATGGAACACTTTTCAACCTTTTTTTTTTTTTTTTGGTACTGAGGATTAAACCTAGAGGAGCTTAATCACTGAGCCACATCCTGAGCCTTTTCTATTTTTTATTTTGAGACAGGGTCTTGGTAAGTTACCAAATCTGGCCTCAAACTTGCAATCCTCAATCCTCTTGCCTCAGCCTCCCAAGGTGCTGGGTTTATAGGTGGGTACCACCATGCCTGGCATTTTTCAACATCTTAATACCCCTTAAAACTATTATATGATCTGATTGTGGAGCCTGAGACCAGAGCATCATAAGTTCAAGGACGGCCTTGGGAACTTAACAAGACTGACTCAATATAAAAAATGAAAAGGGCTGGAGATGTAGCTCAGTGGTAGAGTGTTCTAATATTTCAGACCTAGTACTGGAAAAATTATTATATGATATTATACTTTAATAATCCACTCGAAAGAAATGAACTCTTTGAGAAAAGATATGAGATGAGAAAAACATTCATAAGTGATAACCTTAAATATGAGGATCAAATCAGACAGATTGTTTGGAATAAGATCAATTTCCAATATTCTCATTGTTCTCAATAAATTCTCCAAATGCACCAGATGTTTTTCTATTTCAGCATCCGGTATACATCACTGTATGTCTTGATTTTTTTTTTTTTTTTAATTTTGAAGGTGATACAGCAAACATATCAGTTTGTACATGGCATTCTGAAGTGTATATTCTGACAACAGATTGAACCCCACATGATTATGTATAAATTTATATGAAGCAGAAGAGGACTTCAGGATCCATAACATTATCATGGATTTCTCTACCAGAACACCATTCCTTGGCCAAGCTTTGGGTAGGGATGTATGAAAGACAAGTAAGCTGTAGCAAGGGTCTGCAGCTCAGAGAGCATGACAAGAATGTGGGAAGCAGGTAGATGATGATGCCAATCTGTATCTGCGTGGCCAGCCCTCGTTTTGTCTGTGTTTAACTCTGTTAAATCTCTATACCTTTCCGTCTGTTCTTAGACTGAATAGTTTACAAATCCTGCTAACTTCTCATGTGAGCCTGAGAGCAGGACTTAGAAATAGATGACTGTTCACTGGATTGGCGAGTAATTGGAGAGATGTGATCTCTCCTCCGTGGTGGCATCTCTAACCTCAGTTTCCTCATGTAAATCCAGGGGTTGAACATGATCCGTGGTGGCAAGTTCATGAGGTTCATCCAGGTGAGACAGGTGTCATAAATGAGCAAAGGAAGCTGGGGGTGGTGGCATGAGGGGAATGGGAGGTAGCACAGGCCAAACTCCAAATGCAAGTCAGTGTTGGCCCTTTGTCAGGGAGATATTAGGGAGTAAGAGGAATTGGAGGGAATATCCTCATCCAGTGAGGGCCAAGGTTTTTCAGGTTTTTAATTAATTGTCATATAAAAATGAGAACCCAATGTTGCCAGAACTTCTGATTTCTTGAGAAACACTGAAATTTAGATTATCATGGGAAAGCTCCCTTTTGTGTGTTTTGTTTTGTTTTTGAGATAAGATCTTACTAAGCAGTTTCTCTCCAGGAATAGTCCTTTGAACTACTAGCTATCACATAACAAGGGCATCACACATGATAACTTCTATTAATAGTAGTTAGAAATTGGGTCTAGTACCTGTAGGAATATTTTTTTCCTTTGCATCCTCACTTCCATTATTCTGATTATTTTTACTCTATAAATTTAACCATGAGACATTTTTCACAGTCTTAATAGTGATCCTGTACGTCAATGACCCTCACAAAAGAAACTCTTAGACTCTTTGGGAAGAGAGAGGATATAGGATGAGGCTTAGGCTGGCTTTGAACTCCTGGTTCAAACAATTCTCCTACCTCAGCCTCCCAAGTGCTGAGACTGTAGGCAAGCCACAATCCTTGACTGAAATCTTCCAGTTTTAAAACATTAGTCATTCATTCAAATTCGCTGAAAACACTGGGCAGGTTAAAACACACACACACACACACACACACACACACACACACACACCTCTAGAGACTAGATTTGGCCTTAATGTTGCCAGTATGTGATTAGATGATTTCCAGACCAAATTCACTTTATCTCCAGCCCATCTTGCTCTTTTGCTATAACATACCACTTGCCCCCTGTTTCCAGAGGGTAACAGCTTTGGAGGAACTCTTTGGTAAACATGAATGTGATCATCTACAAGCCTTGAAGGTCAAAGGATATCCTTTTCCCATGGTCGTGCTGTTGATAGAATTTAGAGGTTCCAGTAATTACTTGTGTAAATTATCCCTTTTAGGGGCAATAGTGTGGTTAAATTCAAGGATCCAGAGCTGTTTCTCTAAACATTTTGTTTTCTACTGTTCTGTCCCATTCCAATGGGAAATAAGCTGCTAAGAAGTTGATTCTAGTTTCTATTTGAACAAAGTGTACTTGTAGACTTGGGTTATGTGCTCACCATCCCCAACTATACAATTGTACTCTTAAAGATGAGTTTCTTGACCTGGTACAGTGGTGCACACCAGAAATCCTAGTGACTTCAGGATTCTGAGGCAGGAGGATTGGTAAATTCAAGGCTAGCTCCAGTGACTTTATGAGATCTTCAGCAAATTGAGTGAGACCCTCTCTCAAAACAAAAAAGTAAAATGGCTGGATATGTAGTTCAGTGGTGAAGTGCTCCTGGATTCAATCTCCAGTACCTAAAATGAATAAATAAACCGTTGTAGAGTATAGTGACCCTACTTATTGTGTATAGTAACTTAGAATTAATTCCTTCTAACTGAATTTTGATACCCATTATCCAAATTCTCTTTCTCCCCCTTCCTATCACCTTTCCTAGTTCCTAGTGATTACTTATTATTCTACCTTCCACTTGGGCATGATAAACATTTTTAGCTTCCACATGTGAGAACATGTAGTATTTGTTTTTCTGTACCTGGCTTATTTTACTTATATGATGTTTTCCAGTTCTATCCATTTTTCTGCAATTGACAGGAATTCAGTCTTTTTTATGGCTGAATAACACTGAATATTTAACCAAACTGAAAGAATCAGGTAATTATACAATCATTAAAGACAATCACCTGATGTTATATTGATAAAATATTGACATTTAAAAATAAACTTCTTTATTTTTACCCATGAATTTGCCTTGCCTTTCAGATTCAATGGTAGAAATAGACTCTGAGAGCCACAAAGGCAGGGATCACACCTCCTCATTTCACAGTGCATTCCAAATGTATTTAATTCATTTTTTTGAATGAAAGATATTTGATTAATCATTTGACTATATAGAGGATTTTGGTAAGCATATTTTCTGTTCACACATTCATTCATTTCATAAAGATGTGTTGAGCATTTACTGTGTGTCAAAGTCAATCAACTGGGCAGGATGGTGCATGCCTGTAATCCTAGTGACTTGGAAGGCTGAGGCAGGAGGATTGCAAATTTGAGGCCAGTCTCAGCAATTTATCGAAACTCTTTCTTAAAATTAAAAAAAAAAAAAAAAAAAGGAATGGGGAAGCTAGGCATGGTGGTGTATATCTAATCCCAGTGGCACGGGAAGCTGAGACAGGAAAATAGTGAGTTCAAAGCCAACCTCAGCAAAAGCGAGGTGCTAAGCAATTCAGTGAAACCCTGTCTCTAAATAAAATACAAAATAGAGCTGGGGACGTGGCTCAGTGGTTGAGTACTCCTGAGTTCAATCCCCAGTACCCCCCCCCCAAAAGGAATGGGGATATAACTCAATGGTTGAGCACCATGGGTCTAGTCCCTCATGTTGTTTTACTGCCAAACAACCATAAAACAAATAAATAAAATAAAAATTAAAACAAAGTATAAAAGGACTGGGGGTATAGATCAGTGGTAGAGCCTCCCTAAGATCAATCCCCAATACCATCACCATCACCACCACAACAACAAAACCCAGTCAACCAAAATGATGTGTCAGTTGTAATTCTTAGTGCTAAGAATATGGGATTGACTTGAGGATTTGATCCCTTCACAAATAATAACACTCCATTGTAATAAATGCTGTCATGGCAACATAGTCCAAATTGCTGTGGAATGGTAGAGGAAAAATTACTTAAGTGATGGAAAATTTTATGATGGTATCAAGAAGGAGGAAACCTTTGAACTATGTCGTGAAGGAAAAGCAGGAATTTGACAGGCAAGTTGGAGAAGGACCTTCCATTGCCTCTAGTTGCCAGTGGGCATGAGGGGTCCAGGTCTAGAGGAGGAAAGGATCATGGTCTAAGCACAGAGTCGTGTATTGTGTGACAGGGAGCACAGGTTTGTAGGTCATCCTAGAGAACGTGGGTGGGGCATGGCCAAAACAAACCTTTAGAGGAAAACCACAACAATAGAGTATCTACTAGTCTTTTTGTTTTAAATAACTGGGCTACATCCTCAGTCCCTTTATTATTATTATTATTTTAAAATTTTGAGACAGGGTCTTGCTAAGTTTGTGAGTCTGTCCTCAAATTTGCTATCCTCCTGCTTCAGCCTCCTGAGTTCCTGGAATTACAGGCATACATCACTGTGCTTGCCATAGCTGGGTGATTATTTTTAAATTTTTATTAATTTATTTTATCTTTTGGTACTGGGAATTGAATCCATAGGTATTCTGCCCCTGAGCAAAATTCTCAGCCCCCTCCCCCCACCATTTTAAAGTGTGATCTCTCTAAATTGCTGAGATTGCCATCCTCTTGCCTCAGCCTCCTGAGTCACTGAGATTGTAGTCATTAGCCATCCCACACATAATGGCTGGGTGTTTAAAGGTGAAAATATCTAATACCATGTAGGCAAATCATGGATTCATAAAGTAAACTTTTTTTCATTTTTACTCATGGTTTTTGAATAACATTACAGTTTCAGTGATAGAAAACTATAAGCTCCATGAGGCTCAAATGATCGTTCTTGTTTTCCTAGTGTGTTTAAATAAGAAATGAGATGAAAACCTGTGTTCTGCTAAAGGATAAGCTGTAGGTGATGAGGAACAATGGGAGGATCTGAAAAGTTGGAAGCACAATTAAGGTTTAGTTTTGCTTTTTTCAAAGGAGAGAGGTAAATAGTGTTAGGACTGAGGAGGTTGCACTAAGGTGGTGGTGGGGAAGTGGGGAATATTAGAGCAAAAACATTCTTCTTTGGATGCATCAGAAGCCATAAAACACTGTGGTTTGGAAGGATGAGTCTGGTAGCAGCTGGGCAGATGAACTGCAGCAGGGAGAGAGTGTAAGCAGAGGACCCCTCAGTAAGAAGGTGACTGTGACAGGACAAGGATCTGTGGAGGAGATGGAGAGGAAGAGTGTGGTTGCAGAGTCATTGTCTGAAGGACCCTGGGATGCTGGGTAAGGAGGAGCTGGGACGCGATGAACACCAGGCTTTGTGCTTGAGCTGATGGAATTAGGTGATGTTGGTTTCTGGATGGAATTCAGGAAGAGGAATAATGGACATGTTGAGTGTGAGGGTCCTGAGAACATCCAGGTGAGATCTTGACATAGACAATGGCAAGAAATTGGCTGGAAATATGGATCTGGAATTCTGAAGAGAGGTCAGGGCTGAGGGTGGAGTTGTCAGACTTCTTGCTTTGCATGTCTGGGATCATGTAGTGGAGTTAGAAATTGAGAGGAGTGGGAGTGGGCTTACAAAAGTGATGGGGAAGTTTTGTGTTTTGTTTAGTTTAGTTTTGCTTTTTTTCAAAGGATAGAGGTAAAGAGTTTTAGGACTGAGGAGGTTGCACTAAGGTGGTGGTGCATTCTTCTTTGGATGCATCAGAAACCATAAAACACTGAGTTGAGGAATGATGAGGAGGTGAGGAAGTAGATGCAGGGAGAGTGCTCTTTCAAGTTTTTCTAAGGAAAACTTTAAAAGATACAATATATAACATTTACTCCATCTTTATTTCAAGCACCCAACCTAGTGTTTCACAGCCAGGTTTGAAATCCCTTACAGCCTGGAGTAGGCCTTTTAAAAAAAAAAAAAATTATTTTGAGACAGAGTCTTGCTAAGCGGATGAGGTCAGACTTGAATTTGCTATCCTTAGCCTCACAAAATACCGAGATTATAGGTGAGTGTCACCATGCCCAGCTCTAACATAGGCTTTGTGGATTGTTCTTATAAACATGTTCATGTGGAGCTAGAACTTTAGAATGTGGCCTTTCATTTACTTTTTTGTTGTTGTTGTTGAGGGTGAGTGGTTTTGGAAATTGAACTCAGAGGTGCTTTACCACCGAACTACATCTGCAGTCCTTTTCATTTTATATTTTAAGACAGGGTCACATTAAGTTGCTTAGGGCCTCACTAAACTGCAGAGTCTCAAATCAAACTTGGGATCCTCCTGCATCAGTCTCTGGAGCTGCTGGGATTACAGGTGTGTACCACTGTGCCTGGCCATTTTTGATAAATGTTGAGTTTTGTGGAGAGTAAGTTTTGCTCTGCTTTGAGTTACTCTTCGATGTATAGAACAGCAGTTTTCAGGTTGTGCCTAAACTTGAGTTACTCCACTTAATAAAGCAGTAATTTTCCATAAGCTACTCCATTTTGAGTGTAAGTCTTGAAGTGTAATGGCTTTACACCTCCTTTGTACAAGTAAACAACTACCATAAGCCTAGCACAACCATAAGGTACAGACTGATAAACAAATTAATCATTCTAGGAAGAATGATCACTTGTGAACTTACCAAATGAAGTAGAAGCAGATGGATACATGGGTGTATCAAACTCATATTGGAAAAACCAGGCCTACGAGTTTATCAAATATACCAGACCACCAAATGAGGCATCCCCTTTACTTGAAATCCATAAAAGAAGGAGCACCCCAAGACTGGACATGGTGGCACCCTGACCAGGTCACCAGATCACTCAACATGAGCCTTACTCAGGAAAATCACAACAGTGATGAACCTCCAAATCTCTGACCTCAGGCTTTAGCAGAGTGCTATTTCTTATGCTGATGATGACAATAAGTTCCACTCCAAAATGACACTGTGAAACTGCCAGTCATCTGGACCTTGGCCTAGAATAAGTTGTTGTGCTTAGACAGCTCTGCACCCTGAGCAAGTTATTTGGCTAGTTTGTAATCTTGTTTGCATTCATATCTGCCCTCGGCTTTGCTGAGTTCAGCCTCCCGTGGCTGCCTTAACCCTTTCTTAGTGTTTCTGAAATATATATATATCAATTGTGTGAAATGTGATGCGTGATTTGAGTGTTATATATATTAGAAATTAAGATTGGAATAAAAGAATCTGTAATTGCCTGGCTGATGGCCACCAGATGACCCACGAGTATTCAGTGAGCTGCCATTGATGAAAGTGGTGTAGCCTGTGACGTATTGTTGTTCGATAAATTCTGACATTGTGAAAAGACACAAAATGTATTTGGTTAATGATGTAGCTCCCTCATGACAAGTTGCCACATTTTTTTGAGAACTGGTTTGGAAAGAAGGACCTTGGACATCTTTGGGATAAGAAAGGGGTCTCTTTGAATTGGGGAAGGAGCAGAAAACTGGGGCATGAAGAATGCAAAGACAAACTGGACTGTGCCATGTGTCCTGGCTTAGATGTGAGGTGTCTCCCAAAAGCTCAAATGTGAGACAGTGCAAGAGAGTTTAGAGGTGAAATGATTGGGTTATGAGACCCTTAACCCAATCAGTGTGTTAATCCTCTGATAGTGATTAACTGGGTGGTAACTGAAAGCAGTAGGGTGTGGCCGGAGGAGGTGGGCCATTGGAGGTGTGCTTTTGAAGTTTATATTTTGTACTAGTGAGGAGAGCTCTCTTTCTCTCTGCTTCCAGATGTGATTTCCTGAGCTGATTTCCTCTGCCACACCCTTCTGCCATGATGTTCTTGAGCCCTAAGGAATGGAGCTGGCCTTCTATGGACGGCTTTACCTGTACCTTTAAAACTGTAAGCCCCCAAATAAACTTTTCCTCCTCTAATTGTTCTTGTCAGGTCTTTCGGTTGCAGCAAAGAAAAATCTCACTAAAATACCATGCTCAGGAGAAAAAGCAGCTGATTTTAAAGTCATGTGAGCACGTTGTCAATTTCGAAGATTAAATATCATCTCCATTCTACCAACAGGTCTTACTGGCAATAGTCTGGAGATGGTGTTGTTTCTTGGCTCCTGTGTTCTTGCAGTAGAGAATTTCAGGCAAGACATGAAACAGTAAATGCATAGCAAAGAAAGCATCCTCAAGAGGGAGGGAGAAGCCAGATGCAGGGTTGCACGCATACGATTCCAGTGTCTGGATAGGTGGAGGCAAAAAGATCATGCAAATTTGAGGCCGGCCTCAGCAATTTAATGAGGCCTTAAGCAACTCTGGGAGACTGTCTCAAAGAAAAAAATAAAAAGACTGGGGACATAGCTCAGTGAAATACCCCTGGGTTCTATCTCAGTATCAAATAAATAAATAAATAAATAAATAAATAAATAAATAAAAAGGGAGGGATACTGTGAATCCTCTCTAAGAGGAGAGAGTGCCATTGTGCCCCATTTGTTTTCTAGGTGATGCTGGGGATTATTTCCTAAGGGCAATTTACCACTGAGTCACTTCCACAGTCCGCCCACCACACCTGCTGCTGTTTTTGAGACAGGCTTTCACTGAGTTGCTGAGGCTGGCCTCAAATTTGGGATCCTACTCCCTTAGTCTCCTGAGTCACTGGGATTATAGGCATGGTCTTATCGTGCTTCCTAGATTTATTGGGGTGTCTTAGGAAGTTTTTATAGAGTCCTGCTCAGGTACCACCTCTCAGCTTTTGAATGGCAGTAGGATTACATCAGATTTTTAAGTCCCTACTACATATGGCCATATCCTCATGTACCCAAGTGAAACCCATAGGCGAGGTGCAGGATTTGACTGTTATAATGAGATTAAAATCATATGCCCAAGATCTAAAAGCACCTCTTGGTCATCTTGGTTTGCACAGACTGGTTATAAATGGAACTGGTTTTTACAGATTTTTGTGGTAGGTGGGCTTTGATAAGAATCATAAACGTCCCACCTTCAGGATGACTTGTGTTCTTATCAGCAGGGAGGAATCTTACAATCAAGGACCTTGTTATCTATGGATAACAGGTTGTTTGCCAATATAACTTATAACTTATCCTGTTGACTTAAGTCAGAGCAGGGCCAGAATGGACTTAGGTAAGGAATTTTTTAAGAGAAAGCATGTGGCAGGTCAGCATGGGGTGGCTATGGCAGGCCCAGTGTGAACTTCATGCCCACCCCCATGTCTATCTGCTTCCTATCACAAGCGTCCTGGTAACTGTTCAGCAGGGTCTGGAAGAGGGATGCTCACGAGCCATGGGGTTTCCTGAACTGAGGAGGAAAGGAAGGAAGGAAGGGAGCAGAGAGGGAGGGAGGGAGGGAGGAAGAAAGGAGGAAAGAGAGAAGAGAGGAAAGAGGGAAGGGAGGGAAGGCAGGAAAGTAGGAGGGAGGGAGGGAGGGAGAGAAGGATGGTGGGAAGGAGGGAAAGAAGGAAGAAGGAAGTGGGAGGGAAGGAAGGAAAAGGGTAGGAGGGAGTCAGGAGGAAGGAAATGAAAGAAAGGATATGAAAGTAAACCTTGTTTGTTTGTGCCTCTTGTTTTTGTTTTTTGTTTTTTGTTTGTCTTAAACTTTTCATGGCTATTGTGACCTGAGGACTCTTGGTGATATGCAAGCAGCCAATAGGTCACTATCATTATGGTCTTTCCTCACTGAGACTTCTTTTTTCCCATTTGTTGACTATTCTTTCTGTTTATTATTTGCATATTTTGTGGAGTGTGGTAATGTGTGTGTGGTGTGTTCTTAGTGCTGCTGAATGTGAGATGATGAAATTCTAGAACCAGTTGTCTAATAGAAGATGTTCTGTTGTGTCAGGGAAGGAGGGGAGTCAAGGACATTCTGGCCAGACTTTTGTTTTTTTTTTCCCCAAATATGTTTTTTTAAAAAAAATGTTCTAATTAGTTATACGTGACAGTAGAATGCATTTTAACATATCATACATAAATGGAGTACAACTTCTCATTCTTCTGGTTTACATGATGAAAAATTACACGGGTAGGGTAATAATATCTGATTCATTCCATTGTCCTTCCCACCCCCATACACCTTCCAATTCCTTTACTCCCCTTCGTCTAATCCAAAGTACCTCTACTCTTCCCTAGGGACCCCCCCCGCTCCCATTATGAATTACCATCTACATATCAGAGAAAACATTTGGCCTTTGGTTCTTTAGGACTGGCTTATTTTGCTTAGTATGATATTCTTTACCTTCATCCATTTACCAGCAAATGCCATAATTGCATTCTTCCTCAAGGTTGAGTAATATTCCATTGTGTACATATACCACATTTTCTTTATACATTCATCTGTTGAAGGGCACCTAGGTTAGTTCCATAGTTTAGCTGTTGTGAATTAAGCTGCTATAAACATTGATGTGACTGTGTGATATGTCAGTATACTGATTTTAAGTCTGTTGTGTATATAAACTGAGGAGTGGGATAACTGGATCAAAAGGTTGTTCCATTCCATGTTTTCTGAGGAATCTCCATACTGCTTTCCAGAGTGGTTGAACCAATTGGTAGTGTCACCAACAATGTATGTGTGTTCCTTTTTCCCCACATCCTCTCCAACATTTATTGTTACTTGTGTTCTTGATCATTGCCATTCTGGCTCAGGTGAGATGAAATCTTCCAGTAGTTTTGTTTTGCATTGCTCTAATTGCTAGAGATGTTCAACATTTTATCATGTATTTGTTGATTGATTGTATATCTTATTCTGTGAAGTGTCTGTTCAGTTCCTTAGCCCATTTATTCATTGGGTTATTTGTTTTTTTGTTGTTAAGTTTTTTGAGTTATTTATATATCCTGGAGATTAATGCTTTATTTGAGGTGCATGTGGTAAAGATTCTCTCCCATTCTGTAGGCTCTTTCTTCAAATTCTTGATTGTTTCCTTTGCTGAGAAGAAGCTTTTTAGTTTGATACCACACCATTTATTGATTCTTGATTTTACTTCTTGTGCTTTAGGGGTCTTGTTAAGGAAGTCAGATCCTAAGCTGACATGGGGGAGATCTGGGTCTACTTTTTCTTCTATTAGGTGCAGGGTCTCTGTTCTAATTCCTAGGTCCTTAATCCATGTTAAGTTGAGTTTTATTCAGGGTGAGAGATAGGGGTTTAATTTAATTTTGCTACATATGGATTTCCAATTTTCCCAGCACCTTCTGCTGAAGAAGCTATCTTTCCTTCAATGTGTGATTTTAGCACCTTTGTCTAGTTCGAGATAACTGTATTTATGTGGGTTTTTCCTAGTGTCTTCTATTTCATACCATTGGTTTACATGTCTGTTTAGGTGCCAGTACCAAGCCATTTTTGTTAGTATGACTCTGTAGAATAATTTACGGTCAGGTATTGTGATGCCTCCTGCTTCACTTTTCTTGCTAAGGATTGCTTTGGCTATTCTGGGTCTCTTATTTTTCCAAATGATTTTAATGAGGCTTTTTCTATTCCTATGAAAAATGTCATTGGAATTTAAATGAAATTATATCAAATCTGTATAATGCCTTTTGTAGTACAACCATTTTGGCAATGTTAATTCTAATCCAAGAACATGGAAGGTTTTTCCATCTTGTAAGGTTTTCTTTTATTTCTTTCTTTAGTGTTCTATAGTTCCATTGTAGAGGTCTTTCACCTTTTATTAGATTGATTCCCCAGTTTTTAAAAACTATTGTGAATGGGATAGTTTCCCTAATTTCTCTTTCAGTGGATTCATCACTGATATATAGGAATACATTTGATTTTTGGGTGTTAATTTTATATCCTCTTACTTTACTGAATTTATTTATTAGTTCTAGAAGCTTTCTGGTGGAATATTTTGGGTCTTCTAAATATAGAATTATATCATTGGCAAAAAGTGATAGTTTGAGTTCTTCTTTTTCCATTCTTTTTTTTTATTGTAAACAAATGGAATACATGTTGTTTCTCTGTTTGTACATGGCGTAAAGGCATACCATTTGTGTAATCATAAATTTACAAAGGGCAATGTTAGTTTGATACATTCTATTATTTTTTCCCTTCCCCCCATCCCTCCCACCCCTCTTTTCCCTCTATACAGTCCTTCCTTCCTCCATTCTTGTCCCCCTCCCTAACCCTAACTCTAACCCTAACACTAACCCCTCCCACCCCCCATTATGTGTCATCATCCACTTATTAGCTATATCATTCGTCCTTTGGTTTTTTGAGATTGTCTTATCTCACTTAGCATGATATTCTCCAATTTCATCCATTTGCCTACAAATGCCATAATTTTATCATTCTTTATGGCTGAGTAATATTCCATTGTATATATATACCACAGTTTCTTTATCCATTCATCAACTGAAGGACATCTAGGTTGGTTCCACAATCTGGCTATTGTGAACTGAGCAGCTGTGAACATTGATGTGGCTGTATCTCTGTAATATGCTGATTTTAAGTCCTTTGGGTATAGGCCAAGGAGTGGGATAGCTGGGTCAAATGGTGGTTCCATTCCAAGTTTTCTAAGGAGTCTCCACACTGCTTTCCAGAGTGGCTGCACTAATTTGCAGCCCCACCAGCATTGTATGAGTGTACCTTTCTCCCCACATCCTCGCCAACACCTGTTGTTGCTTGTATTCTTGATAATCGCCATTCTAATTGGGGTGAGATGGAATCTTAGGGTGGTTTTGATTTGCATTTCTCTTATTACTAGAGATGTTGAACATTTTTCCATATGTTTGTTGATTGCTTGTACATCTTCTTCTGTGAAGTGTCTATTCATTTCCTTAGCCTGTGGGGGTTCCCGGGAACCCCAGCCTTGGGCGTGGTCAAGATGGCGCCTGACGCTGAGCCAAAAGCAGCCAGCTATACAGTAAACAACCAGCGAATTCCAATGATTGGCTAGTTAACGATGTGACTAGAGCATGCCCCCTCGTGTACCCATCCTGCGCCTGCAGCTGTCCGCGTTTATCTCGTGTACTCTCCCCTGATTGATTGAAGTGTATATAAGCCTGGTGGGTGGGAGAGCGAGGGGGGAACGGAACGGATGGAGCGGAAGCGGCGGCGGCGGCGGCGACGGCGGCAGCAGCAGCAGCGGCTGGAGCTGAGCTGGAAGGAGGGAGTACGCGGGAGTGGAAGAAGCTGGGAAAAGGGGAGCTGGGAGTGCGCAGAAGCTAGGGGTAAGAGAAGCGTAGAAAAAGGAACTGTGCACAATAAACTTCCAAAGCTTCAGACATTTGTCGTGTCTCTCTCTGCGGCCAGAGGGGACCCGATAACTGGTGCCGAAACCCAGGAAGATGAAGGCCTTATAAAAGAAAACAAGGTAAGATATTTGAAAGAATTTTTTTTTGTATACAAGTTGAACCGGTTATAAAAAAGTTAAAGGGTGTCAGGATGCGCCATTGGCGGTCCTGGGGACACGCGGAGTGCGGTCCGGTTGAAAGGTATCAGGAGTCCTGACGCGTAGAACGCGGGTTGAAAGGTATTGGGGTCCTGACGCGTGGAACGCGGGTATCGGGACACGCCATTAGCGGTCCTGACGCGTGGAACGTGGGTTGAGGGGTACCGGGATCCTAACGCGTAGAACGCGGGTCGGGGGGTTATCGGGACACGCCATCAGCGGTCCTGGCGCGTGGAACGCGGTCTAATTAAAGTGAAAGTAGAAACACGTTTGAAGCGGTCCTACGTGAAAAGCCGCTATAAAAATTTTAATGCGCACTTGATAGTTTTCCCTTCAGTAATTTTGTTGCTCCTGGCAGCTAGGCCACTGTTTGTTATTGTAATTACCATAACTAAAGCTATTCAAATTAGTAACAATGGGGTCTGAAACGTCTAAATTCAGAATGCAGTTACCCCTTAGGGAACCATTAAAAAACAATGGGATGCCATTGAAAAAAAAAAAAAAAAAACAGCTAAGGTAAGAAAAGCTGCTTAGTGTGCCACAAGGGGGATCTTCATGAACAGGATCTAATAGTAACAGAAAAGAATGCTTAAAGAGAATAAAGTGAGGAAAGATTGAGTGGTGGTGACCTAGAAAATAATTGCTCAAAAAATCTAAGAACAAGGGAAAAAAGGGAACTAAGTCTAACATAAAGAACCCCCAAAAGGAATAACCAAGTGGTAGTGAAAACTTAAGAACAAGGGAAAAAGGTAGGAGAAACCTAAGCCTAATAAAAAGAGCTTCAAAATTTGTAGAACCTGCCCGTATTTGAGGAGCAAATGGAGATACCATCAACCATTAGAAAAACTTTAAAGAGGCAGTTAAGACTTGGAGACAGCTATGCAGAGCAGTGTTATCTGGAGAACAATGGCTAATTGGGGAAGCTCAGTAGCAAGAAATAGCTGCTGAAACTGCTTGCAGAAACATAGTGGCAAGGTTTCCCGATAGAAATGTTAATAGGAGAAGGCCAATATGCTTCAATAGATGCACAAAATCAGCAGCAAGGAGATAATGCCCTAACAAAAGATAAGAGATAACTATAGTAAAATCTGTTACACCTTATGCCCCAGGGCTATGTCCAAGATGCAGAAGAGGAAGTCATCGGAATAGTGCCTGTCAGCCTATTAGAGATAGGGAGGATAATTTCCTAGGGTCGAATCCTGAACTTCAAAAAAACGGGAGACAGGGCCCTCCCCGGGGCCCGCAACAAATATACGGGGTAATTCAACAAGTTCCCCGACGATGGTATCCTCCCACAGAGAAGGGGAGCGCAGAGCCACCTCAGGAAGTGCCGGATTGGACATCTGTGCCACCTCCAGACTCATACTAACCCCAGATATGGGGGTGCAGATGATTGATACTGATTGGCATGAAAAAATCCCACAAAATAGTGTAGGACTATTACTAGGTAGAGGTTCCTCAACACAAAAAGGACTTATAGTACACCCAGGGGTTATTGATCCTGATTTCACTGGACAAATAAAAGCCTTGGTCTCTTCACCAAAAGGAATTACGGTCATCTCTCCAGGGGATCGCATTGCACAAATGCTTATATTGCCCAGTCGACATTCCTTGTGGCCCAGTGAAAATACAAATAAAAGACAAGGAGGTTTTGGATCAACAGGAACCACTTTAATAAACCTTACTATGGATATGGGACAGAGGCCCCTCCTAAAATTAAAAGTGGGAAATATGGAATTTTCAGGTTTATTAGATACGGGAGCAGACAAAAGTATTATCAGTGCAATGGTCTGGCCAAAGCACTGGCCATTGATCACAGCAGCTCAGAGCTTGAGAGGCTTAGGAGTAGCAGAGAGCCCCAATCAAAGTGCTTCCTCATTATCGTGGAAAGATACAGAGGGACACACAGGAATATTTCAGCCATATGTCTGTAATGTTCCTATTAGCCTATGGGGACGAGACGTCCTGCAGCAAATGGATATGAAACTCACCACTGACCAGATTTACCAAGGGACTCCTGTAATAAATATGTTACAAAATATGAATTATGATGATAAAAAAGGATTAGGAAGACATAGCCAAGGATCTACCCAACCACTGCCTTTACTTCCACCAAAAAATGATTCTCATGGATTGGGTTTTTCCTAGGGGCCACTGATAAACCATCAATCCCTATAATATGGAAAGATGATAAGCCTTGCTGGATTCCACAGTGGCCCCTAACAAAAGAAAAGCTAGAGGCAGCTCATAAGTTAGTACAAGAGCAGGTACAAGCAGGTCATTTACAACATTCTACCTCTCCTTGGAATACTCCAATATTCTTAACAAAGAAAAAATCAGGAAAATGGAGGTTATTACATGATTTAAGAGCCATAAACGAACAAATGTACCCTATGGGACCCATCCAATGTGGACTCCCTCTTGTTACTGCACTACCAAAAAATTGGCCTACTATTATTCTGGATTTAAAAGATTGCTTTTTCTCTATACCCTTACACAAAAATGATTGTTGGAGATTTGCCTTTACTTTGCCCTCTCTTAATCACACTCAGCCTGACCAGAGATTCGAATGGACTGTGTTGCCTCAAGGTATGGCTAACAGTCCTACTATATGTCAAATATACGTAGATAAAGCGTTAACAACTACTAGACAAAAGTTTAAGAGATTGTTGATTTATCACTATATGGACGACATACTTATTTGCCATCCAGAAAAAGAAGTTTTGTTAGAAGCATTACAATTTATAACTCAAGCATTAGAAAAGAGAGGACTAACGATAGCCCCTGAAAAATTACAATGAGAGGAGATCCAAGAATATCTGGGTACAAGGCTCACTGCTACTACAGTCAGACCAATAAGGTTGACCATCAGGACAGATCAATTGAATACCTTGAACGATTTTCAGAAACTCTTAGGTGACATTAACTGGATCAGATCCTATTTGAAATTATCCACAGGGGAATTAAAACCTTTATTCGATATATTAAAAGGTAATCCTGACTTGAATTCCCCTAGGAAACTTACTCCTGAAGCACGGACATCCTTACAGCTAGTAGAGAATAGACTTCAGCAGTGTTACGTTGATCGTTGTGATCCTACTCAACCATGAAGTTTAATCATAATCTCAGAGAAGCATACCCCTTTTGGCATAGTTTGGCAAGGAGGACCTCTGCAAAGTGTAAATCTCCCTAGCTCTCCGGCTAAAACATTGCAATCATATCCCCAAGCTATTGCCCAGGTAATATTCAAGGGAATAGAATCTTGCATTACTGTTTTTGGAATCCATCCGTCTATTATTATAACTCCTTATTCCACTCAGCAAATTAAATGGCTAATTAATAATGATGATGATTGGTCAGTATTATATTGTTCCACTTCAGCTCAGTTCAATAACCATTATCCCCAACATCCCTGGATTCAATTCTGTAAAAATACTCCCATAGTTTTTCCAAAAGTGACTAGTGTCCAGCCTCTTAAAGACTGTGTAACCATTTTTACTGATGGCTCCAAAAATGGAGTAGGTCCAGTACTTATCGGTAAACAACTTCACACCATAATAGTTCCACCCAACTCCGCACAGGTTACTGAACTTGCAGCTGTAATATTAGCCTTTAAATTAGCAGATAATCAGCCATTCAATCTTCTATCTGATAGCTTATATATCGTTAACGCTTTACAGGTTCTTGAAACGGTACCTCATATTTCTTCCATGTCCACGGTAGCTTCTTACTTTACTACGCTACAAAACCTTATCCTACAGCGTAAACATCTATTCTATGTAGGACATATTAGAGCTCATTCTAATTTACCAGGACCTTTGGCCAATGCTAATGACTTGGTAGATATGGCCACCAAATCAATTTTTGTTTTTTCCATAGAGGAACAAGCAAAACTCTTTCATGAAAAATTTCATGTAAATTCCACTATTTTGAGCAGAAAATTTCCTATATCTAAATGTATGGCTCGACAAATAGTAAAAAATTGTCAACATTGTGCTCCTTTAATCCCAGTACAATCCTTTGGAGTTAACCCTAGGGGACTGCTGCCTGGTCATATTTGGCAGATGGATGTAACCCATATTTCTGAATTTGGTACTGTTAAGTATGTACATGTGTCAGTAGACACTGCTTCAGGGGTCATTATGGCTTCCGCTCATTCTGGAGAAAAGGTGAAAGATGTCATTCAACACTGCCTACAAGTATTTGCTGGCTGGGGCATACCTAAAGTTATTAAAACAGATAATGGTCCTGCTTATACTTCCAAAAGCTTCCGGTTGTTTTTACAAACATTTAACATCCAATCAGTCACTGGCATCCCCTATAATCCTCAGGGACAGGGCATTGTGGAAAGAGCACTTCTTACTTTAAAAAATTGTCTAAATAAACAAAAAGGGGGAATAGGAGCCTCCTACAAGTCTCCTAAAGATAAACTTAATTTAGTTCTTTTCATTCTAAGTTTCTTAACTCTGGATAGGGGCGGCCATTCTGCAGCTGATCGACATTATAATCCCCATGATACTCCTCAAGTATGGGCAAAATGGAAAGATATCCTGACAGGTTGTTGGAAAGGACCGGATCCAGTCCTTCGTTGGGTCCGAGGGTCTGTTTGTATTTTCCCACAGGATCAACAGACTCCAGTCTGGATTCCAGAAAGGCTAATCAGAGTTTTACAGCATGCAAGTGATGCTGCTCCTCCTCACAATGGCGAGTCTGAGCCTTCCTCCAATAACGAAAACTCAGACGGAAAGGCAAACCCGGAACCTATGGGCCATTGTTAGCCTGGCCATATTTTCCATTTCTGACTAACATATTTTTTATCCTTTCTTTTCTTGCTTTTCACCAATTTCTCTACAAGTCTGTCAATTCTACTGATGATTTTTCAGATCGTGCTGTTTTTGGTGACAAGGATATTTCTAGCCTTTCTTTGCTTTAACAGGAGGAATTTCTGCACTTTGCCGTTGGAATCATACTACAAATCAGACCCAGAGTAGAGCAACTTGTTCTGCTGACCCTAGCTGTGATGTTGCTTTTCCTCCCACGTCAGCTTGTGTATTTCCTCCCTTTTATGTTTCTACCAACTAACATTTCTAATAACACCTCTTAACTGTTCACAAACTGTGTGCTATCTTTCACAATACTGGAATGATTCTTTTGCTACCTGTGCAATTTGCACATTTCTATCTTCCTACCAGTCCTAGTTTCTGTTGCAGATATAGAATTGCCAGTGCTATTATCAAGAAGCAGGAGAGGCTTTGACATTGCAACAGCCGTGATCATTGCCACCACAGTCCTTGCAGTAGCAGCATTGACACAACCATAACAACGATCACTTGGTCGAAGATACAGCTGCAGCCTTACAGACCATAGAGACTCTATCAGAGAATGGACTCATTATAAGAACAAGTGGATACCTTGCAAGAACTTTTGGGACTGGGATGCGTTTATTCCCTGAGAGCTGCTTTGTGTTACCCGTATTGTAACTCCATTGGGACGTATATTGTTTCTGTATTTAATATGGCTATAAAGTTCTTCTTCTGTTTATAGATTTGTCAAACAGTGGGCAAGCTTAGGAGCTATGGTGGTACCCCTCTGCCTTGGCCTTCTTCTCTTCATTCGTTTTGGCATGCATCTGCAAGCTAGCCAATAGAGATCAAATTATTTTTCATCAGGCCATGACCGCCCTAAAGGCCGACAGCCCCCCATTAGTATGGCTCTTGATGCTGGATCGGTAGTCAAAGACGGGTAATGAAGGAGGTGGCTGTGTACCGACCTAAGACAGGAGCTGCAGCATGCTCTGCAGGCTCTGATGACAGGTAAGGACATATGCTGACCACTCAGCCTAAGACAGACACGGTCCCAAGCCTTAGTTTAATATTAAAGAAGGGGGATCTGTGGGGGTTCCCGGGAACCCCAGCCTTGGGCGTGGTCAAGATGGCGCCTGACGCTGAGCCAAAAGCGGCCAGCTATACAGTAAACAACCAGCGAATTCCAATGATTGGCTAGTTAACGATGTGACTAGAGCATGCCCCCTCGTGTACCCATCCTGCGCCTGCAGCTGTCCGCGTTTATCTCGTGTACTCTCCCCTGATTGATTGAAGTGTATATAAGCCTGGTGGGTGGGAGAGCGAGGGGGGAACGGAACGGATGGAGCGGAAGCAGCGGCGGCGGCGGCGACGGCGGCAGCAGCAGCAGCGGCTGGAGCTGAACTGGAAGGAGGGAGTACGCGGGAGTGGAAGAAGCTGGGAAAAGGGGAGCTGGGAGTGCGCAGAAGCTAGGGGTAAGAGAAGCGTAGAAAAAGGAACTGTGCACAATAAACTTCCAAAGCTTCAGACATTTGTCGTGTCTCTCTCTGCGGCCAGAGGGGACCCGATATTAGCCCATTTGTCGATTGGATTATTTGCATTCTTGGTGTAGAATTTTTTGAGTTCTTTATAGATTCTGGAGATTAGTGCTCTATCTGAAGTATGATTGGCAAAGATTTTCTCCCACTCTGTAGGCTCTTTCTTCACATTGCTGATAGTTTCCTTGGCTGAGAGAAAGCTTTTTAGTTTGAATCTATCCCAGTTATTAATTCTTGCTTTTATTTCTTGTGCTATGGGAGTCCTGTTGAGGAAGTCTGGTCCTAAGCCGACATGTTGAAGCTCTGGACCTACTTTTTTTTCTGTAAGATGCAAGGTCTCTGGTCTGATTCCGAGGTCCTTAATCCATTTTGAGTTTAGTTTCGTGCATGGTGAGAGATATGGGTTTAGTTTCATTCTGTTGCATATGGATTTCCAATTCTCCCAGCACCATTTGTTGAAGAGGCTATCTTTTCTTCATTGCATATTTTTGGCCCCTTTGTCTAGTATGAGAAAATTGTATTTATTTGGGTTTGTGTCCGTGTCCTCTATTCTGTACCATTGATCTACCTGTCTATTTTGCTACCAATACCATGCAGTTTTGCTACTATTGCTTTGTAATAGAGTTGAAGATCTGGTATTGTGATACCCCCTGCTTCACTCTTTCTGCCAAGGATTGCTTTAGCTATTCTGGGTTTTTTATTCTTCCAGATGAATTTCATAATTTCTTGCTCTATTTCTGTAAGGTACATCATTGGGATTTTAATTGGAATTGCATTGAATCTGTATAGCACTTTTGGTAGTATGACCATTTTGACAATATTAATTCTTCCTATCCAAGAACATGGGAGATCTTTCCATCTTCTAAGGTTTTCTTGAATTTCTTTCTTTAGTGTTCTGTAGTTCTCATTGTAGAGGTCTTTGACCTCTTTTGTGAGATTGATTCCCAAGTATTTTATTTTTTTTGATGCTATTGTGAATGGGGTAGTTTTCCTAATTTCTCTTTCTGAAGATTCATCACTTATGTATAAAAATGCATTAGATTTATGTGCATTGATCTTATATCCCGCTACTTTACTGAATTCACTTATGAGATCTAAAAGTTTTCTGGTGGAATTTCCTGGTTCCTCTAAGTATACCATCATATCATCAGCAAATAGGGATAGTTTGAGTTCTTCTTTTCCTATTCCTATCCCTTTAATTTCTTTGGTCTTTCTAATTGCTCTGGCTAGAGTTTCAAGGACGATATTGAAAAGAAGTGGTGAAAGAGGGCATTCCTGCCTTGTTCCAGTTTTTAGGGGGAATGCTTTCAGTTTTTCACCATTTAGAATGATATTAGCCATGGGCTTAGCGTAGATGGCCTTTACAATGTTAAGGAATGTTCCCACTATCCCTATTTTTTCTAGTGTTTTGAGCATGAAGGGGTCCTGTATTTTATCAAATGCTTTTTCTGCATCTATTGAAATAATCACGTGATTCTTGACTTTAAGTCTATTGATATGGTGAATTACATTTATTGATTTCCTGATGTTGAAGCAACCTTGCAACCTTGGGATGAAACCCACTTGATCGTGGTGCACTATCTTTTAATATTTTTTGTATGCGATTTGCTAAAATTTTGTTTAGAATTTTTGCATTGATGTTCATTAAGGATATTGGTCTGAAATTTTCTTTCCTCGATGTGTCTCTGTCTGGTTTAGGTATCAGGGTAATATTGGCTTCATAGAATGAGTTTGGGAGGGTTCCCTCCTCTTCTATTTTATGGAATACTTTGCTAAGTATTGGAATGAGCTCTTCTTTAAAGATTTTGTAGAACTCGGCTGAAAACCCATCTGGTCCTGGACTTTTCTTTGTTGGTAGGCTTTTGATGACTTCTTCTATTTCATTACTTGAAATTGGTCTATTTAAATTGTGTATGTCCTCCTCGTTCAGTTTAGGCAATTCATATGTCTCTAGAAACCTGTTGATGTCTTCGAAATTTTCTATTTTGTTGGAGTATAGATTTTCAAAATAGCTTCTAATTATGTTTTGTATTTCAATCCTGTCTGTTGTGATATTTCCTTGTTCATTCCGAATTTTAGTGATTTGGGTTTTCTCTCATTTTCTCTTTGTTAGTGTGGCTAAAGGTTTATCAATTTTGTTTATTTTTTCGAAGAACCAACTATTTATTTTGTCAATTTTTTGTATTGTTTCTTTTGTTTCAATTTCGTTGATTTCAGCTCTGAGTTTAACTATTTCCTGTCTTCTACTACTTTTGGTGTTGGTCTGTTCTTCTTTTTCTAGGGCTTTGAGTTGTAGTGTTAAGTCGTTTATTTGTTGATTTTTTTCTTTTGTTGAATGTGCCCCATGAAATAAATTTTCCTCTAAGTACTGCTTTCATAGTGTCCCAGAGATTTTGATATGATGTTTCTTTGTTCTCATTTACCTCTAAGAATTTTTTAATTTCCTTCCTAATATCTTCTGTTATCCATTCATTATATAGTAGCATATTGTTTAATCTCCAGGTGTTGGAGTAGTTTCTGTTTTTTACTCTTTCATTAATTTGTAACTTCAATCCATTATGATCTGATAGAATACAAGGTAGTGTCTCTATCTTCTTGTATTTGCTGACATTAGCTTTGTGGCATAATATATGGTCTATTTTAGAGAAGGATCCATGTGCTGCTGAGAAGAAAGTGTATTCGCTCTTGGATGGTATATTGTATAAATGTCTGTTAAGTCTAAATTATTGATTGTGTTATTGAGATCTATGGTTTCTTTGTTCAATTTTTCTTTTCCCATTCTTATCCACTTAATTTCTGTCTTCTGTCTAATTGCTCTGATTAGAGTTTCTAGGACTATGTGCATAGAAGTGGTGAAAGAGGGCATCCTTGTCTTGTTCCAGTTCTTAGATGAAACATTTTCAATTTTTCTCCATTTAGATGTTGATCTTGAGTTTAGCATGTATAGCTTTTATAATGTTGAGGTATGTTTCTACTATCCCTAGTTTTTCTAGTGTTTTGAGCATGAAGGTGTGCTGTATTTTGTTGGAAGCTTTTTCTACATCTATTGGGTTGATCATATGATTCTTGTTCTTTAGGTCTATTGATGTGATGAATTAAGTCTATTGATTTCCCTATGTTGAACGAACCTTGCATCCCTGGGATGAACCCCACTTGATCGTGGTGCACTATATTTTTAATATGATTTATAAGTGATTTGCCAGAATTTTATTTAGGATTATAGCATCTATGTTCATCAGGGATATGGGACTGAAGTTTTCTTCCTCTAAGTACTGCTTATGATCTATTTTAGAGAAGGATTCATGTGCTGCTGAGAAGTAAGTATATTCAGTTATTGATGGAATAATTATCTATATATGTCCATTTAGTCTAAACTATTGTTTGTATATTTAGTTCTATTTGTTTCTTTGTTTAGTCGTTTGAGAATCTATCCAGTAGTGAGAAAGGTGTGTTAAAATCACCCAGTATTATTGTGTTGTTGTCTATTTGAGTCTGGAAATTGAAAAGGGTTTGTTTGATGTACATAGATGCTCCATTATTTGGGGGGCAAAAATATTTATGATTATTCTGTCTCATTGATATACAATTCCCTCTAGCAGTATGAAAAGTTCTTCTTTATCCCTTCTGAATAACTTTGACTTGAAGTCCAATTTATCTGATATAAGGATAGAAATCCTTGCTTGTTTATATGATACAAGTGAGTGATATGTTTTTTCCCATCCTTTCACCCTCAATCTGTGGATGTCTTTGCCTATGAGGTGAGTGTCTTGGAGATAGCGTATTATTGGATCTTCTTTAAAATTTATTCTGCGAGTCTATGTCTTTTGATTGATGAGTTTAGGTCATTAACATTCAGGGTTATTGTTGAGATACAATTTGTATTCCTAGTCATTTTGGTTTATTTCTGGTTTTTAACTTGACTTAGTTTCTCCTTTGATTTACTGTTGCTTTAGTGAGTTCCTCCCTTTGCTGGATTTCACTGTATTTTTTTCCACTTCATCTTCATGGAATATTTTGTTGAGAATATTTTGTTCTGTAGTGCAGGCTTTCTTCTTGTGAATTATTTTAACTTTTGTCATGGAAGGTTTTTATTTCATCTTCAAATCTGAAGCTTAATTTTGCCGGATATATTGTTCTTGACTGGCATCTGTTTTCTTTCAGAACTTAGTATACATTCTTTCAAGACCTCTTAACTTTGAGGGTCTGGGTTGAAAAATTAGTTGACATCCAAATTTGTTTCCCCCTAAACATAATATGACAGTTTTCTGTGGCAGCCTTTAAAATTCTACCTTTATTCTGTGTTTCGTATTTTAATTATAATGTGCCTTGGTGAGGGTCTGCTGTAATTTTGTACATTTAGGGTCCTGTAAGTCTCTTGTATTTGATTTTCTATTTCATTCTTTGGGTTGGGAAGTTTTCTAATATTATTTCATTAAAAAGATTGTGCATTCTTTTGGTTTGTATCTCCATGCTGTCATCTATCCCAATAAATCACAAATTTGGTATTTTCATGGTATTTCATATTTTTTGAAAATTCTGTTCATGGTATCTTCACATCTCTGTGTGGTCAACTTTACTTTCAAGATTATATATTTTGTCTTCATTGCCTGAGGTTCTGTTTTCCAAGTGGTCTAGTCTGTTGGTGATGCTTTCCATTGAATTTTTTATTTGGTTTATTGATTCCTTAATTTCAAGGGTTTCTGCTTGGTCTCTTTTCAGAATCTCTATCTCTTTATTGACTTGGTCTTTTGCTTCCTGATATTTTCTCTGATTTATTCCTTACATCATCCTTTACCTGCTGGATCAGTTTAACTATGTACATTCCAAATTCCTTCTCTGACATTTCTTCCACTGTGGTGTCATTAGATTCTATTGTTGGCACATTTTGGTTTTTTTGGGGTGATTTGTTCCCCCCTTTTTTTAATGTTGTTTGTGTGTCTTCCCATCTAGTAGTGTGGACATGAGGCAGTAGGGTTTTTACCCTATAGACTTACAGTGTCCCTGAAGATTTCCAGTACCTTGCCTTTAAGGGGGAGACAAATAATAACAGCCACCAGTGCAAATAATATACAGCCTTAAACCAAATAACCCCTCCTACAATGTCTACAGTTTTTTTTTTTGCAATAAACAGAAATGTGTTCAGTTATTACCTACAATAAAAACAGTAAGTTTGAAAAAGCATTTATAGTTTCAAATGGTGGACAAAGAGATGAGAGGAGAGCTATAGGATGTGATGTTTATGAGGAAGGAGGGGAGAAAATTGAAGTAAAAAATTATAGTAAGCTTGAAAGAGGGAATAATTGAAGTTGATTGTTAGGAGGAGAAAGAAGAGAAAGATAATCAGGGGAAACAGATGAGAAAAAATATATAAAATAAAGATTTTTAAAAATTTAAAAATAGAGAGAAAAAGGTAGAATAAAAAGAATGAAAACAAACCTAAAACATACTATTCAGACATCCCTGTCCTCAATAAACTGATGCATGAAAAATAGTTGGTTTCAAAAATGGTATAAATGTGATAGGGATCTGGGATTCCAGTTTCCATAGGCTCCACCATGCTGCAGTTCCAAGATCCAGACTCTTTTATACACTCAGTATTTTCATATTTTTGGAGGAGCTGTGCCAGGATTAAAAAAGAATCATTTTGTAAATTCGATTAGGTTTAAAGGTCTAAGAAACAATTATTTATAGTAAGATTACTATGTACATGAATTAATTCACATAATCCCTGCAAGTCTGATGAGGTGAATTCTGTCATTCCCCTACTAGATAGATGAAGCAGGTGAGAGGCAGAGATCTTCTGAAGGTGATGCTCCTGTCTAGTACCAGAGCTTGGGTATGCACTCAGGTTATCTGTGTTCCCAGCCTGTGCTCCTATTCCTTATACTGCATTTTCTAGAATTATGTCTCTATATATTCATAGATATATCTAGGTGTGTACTTGTGTAAAACTATAGCTATTGAAATAAGAGAAAGGTGAAAATCCTGCCAGCCATTTGTGTGGACCACATAATATCATTACCAAAAGGTCACAGCTTCCCAACTTTCCCAAGCTGAGAGGTGGTTGTGCCAATATGAACAAATTAATAAGTGACTGTCATGTTGATTACCTTACTGAGATAAGAATTTGTGATATAAAGAGATATATGAGTCTCAGGAAAAGGCCCATGAACCACTGAGTTGCAAAAAGCATTCAGGAACCATTGTAATTCCCTTGGCCCCTGCTTTGTAAAATGAGAAAAATGGACAACTGCAGAGAAAACTGGCATGAAGTTGTGTAACTCCACCCTGGCTCACCTCCAGTTCAGCTTCTAACTGTTGACCCTCTCTAAATATTGAAACCCCAACCCAAGGAGGGGCTTCTGACTCTGGAGGTAGCTCAAATTCTCTCTTGAATGTGTATCTACTACTTAAATAAAATTCAATCTATGCCTTTGACTGGTGCATGCTAAAATTGTTTTTTGTCACTTTTATATCAAGAAATCCACTGATCCTGAGTCAAGTTCTCCTTTCTTTCTGGGAATCCCTGGGACCCTTCTTTGGAGGCATGTTTTCTCCCATGATTTAATTATAAATATTCTCTTCCTTCAACACCATCATCATAGAATCTTCTCAGGGTTTCCCATAACTCCATATCCACTGTTCTGGGGACTTTACAGGCTGGCTGTGGAATGTGGTGTGGACCAAGAGAGTAGGAGAGGTATTTTGATACTGGCTGCCCTGAGATTCTTGGGTCTTTTCATGCCTGCCAGACAGCAGAAGGATAGCAGTGTAGGGTGGTTGAACTCATGTTTGCTCCTTTGGGACAATAGGAAAGACAGGAAAAATCTTTCTTTTGGCTGACAATGGTGTGGCTGGCTCTCTCTGGAGCTGCAAGGGTGAAACTAATCTCATTCTTTAACCAGAGACCAGCCAACAGATTTGGGGTATTTGCCACATCAAAGTGTGGGGTTAATAGCATTGTTACCACCAGTGAGAACAGAACCAAATGGAATAAGTGAAGAGGGAGCAGGTGACTGTTCATGCCTTTGTTCTCTCTGTACTCCAGTGTGCTTAGGCAAAAGGCCATGTTCTCCAGGGAAGGTCCAATTGTTCTCTTTGTGCCAAATTTTGATTCTTTGAAGAGATGCTTAGTTTTCTATAATGACACAATTTGCATAGTCTCAATGGCATGTTAGTGGTCTTTGTAAAGAGCCATGATATATTCTCTTATACCACTTTCTCCAATTCTCATTTAAAAAATACCCTTTGTAAATCTGCAGGTAAATGAATATATTCACCTTTTAAATTCTGTATCGTTGACAGTGTTTTCTTCCTGCATTTTCCCAAAAATTTTATAGAAAATCAAGAAAACATCTTTTTTCTGATCATTCTTCCTACAAAAATTTCCGTTTGAAACCCAGATATTCTGATTAATAGAGAGGGTGTGTGTGTGTGCTAAATAAGCTATGCTCTTGGTAGTGCAGTGTAATCAAGATAGTATCAGGAGGTAGGGTCTTTGGGAGATGATTAGGTCCAGAAGGTGGAGACTTCATGAGAAATACCCAATCCCCCTCAAACCATGTGCGGATACAGTGATAAGTCACCACTTACGAACCAGAAAGTGGACCATCAATCACTAGATGATGCTTCTACTTTGATCTTGGATTTCCAATTCCCAAGACCTGTGAGCAATGCAATTCTGTTGTTCTAAAACCCCGGCTTGTGGTATTTTGTTAGAGCAGCCTGAATGACTAAGACAGCATGAGAGTTTAGACTTGCTCCAGTCTCCCTCTGGCCCACAGCTGCCTTTTATTCTTTTCCCTTTCTTGCCCAAGTCGTTCCCCCACTGAGTCAGAGAGGGGATAGTTGTTCTTCCATTCTATAGGGCAGTGATTCTCACCCCTGCCTCCACATCAGGCCCTTCTGGGAAGCTTCTGAAGGAAGTGGGAGGGCAGGCCCCATTCTGAAGCAGTGTGGTGCTGGGATCTGGCATCAGGTTTGCATAGTTTCCCCAGAGGATTCCAGACAGGTTGAGAATCTCTGTGGTTGGTGAAGTTTCTCAGCATGTCAGTATGGATGACCTGGATTAGAACCACAGGGTGCCTTTCTAAAAACATGCCAGACATGGTGGTACACACCTGTAATCCTGGTTTAGCAGCTTTTCCCAAGCTGTGACCAAAAATCTTGACAAGAACAATTAGAGGAAAAGTTTATTTATTTGGTGCTCATGATTTTAGAGGTCTTAGTGCATAGATGGCCAAATTTTGCTGTAGTCCCAAGCTGAGGTGGAACATCATAGAGAAAGGGTGTGTGAAGGGACAATGGGTTAATAAGGCTGCAGTCATTTCTCCATTGATTCTGACCTCCAACACCATTTTACAACTTAGATTGTTACTGACTGTGAACAATCAATTGAGATAACTCACTTCTCTAGATTGTAAGCCTGCAAACTTCCTCTTCAGTCATTGGTCAGATTGTTATTAGCCTGAGAACTTCCACTACTTCAGAATAGCGTTCCCCACCCCGCCCCCCCGCCCACTCCCTTAAGGGCAGACACTCTGTTTGTCTGCTTAATAAAATCTCTTGTGTGAGTTCCTGCATCTGGAGTGGTTTTCTGGGTGCTATCAGTGTGGTGGAGGAAAGCAGCTTAGAACATGGCACCCAGGAAGCAGAGAGAGACAGCTTCACTTACCAGGGAAAAAATATAAACACTAAAGGTATGCCTCCAAAGACCCACCTCTTCCAGCCATACCCTACCTGCCTACAGTTATCACCCAGTTAATCCATTCAAGAGGATTAATGCACTGATTAAGTTAAGGATCTTATAACCTAATCATTTTACCTCTAAACCTTCTTGTAATGTCTCACACATGAGCTTTTGGGGGACACCTCATAGCTAAACCATGACACCAACTCCTTGGGAGGCTGAATCAGGAAGATCAAAAGTTCAAGGCCAGCTTTGGCAACTTGAAAAGACCTTGTTTCAAAATAAAATAATAAAAAGGACTGGAGATGTAGATCATTGGTGAAGCTCACCTGAGTTCAATATGCATGATCATACATACATACACATATACATGCACAAATTCAGATTCTGAAATTTCTAACATTAAAATACTTCTTGAAGCCAAATTCTAATACAGGTTATGTATTCCTTATTCAAAATGCTTGGGACTGGAAGTGTTTCAGATATTTTTTGGGTTTTGGAATGTTCACATATACATAATGAGATATTTTGGTGATGAGACTTATAACTAAGCATAATTTATTGGTTTCATACATACATAGCCTGAAGCTAATTTTATAAAATACTTTTAGTATGCTTATATTTTGACTTCACCCTGTAATATGAGGTCAGGTATGGAATTTTCCACATGTGACATCATGTTGCAGTTCCCAAAGTTTCAGATTTTGGAACATTTGAGATATTGGATTTTGGAGTTAAAGATACTCATTCTGTAGTAAATACCACTTTTGAATTATTCCAAATTGCAATCTGCCAATATTTAGATCTTGGTTTAAATGTTTTAATTATCAGGATGCAAAGACAAAAAAAAAATCTTAAAAGCCCTTGATTTCATTTCTTTTCTTTTCACTTTTTTTCTGCCTTCTTTCCTTTCTTTCTTTTTGAAATAAAAAAAAATTTTTCCAGTGCCAGGAGCAAACCCAGGCTTCATACATTGCTGGGCAAGCATCTACCACTAAGATTCATCTCTATCCCTTAAATTGTTTTTTTAATTTTAAATTTGAGACAGAACCTTGCTAAATTTCCCAGACTGGACTTGAACTTGTGATCCTTCTGCTTCTACTTCCTATGTTCCTGGGATCATAGGCATGTGTCACAATGTCTGGCTAGAAGTCCTAGATTTCTAAATTATCCAGTATCTAGTTACTGTAGAACATAGGGTGAGTAGTCAGTAACTATTCCTTACAAAGTGGGTATAAAATTATGAGAAATTACTTAAGGTTGTTCATTTAATAGGTAATATTTATTAAACATTTTGCTATATGCCGGTCACTGAGCTTTGCCTTTGTAATCAATTATTATACCATTTTACAAATGAGAAAACTGTGGCTCAGAGCCATTAAATGGCTCAAAATCACCTGATAAGTAGCATAGACCAAATCAGAATGCAGATGTATATTTAAAAATAAAGCCATGGTGTTAAGCATTACTTACTTCCTGTCACTCTGGAAGCAGATATTAGCTACACTTCCCTGTGGAGGTCTCTCAGCCATGTCCCATGTGGATGAGAAAAGGGTTAACTGCCAGAGGAGGATGTTGGCTATAAATCAATCAATTACCCATAAACTTATCTAATCAATAAACACACAAGAACCAATACTCCTTGTAAATGAGAGGGGTTGTGATAGGTCTGACCATACCAGCTCTGGCCTTTAACAACATGGAGTAGCCCAACTCTCCTTTATTTTATAGTAACACAGTAAAGGAACCCAGAACAGGAGGGTCTTCTTCTGGGATGAACAGGATAGGGTGGAGTTAGGGGAGCCATTTTCTCAGGGGAACCATTACAGAATCAGACAGGGAACCACTCCCATGCAGTGCCACATGCTTCCTGGCAATCTGGGACATTCCTCTGTGGTAGCCAGCTCCTAGAAGCCAGACATCTGTGTCCCATGGCTCAACCCAGTCTGATTCTGCTAAATAAGGATGACTCCCCACACTTCTCCTCTTCTACTCTCTTACCTTATCTACATGGTAGCGCTAAGAGGAATAAGGAAGGCTATCAAGGGAAGATATTGCTAACTTGCTTTAGATGATTTTACTTCCCCTCATTTTTCCATATGTGCATGAAGCAGTCAAAGGTCTCTGGCGTTTACTTTAGAAATCTGGAATTTATTCTGCTTTAATTGCTGATTCTTTTATGATGCTCAGTCATAACTGTGCCTGAGAAGCTTTGCTTATTGTCTTTTGAGGAGCTATGATGCCAGTGGAATAAGCAACACACAACCTCCTGATTTTATTGCCTTTGTACAAACCTGTTTCTAGGTTAAAACATGGGTATGTGTGTTAGTGCAGGGTGTAGACATGGGTGGGAGAAGGGCCACTGGCTTAACGGGGCCTCACATTTATGCAAAGTCTCATATGGATATAGTTGATTTTATCTCCAATTCAGGTCAAATATATGGTCATTGTAACCATGTGTGTCATAATATTAAATTTTTTTATTTAAAAATCAGGTTTATTAGGATTAATCTCTAGGATATATAAAGAACTCAGAAAACATAACACTGAAAAAATAAATAACCCAATCAATAAATGGGTTAAGGAACTGAACAGACACTTCACAGAAGAAGAAATACAATTGATAACAAATAAATGAAAAAATGTGCAATGTCTCTAGCAATTAAAGAAATGCAAATAAAAACTACTCTAAGATTTCATCTCACTCCAATCAGAATGGCAATTATCAAAAGTATAAGCAACAATAAATGTTGGAGAGGATGTGGAGAAAAATGTACACACATACATTGCTGGTAGGAATGCAAAATGGTGTAACCAATATGGAAAGCAGTATGTAGATTCCTCTGAAGACTTGGAATGGATCTACCATTTGACCCAGCTATTTCACTCCTTGGTTTATACCCAAAGAGCTTAAAATCAGCATACTACAGTGACGTAGCCACATTAATGTTTATAGCAACTCAACTTACAATAGTTAAACTATGGAACCAACCTAGGTGCCTTTCAACAGATAAATGGATAAAGAAAATGTGGTATAAATATATATGATGGGATACTACTCAGTTTTAAAGAATGAAATTATGGCATTTGCTGGTAAATGGATGGTGATGGAGAATATTATGCTAAGCAAACTAAACCAAACCCAAAAACCAAAGGCCAAATGTTTTCTCATATGCAGATGTTAATTCATCATGGTGGGGGGGGAGCTAGGGAAGAATAGATTTATTTATATTAGGTACAGGGGAGTGAAGGAGGGAAAGGGGTATGGGAGCAGGAAGGATAGGAGAGTGAAACAGACATTATTACCTATATGACCTATATGACCGTATGACCAACGTGATCCTATAATATGTAAAATCAGAAAAATGAGAAATTACACTCCATTTATATATAATCTATCAAAATGTATAAATGCATTCTACTTCATATACAACTAGAACAAATTTAAAAAGATTTAAAACTCAGCTTTCTTGAAGTATAATTTACATGCAATAGAATCAGACAATCATAAGTATACAATATGGTGAGTTTTAATAGTTGGGGTCTTTAACTTTTTAAAATAATACCTGTATTAAATCACAATCCATTCAATTCACCTATTTAAAGTGTGCAGTACACACCAAAAAGAAATATCATAATCATTGGTATCCACTCTGATTTCCACTCCAAAATCCCTTAGTCCTAGGTCATTACTAAACTTTCTGTCTCTACAGTTTTGCACATTTTGGACATTGCATATAAATGGGATCATATGATGTGTGGTCTTATGATTTGTGGCTTAAGGTTTTTTTTCACTAAGCAATTTTTTCCCACACTGTTTTTTTCTATTCTTTTCTCATTTGGATCCTGGAATATCAAAACAGTGAAGGGACTCAATGAAATATATGAACCAAAGTGTCCCACAACACTTTGCCCAGGCTGACCTCAAATGTGCCATCCTAATGCCCTACCCTCTTGAGAAGCTGAGACTACAGATGCACCAGGGCCCCACTGCTTAAGGATTTTAAGGTTCATTCTTGTTATTACATGCATTAGTACTTCCATATTTTTTATTGCTAAATAATATGTAATCTTAATATATAGTTTTCCTGTAAATATCAATCACTTGTTTGCTGATAGTATTAAGTTTTTTTTTTTTGTTGTTGTTGTTGTTGTTTTTGGTAGCACTGGGGATCAAACCTAGGGTCTCATGCCCCAACTGCAACCTTGATAGCTTTGATTTTTAAGTTAACATTTAACAAATGACTTGATTTTTATATTCCCATTTTGTTTCTTTTTTTCTCTTAATATTTAATATACCAGGAGACAGAAAGAAGTGGCTTAGTCCTCTCTTGATCTTGAGACAATCTGATCAGGGCATCACAAATGGATTCATAGTTGTACTAAAATTATTATTTTTTACAATCAGATGGCTATTATAATGTATGTTATAATATTATAATAATAGCACATATAGCTATTTCATATTGTATAAAATGCTTATAGAATTATAAATAAGTGCATCTCTATAAAGAGAATGGCAATATGATTTTACAGTCTTAATACTTAAAAGCACAACTGTGGATTTTTTTCTTTAAGAAACTGATATGAATATATAGCTATATTTACTTGAATTTAGAAGAGGAATCATAGTCTGATGTTGTGAAATGTCAATGGAAAGTGACAAAAATTGATCTTGTGGCTACAACTTTTAAAGGACAAGCTTAGTGAGACCACACTCACTCATATATTGATCAACAAATAGATACATTTGCAAATATGTCTTTGACCTAGAGGCAACTGATATTATTTTAAAGCTTGAATTGTCATAAAAAGAAGTATCAATGGAATGGTTTCATTCTGCTCCTGGTGTTGTGGGACACTTTGGTTCATATATTTCATTGAGTCCCTTCACCGTTTTGATATTCCAGGATCCAAATGAGAAAAGAATAGAAAAAAACAGTGTGGGAAAAAATTGCTTAGTGCAGAATGGAGAAAATGTCCTTCTCTTACTGAGGCCCCATAATACCACATTCCCTAAATATGGCTGTTTAATGTAAAATCCAGGGAGTAAATAAAGGAGGAAAAGATAAGATTAAGCAGATAGGCTTGACCTTGTGATCCTGCTGCCTCAGCCTCCTGAGCCTTGAGGATTCCAGGTATGCCTTACCATGCCTGGCCATCCTTAGCAATTTAGTGAGGTCCTAAGCAACTTAGTGAGACCTTGTCTCAAAATAAAAAAAATATATAAAATAATATAAAGGACTGGGGATGTGGCTTAGTGGCTAAGTGCCCCTGGATTCAATTCCTGGTATCAAAAAATAAAAATTAAAAAAAAAGGAAAAATATTATTGAACTAGAACATCAAGTACCTTACCCAGGATTGGACTGGAAGCTGACTTCCTTAGACCAATAGACCATAAAATCCCTAGACAGAAGCCATTCACTGGCAACCTTCTCAGGTCCCCTCCCAGCCACAGGAGCTTTACTTCACTTTGCTTTATAAATTCTTAGACTTTGTGCTCACCCACAGCTGTCTGTGAATCTCGTTATTTGAATTGGTGAGATGACCCACCTGATACCGTGCTCCATGTTACAAAAGCAAACATTTTGAGTCCTTTTTTTCTCACTTCTGTCAGTCATACAGGGAATGTAAATGTTAGATAGCAAAGAGCAGGTGAAAATGAAAGTATAAAGCATTATACTTTTTGAAATTTTGGAAAATTTCAAGCAAAATGAAGCAGAATTTATAAAAATTTCAATGACCTTTTGAGAATAGAATGCCAGAATTTACAAAATGGGATTCTGGTAAATTACCTTTGCAAACAAAAGGAGATAGACATGGAAAAGAAAGGAAATGATTTCTGAGTTATTTTCTTCGGTTGTTTTAAAATGTGTGTGTGTGTGTGTGTGTGTGTGTGTGAGAGAGAGAGAGAGAGAGAGAGAGAGAGAGAGAGAGAGAGAGAGAGAACATAGAGAACATATTTTAAACAGTAACTACATCCATTATGGAAAAGCATAGGAAATTTTAAGGCCATATATGTATATCCATATGTTCATATGTACATATTTTAGGGCCGAGGGTGGTATTTTGGTCCCACTGGCTTAATTAGTGTTCTTAATTCAACTCCATTTGTTGGCAGCAGTCCATTAGTGACTTTCACATTGACCACATCAAGAGAAAAGGCCTTTAATATTTTCCATAGGAATTGATGGCTTTTCCACAATCTCAAAACCCTTGCTACTAACAATAGCTGTTCCAGTCTAGGGCAGTGATTTCATCCTCTTGGTATGTTAATGTGGAGGTCTGCTTATTACTCTCACCATTAAGTAAGCAGGCAAAGCATAGCCAGCAGAGATCCAAGTTTGGATATCATTTCCTCGCTTATGAGAAGAGAAACAGTTTGCTACAAGAAATGTCCTATTTCAGTATAAAAAGCTTTTGTAAACAATGATATACCATAATATACACATAGTGATGATTTATTGGTTAAGTAGTTTGTTCCTAATAAATTGGTCAGTTTATTTCACCTAGTTCACATTTACTCATGTTCGAGAATTTACAAAGTAGAAACAAATGTAACTGAGTAGCAGTCTCAGATTTCCTGAAAAGAGCCTACACCATTAGCATTATGAAGCACAGGCCATCTTTTGTGTTAATTTAAAAAAAAATTTTTTATTTGTTCTAATTTGTTGTACATGACAGTAGAATACACTTATACATTTTGATAGATCATACATAAATGGAGTGTAATCTCTCATTTTTCTGATTATACATATTGTAAGATCACATTGGTCATGCAGTCATACATGTATATGAGGTAATAATGTCTATTTCACTCTACTATTATTCCTACCCTTATACCTCTTCCCCTCCCTTTGTGTAAATATTTTTATAGTAGAAAAATAACTGGTTTGGTGGAAGAGCACTAGAAGCAGAATTGGAAGACTTAGCAAAAATCCTGAAGTTCAGTTATATTTTTAAACTCTCCCTCCTTTTTAGAATTATAATAAAAAATATTCATTGCTGTAAGTAGAAATACTTGCTACAGTTTCTAGATTTGTCACTTATCAATCCATGCAATTCTTACTACAAAAATGTTGAAAAAATATAGTATGTGTAGAATATTGTCAGGAAAAGGGAACTAAGAGAATTTTGGGAAGTTTCATCTGTCTAGACACATGTAGAGCTAAGGGTCATACTGTGAGTTGGCTGTATACATGAGGTATGAGAATGAAAATGTGGTCAAACTTATTAATCACTTACTCTATACCTTGAATCTGTTGTAATTCAGAGAAAAACTTTCTTAATTCTGAGATTTTTAAAAAATTATAAGTTCTTTTTACTCTCATGATTTGTTTTCTTCAATGAACCTTTAAACTTTTGGAAATTTAGGCTTCTATAAGCTCTAAAGTGTACATCAATTATTCTCTAGTTGGATATCCATTTGTTGCACCCTTCCACTGTATAAAGGTACAGTTATTCTTTAGTGTCAGAGAAAATTGTAACATGTTATTTATTGAGTGCTAGCTAAACGTCTCCTTGATTTTACTTAGGTTTATACTAGGAATGAAACACTGAAAGAGCTGTTGCATAAATACCACATATTGCAGGATAAAGTTGCTATGAAGAGTCTTGAAATGGACACACTAAAATATCAGAATGAGTACAATGAAAAGAAATATCTTGAGGATATAGAAATTTTAAGAGAAGAGAAGGATGACCTTCAAAGGACAATCAAATTGAACAAAGAAACACAGCATTCCAGGAAGAACAGATTAATATTCTGAAAACTGAGATTATAATGCAGAATTTTAAACTGGAAAATAAAAAACAAAACACAGGAAGACTGAAAACAGAAATCAAATCATATCCTGCTAGATGGGCTGCTGTTCCACACTGTCATGATGAAATTCAGACATCAAAAAACAGAGAAAAAACAAACAAAACCGCAACAAAAACAACAAAAACTAGAACTTGCTTTCCAGAGAGCAAGAGATGAGTGCATTGGTTTGAGGACAAGGAAAATTTTGGTGTGCAACCTAAAATTTAGTAGTGTGATTGCTTCTCTACAGATTTCTAAGATGAAATAAAAATCACTAGCCTAGAAAATAAACTCTGAGCTCTATCATACAAGAGATGATCTTTGAGAAATGACTGGTTTTAGAATAGGTACAAAGAGATCAAACACACAGTGCCAAGTGAAGGAAATGCAACACAGGTATCAAAATGAAATGTCAAGGGAATAAATACAATGGAAAGCAGGAATCTAGAGAGGAGAGATTATCTCAACTACAGAGTGAAAATACATTGCTGAAATAGCAATTCCACGACATTCACAACAAAGTTGACAATAACAAAGAAGTAGTCATTAATATCAAAGACCAATTTTATGATAGTGTAAAAATACTTCAAGCCGAGACCAAAAAATACAATCTTATGCTGGTTAACAGAAATATGGAGTTAATCAGTGAAAATAATCATTTCAAAGAAAGATTGTATGTGGGGGTCCTCTATGCCAAGTCCTGTGTGAATGAGAAAAGGGTTAACTGCTGGAGAAGGACATTGGTGGTTTTTCTATCTAATACTCCCCAAAACTTATCTACTCAATAAACAAGAGCCAATACTCTTTTTAAATGAGAGGGGGTATGACGGGTCTGGCCATACCAGCTCTGGTTTCTAATAACAGCAACCTGGAGTAGCCCAACTCTCTTTTATTTATAGAAAGATAAAGTGGGCAAGACCACGAAGAGCTTCTTCTGTGATGGACAGGATAAGATGAGGTAGGGGAGCCATTCTCTCAGGGTAACTAGACAGGGAACCATCTGATTCTTCTAGATAAAGGTGGCTTCTCACATCTCCCCCTTTTTATTATTATTTAAAATGCAAATAATGGGCAGTTATTTTGAGTTTTTAGATCTTGGTTCTGAGAGCTGCTTGGAGGTCCCAGCTCTTGGTTCTGAGGGAATGGCAACCTGACAGCTCAACGGGGCTAACGTGTACAAACATTGTGACTGGAGAGGTAACTTCTCCTTGTTGTTCAGTCATACTTCCAGTCTGTTGAATCAGATTCCTCATTCGTCCCCATGATAGCAGGTGGTGTTTGATTCACTTGGTTCTTCCTCTTCCTTCTCCTCATTGACTCCTATTCTCCCTGGAGGCCAGGGCTGCTGTCTCTGGTTCAATCTTCAACCATTTAAACCTTGACTCCAGATCCTCCATGCATGATGGCATGTTCAGGTACCCAAATAGGGTGGAATGGCTCCTTCTGGAAAGACACAAGTCTGATCTCCATCCCACATTATTACTGGATCTGGTCCTATCCACTGTCCTGTTTATAAATCTTTCCACCAAACTAGACCCAATGGACCTGTCACAGTGGAAGACATATGTCTCTTGGCTGCTGTGTGACCTTCAGAATAACAATTTAAAAGGTTTAAAACAAACAAGATATGATTAAGATTATTTCATGGGGTCTTATCTCCCCTTTTTTGTTTTCATAATTGTAGCTTAAAAGATAAATGAGTTCATTCTACAATGACTTAACCTTGAGGATTATAAGGAATACCTGTTCTACATTCAATATGAAATTGGTGGCAAAACTGTTGAAAAGAAAAACTCATATAAGCTGGAGCATTATCAGTTTTGATCTGTAATGGATAACCTAATACTGCAAAAACAGCTAGACAATGAGGAAATAACATGTTGAGTATTCTCTCTTTTGTAGCTTCCAGTCTTTACTTATTCTAGGGGGCTAACACAAGTGTACCCATATCTTAAGCTACATTTAACTATTGTTTCTTTTTTAAATGCCCAAGAATGGCTATGTTTTGCTTTTAACTGTTTTGTGAGGTGTTTAAGGCCATGCCGGTTGTATTGACCTATTCCTGTCTCTTAAGCGTCAATTGAGTTCCCACAGGGGTCATTTGTGGGGAACTTGAGAGCAGCTTCTTAGCTCCTTTAGTGCCATTCACTAGGTAGGTTCTCCTTAACGAGGTGGCTTCCTTTGGAAGCATCAGGGATGTCTCCCTTTTCCAATGACTCTCCTCTGCAGCAGGTGCACTGATTGGCTTTTCTTCCTCTAGTGGCCTCATCAATCTCCCTGATTGGGAGGTCATGTGGCCCAGAGTTGCAAAGCTCCTTAGAGAGATCTCTTGTTCCCTGGATTCAGGTTGACACTGAGGGCAAGATCCAAATACTGGTTTTCTTGGTCTCTTTCTTTTAGTCTTGATATCTAAGTTTGATCTTAAACATTCAGCAAGCCAGTCTCACTAGTCATAAAGTAAGAATACTGGACTTTAATTTCAATATCTATAACTTTACAGTTATTTACCCCCTTTTATTTAATTGAGGTTTATATTATCTTATCTGTCCTATAGGTGATGCCTTATTATCTCAAATTAATTTAGGTTGTTCTTGAAGAAGTACTTCTGCAAAACATTAATCAGGCGACAGTTATAGAGTTTAAAAGGAAAATACAAAGTGAAATTAACAACAGTAAAAACATATTTATTTTGTGTAATAGCTATCTTGAATTTTGGCTGAGTAATACATTATATCCCCTATTTGAGATCACTGTAATTTTACAACAAAAAAAGTCTTTTCAATATAACTAAGTTAACTGAAAACTGGCTTATTTTGGAGCCATTCTAACATGCAGTAAGATGGGAGGCAAAGCCTTATTTCAGGTGAAGTGGGGTGCTTCACAAATACTAAGTGTTCTAATTCTGAAGCTGATTCCTGCTTCCTCTTTAAATCATCTTACAAAGTTTACATGCATTTTTTCCAAGTCTACACAAATGCCAATCAACACAATATGATATTACATCTAAAACATAAATCAAGGAGAAGCTGAGAGAGAGCTTTTAACTTTCCTTTCATATAGTAAAATGGCAAAATGCTTTCATGCTTCATGATATTAACCTTCAAACAAATCAGGCTCTCACTAACTTTTAGAAATACTTTTATATTTTTATCCCAGTGTAGAAGGTAACATAAAATTTTACATACATCCTATTTATAACAGGTCCCATTACAGAACATTAAATGACATAAATAAATCCCCAATAAAATTTACTATTCTTACAAGTTTAAAGTTACCATTACAGACATGTTTAGTTTGGAGAACAGCAACTTGATAAATTTTCTGCTTTAAAGACTTGTATGCCTGGAAGTTATGAACATATTTAATATACAAAGAAGAATAATAGCACAATTATCTTGAGGTTTTTTATGTTAACCAAGTTTAGCTTTTAAATAAAAATTTAGACTTTGTAACATAGTATAATACTCTAACAGTTGTTGTTTAACCATAATTGTACAAACCCTAATTTTTAATACTAAATGTTCTAAAGAATAAAACTTAACAGATACAATGTTAAGAGTAAATTAGTGTTTTAAATAAATCCTTGTCATTTTAACATATGAATTAAACCTTGGTTTATTTAAGTACATTAGTATTTGACCTTAGGAAAAACCTTAAATAACTTTAACTGATTGTCTCACATACATATAACCAGCTTAGTTACACACAAACTTGTTGAAATTTGCCATTTATTTACACAGACTTTCTTAGCACTTACTTAAACCCTCATGTATTTCACCACACAAAGACTTTCCTACACAGAAACATTTTTTCTTCTACTATTTATTTACATATCTAGAAACTTCTATTTTTCTCTTTCCTATTTGTTGACCCCTTTTTGTGTTCACATTTGAAATGACTCTTATGAAATTTTTGAATTTAGATAAATTACTCCATTTTAATAAGATAAAATATTTCGTTATTTATAGTTCTCTAACTGAAACACTGTTGAAACTTTTAGAACCCTTTATATATAGAATTGTACATGTTAGGACTTAACTCTTAGTAACGTTGTTTTTAGTGATGACACAAAGCAATTTTAAACCTGTTTTATATACCAACCTATGGAAACACCAATAATGTTTAAGTGTGTTACCCCAAGAAATTTAAGGAGTTAAGAGTATTTGATGTTATTTAACAGAATTTTAACTTCCCTAAATTAATCAGATGTCTCTAACAAACACATTTGAATAATCCCATTCATGTCAAATCTTATTTACTTATTTTACTGTAAAAACCAAGATATGTATTTGAATGGTATTTGCCATCTCTTTTCAGTTGAAGAAAAGTCCTAGAAACATTTAATATTAGAAATTTTATAAACATCAACATTTTATTAGTTTGACCACCTAGAAACTTTTGAATTAAATAATTTTAAAGACATTTTACTCTAATTTGTTTACCCAATTTAAATGGAACCTTTTACAATCACACGAATTAAAGGTATCTGGATCCATTTTTAAATTTTAATTCATGAACGTTCACTATCAATTTTGATATCATGTATATGTTATTTAGATGCACATACATAGACATACAACATGATATACACATAACACAAAAGCAAAGGTCTTATAGCTTTTTATAGGTGAATCTCCATTGCACTGTAACAGATGTTCAAAAACTCTGGTTGAATAAAAAATAGGACTTATCAAAAAAAAGTCATAAACTCAAAAAATATAGAATTTAAGGAAAAAAAGGAAGAGTCCTGGAAAAATGACACAGCCATTAATTATTTTAGTAATGCATCATACAATTTACTGTTTAGTTTAGATTATTTAGCATTCATGTAAAAGACACTTTTTCCTTTTTTTTCCCCCCTTGAGTTTGAGACTGGTCTGCTACTGAGCCCGCAGTCTTCTCCATTTACATTTCAAATTAAGCCTTCCCAGAGATCTGTAAGGAGCTAAGAGAGAATTAATTGTTCCAGCAAAAACTTGATGCCAAGCGTACTTTAACCATTTCTTATTTTTCAGGATAGGTTTGAATGTCAAAGAAAATTATGAGACTTTTGTAAGCTTGGGGGCATGGTTAGCAGCCAAATAAAATCAGACAGAAAGTGGCCAAAGCAAGCTTTACTGGAATTTGACTGTTGGGCGAAACTCCCAGTCCCCCGGGATACAGGTCAAGTTAGGGAGCTGGAGAAAATCACACGTAGCCCCAGCTGCCCAGGGTCTTTATAGGATGGAATGGGTGGGGGTCCTGCTGAGTGACAGGTGAATGTTAAGGGTCAGTGGAATTTTCCTGTCTGCTTGATTGATCATCGTTTGGCGCACTGCCCTTTGTCTCAGTTGCTCCGCTCTCCCTCCTACAGCTGCCCAAAATCTGACCTAACAACCTTATTTTAAGTTAGTTTTCAGAATGAAGCTACTATGCTAAGCTCTTTACTGAGATATGCCATTGGCTATTGACCTGATTCATCCATGGCTGCCTATCCAGCAGTTTTGGGTGAATGTTTTTAGGGCTATTTTCCTCTCAGTGACAAATGGTTAAAATTTTTTCCTTAGGTAAGTTGAGAACAGGGGCTTGAAAAAGGCCCCTTCTTGATATTTTAAAAACTGTTAGTATGTTTTGGTTCTCACATCAAGGCAATTGTTCCTTGGGGTAGAGTTTTTTTAAGGAGGCTATAAAGAGGCTTAGCTAATTCCCAGGAATCCAAGGCCTGCAGTATTCAGTTATCCCTAGTATAATATAAAGTTGCTCCTCTGCCCTTTATGATGCATTCATTTCCCCGCCTCCCAACTTCTTATCAGTCTGTGAACATCCTAGCTAGCTGTTGGTTCATCAGTCAGCTTGCAAGTATCCTTCTCTGTTATTGGTCCTGTTAACCCATGGAATTTGACTGTTTAAGGATAGGTCCCCACCATTTTCTCATGCTCTCTCTTCTCCTCTCCTCACTTTCATGCTTCTCTCTTTCCTCCTTGCTTTCATGCTGTCTCCTCTATTTCTCTCTCTCCTGCGTGCACGCCCTTTCTCTTTTCCTCTCATTTTCTCTCTTACCCTGCAGGGAGATACTCTGTGTGCTTAATAAACTCCCTTATGTGAGTTCCCGTGTCTGGTGTGGTTTTCTGGGTTCTTACATTGGTGTCGTGACTTGAATGGGCTCTTCCACTGTCTCTTAAGCAAGTGGAACCCCATCTGATGCCCCAGTGCCCCCTGGACACAGCCTCACCTTCCATTCACCTGGATGCTCTGCTCTGCTCTGCATTTATCACCAGACTTCTGTTTGGTGAGTTCCCTAGGTAGGTTTCCCTAGGCCGACTCAACACTCTTCTGCCGACCTGAGAAGAGACTGTTGAGTTTCTGGGGCCCCCGAGGCAGCTGAGGGGTGGGGTATCCACAGCCATGACTTTTATAGTTACAGTTGGCCTCCTTAGTTGGTCTTATCTGCCAGGTGGATTCCTGATTTTATGGTGGAGATTCTCTCTCAGGGTTGAGGCTTGTCTTCACACTCATGCTCCCACTTGCACTCAAAAACCCTGATGTCAGGTCCTCAACCCTTCTTGGCTTTTGCCTGACCCACATTGATGCTTGTGTGATGACACAATCAATGTGCTGCCTCCTCGTCTCCAGCTGACTATTCTGGCCTTGGGACACCCTGGCCACAGTCTCCACCATGGGATCTGGGTCCTCCATTTCAGCAGATTCAACCCTGGGAACCCTTCACCTGACCCCTGGCTTAAAGTCATCAAAATTTGTTTTGGTACCCTTTAGATAATCAATCCCAAATGGCCACATAATGGCACACAGCTTCTGTGAGCGAGTGGGCAGATGGAAAGGGATTCCTTATCTTCAAGTCTCTTCTTTCTTGCTTCTTGGCTCTTCCTGCAAACTTGAATGCCTCCTTTTGGCTTATTTTCCCCCTTTTAATCCCTTTTCCTCCTCCGACTTCAACTCAGCTCTGTTTCTGCTTCCATTCCCCTGCCCAACCCACCTAGTCCTCCTACTATGAGGTCCCACATATGCCGGTGTGGAAGCAGTAACCAGCCCAACAATCAGTGGCATGTCCCAGTAAGGAGTACGGTATAGCAACCCCATTCCTCAAAAGTAGTGGGAGATAATGTTTCACAATTTTCTGCATCCAAACCTGCATTGATTACTAAAAGGGTTAAAATGCCCTAAGCATCAAGTTTCTGCTAGAACCTGTTAGCCTCTTTCAGATCTCAGTCAAGGCTTACATTGAAATGTAAATGGAGGAAGCCAGAAGGCACAGTGGGAGACCAACCTCAAACCCAAGAAATAAAAAGTGTCCATTTAAAATTTCTTCTGGGCTGCAACGCAGAACACTTTATCTCTCCCTTTTACCTCTTCTCTCTGCCCTTCTTTCTCACTCTCTCATGCTATAATTAATGGCCATTATCATTTTTCTTCTAGGACTCTTGCTTTTCTTAAATGCTATGTTTTTGAGCTCACAATTTTGATCCTAGGTTAATACCTAGGTTAATGATTTTTGATCAGTTCTTTATCCAACTCTAGTTATTTTTGAACATCTGTTACATTGCAATGGAGATAAACATTACAAGACCTTTGCTTTTGTGTTAAATATAAGTGCACATAAAATTAAAAATTTAAAAAATGGATCCAAATACTTTTAATTCATGTGATTTAAAAAGGTTCAATTTATATTGGGTAAACTAATAGAAGTAAAATGTCTTTAAAATTAACTCACAAGTCTCTAGGTGGTCAAACTCATAAAATGTTGATGTTTATAAAATGTCTAACATCAATTTTTTTCTAGGACTTTTCTTCAACAGGAAAGAGGCTACAAATGCTCTTGGTGCACTGTCTGATATCTTGGCTTTCTTTTACAATAAGATGAGTGAATTAAAGTTGACATGTATGGGATTACTCAAATGTGTTTTTTAGAGACATCTGATTAATTTACAAAGTTAAAATGCTAATTATTAAATAACATCAAGTACTCTCAATTCCTTAAATTCCATGGAGTAACATATTTAAACATTATTGGTGTTTTCATAGGTTGGTAAAATTTACTCTTAAAATGTCTGTTAAGTTCTATTCTTTAGAACAACTAGTCTTAAAAATTAGGGTTTATACAATTATGGTTAAACAACAACTGTTAAAGTATTGTACTTTAACAGTATTGTTACAGAGTCTAAATTTTTCTTTAAAAACTAAATTTGGTAATAATGGTGGAATGGTCATTCTTTGTATATTAATTGTGTTCATATTTTCTAGGTATACAAGCCTTTAAAGCAGAAAATTTATCAAGCTGCTATTCTCCAAATTAAACTTGTCTGTAATGGTAATTTTAAACTTACATTTAAGAAAGTAGTAAAGATCAACATCAGACTTAGAACATTTAAGATTCATGAAGAGCCCCACCTTACCTGAGATAAGGCTCTGCCTCCTCCCACCCTGCTGCATGTTAGAATGGCTCCAAAGTAAGCCGGACTTTAACTCATTTAAAGTTGTGTTCAAAAGTTTGATGTTTGTTGTAAAGATTACTGTGATCTCAAACAGGGGATATAATGAATAACTCAGCCAAAATTCAAGATAGCTATTGCACAAACTGAATGTTTTACTGTTGGTGATTCCATTTTGTATTTTCCTTGTAAACTCTAATTGTTGCCTGATTAATATTTTGCAGAAGTACTGCTTCAAGAGCAAACACCATAAATTAACTTGAAATAGTAAGCCATCACTTATAGGACAGATAATGTAGACCCCAATTAGATAAAAGGGGGTAAATAACTGTAAAGTCATAGACTTTGAAATTAAAGCCCAGCACTCTTGCTTTATTACTGGTGAGACTGGCTTGCTGGATGGTTAAGATCAAACTTAGAGATTGAAATTAAATACAGAGGCCAAGAAAAGCCAGTATTTGGGTCTTGCCCTCAGTCAGCCTGAATCCAGGGAACAAGAGAACTTTTCTAAGAAGCTTTGCAACTCTGGGTCACATGACCTCCCTATCAGGGAGGTTGATGAGGCCACTAGAGGATGAAAAGACAATCAGTGCACCTGCTGCAGAGGAGGGTCATGGAAAAAGGGAGACATCCCGGTGCTTTCAAGGGAGCCACCTCATCGAGGAGACCCTGCCTAATGGACGGCACTAAAGCTAAGGCTCTCAAGTTCTCTATGAGTGACCCCTGTGGGAACTCAGTTGACTCTTTAACAGATGGGAACAGGTCACTTTGACCAGCTTGATCTTAGACATCTAGGAAAGCAGTTAAAACCAAAATATGGCCAATTTTGGGCATTTAAAAGAAATAGTAGTTAAATGTAACTTAAGATGTACACTTGTGTTAGCCCACTAGAATAAAGACTAAAAGCTACAAAAGATAGATTCTTAGGCAAATGTGCCTGATAACTATCAAGAGAAACTGCCAGAGTCAGAGGTTTTTAGTCAGTTTAAGACCTACAGACACAGGTAGGCTTAATCTATGTTTGCTAGTAACAGAAGTAGAGAGATCTCTACTAAAAGTTGTGTTTACATTCCTGATCACTCTGACAATGTTAAAGTTCCCAAATAAAGGCCTTGTCCTCTCCAGTCTTTGCTAGGCCTTGTTATGGGAACAACTTCTCAATTCTTCCACCCCTTGGTGAGGGATTATTGACTTTTATCATCTTCATGATATTCATTGACATATTCCAGATTCTGCAACATTTATCTTGTACTAATCTCATTTCAGTACCCATGTCTTTTTGTTCTTCTCTCATAGAAGCACCCACCCCCAGAAGCCTTTACAACCTGCTCTTCCCCAACCAAACTTCTACCATGGACCCCTCGATTGACCCGATTTCTAAAAAGGGAACTCCAAACTGCTTGCCCCACGCTGCCCACTTCCAGCTCGAAGAAGCCAGAGTGGTCATCGGCCCCCTTTCCCTACAACAGTAAAGGAGTTCCTAAAACTAGAGGGGGGAATGAAGCCAGAATTGGGGACAGGCAGTTAGTGTAGAAATAGGGAATCAGTCAAATCGAGGAAATGAAGTCCATGAAAACTATCTGCTTCTGGAAGTCTGGAAGTTGAAGACTGCCCCTGGGAGAATGGACTTTTTACATCTCACCTGCAAAACCAGGCCTAGTCATGTAGGCAGGAAGGAGAGATAAGGCAGGAAAGAACTGGAGAACAAAAGATCTTCTTATAAAAATAGAAATGGGGGAATATAATATAAAGCTGCTCCCCTGTCCTTTATGATGCATTCATTTCCCCACCTCCCAACTTGCTGTCAGTCTGTGAACATCCTAGCTAGCTATTGGTTCATCAGTCAGCTTGCAAGTATCCTTCTCCGTTATTGGTCCCATTAACCTGTGGAATTTGACTGCTTAACTCCCCACCATTTTCTCATGCTCTTTCTTTTCCTCTCCTCACTTTCATGCTTCTCTCTTTCCTCCTTGCTTTCATGCTGTCTTCTCCATGTCTCTCTCTCCTGCGTGCATACCCTTTCTCTCTTCCTCTCATTTTCTCTCTTACACTGCAGGGTGATACTCTGTCTGTGTACTTAATAAACTCCCTTATGTGAGTTCCCATGTCTGGCGTGGTTTTCTGGGTTCTTACATGTAGGAAGCTTCTGTAATGGCCTTGATATTCCTCTTGTGTGATAGCACATGAAGGATGTAATCTACATATTGGAGAATGACTATAAATGTGTTATCTCAAATTTTGTTAAGTCCTTAGCTAGGGTTTATCCAAACAGGAAAGGGCTATGTCCAAATCCTTGAGGCAACACTGTCCAGGTTAGTTGAGATCCACTATCTGGTTCCTCAAAGGAAAACAGATACTGTGATTGAGAGTCTAGGGTACACAGAAAAAGGCATATTTTAAATCTAACATAGTAAATCAAGCAGCAACTGGAATTTCAGATAACAGAGTACATGAATTAAGAACTACAGGGTGGAGGGAAATTACTGGTTTATTAATTATTCTAAGGCTTTGGACTAGGCAGTTAACTTTTGAACTCCAAAAATGGGTAAATTTCATGGACTATTGCACAGCATTAAAAGTTTCTGTTGTTTTCAAGCTTTATTAGCATTTAGAAAAGCCAGTAGTCTAAAGTGTTAGAGGTACTTGGATCATTGACCAAACAGTTTTCTGTTTGATATAAATGAGCCACAAAGTCTGAAAAATTTTCCTCTGGCCCCTGCCAAATTTGACTGGGGTCTAGAGTTTTCTGTCCTTGAGCAGGTAATTCTCGTGCTCTTTGTGCACATGCACTTATTTGAGCATAAGTTTGCAAATCATAAGTCAATTGTACTAGATCAGCAAATTTTCCTGAGCTGGTAAGCGTATTCAAGGTAATCTGAACTCAATTTGATTTATTAATTTCTGCCTGATCTGAACAATGCTCTATCCAATTGGATTTCCATGTTAAATACTCACCTTCAGAAAGGTTGGAGCTAGCTGGCAGGAGCCAATCATTAGGTGGTAGGGCCATATTGCATATTGATTGTAAGAGGCTTAGTACCAGTGGTGTGTTTGCTCCATACATATAGCATACATATTTTAACTCCATTAATGTTGTAAAAGGAATAGGCACATGAGTTCTTTTTGGTCCCTTAGAACTTTGAGAATCATTTTGCTCAAAAATGGGGTATAACCTGAATTTTGCTAATTCCTTCTCTGTCCTAGTAAGAATTCTTGGCCTTGTAACTTTTAAGTTCTTCCCTTGGAGCAAGATGGAGCACTGGAGCAGGACTTCTCAAATGTAAATTACAGAGATCTCACGCTAATTCATCATCCTTTGACTTTGAATGTTCTCCAGTCTTCTGAATAGAGATTTTTGCCCCCACCCTTCTGTATCTCTTTGTCCATAGGGAACTGCCTAAGGCTAACTATTAAAAACTTTTAAAATATGTTCCCAGAAGACAAAGAGGTCCTGGAGGACGAATATTTCTGACTCTTAGATTTAAAGTTCTTAATAGCATTTCTAAATCCTATGATTAAATGTCCCAAAGTCCATAAATCAACATTTAGGTCTGAATACAAGCAAGTTTCTATTACAGTCCAAACTAAATTCCCATAGCCTGTCATTGTACTTCTAATCCCTGTGCTATTTCTCCTCTCATCAAGAGGCTTGGCCCAGAGCAGCTCTGCTGAGCAGGGAGCAACCATTTTCTGTAGACTTCCATCCTTCCCATTAAGGAGCAGAAACCATGGTGTTTCTGGAGGTCTGAAAGCTGTGGTGGGAACACACACATTTAAATTAGGAAACTCACAAGTAATTTTCCCTTCTTAAGTTAGAGATTTTCTCTAAATTTCTGATTAGGATCTTTTCTTCCCAGGATTTTAAACTTTTGCACCTATCTAAGCCAAGTTAGTTCTCATTCTCATACAGGCCACAAAGGGGCAGGCAGACCTGCCTGATTGAGTCTGCAGTATTTAAAACAATCAAGAACATTTCAAGAACTGTAGAGTTGTGTTCTTTCCACAGAATTTTCACTCTGGCTGAGTATTGAATATAGCTGAAAAATTTTATTTTTACTTCTCTCTCTGTAGAGAACAAATTTCCCAGTCTTAACATCACACAATTAAATTCCCTTTCATTTCTTACTACTAAACATATTCACATGCATGTGCTTCCCATGGGAAAGGGGTCAACACCTTACCTTTATTCTTTCTTCTAAAATCCTCGAGAACAGTCACTATTCAGGTGCCAAATGTGGGGGTCCTATCTGCCACATCTCTCATGGATGAGAAAAAGGTTAACTGCTGGAGGATGATGTTGGCAGTTTTTCTATTTATTACCCCCAAAACTTATCTACTCAATAAACACACAAGAGCCAATACTCTTTTTTCAATGAGACGGGGCATGATGGGTCTGGTCATATCAGTTCTGGCCTCTAATAACAGCAACCCAGAGTAGTCCAACTCTATTTTATTTATAGACAGACAGGTAAAGGGGGCAAGACCAGGAGGAGCTTCTCCTGTGATGGACAAAATAGGGAAGATAGGGTAGAGTTAGGGGAGCCATTCTCTCAGGGCAACTAGACAGGTAACCATATGATTCTGCTAGATAAGGATGTCTTCCCACAACCTTATCAATATGAAAAGGAGAAAGAATAAAGAGAAGTAAGCATCAAGCAAGGTAAACATATGAATTGTCTTTGAAGAAAAACTCAGCATGATATTTGATTATGGTTGAATGCTGAATCCAGTTGAATATAAAAATCTGTATATTATAAATGTGTTTGCTCTATCGGTCCAGAAACACAACCTTGTTTCTGTAAAATACAAGTAAGACCTCATTCTGAACATAAAGAAGTAATCCACATTCAAAGTGATAAGTCTACCAATTTCACTACTCTGATCATTACCCATTGTGTACAAATTGTGAAATAATATGCACTACCTCATAAATGTGTAAAATTATTGCCAATTAAAAATAAAAGGAAAGGCTTAGAGTTACATAAAACTGATTTTAAAATTTAAAAAAGGGAAAGAATTGAAAACCTTGGATCTTATGGATGTTTTATTTTGAAAAAATAGAGAATTGTGTTTCCTATGAAGTTATAAGAGATTAAGTTGTAGATTTTTAGTAGATCCATGCTGTCATTAATAAAGTAGTCTTAATAGTGCTGGAATACTATGCGTTTGTAGCACTTGGAATTGAATCCAAGGCCTTGCACATGCTGGGTGCACTCTCTACCACTGAGGCACACACCAGCCCTGAATAATAATTTTAATGTTTTTATGTTGCCATATTTTAAGACCATAATGAAACTGGTAAATGGAAATGCTCATACCTAGTTTCAATTAAGTGGGTTACTTTGACAGTTAATTCCAGATTTCCCAGCTGAACTGAAATGTGGATGCTGTTTTTTAAATAGATTTCCTTCATTAGCATTTATTTCTTTCTAGTTGGTAATTTTATTTTTACTTATGTCAATTTGAAATAAATCTGAAAATAATTGTCCTAACTTTTTATCTTTATCACTTTGTAACACTTTAAAATCTTCTACTTGTTATTAAATCATAATTCAGGACAAATTTGATGAATTGCAACAAAAGTATAATTGATTTAATCTTCCCACTGCATCCATAATTTATTGCATATGTTCATGATTACTTGCTCACACTTTCATTTCAAGGCTCAATTGCTATCATATAAAGTATATACTTCTTCCAGTACAAAGATAATTGTAGCTATCAATGGTTCATTAATATGGCATTGAATCCCCATTTTCAGACTAATGTGGGTGCAGGATTCACATACTGCAAGAATGGATGAGAAGGGAAGAGAGTTCTGGGAGCTGAGGACAAGGAGGGAGGTGGAGGCTGTGTTGCCTAGGGCCTCACTTTTATTACTCTGGTATTAATTTAAGCCTCTAATAAAAGAGAAAGATAAAATTCACTTCGTGTAGAATTTACCATGAGTGGTCAGACCTGCATACCCATTTCTGGTTGGAAATTCAGTAAATTGTAAAGCATTACAACTACCAAGGGAGGCTGATAAAGGATTGAATCTATTGTCTATGAACTATAATAATGATTTGATAGGAAGATAATACCTTCTGTTTTCTTAATGGAATTCAGAAATAAGCAAGCATGTATGCATGTGAAGAAAAGAGAATGAATTGATATATGTATTGATATTTTTCATAGTAAATGTCAGTGTAAATATTATTAACATTAATATTTCACAAAATTATTCACAAAATTAACAGAAATTAGGTCATTGTGAGACAACATGAAAAGAACTGACTGATGCCCTGGAAAAACAATCTATGTCAGATGTTTTACTAGAAGATTCACTAGGTTATCATATTAATTTAGACAATAAGACAAAGGATTTAAAGAAGAAACTAGGCCAAATCACAAGTCCAGCACATATAAAAATTGGACACATCGACTGTTGATATACACTTGCTTAAATAATATAAAGTGTTTTAGGCTACTCATTTCAATGGATAGCTTTCTTTGAATTTTTATTACAATTGATTTTATTATAATTCTTTTTTTTGTGTGTGTAGCTGGGATTGAGCCCAGGGGTACTTAACCACTCAGCCACATCCATTCCTATTATTTTGAGACAGAGTCTTGCTAAGTTGCTTAGGTTCTCACTAAGTTGCTGAGCCTGTCTTTGAACTTGTGATCCTCCTGCTTCAGCTTTCCAAGTCACTGGGACTACAGGCATGTGCCACAACAACCAGCAAATTTTATGATCTTTTTTTTTTTTTTTTTTTTTTTGGGTGCTGGGGATCGAACCCAGGACCTTGTGCTTACAAGGCAAGCACTCTACCGACTGAGCTATCTCCCAGCCCCCAATTTTATGATCTTTATACTGCATTTATTCTTAAAATCTGAATATCATTCTTGAATTTTTCCTTATGAAATCATATTATATGTCTTTCCTTAAAATATCTACCCCTAAAAAAGCTGAGAATTGTACATCATTCTTTAAAAAATTTGAGAGACTTTTTTTTTTTCCTGTTAACCAGTATTTTTTAATGCTATCTTTACTGCCATGGTGAGTAAAGGCAGATTAAATCAGAGGATAGCATTTAATGAAATGTTCCAGGGAATTACCTTATTTACTGCCTTCATTTTGTGAATGAATACAGTCTGTGTGTGATTATTAAATGGATTCAAGATAACTTGTACATAAAGGCTATTATACTTTTCTCTAAATACACAAATGTTTTAGGTTAATTTTTAAATTATTGAAAATGTTAGGCTTTTCCTTTCATTTTAGACACATTATTTTTATTACAACTTTCAAGTATTATTTTAATTTTATTTGCTTCATTGTTACCCCATAGAAGAGTTGGTTGATGTGCACGATGGCCAAAGTCACAATTCGCATGGACTAAATTACTCTTTGTTACATGTGCTGGAAATCATTCCGATAAAGGGGAAAATCTATTGTCTATAAGTAAGATCAAAATGAGTGGACTTCAGAAGGCACAGGGTACCCAAAGATGAACAGATAATGCCACTTCTGCAAATAATGGCAGCTCACTGGCAGATTAACATTGTCTTCTTGAATGAAACTCTGAATCTAAAGGGTGGAACTGAGTTTGGTTTATTTTTTCTCCCTAAGTCCTCTCTTTTTGTAGGTACTATGATCATTCCCATTTATTTTTTCCACACTTTTATTGGTTCATGTAGTTGTACAGATTAATGGGATTTGTTTTTACATATTCATATATGCATACAATATAACAATGTAATTTGGCCACTTTCACTCCCCAGCACTTCCTCCCTCCCTCCCTATCTCCCATCCCTTGGTCCCTTTCCTCTAAGGTCTTCCATTGATTTTTTTAAAGAGCTCCACTTCCACCATTGTTTCCCTTTTTCATCTCTAGCTTCTGTATATGAGAGAAGACATATGACCCTTAACCTTCTGGGTTTGACTTATTTCACTTAACACGATGGTCTCTAGTTCCATCCATTTTTCTTTATGGTTGACTAAAACTACATTGTGTATATACATCACATTTTCTTTATCCATTCATCTGCTGATGTATATCTAGGCTGGTTTCATAGTTTGACTCTTTTGAATTGTTCTGCTATAAACATGGGTATGTATGTATCACTGTAGTAAGATGACTTCAGTTCTTCAGGATAATACTGAGGAGGGGTAGAGCTGGGTCATGTGGTGGTTCCATGCCTAGTCTTTCAAGGAGCCTCCATACTGATTTCCATGATGGTTGTATTAACTTACAGTTCCACTAACAGTGTTAAAGTGTTTATTTTTCTCCACATTCTCTCCAGCATTTATTACTATTGTTGCTAATGACAGTGAAGATTTTTTCATGTATTTGTTGGTCATTTTTATTTATTCTTCTTCTTCCTATTTTCTTCTTTCTTTTCTTCCTCCTCCTCCTTCTTCTGGTACTGGGGATTGAACCCAGGGGCACACAACCACTGAGCCACATCCCCAGTCCTTTTTATGTTTTGTTTAGAGATACAGTCTCACTGAGTTGCTTATGGTCTCACTAAATTGCTGAGGCTGCTTTGAACTCACAGTCCTCCTGCCTCAGCCTTGCTAGTCACTGGGATTACAGGCATGTGACACTGTGCCTGGTTTAGTTCTTCATTTGAGAAGTGTCTGTTTGGTTCATTTGCCCACTTATTAATTGGGTTATTTGATATTTTGGCATAAAGTTTTTTGAACTTTTTATATATTCCAGATATAAATCTTCTGTCCAAAGAGTAGCTAGCAACAATTTCTCCCATTCAGCGGGGTTTCCAGTCACATTCCTAATTGTTTCCTTTGCTGCATAGAATCTTCTAAATTTGATGTTTTCCGATTTATTAACTCTTGGCATTTTTTTCTGAGCTTTAGAGGTCCTATTGAGAAAGTTGTTGCTTGTCCCTAAAAGTTGAAGTATTGATTCTACATTTTATTCTTGGAGTTGCATAGTTTCTGGTCTAATTCTGTGGTCTTTGATCCATTTTGAGTTGATTTTGTGCAGGGTGAGAGATAAGTGTCTAGTTTCCTTCTACTACATATGGATAACCAGTTGTCCCAGTGCCATTTATTTAAGAGACTCTCTTTTTTTTTTTCAGTGTATATTTTTGTTCCTTTGTCAAGAATCAGCTGACTGTATATGGGTGAATTTGTCTCTGTGTCTTCTACTGTATTTCTACATATCTATTTTTATGCCAGTACCATGCAGTTTTTGTTACTGTAGCAATGTAATATAATTTGAAGTCAGGTATTGTGATGCCTCTAACATTGCTTTTTGGACTTAAAATCGCTTTGACTATTCTGGGTCTTTTAGTCTTCCCAATGCATTTTAAGACTTTTTTCTCCTGGTTCTGTGAAGAATATCATTGGTATTTTGATGGGAATTGCATTAAATCTGCTTTTGGTAGTATGGCAATTTTAACAGTATTTTTTCTATCCATGAACATGGGAGGTCTTTCCATTCTCTGAGATCTTCAATTTCTTTTGTCAATGTTCTACAGTTTTCATTGTAGAGGTCTTTCACCTTCTTGGTTAGATCTATTCCTATGTGTTTTGTCTTTTTGAGGCCATTGTGAATGGAAATTTTTTCCCCCTGATTTCTTTCTCAGCAGACTGATTGCTTGTATATAGGAAAAGCGATTGATTTTTGTATGTTGGTTTTGTAGCCTGCTGCTTTGTGAAGTTTGTTTGGACATATTATAAATATCCAGATCATGCCTGATATCTATATCCATACTAGAGAATGAAGAAATTATCTAGGTTTTTCCAGTGGATGTTTGAAAAGGCAACTTATTGAGACCTAATGGACATATTGTACAGTTCACCCATTTAACATTTGAAACTCAATGTTTCTTAGTATATTAACAGAATTTTATAACAGTCACCACAGGTAATTTTAGAACATTTTCATGACTTTGAAATAAAACCTGAAATACTTTAGCTATTACAGCTGTAGTCCCTCCATCTTCCCAAGTCCTAGGAAACCACCAATCTATTTTTTGTCTCTATAATTTTTTTTGTCATGGAAATTTCATGTAAGTAGATTTGGAGCAACTTCTTTCACTTAGTATACAGTTTTCAGGGTTCATCTGTGTTGTAGCAAGGGTTAGTTATTTGTTTCTATTGTCCAGTAAAATTGTATTGTATGGCTGTGCTATTTACCCATTTATTAGTTGATGGACCTTAGGATGCTTCCAGTTTTTGGCTCTTAGTACTAATGTGGCTGGGAGCATACATTTACTAGTTATCATGTGGACATGCTTATTTACCCCATTGCACTTAGTCCTCTGCAGTAATTCTGCTGATTTCATTATCTCATTGCCTTACCCATGCTTCCCTTTCTGTCTGATCTCTTTTCATCATTTGGTCTCACTCATTCAGAGCTGGCATTTAAAAAAGAAAGCTGTGCTTTTTCTTAAAACTTTCTCTTACTTTTTAGACTCTCACTGACCTTATTCTTTTTTAGTGCCTGTCTGTGCAGAATTATTATCCCTTAATTTTACATTGCACTTTTTAATCTTGTCTAAGTATAAATTTACCTCAGGGGAGATTAATATCTGATATTCATGACACCTATTCTTGAATAAATGGAAAATATTTTTTCTTGCCAGTTTTTTTTTGATAAAATCAGTTATTTTATATTCCATCAATATTTTTTCTTTCAGATATCAATCTATCTAGGTTTTTATTCTAAATATATTTAAAGCAATTAACTATAAAATTGAAAACAATCCAATAGAGAATTTGTCTGTTGGATGCTCATGCTTTTATCATTACTGAAAAAAAAATCTAGATTTTTCCCAACCTTCATATGTAGCCAAAATAGAGATTTACAGATTTGTGACTCTTGACCTACTAAAAGGTGGTAACTACAGCTTTTCTAATACATCATGCCACATATCCCTAATCTATTCATCAGAATGCTGGTATTAGTCATATTGTAACTGAATTAAATAAATTTTGTCAATGGGTTTTGTGTTCAATAATCAACTGGTTTCCTTTATTATTAGAGTCTTTTGTCTTATTCATGCAGGTTGATTATAGTATTGCAAACCTGGAAACTGAGTCTTCAAAACTTTTACATCTGGATTCAAAATATTTTTACCATAAGAGTTATTTTCTTTGTAAAGTATACAAAATACATGTGAGGAACGGAGAGAAGTCAAAAGGAGCTGGAAGAAGATGCAGTAAGCCTCCACAGGCATATACAAAATGATATAGTAGAACATGGTCAAGGAGTGCAGCATCAACAGGAGACTGAACAAAGACAAAGAGAAAAGCCAAATCAACTCTATTTTTACAGGTTTTTTTCCATCTGTAATGTGTTTAATTAATTTTATTTTAAATTATATTTTGGATGTATGCATTTCATGTGTGCCCTCTGTATTCCTTAAGTGAATTTGTTTTTGCAGATTTCTAAGAGGAAAATGATGCAATTCTTCCTTTAAATATTTCAGTTTTCATAATTATTGTAACTAACTTTCTTTATCAGATAATAATTTTCCTCAGAGAATCATTTGATATTTATGAATAATTGGCATAAATAAGACTATAAGAAAGAATAGAAAAAATGTGATGTAGAATTATGCCATATTCTTGAATTGTTAATTTTCCTGAATTGCCAAATTTTGAATTGATTCTATTTTTATTTTTCATGTCAGGCTATCTGAGTATGAGCATGAAAAAAATTTATGCTTAAGGTTGTAATTCAGTGGTTGGTAGCTTGCCTAGCCTGTCCAAGGCCCTGCGTTCCATCCCCAATAGGAAAAAAAAGAATATCTCAATTATTTCATAGTTCATATTTAAATGCAATTTATATTAATGATAAAAGATTAAACTTTGGCATCTTTTTTCTACATCCTTAAAATTGCTCTCTGAATTACTAATTCAAAACTAAAGGAATTAAATATAAATAATTATTTGGGTTATAATTATTTAAAAATATGTCCATTTAATTTTCTTTAGACACAAGCAGAAGCTCTAGAAATTTCAGAGTAGTTAAGAGAGAATAGTGATGCTTCAATAATGAGTAGATGAAACTCTAACAATCTGGAGTTTAAATTTTCTAAAATGAAAACTGAAAATTCTTATCAAGTAAATCTGGAAGAACATAAGCAACACTATGGAAATCTAAAATCTAGAATTACATAAAACCTAGACTCATAGAAAATAACTTTATCTCCTTAATTTGTATCTAATGTATAGCTTTTAGTGAGATGGGTTTACAAGATTTCTAGGATATAAAAGCTGACCAGGCAATGTAATTTGGGAAAAAAAATGTTTGTAAAGGAACTTACTTTTGAAATATTAGCCCAGGTTTTGCATTTATACGGTCTTCTCCTCTTTATGTTATCCTACACTTAACCTGGTCTTTTATTCTTTAAGCTAAGTATGTTTGAAGCTTTATAATTCAGTTATATTGTGACCAAATTGCTTATAGGCATATATATATATATATATATATATATATATATACATATATATATATATATATATATATTTTTTTTTTTTTGATTGAACCCAGGACATACACTCTACAAACTGAGCTATATCTCCAGCCCTTGTAGGCATTTTTTAAAGCATAGAAACATTAACAAATTTAACTATTTTTTTTAAAGATTACAACTTAAACCCTAAGTGCTAAGTATTGCTAGTACTACCCCTCTGAGTACATTCTGACACTTGGTAAATTAATCTTTTTTTGGGGAGTGAGAACCAGGGATTGAACTCAGGTACTCTTGGCCTCTGAGCCTCAACCCTAGCCCATTTTGTATTTTATTTAGAGACAGTGTCTCACTGAGTTGCTTAGTGCCTCACTTTTGCTGAGGTTGGCTTTAAACTTGAGATCCTCCTGCCTCAGCCTCTCACACTGCTGGGATTACAGGTATGTACCACCATGTCCAGCAAATTAACCATTTTTAGTTGAGATATTTGACATTATCTCTAGATAATACCTGGAGACAAACTGCCCTTTACAGATCTTCTCTACTTAAGGTTTACTTGTGATATAGGGAAAGATTCTCACAAGGATGAAGGGAAATATAATTTGCAAAGTGGTTAAAATAATTCCATGGTTAGTGTTGTGGGGCAGAGGGGAGACAAAATGTGTGGATATCACCTATGATGCCATGGTAACAAAATTATGATCTAACTGTCTTGGGAACTGCTTTAATTTTTCTTGATCATCAACTCAACTATCTTGTTATGCCCCAGTGGTTGTTGCTGTGAATTATTTCTCAGTGCCAAATGCTTAACTTGTCCAGGTAATGGTTAGAATGTGCAGATGGTGACAGCAAATGCTTGAAAATGTTTTCAAGGGGTGGTTTTTTTAAATCCCTAAGCTGGTTTACTAAATACAAGTGTTTTCAGCTTTACCCTTTTTTTCACTTCTTTTTAAATTTGTTCTAATTAGTTATACATGAAGTATTTTGACATATCATACATAAATAGAGTATAACTTCTCACTCTTCTGGTTGTACATGTTGTAGAATCATACTGGTCATGTAATCATATATGTATATAGGATAATAATGTCCAATTCATTCTACCATCCTTCCTAACCCCATACTGCCTCTTCTCCTTTCACTCCCCTCTGCCTAATCCAAAGTACCTCTATTTTTCCCTATCCCCCACCTTATTGTGAATTAATATCCTCCTATCAGAGAAAATATTTGGTCTTTGGTTTTTTGGGATTGACTTATTTCACTTAGTATGATGTTGGGGGCTGTGCCATGTGGACAGTGCCAGAACGGCACCTGATCACATCGGCAGTGAGGAGGTTAATTGACATAAGCACACTCAGGTGATTTATCACTGGCTGTATTCAGTTAAGTCCACATGCACAATGCGTGCACAGGTGTTCCCAAGCACGCCTGCTTGGGCCTGCTCGTTTTAACCTTTGCTGTGATGGGGCAGCTGGCTCCTTGCCTGATCGCAACTGGTGTGGCCCCACCCTCCACCTCCTGGAGGGAATATAAGCAGGCAGTAGGCGGGGGTGTGACAGTAAGGAGCACTAGCAAGCAGAGAAAAGCAGCAGCAGCTAGCAGCAAGAGGCGGAGAGAAGCCACTAGCAGAAAGGAAGAAGAAGAAGCGGCAAGCAGATAGAAGCAGCTCGCAGAGAGAAGCAGCAGGCAGCGGTGGAAGGCAGATCACAGAGCGGAGAATTAAGAACACACCTCTAGATCACAGATAGGCAGATCGCAGTACGTGGGATGCATCACTAAGAAGCACCTCAGATAGATGCACCCTTAGTTCACAGGATGCAGGACACACCTTTAAGAAGAAGCAGCAGAACTAAGAAGATATAGATCTCTGAAAGTATAGTCTCTCTCTCTTAAGCAAAGTCTCTCTTTCTCTTATGCAAAGCCTCTCTCTCTCTCTCCTCTCAAAGCAAGTAAGCCTCATTTCCTCTATCCTCTATAAACAAGCAAGTAAGGAAGCAGCTCAGAAATAGAAGTAGCTCAGTTTCCAGTCCACCACCCATAAAGACCCGCACAAATTGTTGCTGCAGGTGGTGACAAATACCCGCGGATTTGGCACCACAAAGAGCCAGTGACAGTATGATATTCTTCACTTCCATCCATTTACTAGCAAATGCCATAATTTCATTCTTCTTTAAGGCTAACTAATATTTCCTTGAGTATTTATGCCATGTTTTCTTTATCCATTCATCTGTTGAAGGGCATTTAGTTTGTTTCCATAGTTTGGCTATTGTGAGTTGAGCTGCTATAAATATTGATGTGACTCTGTCACTGTAGTATGCTGATTTTTAAGTCCTTTGGGTATAAACCCAGTAGTGGGATAGCTGGGTCAAATGGTGTTTCCATTTCAAGTTTTCTGAGGAATCTACATACTGCTTTCCAGAGTGATTGCACCAATTTGCAGTCCCATCAAAAATGGATGAGTATACCTTTCCCCCCACATCCTTGCCAACATTTATTGTTGCTTGTATCCTTGATTATTGCATTATTTCCTAGTTGTATATGTTTAAGGAGTACATGATATTTTAATATACTGTAGGGTAGTGAAATGCCTTTATAGTCAAATAAACTAGGGTATCCATCATCTAATAGAGTTACCCTATAAATACCAGTATTTCTTATGGTGTCCTCAAAAATTCCATAAGGAGAACCTTTCAGCAAGGCAGCAATGTTACCTGTTAAACCGTACAACTCTGCCTGCCATTACTCTCCCACCTGCATTATTTGAATTTCTTGTAAGTTAGGAGGCCCCTAGAAATTTGCATACTTCTTTGTAATAATTTTACACCTATAATTGTATGTATTACTTATGGTCTGATGAGTTTTCAGTGTTAAGAATGTTAAGACTCTGCTTACTGATAATTTCCATTTAGTTGTATGAAAACATTTTTTAAAAATGCAGGTCACTTAGGGAAAAATGATATGTAAAGGAATTGCCTTTTTCAGTTCTCACAGGATCAATAAGAGCCTGCAGGAAGTTAATAGCAGACTCCCAAAGGAGAAACAGCAGAGCCAAACTTTACACTACCCTCTGTGTGCAAAACCTATTACAGGGTGCCCTTGAGTTAGATATGAAAATATTAGTTAGGTACTCAACAAATATTTTAGCCAGACAGAAAATGTAGCTGATCCTACCACCAACCCACAATGCTTCAGGTCAAAGCATTGAGGACCTCCTGGTTGATGTGAGATATGCTTGTCTTTTGGCTTTCAGATTTCTGATTCAAATCTTTTTTTTCTCTTTGGTTAAATACTAAGTTATTAAGTGAATTTATACATTTTAAGCAAAGGTGAAAATGATTTATATTAACTGGGCATGGTAGTGCACACCTGTAATCCCAGCAGCTTAGGAGACCAAGGCAGGAGGATCTCAAGTTCAAAGCCAGCCTCAGCAAAAGAAAGGCACTAAGCAACTCAGAGAGACCCTGTCTCTAAATAAAATACAAAATAGGGCTGGGGATGTGCCACAGTGGTCCAGTGCCTCTGAGTTCAGTCCCTGATTACCCCCCCCCATCTGTGTTAATAAAAAAGTCTCTGAAGGTCTCATTTCAAAAGATGGTCATTTATTAACTTTATCCAATAAAAGAAACAGAACCAATATTTTATATTCCTCAACTGCTGCTTTAATGTGGATTTTAAAAATGAATATTATTGCCTATAATTAAAGGTATACATTGAGGTGCTTTGACATACCTTCTCTGTGATTTTAATTTGGCTGTCCTCATAAAACTTTTAAAGTTTTCCTATACCATCCTGAGTTTTCCATCCCTCATCCTAACACATCATTCATTCAAATACCTTAGCACATATGGATGTTTAAAATGTAAAGGAATCTGAAATAATTTTTATGAATTAAATCTGTAAAAGTAAAAAGATTAATTTTTACTTTTGTTAAATGTTTTGACATTTTCTTGAATGAGAATTGATCCTTAATTGCTATTTTACTTATAGAATCTTTATCTTGATTTTTGGAAAAATGTTTATTTCTGCACCCTTTTTGTTATTATTATAATACTTTTAAAATAGTTAAATTAAGCAAGTGTTTGATTTATAAAATGAAGTGTCCTTAGCTATGCATTTCTTTAATTGCTAGAAGTTTTGAAAACTTTTTTCATAGTTCTTCTGTGAAGTACCTGTTCAGTTCCTTTGTCCATTTGTTGATTTGATTTTTTGGTGTTAGATTTTTTAAGTGCTTTGTATATCCTGGAGATTAATGTTCTATCTAAAGTGCAGGTGGCAAAGATTTTCTCCCATTCTATAGAATCTCTCTTCACACTCTTCTTTCCTTTGCTGTGAATAAGTTTTTTAGTTTGTACCATACTATTTACTGATTCTTAATTTTACTTCTTGCACTTTAGAAGTCTTGTTGAGGAAGTTGGTTCCTAAACGAATGTGATGGACAATTGCAGGTACATTTTCTTCTAGTAGGTACAGGTCTTTGGTCTAATGCCTAGGTCCTTGATACACTTTGAGTTGAGTTTTGTGCAGGGTGAGAGATAGGGGTTTAATTAAATTCTGCTACTTTGGAAGCTACATGGATTTCCAGTTTTCTCCACACCATTTGTTGAAGAGGCTAACTTTTCTCCATTGTATGTTTATGGTGCCAGTGTCTAGTATGAGGTAAGTGTATTTACGTGGAATTGTTTCTGTGTCTTTCATTCTGTTCCATTGGTCTTCATTCATGTCTCTGTTGGTGCCAATTACCATGCTGTTTTTGTTACCATAGTATAATTTAAGGTCTGGTATTGTGATGCTTCCTGTGTCACTTTTCTTGCTGAGGATTGCTTTAGCTATTCTGGATCTCTTATTTTTCCAAATGAATTTCATGACTGCATTATCTATTCAATGAAGAATGTCATTGGAATTTTAGTAGGAATTCCATTAAATCTGTATAGTGCTTTTGATGGTATGGTCATTTTGACAATAATAATTCTGCCTATCCAAGAACATGGGAGATCTTTCCATCTTCTAAGGTCTTAATCAATTTCTTTCTTTAACATTCTGTAGTTGTTATTGTACAGGTCTTTCACCTCTTTGATAGATTGATTCCCAAATATTTTTTTTGAAACTATTGTGAATGGAATCATTTTCCTAATTTCTCTCTCAGTTGATTCATCATTGGTGTACAGGAACACAATTGATTTATGGGTGTTAATTTTATATCCTGCTGCTTTGCTGAATTTTTTTAGGAGTTCTAGAAGTTTTCTGATGGGAAACTTTTTTGGGGTCTTCTAAATATAGAATCATATCATTGGCAAATAAGGATCATTTGGGCTCTTTTTTTCCTATTTGTAACCATTTCTTTCTTTTGCCTAATTGCTCTAGCTAGAGTTTCAAGGACTATGTTGCATAGAAGTGGTGAAAGAGGGCATCCCTGTCTTGTTCCAGTTTTTAGATGGAATGCACTCAATTTTTCTCCTTTTCAAATGATGTTGACCTTGGGTTTAACATATATAACTTTTACAATGTTGAGGTATGTCCCTACTATTCCTAGTTTTTCTAGTGTTTTGAACATGAATGAGTGCTGTGTTTTATCAAAGGCCTTTTCTGCATCTATTGAGATATTCATGTTATTCTTGTCTTTAAGTCTATTGACATTTGTTGATTTCCGTATGTTGAATCATTCTTGCATCCCTGGGATGAACCCACTTGATCATAGTGCACTATCATTTTAATATGTTTTGGATGCAACTTACCAGTATTTTATTAAGAATTTTTACACCTATTTTCATCAGGGATATTGGCCTGAAGTTTTCTTTCCTTGATGTAGCTTTGATACCGCCGTTTACCGGTGACGAGTTCTGCTTCTTCTAATGTTGAAGATTAAGCACTAGAGAAGCACGCCAAGGCAAGCATATTAAGCAGGTTTATTTAAAGGGAATAATACAGACTTCTCCCGGCAGGGAGAAGGGGGCCATGGCTGATGTTCTAAAGTCCCAAGAAGTGAGCACACCTGCATCTTTTATAGGTTAAAGTCTCTTTTGTTCTCCAGTTCTCTCCCCCCTTATCTCTCCTTCCTGCCTTCATGACTAGGCCTGGTTTTGCATTAAGTGAGAAGCCATGGGCAGGGGGAGGGCCAAGGTGATTCAGGCAGATAAGGGCCCAGGGGGCATTAATTAGCAGCTCCTTGTTTGCAGCCCTTGATAAAGGCAGGTAAATTTGGTAATCAATGGGCTCCGGAGATCTTTGACATTCCATTCTTCCAGGGCAGTCTCCAACTTCCAAAGGGAGATGGCTTCATGGCTTCATTTCCTCGAATTGACCCGATTCCCTATTTCTACACTAACTACCTGTCCTTAATTCTGGCTTCAGCTTTGTCTGGTTTTAGTATCAGGGTGATACTAGCTTTACGGAATGAGTTTGGAAGGGATCCCTTCTTTTCTATTTCATGGAATAATTTAAGGAGGATTCATATTAGTTCTTGGAATGTCTGGTAGAACTTGACTGAGAATCCATTTGGTCTTGGACTTTTTATTGTAGATTTTTGATGTTGTGTTCAATTTCATTGCCTGAAATTGATCTGCTTAAATTTTTTATGTCCTCTTGATTTGGCTAGGTCATATGTCTTTAGAAATTTGTCATTGTCTTCAAAATTTTCTATTTTTGTAGTACAAAATTTCAAAATAGGTCTGATTATTTGTATTTTGTTAGCATCTGTGGTGATGTTTCTTCATCACAAATTTTAGTAATTTGACTTTTTTCCCACTTTCTCTTGGTTTACTTGGCTAAAAGTTTATCAATTTTATTTATTTTTTCAGACTCAACTTTCTGTTTTATTGATTTTTTTTGAATTTTTTGGTTTCAATTTCACTGATTTCAGCTCTGATTTTAATTATTTCCTGCCTTCTACTGTTTTGATGTTGATTTTTTCCCCCCAGGGCTTTGTGATGTAGTGCTAGGTAATTTATTCCTTGACTTTCTATTCTTTTAATGAATGTGTTCAATGCAAGTGATACCGCCATTTACCGGTGACGAGTTCTGCTCCTTCTAATGTTGAAGATTGAACACTAGAGAAGCACACCAAGGCAAGCATATTAAGCAGGTTTATTTAAAGGGAATAATACAGACTTCTCCCGGCAGGGAGAAGGGGGCCATGCCTGATGTTCTAAAAGTCCAGAGAAGTGAGCGAACCCTACAGCTTTTTATAGGCTAAAGTCTCTTTTGTTCTCCAGTTCTCTCCCCTCTTATCTCTCTCCTTCCTGCCTACGTGACTAGGCCTGGTTTTGCATAAGTGAGAAGCCATGGGCAGGGGGAGGGCCAAGGTGATTCAGGCAAGCAAGGGCCCAGGGGGCATTAATTAGCAGCTCCATGCTTGCAGTCCTTGATAAAGGCAGGTAAATTTGGTAATCAATGGCCTCCGGAGATCCTTGGCATTCCATTCTTCCAGGGGCAGTCTCCAACTTCCAAAGGGAGATGGCTTCATGGCTTCATTTCCTCGAATTGACCCGATTCCCTATTTCTACACTAACTACCTGTCCTTAATTCTGGCTTCACAAGGACCTTTCCTCTTAGCTCTGCCTTCATAGTTTCCCAGAGATTTTGACATATTTTATTGCTATTCTCACTTACCTCTAAATATTTTTAAATTTTATCCCTGATTTCTTCTACTGTTCATTTAATTCAGTATACTATTATTTAGTCTCCAGGTGTTAGAATAGCTTCTATTTTTTATTGTATCATTGATTTCTAATTTTATTACATTATAATCTGATAAAAGGTAGGTGTTATCTCTATTTTTTGTATTTGCTATGAGTTGCTGTGTACCTAAATTTTGGTCTATTTTAGAGAAGGATCTATGTGCTGCTAAGAAGAAAGTGTATTCAGTCATTGATGGATGAAATATTTTATATATGTCCACTAAGTCTACATTAGTGGTTGTATTTTTTAGTTTTGTATTTTCTTTATTGTTTTTGTTTGGAGGATATATCCAGTGAAAGAGGTGTGTTAAAATCACCCACTATCACTATATTGTTATCTACTTGATTCTTAAAACTGAGAAGGGTTTCTTTGATGTACAGAGATGCTACAGTGTTTGGGGCATAAATATTTATGATTGTTCTGTGTTGTTGGTGTGTAATTCCCTTAAGTAGTATGAAATGTTTTTTGTCCCTTCTGAATAATGACTTAAAGTCCACTTTATCTGATATGAGAATAGAAATCCCTGCTTGTTTATAAGATCCATGTGAATGATCTGTTTTTTCCCATTCTTTTTCCTTCAGTTTGTGGATGTCTTTACCTATGAGGTGAGCTTCTTGGATTCAGCATATTGTTGGGTCTTATTTTTTAATCAATCTTCCAGTGTACGTCTTTGGATGGATGAGTTTAGCCTCTTACATTCAATGTTATTATTAGGAATGATTTTTATTTCCTGTTATTTTATTTCTGATTTTAAATTTGCAAGAGTTTTTCCTTTGTTTAACTATTTTCTATCATATTTCCTTCCTTTGTTAGTTTCCCTTTTATTTTTCATTTCCTCTTCATTAAATATTTTATTGAATATGTTTTGTAGTGCAAGCTTCCTAGTTGAGAATTCTTTTAACTATTATCATATAAGGTTTTTATTTCATCATCAATTCTGAAGCTTAATTTTTCTGGGCATGATATTCTTTTATTTTATTTTATTTTATTTTATTTTTTTATTTTTATTTATTTTTTTATTCTAAACAAATGGGATACATGTTGTTTCTCTGTCTGTACATGGCGTAAAGGCATACCATTTGTGTAATCATAAATTTATATAGGGTAATATTGTTTGATTCATTCTGCCATTTTTTCCCTTCCCCCCTCCCCTCCCACCCCTCCCCTCCATCTATACGGTCCTTCCTTCCTCCATTCCTGCCCCCCTCACTAAACCCAACTCCAACCCCAACACTAACCCTTCCCACCCCCCATTATGTGTCATCATCCACTTATTAGCGATATCATTCTTCCTTTGGTTTTTTGAGATTGGCTTATCTCACTTAGCATGATATTCTCCAATTTCATCCATTTGCCTACAAATGCCATAATTTTATCATTCTTTATGGCTGAGTAATATTCCATTGTATATATATACCACAGTTTCTTTATCCATTCATCAATTGAAGGACATCTAGGTTGGTTCCACAATCTGGCTATTGTGAACTGAGCAGCTATGAACATTGATGTGGCTGTATCTCTGTAATATGCTGATTTTAAGTCCTTTGGGTATAGGCCAAGGAGTGGGATAGCTGGGTCAAATGGTGGTTCCATTCCAAGTTTTCTAAGGAATCTCCACACTGCTTTCCAGAGTGGCTGCACTAATTTGCAGCCCCACCAGCAATGTAAGAGTGTACCTTTCTCCCCACATCCTCGCCAACACCTGTTGTTGCTTGTATTCTTGATAATCGCCATTCTAATTGGGGTGAGATGGAATCTTAGGGTGGTTTTGATTTGCATTTCTCTTATTACTAGAGATGTTGAACATTTTTCCATATGTTTGTTGATTGCTTGTAGATCTTCTTCTGTGAAGTGTCTATTCATTTCTTTAGCCCATTTGTCAATTGGATTATTTACATTCTTGGTGTAGAGTTTTTTGAGTTCTTTATAGATTCTGGAGATTAGCGCTCTATCTGAAGTATGATTGGCAAAGATTTTCTCCCACTCTGTAGGCTCTTTCTTCGCATTGCTGATAGTTTCCTTTGCTGAGAGAAAGCTTTTTAGTTTGAATCTATCCCAGTTATTAATTCTTGCTTTTATTTCTTGTGCTATGGGAGTCCTGTTGAGGAAGTCTGGTCCTAAGCCGACATGTTGAAGCTCTGGACCTACTTTTTCTTCTATAAGATGCAATGTCTCTGGTCTGATTCCGAGATCCTTAATCCATTTTGAGTTTAGTTTCGTGCATGGTGAGAGATATGGGTTTAGTTTCACTCTATTGCATATGGATTTCCAATTCTCCCAGCACCATTTGTTGAAGAGGCTATCTTTTCTTCATTGCATATTTTTGGCCCCTTTGTCTAGTATGAGAAAATTGTATTTATTTGGGTTTGTGTCCGTGTCCTCTATTCTGTACCATTGATCCACCTTTCTATTTTGGTACCAATACCATGCCGTTTTTGTTACTATTGCTTTGTAGTAGAGTTGAAGATCTTGTATTGCAATACCCCCTGCTTCACTCTTTCTGCCAAGGATTGCTTTAGCTATTCTGGGTTTTTTATTCTTCCAGATGAATTTCATAGTTGCTTGCTCTATTTCTGTAAGGTACATCATTGGGATTTTAATTGGAATTGCATTGAATCTGTATAGCACTTTTGGTAGTATGGCCATTTTGACAATATTAATTCTTCCTATCCAAGAACATGGGAGATCTTTCCATCTTCTAAGGTTTTCTTGAATTTCTTTCTTAGTGTTCTGTAGTTCTCATTGTAGAGGTCTTTCACCTCTTTTGTGAGATTGATTCCCAAATACTTTACTTTTTTCAAAGCTATTGTGAATGTGGTAGTTTTCCTAATTTCTCTTTCTGAAGATTCATCGCTTATGTATAAAAATGCCTTAGATTTATGTGCATTGATCTTATATCCCGCTACTTTACTGAATTCACTTATGAGATCTAAAAGTTTTCTGGTGGAATTTCCTGGTTCCTCTAAGTATACCATCATATCATCAGCAAATAGGGATAGTTTGAGTTCTTCTTTTCCTATTCCTATCCCTTTAATTTCTTTGGTCTGTCTAATTGCTCTGGCTAGAGTTTGAAGGACGATATTGAATAGAAGTGGTGAAAGAGGGCATCCCTGCCTTGTTCCAGTTTTTAGAGGGAATGCTTTCAGTTTTTCACCATTTAGAATGATATTAGCCATGGGTTTAGCGTAGATGGCCTTTACAATGTTAAGGAATGTTCCCACTATCCCTATTTTTTCTAGTGTTTTGAGCATGAAGGGGTGCTGTATTTTATCAAATGCTTTTTCTGCATCTATCGAAATAATCATGTGATTCTTGACTTTAAGTCTATTGATATGGTGAATGACATTTATTGATTTCCTGATGTTGAACCAACCTTGCATCCCTGGGATGAAACCCACTTGATCATGGTGCAGTATCTTTTTAATATGTTTTTGTATGCGATTTGCTAAAATTTTGTTTAGAACTTTTGCGTCGATGTTCATTAAGGATATTGGTCTGAAATTTTCTTTCCTTGATGTGTCTCTGTCTGGTTTAGGAATCAGGGTAATATTGGCTTCATAGAATGAGTTTGGGAGGGTTCCCTCCTCTTCTATTTTATGGAATACTTTGAGAAGTATTGGAATGAGCTCTTCTTCAAAAGTTTTGTAGAACTCGGCTGAGAACCCATCTGGTCCTGGACTTTTCTTTGTTGGTAGGCTTTTGATGACTTCTTCTATTTCATCACTTGAAATTGGTCTATTTAAATTGTGTATGTCCTCCTCATTCAGTTTGGGCAATTCATATGTCTCTAGAAACCTGTTGATGTCTTCGAAATTTTCTATTTTGTTGGAGTATAGATTTTCAAAATAGCTTCTAATTATGTTTTGTATTTCAATCGTGTCTGTTGTGATATTTCCTTGTTCATTCTGAATTTTAGTGATTTGGCTTTTCTCTTGTCTTCTCTTTGTTAGTGTGGCTAAAGGTTTATCAATTTTGTTTATTTTTTCGAAGAACCAACTATTTTGTCAATTTTTTGTATTGTTTCTTTTGTTTCAATTTCGTTGATTTCAGCTCTGAGTTTAACTATTTCCTGTCTTCTACTACTTTTGGTGTTGGTCTGTTCTTCTTTTTCTAGGGCTTTGAGCTGTAGTGTTAGGTCATTTATTTTTTGAGTTTTACTTCTTTTATTAAATGCGCTCCATGAAATAAATCTTCCTCTAAGTACTGCTTTCATAGTGTCCCAGAGATTTTGATATGATGTTTCTTTGTTCTCGTTTACCTCTAAGAATTTTTTAATTTCCTTCCTAATATCTTCTGTTATCCATTCATCATATAGTAGCACTTTGTTTAATCTCCAGGTGTTGGAGTAGTTTCTGTGTTTTACTCTTTCATTAATTTGTAACTTCAATCCATTATGATCTGATAGAATACAAGGTAGTGTCTCTATCTTCTTGTATTTGCTGACATTAGCTTTGTGGCATAATATATGGTGTATTTTAGAGAAGGATCCATGTGCTACTGAGAAGAAAGTGTATTTGCTCTTGGTTGGATGGTATATTCTATAAATGTCTGTTAAGTCTAAATTATTGATTGTGTTATTGAGATCTATGGTTTCTTTGTTCAATTTTTGTTTGGAAGATCTGTCCGATGGTGAAAGAGGCGTGTTAAAATCACCTAGTATTATTGTGTTATGGTCTATTTGGTTTCTAAAATTGAGAAGGATTTGTTTAACATACATGGATGAGCCACTGTTTGGGGCATAGATGTTTATGATTGTTATATCTTGCTGATTTATGCTTCCCTGAAGCAGTATGAAATGTCCTTCTTTATCCCTTGTGACTAACATTGGCTTGAAGTCCACATTATCTGAAATGAGGATGGATACTCCAGCTTTTTTGCTGAGTCCATGTGCATGGTATGTTTTTCCCCATCCTTTCACCTTTAGTCTATGGGTATCTCTTTCTATGAGGTGAGTCTCTTGCAGGCAACATATTGTTGGATCTTTCTTTTTAATCCAATCTGCCAGTCTATGTCTTTTGATTGATGAATTCAGGCCATTAACATTCAGGGTTATTATTGAGATATGATTTGTATTCCCAGTCATTTGGTTCATATTTAAAATTTTTGACACGACTTGGTTCCTCCTTTATTTGACAGTTCCTTTAGGATAATTCCTCCCTTTGCTGATTTGCTTGTTTGTTTTTTGTCTCTTCCTCATGAAATATTTTGCTGAGAATCTTCTGTAATGCTGGCCTTCTTTTTGTAAATTCTTTTAATTTTTGTTTATCATGGAATGATTTTATTTCATCGTCAAATTTGAAGGTAAGTTTTGCTGGGTATAAGATTCTTGGTTGGCATCCATTTTCTTTCAGAGCTTGAAAAATGTTGTTCCAGGCCCTTCTAGCTTTTAGGGTCTGGATTGAAAAATCTGCTGATATCCGTATTGGCTTCCCCCTGAATGTAATTTGGTTCTTTTCTCTCACAGCCTTTAAAATTCTGTCTTTATTTTGTATGTTGGGTATTTTCATTATAATGTGCCTTGGTGTGGGTCTGTTGTAATTTTGTGTATTTGGAGTCCTATAAGCCTCTTGGACTTGATTTTCCATTTCATTCTTCAGATTTGGGAAATTTTCTGATATTATTTCATTGAATAGATTGTTCATTCCTTTGGTTTGTTTCTCTAAGCCTTCCTCAATCCCAATAATTCTCAAATTTGGCCTTTTCATGATATCTCATAGTTCTTGGAGATTCTGTTCATGATTTCTCACCATCTTCTCTGTTTGTTCAACTTTGTTTTCGAGGTTAAATATTTTGTCTTCAATATCTGAAGTTCTGTCTTCCAGGTGTTCTATCCTATTGGTTATGCTTTCTATGGAGTTCTTAATTTGGTTTATTGTTTCCTTCATTTCAAGGATTTCTGTTTGGTTTTTTTTCAATATCTCTAACTCTTTATTGAAATGATCTTTTGCTTCCTGTATTTGCTCTGTTAACTGTCGATTGGTGCGATCGTTCAATGCCTGCATTTGCTCTTTCATCTCATCATTCAATGCCTGCATTTGCTCTTTCATCTGATCGTTTGCTTCCCTAATCATTTTAATTATGTACATTCTGAACTCCCTTTCTGTCATTTCTTCTGCCATGCTGTCGTTGGATTTTATTGATGTAGCATCTAGATTCGTTTGGGGCATTTTCTTCCCTTGTTTTCTCATATTGTTCAGGAATCAGTGGGTCATTAAGATATTGCAGATTTCTTCTATCAACTTATAATATCCCTGAAGATTGCTAGTATATCCCCTCTTATCCTTCAGTAGCCTGAAGTCTTGGAGGAGGCTGATAATGCAGAGTTCCACGAAGAAGCTGCCTCTCTAGGGGTGGTGACCCTCAGGTGGCGTATATTCCCTGCTAGTGGGCAGAGGTGCCTGCACTTGTTGACCAATGGTCATCCAATCAGGAACTAGACTGCAGGCTGAGGCAAGGCTTGTTTGTGCCTGTGTCTCTGGTTTTACCGTCCCTGTGGGAAAACCTCCCCTGGCCGGGAAGACTCACTCAGTGGGGACGTCTCGCTGGCCAGGTGCCCTCCTAGAGGTTCCCCTCAATCTACAACTACCACCTGGGCTGGGCTGTCTTCCTCTGCAATGTTCCCAGGGGCCCGGACCTATGTCCTGGGCCTGGGAGCCTCACCCTTTGCAGGCGAGTCTCCTTAGGCTGCCTCTCCCAGAGAATCTGCCCGCAGCCCTGGAAACTTCGCTCCGCCCCTAGGTGCATCTCTGTGCGGCTCCTCCAGCAAGAAGCCACCTAGCTCCTGGGACCCTGCTCTGCACCAATAGCCTGGCTATGCAGCCCCTCCCCTGAGCCACCACCTGGAGCCCCGCACAATAGCTCCGAGACCCAGAGACCCACCACACACCTCCTCCTCCGGACAGCCGCCCGGTCTCCGACGCAGTCACCAGGAAGTCCAAACAACCCACTTCGGGTCTCCTCCTCCCGCCAACCACCCGCAGCCCCAGGCAGTCACTCCAAGTCCAAGTGACCCGCCCCGTTCCTCCTCCTCCTCGGGGTAGCCCCCCGGGTGTTCAGGAGTGGTGGCTCTGAGACCAAGCGACTCACCATGCTCCTCCTCCAGGCAGGCCACCGGTGTTTAGGAGCAGTCGCCTCTAGTCCAATCAACTCACCACTCGCCTCCTCCTCTGGCAACCACCTGCGGCCCTGATGCAGTCACTCCCAGACCAAGCGTCCCACCGCTCTCCTCCTCCAGGCAGGCCACCAGTGTTCTGGAGCAGTTGTTCTGAGTTCAAACAGCTCGCCACGCAGCTCCTCCTCTGGCAACTGCCTGTGGCTCTGATGCAGTCACTCCTAGGTCAAGCAACCCGCCGCGCTCCTCCTCTTCCTCCGGGCAACCTCCCGGTGTTCAGAAGCACTCGCTCTGAGTTCAAACAGTTCACCACGCAGCTCCTCCTCTGGCAACCACCCACGGCTCTGATGCAGCCACTCCTAGACCAAGCATCCCGCTGCGCTCCTCCTCTTCCTCCGGGCATTCCCCCGGTGTTCAGGAGCGCTCGCTCTGAGTTCAAACAGTTCACCACGCAGCTCCTCCTCTGGCAACCACCCGAGGCTCTGATGCAGTCACTCCCAGACCAAGCGACCTGCTGGGCTTCTCCTCCTCCTCCGGGCAACCCCCCGGTGTTCAGAAGCGGTCGTTCTGGGTCCAAACAGCTCACCACGCAGCCCCTCCTCAGGCAGCCGCCCGGAGCCCCAGTGGTTGCTTGAGTCCAAGCGCTGTGCTGAGCCGCCTCCTCTACGATGATCCCAGTTGTCCGTGTTTACTGCTCCAGCAGGGGGAGGGGCGTCTCGCTGAGCAACTCCACTTCACAAATTCCCTGTGTTCCGGGGCTACCGCCCCATCCGGGACACCTCCTCAATGTGAGAGACTCACCCGGCGGCTTTGAGTTGGTCCCAAGTCTCTCACTATCTCCTCTTTTGAATCTTGCGTCCTGGAGCAACGTGAAATGCAGCCGCCCTCTAGTCCGCCATCTTGGCCCGCCATAAACTTACCTCTTAATCCATGATATTCTTGGTTGACGTCCTTTTTCATTTGGAGCTTGGCATATATTATTCCAAGACTTCCTTCCTAGTTTTGAAGATCTGAGTTAAGTAATCAGTTGAGATCTGAATTTGTTTCCTTCTAAATATGACCTGTCATTTTTCTTTGGCAGCCTTAAAAGTCTATCCTTATTCTGTATGTTAGGGATTTTCAAATAATGCACTTTCATGTTGGTCTGCTGTAATTTTGTATATTTGGGGTCCTGTAAGCCTCCTGTACTTGATTTTCCATTTCTTTCTTAAGGTTTGGTAAATTTGATTTTATATGATATTATTTCTTTAAAAAGGTTGTGCATTCTCTTGGTTTGTATCTCTGAGCCTTCATCTATCACTAAATCTTTTATTTGGACTTTTAATGTTATCCCATATTTTTTGGGAGTTCTGTTAATAGTCTCAACATCTTTAGTCCATGGTCAACTTTATGTTCAAGATTATATATTTTGTCTTCTTTGCCTGAAACTCTGTCTTCCAAGTGGAAGTCTGCTGGCGATTCTGTTTATTGAATTTATAATTTGGCTTATTGATTCCTTTATTTCAAGGATTTCTGCTTGATTTTTTTTTTCAGAATCTCTCTTTATTGAAGTGAACTTTCACTTCTTGTAATTTCTGATTTTACTCCTTATGACATCCTTACAGATCAGTTTAACAATAAACATTCTAAACTCTTACTCTGACATTTCTATCACTGTGGAATAGATGGATTCTGTTATTGAAGTATCTTGGTTTATTTGCGGTGATTTGTTGCCTGGCTTTTTCATGTTGTTTGTGTGTCTATCTATGTAATAGTATGAATCTGAGGCAGTAGATTTTCTATCCTGTGGACTTATAGGTCCCTTAAGGTTTCCAGTACCTCACAGGCTAGGGGGAGACAAACAATTACAATAACCAATGCAAATGATATATAGTATTAAGCCAAATATTTTCTGATATGACATCTACAGTGTTAGTTGTCACAATGAAGAGAAATGTGATCAGTTATTGCCCACAGTAAAAACAGTAAGTTTGCAAAAGTGCTTACGATTTTGAATGGTGATGGGGAGAAAATAGAAGTGATGTAGAATGTGATGGGTATGAGGGAGTAGAATAGGAAATAGAAGTAAAAAATTAAAGGAAGAGTGAAAGAGAGAACAATAGAGTTTGGCTGTTAGCAGAAGAGAGAATCAAGGGAAACAGATAAGTGAGAGAAAAATACATAAAATAAAAGTTAAAAAATAAAAACAAAAGAATATAAAACAAAACCAAAATACACTAACCAAATTTCATAGTCCTCAAAATACTGACCCATGAAAAACTACAGCCTTCAAAAAAATGCTGAAAAAGATTAAAAAGGAACACATATATATAAGTGTCATGAACAATTCAGGTTGTGATTAAACAGAGAGAAGATACAAGAAAAAAGTCTTGATGAAAAGTTAAATAGTTATTTCCTTTGGAATTAAAAAAAATGCTCAGCTTCCCTTTTCAGCAGTGTTAGGTGGGGTGAGCAGGAGTATGACATCTGATCCACTCTCAGGGTGGATTTGCTGGAGTATGAGAGGAAAATTCACAGGTGGAGCTCCTGGAGTTGGGGTTTCAGGTTAGTTCTGTGTTCTTAGTTGAATGGTGATTGGTCTGAAGAGTTTAAATCAGTGAACCTCCAGGGTCCAGCAGTTGCTTATCTATGCTGGCAGACTGTACCACAGGGATCTCCCCTGGGTTCCACTTGTGTTATGGAAGAGCCAACCAATAGTCCCCTTCACCATCTGTGAACCCCATGTTTCCTGGTCTCTCAGGTTCAGTCTCCAAACTCAATCACACCCTACGCTGTCCTTTCAAATTCTCAGCCAGGTGTGTCTCTCCCAGCCAGTTTTGAAAGCCATTGGATTCAAGGGGGTTTGAAGGGGGAGTTGGATGGGTTTGCATAACATGTATTCCCCTGTGTAAATACTTCTTCACATTTTATTTTCTCCTGGTCACTTAGAAAATTTCTGTCTTATGGGGTGCATTTGCCTGGCCTGTATTTTAGGCCCAGCTTGGGTTTGTCTTCAGTGCTGGCTCCCAAGCTGAGGCTGCAGAATGGTTCTTTCCTCTGTCCTCCACACACAGCTGGAGAGATGCAATTCTTTCCCACACCAGGATGTTGTGCAGTGCTCTGTTCTGGTTACTCTGCCAGTGTCTTCCTCTCTGATCTGTCCATATCCAGACACACCACAGACCTCCTAAATATTTAGGTTACTTTAACTCCTTTATCCCTCCACTTTGCTCTTGGGGGAACTGCTCCAGGTGGTGCCATCTGTGGCATTGGCAGTGATGGCATTGGGGGTTTCTTCCTTATTTTATTATATCCAAACTCCTGCATCCCCAATCTGCTTTGAATGTCCAGTATTAACTCCCACTCAAGTCCCATTTTTTTTTTCCCACTTGCTGAGAATCTGCCTATGTTCCTTCTTGGTTTCACACAATGGAACAGCCAGGAAAACACTTACTCTATTCTACCATCTTGAAAAAATCCTGTTATTTGTTACTATTACTTGAAATATTCATTTTTCAGAAATGTTCTATTTTGACAATTTCCAACTTATAGAACATTTGTAACAGTAATACAAAGAATTCTTAGAAAATATTCCCACATTTGCTTTATCCTTCCTCCTCCTCCTCTCTTTTTATATAAATATAGGTATTTTTAAATTCATTTTTATTGTAAACAAATGGGATACATCTTATTTCTCTGTTTGTACATGAAGTAGAGGCATACCATTTGTGTAATCATACATTTACATAGGGTAATAGTTTTTGATTCATTCTGTTATTTTTTTCTTCCCCTCCATGACTCCCACCTTCTTATCCTTCTATACAGTCTCTCTTTCCTCCATTTTTGCCCTCCTCCCACTGCCTATTTTGGGTCATTATCCGCGTATAACCGAGAACATTTGTCCTTTGGTTTTTTGAGATTGGCTTATCTCACTTAGCATGATATTCTCCAATTTCATTCAATTGTCTGCAAATGCCATAATTTTATTATTTTTTGTGACTGAGTAATATTCCATTGTATACATATACCACAGTTTCTTTAACCATTCATCTATTAAAATGCATCTAGGTTGGTTCCACAATCTGGCTATTGTTAATTGAGCGGCTATGACCATTGTTATGACTATATCTCTGTAGTATGCTGATTTTAAGTCCTTTGGGTATAGGCCAAGGAGTGGGATAGCTGGGTCAAATGGTGATTCCATTCCAAGTTTCTAAGGAATCTCAACACTGCTTTCCAGAGTGGCTACACTAATTTGCAACCCCACCAGCAATATATGAGTGTACCTTTTTCCCCACAACCTCGCCAACACCTATTGTTCCTTGTATTCTTGATAATAGCCATTCTAATTGGGGTGAGATGGACTCTTTGGGTAGTTTTGATTTACATGTCTCTTATTAGTAAAGATGTTGAATATTTTTCATATATCTGTTGATTGCTTGTAGATCTTCTTCTGTGAAGTGTCTGTTCATTTCCTTAGCCCATTTGTTGATTGGGTTATTTGTATTCCTGGTGTAGTTTCTTCAGTTCTTTATACATTCTGCAAATTACTGCTCTATCTGAAGTATGAGTGGCAAAGATTTTCTCCCACTCTGTAGGTTCTCTCTTCACATTACTGATAGTTTCCTTTGCTGAGAGAAAGCTTTTTAGGTTGAATCTATCCCAGTTATTGATTCTTGCTTTTATTTCTTGTCTTATGTCCTTATCCTGTTAAGGAACTCTGAATCTAGGCTGACATGTTGAAGATCTGGACCTACTTTTCTTCTATAAGATGCAGAGTCTCTGGTCTGATTCCAAGGTCCTTGATCCATTTTGAGTTGATTTTTGTGCAGGGTGAGAGATAGGGGTTTAGTTTCATTCTGTTGCATATGGATTTCCATTTTTCCCAGCACCATTTGTTGAAGAGGCTATCTTTCTCCATTGCATATTTTTGGCACCTTTGTCTAGTATGAGAAAATTGTATTTATTTGGGTTTTTGTCCCTGTCCTCTATTCTGTACCATTGATCTACCTGTCTATTTTGGTGCCAATACCATGCTGTTTTTGTTACTATTGCTTTATAGTACAGTTGAAGTTCTGGTATTGCGATACCCCCTGCTTCACTCTTCCTACTAAGGATTGCTTAGCTATTCTGGGTTTCTTTTTCTTTCAAATGAATTTCATGATTGCTTGCTCTATTTCTGTGAGATACATCATTGGGATTTTAATTGGAATTTCATTGAATCTGTATAGCACTTTTGATAGTGTGGCCATTTTGACAATATCAATTCTGCCTATCCAAGAACATGGGAGATCTTTCCTTCTTCTAGGGTTTTTAAAAATTTCTTTCTTTAGTGTTCTGTAGTTCTCATTGTAGAGATCTTTCACCTCTTTTGTTAGATCAATTGCCAAATACTTTATTTTTTTCAAAGCTATTATGAATGGGGTAGTTTTCTTAATTTCTCTTTCTGAAGTTTCATCACTTATGTATAAAAATGCATTGGATTTATATTTATGAGCATTGATCTTATATCCTGCTACTTTACTGAATTCACTTATGAGTTCTAAAAGTCTCCTGGTGGAATTTCCAGGTACCTCTAAATATATAATCATGTCATCAGAAAATAGGGTTAGTTTGTGTTCTTCTTTTCCTATTCGTATCCCTTTAATTTCCTTGGTCAGTCTAATTGCTCTGGCTAGAGTTTTGAGGACAATGTTGAATAGAAGTGGTGAAAGAGGGCATCCCTGCCTTGTTCCAGTTTCTAGGGGGAATGTTTTAAGTTTTTCACCATTTAGAATGATATTGGCCATGGGCTTAGCATATGTGGCCTTTACAATGTTAAGGAATGTTCCCACTATCCCTATTTTTTCTAGTGTTTTGAACATGAAGGGATGCTCTATTTTATCAAATGCTTTTTTGGCATACATCACAATAATCATGTGATTCTTGACTTTAAGTCTGTTGATATGGTGAATAACATTTTTTGATTCCCGGATGTTGAACCAACCTTGCATCTCTGAGATAAAACCCACTTGATCGTGGTGCACTATCTTTTGAATATATTTCTGTATGTGATTTGCTAAGATTTTGTTGAGAATTTTTGCGTCAATGTTCATTAAGGATATTGGTCTGAAATTTTCTTTCCTCGGTGTGTCTCTGTCTGGGTTAGGTATCAGGGAGATATTGGCTTCATAGAATGAGTTTGGGAGGGTTTCCTCCTCTTCTATTTCATGAAATACTTTGAGGAGTATTGGAATGAGCTCTTCTTTAATGGTTTTGTAGAACTGGGCTGAGAACCCATCTGGTCCCAGACTTTTCTTTGTTGGTAGACTTTTAATGACTTCTTCTATTTCATTACTTGAAAGTGATCTATTTAAATTGTGTATGTCCTCCTGGTTAAGTTTAGGTAATTCATATGTCTCTAGAAACCTGTTGATGTCTTTGAGATTTTCTGTTTTGTTCAAGTATGTATTTCAAAATACTTTCTAATAATGTTTTGTATTTCAATTGTGTCTGTTGTGATATTTCCTTATTCATTCTGAATTTTAGTAATTTGGGTTTTCTCTCTGCTTCTGTTTGTTAGTGTGGTTAAGGATTTATCAATTTTGTTTATATTTTCATAGAACCAACTATTTATTTTGTCAATTTTTTCATTGTTTCTTTTATTTCAGTTTAGTTGATTTCAGTTCTGATTTTAACTATTTCCTGTCTTCTACTACTTTTAGTGTTGCTGTGTTCTTCTTTTTCTAGTACTTTAAGCTGCTGTTTAGGTCATTAATTTGTGTTTTTTTTTGTTTTATTGTAAACAAATGGGATACATGTTGTTTCTCTGTTTGTACATGGAGTCAAGGCATACCATTTGTGTAATCATAAATTTACATAGGGTAATATTATTTGATTCATTCTGTTATTTTTTTTCCTCCCCCCCACCCTCCCACCCTCTTTTCCCTCTATTCAGTCCTTTCTTTCTCCATTCTTGCCACCCTTCTTAACCCTAAACCTAAACCTAACCCTAACTCTAACACTAACCCCTCCCACCCCCATTATATGTCATTATCCACTTATCAGTGAGATCATTCTTCCTTTGGTTTTTTGAGATTGGCTTATCTCACTTAGCATGATATTCTCCAATTTCATCCATTTGTCTGCAAATGCCATAATTTTATCATTCTTTATGGCGGCATAATATTCAATTGTATATATATGCCACAGTTTCTTTACCCATTCATCAACTGAAGGACATCTAGGTTGGTTCCACAATCTGGCTATGGTGAATCGAGCAGCAATGAACAATGATGTGACTGTATCTCTACAGTATGCTGATTTTAAGTCCTTTGGGTATAGGCCAAAGAGTGGGATAGCTGGGTCAAATGGTGGTTCCATTCCAAACTTTCTGAGGAATCTCCATACTGCTTTCCAGAGTGGCTGCACTAATTTGCAACCCCACCATCAATGTATGAATGTACCTTTTTCCCCACATCCCCTCCAACACCTATTGTTGCTTGTGTTCTTGATAATCACCATTCTAATTGGGGTGAGATGGAATCTTAGGGTAGTTTTGATTTGTATTTCTCTTATTACTAGAGATGCTGAACATTTTTAATATATCTGTTGATTGCTTGTACATCTTCTTCTGTGAAGTGTCTGTTCATTTCCTTAGCCCATTTGTTGATTGGATTATTTGTATTCTTGGTGTAGAGTTTTTTGAGTTCTTTATATATTCTGGAAATTAGCGCTCTATCTGAAGTATGAGTGGCAAAGATATTCTCCCACTCTGTCGGCTCTCTCTTCACATTATTGATACTTTTCTTTGCTGAGAGAAAGCATTTTAGGTTGAATCTATCCCAGTTCTTGATTCTTGCTTTTATTTCTTGTGCTATGAGAGTCATGTTAAGGAAGTCTGATCTTAAGCCAACAAGTTGAAGATTTGGACCTACTTTTTCTTCCACAAGATGTAGGGTCGCTGGTCTGATTCTGAGGTCCTTGATCCATTTTGAGTTGATTCTTCTGCAGGGTCAGTGACAGGGGTTTAATTTCATTCTGTTGCACATGGTTTTCCAGTTTTCCCAGCACCATTTTTTGAAAAGGCTATCTTTTCTCCATTGCATATTTTTGGCACCTTTGTCTAACATGAGAAAATTGTATTTATTTGGATTTGTGTCCGTGTCCTCTATTCTGTACCATTGATCTACCTGTCTCTTTTGGTACCAATACCATGCCGTTTTTGTTACTATTGCTTTGTAGTAGAGTTGAAGATCTTGTATTGCGATACCCCCTGCTTCACTCTTTCTACTGAGGATTACTTTTACTTACTGGGTTTTTTATTCTTCCAGTTGAATTTCATAATTGCTTGCTCTATTTCTGTAAGGTATGTCATTGGGATTTTTATTAGAATTGCATTGAATCTGTATAGCACTTTAAGTAGTATGGCCATTTTGACAATATCAATTCTGCCTATCCAAGAACATGGGAGATCTTTCCATCTTCTAAGGTTTTCTTTAATTTCTTTTTTTAGTGTTCTGTAGTTCTCTTTGTAGAGGCCTTTCACCTCTTTTGTGAGATTGATTCCCAAGTATTTTATTTTTTTCGAAGCTATTGTGAATGGAGTAGTTTTCCGAATTTCTCTTTCTGAAGATTCATCACTTATGTATAAAAATGCATTGGATTTATGAGCATTGATCTTGTAACCTGCTACTTTACTGAATTCACTTATAAGTTCTAAAAGTTTTCTGGTGGAATTTCCAGGTTCCTCTAAATATATAATCATGTCATCAGCAAACAGGGATAGTTTGAGTTCTTCTTTTCCTATTCGTATCCTTTTAATTTCTTTGGTCTGTCTAATTGCTCTGGCTAGAGTTTCAAGGACGATGTTGAATAGAAGTGGTGAAAGAGGGCATCCCTGCCTTGTTCCAGTTTTTAGGGGGAATGCTTTAAGTTTTTCACCATTTAGAATGATATTAGCCATGGGCTTAGATGGCCTTTACAATGTTAAGGAATGTTCCCACTACCCCAATTTTTTCTAGTGTTTTGAGCATGAAGGGATGCTGTATTTTATCGAACGCTTTTTCTACATCTATCGAAATAATCATGTGATTCTTGACTTTAAGTATGTTGATTTGGTGAACTACATTTATTGATTTCCAAATGTGGATCCAACCTTGCATCCCTAGGATAAAACCCACTTGATTGTGGTGCACTGTCTTTTAAATATATTTTTGTATGCGATTTACCAAAATTTTATTGAGAATTTTTGCATTGATATTCATTAAGGATATTGGTCTGAAATTTTCTTTCCTCGATGTGTCTCTGTCTGGTTTAGGTATCAGGGTGATATTGGCTTCATAGAATGAGTTTGGGAGGGTTCCCTCCTTTTCTATTTCATGGAATACTTTGAGGAGTATTGGAATGAGCTCTTCTTTAAAGGTTGTGTAGAACTCTGCTGAGAACCCATCTGGTCCCGGACTTGTCTTTGTTGGTAGGCTTTTGATGACCTCTTCTATTTCATTACTTGAAATTGATTTTTTTTAAGTTGTGTATGTCCTCCTCGTTCAGTTTAGGTAATTCATATGTCTCTAGAAACTTGTTGATGTCTTCGAGGTTTTCTGTTTTGTTGGAGTATAGATTTTCAAAATAGCTTCTAATTATGTTTTGTATTTCACTCATGTCTGTTATGATATTTCCTTGCTCATTCCGAATTTTAGTAATTTGAGTTTTCTGCCTCTTTCTCTTTGTTAGTGTGGCTAGGGTTTATCAATTTTTTTTTTATTTTTTCAAAGAACCAACTCTTTATTTTGTTAATTTTTCTGATTGTTGTTTTGTTTTAATTTCCTTGATTTCAGCTCTGATTTTAACTATTTCCTGTCTTCTACTACTTTTGGTGTTGGTCTGCTCTTCTTTTTCTAGGACTTTGAGCTGTAGTGTTAAGTCATTTATTTGTTGATTTCTACTTCTTTTGTTGAATGTGCCCCATGAAATAAATCTTCCTCTAAGATTTTGATATGATGTGTCTTTGTTCTCGTTTACTTCTAAGAATTTTTTTATTTCCCTCCTGATGTCTTCTGTTAGCCATTCATCATATAATAGTGTATTATTTAATCTCCAAGTATTGGAGAAGTTTCTATTTTTTATTCTGTCATTTATTTCTAATTGCAGTCCATTATGATCTGATAGAATACAAGGTAGTATCTCTATCTTCTTGTATTTGCTAACAGTAGCTTTGTGGCATAAAATATGCTCTATTTTAGAGAAGGATCCATGTGGTGCTGAGAAGAAAGTGTATTCATTCTTTGTTGGATGGCATATTCTATATATGTCCATTACGTCTAAATTGTTGATTGTGTTATTGAGATCTATGGTTTCTTTATTCAATTTTTGTTTGGAGGATCTATCCAGTGGTGATAGAGGTGTGTTAAAATCGCCTAGTAGTATTGTGTTGTGGTCTACTTGATTTCTGGAATTAAGAAGGATTTGTTTGACAAACACGGATGAGCCAATGTTCGGGGCATAGATATTTATGATTTTTATGTCTTGCTGGTTTATGCTTCTTTTAAGCCGTATGTAATGTCCTTTATCTCTTCTGACTAGTTTTGGCTTGAAGTCCACATTATCTGATATGAGGATGGATACTCCAGCTTTTTTGCTGTGTCCATGTGAATGGCATGGTTTTTCCCATCCTTTCACCTTTAGTCTATGGGTATCTCTTTCTATGAGATGAGTCTCTTGCAGGCAGCATATTGTTGGATTTTTCTTTTTAATCCAATCTGCCAGTCTATGTCTTTTGATTGATGAGTTCAGGTCATTAACCTTCAGGGTTATTATTGTGATATGATTTGTATTCCCAGTCAATTGACTCATTTTTGTTTTTTGACATGATTTGGTTCTCCTTTATTTGGCTATTCCTTTAGGCTATTTCTTTCCATTGCTGATTTGCATCGTTGTTTTTCATCTCTTCCTCTTGGAACAATTTGCTGAGAATGTTGTTTAATGCCGTCTTTCTTTTTGTAAATTCCTTTAGCTTTTGTTTATCATGGAAGGATCTTATTTTGTCGTGAAATCTGAAAGTAAGTTTTGCTGGGTATAAGATTCTTGGTTGGCATCCGTTTTCTTTCAGGGCTTGGTAAATGTTGTTCCAGGCCCTTCTAGCTTTTAGAGTCTGGATTGAAAAATCTGCTGATATCCGTATTGGTTTCCCCCTGAATGTAATTTGATTCTTTCCTCTTGCGGCCTTTAAAATTCTGTCTTTATTTTATATGTTAGGTATTTTCATAATAATGAGCCTTGGTGTGGGTCTGTTGTAATTTTGTATATTTGGAGTCCTATAAACCTCTTGTGCTTTGTTTTCCATTTCATTCTTCAGATTTGGAAAATTTTCTGATATTATTTCATTGAATAGATTGTTCATTCCTTTGGTTTGTTTCTCTAAGCCTTTCTCAATCCCAATAATTCTTACATTTGGCCTTTTCATGATATCCCATAATTCTTATAGATTCTGTTCATGATTTCTTACCATCTTCTCTGTTTGGTCAACTTTGGTTTCAAGATTAAATATTTTGTCTTCAGTGTCTGAGGTTCTGTCTTCCAGGTGTTCTATCCTATTGGTTATGCTTTCTATGGAGTTTTTAACTTCGTTTATTGTTTCCTTCATTTCAAGGATTTATGTTTGTTTGTTTGTTTCTTTTCAGTATCTTTAACTCTTTATTGAAATGATCTCTTGCTTTCCATATTTGCTCTTTTAACTGTTGATTGGTGCGATTATTTAATGCCTGCACTTGCTCTTTCATCTCTTCCTTCCATGCCTGCATTTGCTCTTTCATCTCCTCGTTTGCTTCCCTGATTGTTTTAATTATGTACATTCTGAACTCCCTTTCTGACATTTCTTCTGCTGTGCTGTCATTGGGTTTTATTGATATAATATCTAGGTTTGTTTGGGACATTTTCTTCCCTTGTTTTCTCATATTGGTCAGATGTCATTGGGACTCTGAGATATTTCAGATTTCCTCTATTGGCTTATAGTGTCCCTGTAGATTTCCAGTGTATCACCTCCCAGGCTTCAATAGCCTGAAGTCTTGGAGGAACTTGATAATGCAGTACTTCCAAAGAAAGCTGCCCCTAGCTGCTACTGGTTCCAGGATCTGGAGCTGGCTCTGTGTGGAAAGACTCTCACTTGGCGGTCTGCTCCGAGAAGCTGGCCGTGAAAGGAGCCTGCCACCGTAGGGAGCAGGACTGCTTGGGGAAGTCCCTGGCTGCCCTGTCCTGGTCCCTGAAGTTGCCTGTGGGTTGGAGCTCACCGCTGTCTCCGGGACTTGGAGATGGTTCTGTGCAGAAAGGCTCTCACTGGGGGGCCTGCTCCGAGAAGCTGAATGTGTGGAGGGAGCCTGCCACCGGAGGGAGCAGGGCTACCTGGGGAAGACTCTAGGTGCCCTGCCCTGCTCTGTAAAGCTGCCTCTGATGGGGCCTACTTCCCGGGTCAAGCTTCACCCAGTGGGGGAGACTCACCCCATGGCTCTATTTTAGTCCAAGTCTCTCAATGCCTCCCCTTCTTGAATCCTGGAGCGACAGGAGATGCAGTCACCCTCTAGTCTGCCATCTTGGATCACCCCAGTCATTAATGTTTTGATTTTTCTTCTTTTATATAATGCAGTTCATGAAATTAATTTTCCTCTAAGTACTGCTTTCATAGTGTTCCAGAGATTTTGAAGTGATATTTCTTTGTTCTCATTTACTCTAAGAACTTTTAAATTTCCTTCCTGATGTCTTCTGTTATCCATTCATCATGTAATAGCATATTATTTAATCTCCAAGTGTTGGAGTAGTTTCTATTTTTTATTCTGTCATTTATTTCTAATTTAATCCATTATGATCTGATAGAATACAAGGTAGTATCTCTATCTTCTTGTACTGGCTAACATTAGCTTTGTGACATAGAATATGGTCTATTTTAGAGAAAGATCCATGTGCTGCTAAGAAGAAAGTGTATCCGCTCTTTGTTGAATGGTATATCTATAAATGTCCATTAAGTCTGAATCATTGATTGTGTTATTGAGATCTATGTTTTCTTTGTTCAATTTTTGTTTGGAGGATCTGTCTAGTGTTGAGAGAGGTGTGTCAAAATCACCTAGTATTATTGTGTTGTGGTCTATTTGATTTCTGGAATTGAGAAGGATTTGTTTAACGTACATGGATGAGCCACTGTTTGGGGCATAAGATATTTATGATTATTATATCTTGCTGATTTATGCTTCTCTTAAGCAGAATGAAATGTCCTCCTTTATTCCTTCTAACTAACTTTGGCTTGAAGTCCACATTATCTGATATGAGGATGGATACTCCAGCTTTTTTGCTGTATCCATGTGCATGGCATGATTTTTCCTATCCTTTCACCTTTAGTCTGTGGGAATCTCTTTCTATGAGATGGGTCCCTTGCAGGCAGCAAATTGTTGGATTTTTCTTTTTAATCCACTCTGCCAGTCTATGTCTTTTGATTGATGGAGTTCAGGCCATTAACATTCAGGGTTATTATTGAGATATGATTTGTAATTCCAATCATTGGCTAATTTTTTTTTTTTTTGACATGACTTGGTTACTCCTTTATTTGGCTGTTCCTTTAGGGTAGTTCCTCTTTTTGCTGATTTACCTCATTGTTTTTCATCTCTTCCTCATGGAATAATTTGCTGAGAATGTTCTGTAATGCTGACTTTCTTTTTATAAATCTTTTAGCTTTTGTTTATCATGAAATGATTTTATTTTGTCATCAAATTTGAAGGTAAGTTTTGCTGGGTATAAGGTTCTTGGTTGGCATCCGTTTTCTTTCAGGGCTTGAAAATTTTTGTTCCAGGCCCTTCTAGATTTTAGGGTCTGGATTGAAAAATCTGCTGATATTCTTATTGGTTTCGCCCTGAATGTAATTTGATTCTTTTCTCTCACAGCCTTTATAATTCTGTCTTTATTTTGTATGTTAGGTGTTTTCATTATAATGTGCCTTGGTGTGGGTCTGTTGTAATTTTGTGTATTTGTAATCCTATAAGCCTCTTGTGCTTGGTTTTCCATTTCATTCTTCAGATTTGGGAAATTTTCTGATATTATTTCATTGAATAGATTGTTCATTCCTTTGGTTTGTTTCTCTAAGCCTTCCTCAATTCCAATAATTCTTACATTTGACCTTTTCATGAGATCCCATAATTCTTGTAGATTCTGTTCATGATTTCTTACCATCTTCTCTGTTTGGTCAATTTTGTGTTCAAGATTAAATATTTTGTCTTCAGTGACTGAGGTTCTGTCTTCCAGGTGTTCTATCCTATTGGTTATGCTTTCTCTGGAGTTTTTAATTTCGTTTATTGTTTCCTTCATTTCAAGGATTTATGTTTGTTTGTTTGTTTGTTTTCAGTATCTCTAACTCTTTATTGAAATGACCTCTTGCTTTCCGTATTTGCTCTTTTAACTGTTGATTGGTGCGATCATTTAATGACTGTACTTGCTCTTTCATCTCATCATTCAATGTCTGCATTTGCTCTTTCATTTTCCCATTTGCTTCCCTGATCATTTCAATTATGTACATTCTGAACTCCCTTTCTGAGATTTCTTCTGCCATGCTGCCATTGGGTTTTATTGATATAGCATGTAGATTTTTTTGTGATATTTTCTTCCATTGTTTTCTCATATTGGTCAGATATCAGTGGGACTCTGAGATATTTCAGATTTCCTCTATTGGCTTATAGTGTTCCTGTAGATTTCCAGTATATCACCTCCTAGCCTTCAGTAGTCTGAAGACTTGGAGGAAATTGATAATGCAGTTGTCCCAAGGAACGCTGCTGCTGGTTCTGGGGTTGGGGCTGGCTGTGTGCAGAAAGCCTCTCACTGGGCGGGCCTGCTCTGAGCAGCTGCCTGTGGACCAGTCCTGCCACCAGATGGAGACTGGCTGCTGGGGAAGTCTCTTGCTGTCCTGCTCTGTTCCGAGAAGCTGTCTGGGCACCGGGGCCTGCAGCTGTGTCCGTGATTGGGGGCTGGCTGTGTATGGAAAGCCTCTCACTGGGCTGGCCTGCTCCGAGCAGCTGCCTGTGGACCAGGCCTGCCACGGGAGGAAGACTGGCTGTTCACGGAATGGGTAGCCTGGCTGCTCAGGGAAGTCTCTCACTTCCTGGCCCTTTTCCAAGAAGCTGCCCAGTGTCCAGGCCGGTTGCCTGGGCTGAGCTTCTCCCAGTGGGAGAGACTCACCCAGTGGCTCTGAATTGGTCCAGGTCTCTCAATACCTCCCCTTCTTGAATCCTGAGTTCTGGAGCGACAGGAGATGCAGTCACCCTCTAGTCCACCCTCTTGGTCCTCCTTGGTCTAAGATTTTTTTGTCACATATATGCAATTAAAAAAAATCTTTAAATTGTTATAAATATACTATATATGATCATTATGTTAGGACTGAAAAACAAAGAAGAAAATTAGATCCTCCTCAATTATGTCACTTAAATATGATGTCCTTGAAATGAGGGTCTCTTCTCACTGACTTAAATTCATTTTCCTCTTTCTTTTGTTTTTGGTGGTACTTAGGACCAACACCAGGGCATCCTGTGCCCCTGAGCCATGTCCCTTGCCCCTCATTCATTCTTGAACTCATTCTAGTGATTTTCTTTTCCAGTACTCCTCCAGAATTTTTGTTCCTAAAGTTACCTGTGATCTTCACTGAAACCTCAAAAATGGTGCAAAAATGTCACAGAGGAGTGAAAATGGGAAAAAAAAATCTAATGAAAATAATTGTTAAGAAAATCTATCAAACAAGAAAAATGCATTCTAAGAAAATAAATCTAGAAGTGAAATAGACTCCTTCTCAGAGAATTGAACTCTACTCAACAGTTAGGAAAAACTGAGGAAAATCTCAATAGATGAGGGAAGGAAATGTTTGGTAAGGAATCTCTTAAATAGAATGAACACCTATTCTGAAAAACCAGGAGACAGTGCCATTTTTAGATGCCACAATATTAGTTACATTTCAATTAAGATCTTGAAACTGAGGTATGCCAAATATTTGTGGTATTATTCAGAAGTAAATAATCATTGTTTAAATAACTAGTTAAATAGCAAATACATATATTTAATTAAATAAACTAAGAAAGGCAAGGAGGTCATTTGGCACAGTTACTAGAAAAAAGATAAAAAGATCTTTATTATTAATCTTGAGATTGTTCCCTTAGAAAACCTGAGACTTGTAAAAACCATCACCAATATTTTAAAAATAAGTTTGATAAAACAACAGCAGTATTCATAATACACATTGTGGACCATCAACTCTCTATGGCTGTGGTCTAACTTGTTATAGACAATAAAGAAGCTGTGTGCTACATCCCTGTGCATCTCGCTAGCTTCCACTCAGCACTGGCTGCAGTACCCATGGCACTTTAAACTAGCAGGAAAGCATGGATTGTTAGGAACAAGTAAATGACCAGTCACAGAGAAGCCATTTCTCAGACATCATCATACTAAATGAAATAAGCCAGACACAGAAAATCAAGGATTGAATATTTTCTTTCATATGAGGAAGCTAGAGAGAGGGAGAGAAAAGGAATGAGAAAAGGTTACCTCCAGGAAACAGAAGGGAGATCAGTAGAGTAGAAGTGAGGGACCACAGGTGAGAGAGATGGAGAGGGAGAGGGGAAAAACTGGAGAATAAAGTTGACCAAATCATGCTATGTGCATGTGTAAATATTTCACAATTCATTCCAATTTTATAGATAACTATAATGGCACCAAATAAATAAATAAATAAATAAATAAATAAATAAATGGAAGACCAACATAGTACAGATACAGGATTCGAGGAGGGAGGAGAGGATGGAAAAAGAAGTACTGGGGATTGAAATGAAGGGAACCGTGCATTTATGAATGTCAAAATAAAACCCGTCATTATTTATAACTGTTTGCTCTAATAAATATAAATAAAAATAAGAACTTGTAGTAGTTTAAAAAATCATTGAAAGTAGCTAGTGCACTTCAAGTAAATAGGTATGCAGAACATCAAATTTATCAATGTCAAATATGTATTATCTTTCTAAAATAAATTATAAAATTGTTTCAAACAGGGTTTAAATAAGAAAAAAAGATGTGTAAAATGATGACAATGTAGTCGATTATGAAAAATTACAAATAAAATGATACTGTTAGTAAGGAAAAAATCCGGGCAAGGTGGCGCATACCTCTAATTCTAGAAACTTGCAAGACTGAGGAAGGAGGATTGAATTAATGCCAGCCTCAGCAATTTAGTGGGACTAAGTCTCAAAATGAAAAATAAAAAAGGCCTGTGGATATGGATGTAACTTAGTGTACAACACCCTTGGGTGAAATACCCATTACAAAAAAAAAAAAAAAAGAGGGAGTGTGAAAGAAAGAAAAGAAGCAGCCACATTCTGACCAGGTTTGGTGGTGTAGGCCTATAATCCCAGCAACTCAGGATGCTGAGGTAGGAGGATTACAAGTTCAAGGCCAGCCTCCGATCTGTCTCAAAATTAAAAAAAAAAAAAAAAAAAAAAATATATATATATATATATATTTTTTTATAATATAGAACTATTTTTATATAAATAGAACTGTGACTGTAGTTCAGCAGTGAAATGACCCTGGATTTAATCCCCAATACTAAATAAATTAATAATGAAAAAAAAGTCTTTCCTAAGCCTAATGTCATGCCACCATGATCCACAATGAATCATGGATTCATTAATGATTTGATTTAATAGATAATAAAAATAAAGAAAAATAAAGAAAATGAAAATGTAAAGCTGGGCTGAAGGGGAGGTAGGAGGCATGCAGAATGCATTTTCATTTCATCTGGAGAATGTGCTCTAGTTTCTCCTCAAAGGAAAGGTTTGTACCTGTAGATATGTTGCCACACTCCAAAATTGTGAAAACAGCCTCAATTATCGCGTGTGTTAAACTGTCCTGGAGACCTGTTGAAACCCAGAGGATGTGGAAGAGGAAGAAACAAGAGGAATAGAGGGATTTAAGAGATTATTTTAAGGGAGTTTTCCTGGAGGTCAGGTGTTTAGTCAGCTGTTTCATCACTGTGACCAATATAGCTGACAAGAATAACCTGGAAAAGGGAAAGTTTATTTTGAATAAGGGTTTCAGAGGTGCAGTTCAAGGTCAGCTGACTGCACAGCTCTGTCACAAGGTGAAGCATAACACGGGGGTGGAGGTACATGCCGGGGGAAAGCTGCTCAGGATGTGACAGCCATGAAAGCAGCTCCCCTCAACAGGAACAACATATAAACCCCAAAGGCACACACCCAGAGGCCTACTTCCTCCAGTCACACCCTGCCTGCCAACAGCTACCACCCAGTTAATCTATATCAGTGGATTAATCCACCTCTCAGGATCTAATCATTGCACCTCTGAACTTTCTCACACACAGCTTTCAGGACAACACATATTCAAGACCATAACACCAGGAATTAAGCATCCTGAAGTTCCTGTCTACTTTGAACCCAGTCCTGGGCCTCTGGCATCTGGAAGGTAGCAGGGGCTCTGCTCTAGCCCAGATTGGACCCCGTCTCTGCCCGGCAGGGAGGGAGGCGGTTGCCGCATGGGACGGACACCGCTGTCTGGCAGTGGGTATAGCCTGGGATGGAGGGACATCTGAACCGACACAGCCTCTTTGTGGACCTGTGGGGGCAGCCCTAGCAAGGAGTGAGATGTGGATGGAGTATCCCTAGCAGTGACTCTGGGCTATTTATGTCGCTAGAGCCCAGCGGTGCGGAAAGAGCTAATGTCAGGAGCTGACCAAGGGACTGCAGGCCCTAAAGCGTTCTACCCTGGCTGACATTGTAGATAGATCCCTGGAACCCGAGGAGCCCTGGGGCTTCGGGACCCCTGGGCGGCCAGCCATAGCAGTCCGGTGCAGTGGCGTGGCCTTGGTGGGTTGAACTTGGCGGCGCTTGTCTGGCCTTACAGGTGATCGGGAAGGTCTTCTCCCTGCACCAGCTCAGTAATTTTTGATCGGGCATCCGGAGGTTTAAGCTTCATCTGGCTCCACCTCTGCTGCGCGGCAAACTTCACGAACCGAGGGCGAGCTCTCCTTCTACAACCCAACAATCTACTGGGACCTGGAAACGCCGGCCCTACTTCATCTTCCAGGGTCGCTTCGGGGACTCTGTGTCCCACACCTCTACCTACTGCTGGGCAGAGGAGCCCAGCGCTTGGCTGGACCGCAGGCGGCTGGGCTGGGCAGATCTTGGCGGCAGCTGGCTGTCCCGTGTTTAGCAGTGTTGCCTGGCAACGACTGTTAATGCAGTTGACTGACAGTCTGGCAGCCGGGTTCCAAAGCTGGGGAGAGACTAGATTGTGCAATCCATAAACCCCAGCACTGGGTTCTTGAGGCAGCGCAAAGTTCGGGTGAGGAAAAGGGCTTCTGACGCTGTTGATGAACTTCACTTGTAAACAATTTATGACCTTTGCCTTGGAATGTAAGATTGTTGAATACAAGCCTGTCAGCAGGCTCCAGAGGGCTGCAAGGGATGGAGATGTAGTCTTAGTGAGGGATCTTCTCTCTGTCGGGAATGCCACGCCAGATGGATGACAGACCCAAAGGACAGAATCTGGGAGGTCAGGGACCCGAGGGACAAGAGGCAAACGGGGCAGGGGGATGTGGGTGTCTTGGGGAAGAAGCCTGCACCATCCAGGCTGTGACCAGAGGCATAGCACAGAAGGGAGGCCAGCTCTCCTTTCACCAGGGTTCTTGGCTTTCACACCCCAAGGACCCCTCAGCACCTGGGACCTGCAGACCTTGGAGCGTCTACCAAGGCCCTCTTAATGAGCAGCACAACAAAACACAACTTCAGCTGGCTTCCCAGCCACTTATAATTCCCTCTAGAGTCACTAACTCACTGTCTAAAAGCGATTTAACTCACAAAATTAAGCAGAACAGTTTATTTTTAATGCATATATATAACATATGCTTCATGAACTTCTAAGGGTGGAATAGAGTTCACTGTCAGTTTTTACACTTTCCAAAGCACCAAGCACATTGTAGTTTTTCAATTTTGTCATCACTACATCAGGCAGCCTACACTAAGCAACATCTGCCAAAAACTTCTTGGGCAAAATTGCTGATTCCTACTGTTCCTATAGTTTCCTGCAGTTATCCATTCCTGTTTCTCTGTTCATTGAGGCGAGGAGAGCAGAGCATCTGTTCACAGAATCCAAGAGGTACAGGCTCTCAGCCACCGGAGGTGAGGAGGCAGCAGGCAGGGGGTGCCCAGGCTGCAGGCTGCAGGCTGCTACTCTAAGCCCCTTCCCTGCCTTGTTCTCAAGGGATCAAGCAAACCAGCGAGGGGCTGGGCCCTGATGTTGTGTTTTGAATAGAAATACTCATTATCCCCAATATCCAAGCTCTTTCTACAGTTACCAGTTTCACATAAACCAAATAAAAATATCAGAGTTTTAACACTTTTGAGTTCCACATGCAGTTTTTTTTGTTTGTTCTATTTAGTTATACATGACAGCAGAATGCATTTTGATTCATTGTACACAAACGGGGTACACCTTTTCATTTCTCTAGTTGTACATGATGTAGAGTCACACAGTTTGTGTGATCATACATCTACAAAGGGTAATGACGGCTGTCTCATTCCACCCTTTTAAACCCATGGCCTTGAACTTGCTATGTGAGTGCTTTACCACTGAGCTGTACCCCTGAACTCTAATTTAAATTGGGAAAAGTATTATTTTCCAGATGCCGAAGTGACCTATGGACATAGAAAAAAGTATTTAGTGTCCCTGGGAGGAGAAAGAATTTAAGTTAAATGAGAAATCAAATACTGCTTTTCAGCTACAAAATTTATGAGGATGAAGAACCGTGGTACTTCTGCTGCTTAAGGTTTAAGTTGCTTATGACTTCTCAAATAAATGATTTAATGTGAAGTACTGTACCACATTTTAAAAATGTACGTATCTCTGTACAATTTCATTATGTCAAATATCTTTAGGAAATAATGAAATGATACAATTCGTTTCACTCAACACAGCCTAAAATAACAATGTATAAAGGAGGACCCTTAGAATCGATGGTATAAATAAAATGTATTACATTTCTAGGATGGAATATTATGTGACCATGAAAGTGGCAAATTTATAGATGTATGTTGAAATGGGAAGATGTACTTTTGTACATCAAATGGAAAAAAGATACTTTGATTATACATTCATATGAATAGATTATGGTCTTGTGTTAGCCATAAATATGTACAAAATGGGATAAAATATGTTATTTTCAGACATCTGAATTATAAGTAACATTTTCTTTTCCTTTGTATTAAAAGTTTGTTTTATTTCCAATATTTGGCAATTTCTCCTTTTTGTTTCTAGATTAATTTCTTTGACAACAGACATATACACTATTAATTAATTATTTTAACATTTTTTGAGTTTTGCCTTTTTGGTCTACCATATGGTTAGTTTGGGTAAAATTCCACATTCACTTTTCTGTCTTTCCTCTTTCTCTCTTCCTTCCTTCCTTCCTTACCTCCCCCCTAGTTCTTTTGCTCTCTCTCTTCCTTTCTCTCTCTCTCTCTCTCGCTCTCTTTCTCTCTCTCTTTCTCTTTCTCTCTCTTTCTCTCTTTCTCTTTCTCTCTCTCTCTTCCTCTCTCTCTCTTTCTCTCTTTCCTTTCTTCTCTCTTCTCCTTTCTTCTCTACTCTTCTTTTTTTCCATGTGATTTCTACAATTAATATTTGTAAAAGTTCTGAAACGAGTTTCTTGTTCAGAGGTGGACAACCTTGTGTGCCAGAGATGGCCACTTCCTACTTACCTCCAGTGGTGTTACTGCTAATGCAGTTCATGGGAAGGCCACAAGTTCTTATGCTGTATAGAAGGATTTTGCAGGAAATTTGGCAAGTTTCAAATGATTCTGATCACACGTACCAGAAGGACTGGGCAAGGAAGAATTCAAAAGAAACCAAAGTGCCACCGGAGAGCAATTGATAATTGCTCAAGGCACTCTGCAGCTAAATGAATTAGAAAAAACACTTGCTATAGCATTATTTTGAAGGATCTTCAAATCAATATGTGTTTTGCTGAACTTAGGCTAAGTCAAACTGTATGTATAGTACTTAAGCAAAATTTCAAGATAAAGATGGTGCTATAGAGAGGAAAAAAATCACATTGAAATAATTGTCTCAGGACCGAAAAATATATCTGAGTTTTGAAAATATTTCTGGGTGGGTACACAGTTTTGTGAGAAGCAAGACTCATTTTAACATATGGCTGGTTAGCACTTGAAAAGAAGTTCAACACAATCATCAGGAAAGTGCAAATCAAAACCATAATGAGACAGCACTTCATTTCCACTACAGTGGCTATAATTATAAAGGGTATAAATGTTAAAGATGTGGAGAAATTGAAACCCTCTTACAGTGCAGGTAGGAATGTAAACTATCTGCAGCCACTTTGGAAAACACACCATTTGCTCCTCAAAATGTAACAAGGAGTTAACATATGATTTAGCAGTTTTCCTAGGTCTATAATCAAGAGAACTGAACACATGTACAAGAAATGTGTACATGAATGTTTGCAACAGCACTAGTCAAAAAGTGAAAAAAATCAAAATGCTTATCAACTGATAAATATATAAAATTTAGTATACCCATATAAGTTATTTGGCAATAGAAAAGAGCTTATTGTTTATAAAATAATCCTTGGAAAGAGCAGGAATATGAATCTAGTGTAAATGAAATTTCTCACTTTCTATTAATTTGTGTGTGTTTGCATAAATTTCTGTCTTCTACCAACTTTTAGTCTCTTCAGAAGTGAAGGGATTCTTTTCACCTGTGCTTGTAGGTATTTCTACATATGCATCTTACATATGTATGTTTTATTGCATATAGATTTATTACATACCTGCAATTATAGTTTTATCATTTTGTTTTAGTTGTACCCTTATAAAAATGAGAGCAAGTATAAAAGATTATTACAGTTGCAAAAATGTTGCTTTACTTTATAAAAGTTTGGTTTAAAAAACCGAATTTCCTAATTGTACATATCTGTTCTCACCACTCATAACCTGAATACATATCATGTATTTGACATATTTTACTATATCTCAAGACACGCCATCCTTAAAAACTTCATGTTTCCCTAACCAGACTCAATTTCAAGTGAAATCTTTCCTCCCTCTTTTCAAACAAAAGTACTTCTGGTGGTAGGTAATTATAAACTGCCCTTTCAAAAAGTCAAGACCATATTAGTACTGATTAAACATGGGAAATACCTAAAATTTACATGCAGCCTATAAATCTAAATATTAAATAAAGTGGAACATATTAATTCATTTGAATCATACATTTCCTTTGGCTTTAAGTTTCTTGCAAAAAATAATTAGATCTTTATGTTGTTATTACTTAGCCCTCTTTACCCATAGTACTTTCTGTTGGCATCATATCTGCTATTATTCTCCCTCCCCCACACCATTTTACAACCCAGATTGTCAGTCTGTGAACATCCTAGCCAGTCATTGGTCCACTCATCAGCCTGTGAGCATTCTCGGCTGGTCTGAGCATTGGTCTGTTATTAGCCCGCGAACTACTTAAGAATAGCTTCCCCGCCATTTTCTCTCTCTCTCCTCCTCCCTTTCATGCTCTCTCCTCCTGACTTTCACTCTCTCTCTTGCATGCACGCACCCTCTCTCTCTCTTTTCCTCTCATTTTCTCTCTCTCTCTCCCTGCAGGGTGACACTCTGCTTGTTTGCTTAATAAAATTTCTTGTGTGAGTTTTCATGTCTGAAGTGGTTTCTGGGTGCTTTCATTGGTGCTGTGACTCAGATGGGCTCTTCTACTGCACTTAGGTGAGTAGAATCCCATCTGATGCCCCAGACTTCCCTCCCCCACTCTGGACACTTGTCTCACCTTCCATTGGCCTGGACGCTCTTCTCCAACCTCCACCACTGGCTTCAGATTGGTGAGTTTTCCCTAGTTCAACTTAAACACTCCTCCACTGACCTGAGATGTGACCGTTGATCATCCGGTACCCTGGAGGTGGTCGAGGAGTGGGGGTTCCCCCAGCCATGACTTTTACAGTTATGGCTGGCCCCCTTAGTTGACCTTATCTGATGGGTGGGTCCTGATCCTATGGGGAAGATTCTCTCTCAGGGTTGTGGCTCCTCTTCACGCTCGCTTTCAAAAATACTGACATCAGGTCCTCAACTCTCTCGGTCTTTGCCTGGCCCACATTGGTGTCTGGGTGACAACCCCATCACTGTGCTGCCTTTCCATTTCCAGCCAACTAGTCTGTGACCTCAGGATGCCCTGGACCCTGGTTTGGCTGTCATGTCTCCACCATGGAATCTGGGTCCTCCATCTTGGCAGATTCACCCCTGGGGTGCCTACTAGACAATCTTAAACTCCTTTAACTGACCCCCAGCCTAGATAATCAATCCAAAATGGCCACGTAATGGCACACAACTTTTGTGAGTGAGTGGGCAGATGGAAAGGGATTCCTTATCTTCAAGTTTTTTCTTTCTTGCACTTCTTTGCTCTTCCTACAAACTCAAAAGCCTCCTTTTGGCTTCTTATCCCGCTCTTAATCCCTCCTCCTCCTCTGACTTCCACTCAGCTAACAAACCACCCCATACAGGTCCACTGTGACAGAGGCTCCTCAGGCCCCTGCTCCTCCATCTCCTTTGCCCCATTCTGTTTCTGTTTCCATTCCCCTGCCCAGCCCACCAGTCCTCCTGCCATGAGGTCCCGTACACATATTCTAGCCCCCCATGGGAGGTGGCTGGTGTGGAGAGAGTAACCCTAACAAGCCCAACAGCTAGTGGCATGTCGCAGTAAGGAGTATGATATAGCAGCCCCATTTCTCAAAAGTAGTGGGAGATAATATTTCATAATTTTCTTCATCCAAACCTGACCTGATTCCCAACCAGGAAAAAGGGTTAAAAGGCCCTAGGCAATTTTCCCTGCCTAGCCTTACTGAAGCCTATATTGGAATGTAGACTGCAGTGGGTTCAGCGAAGGACCAACCTGAGACTAAAGAAAAAAGTGTCCATTTAAACTTTTCCTGGGCTGCAACACAGAACTCACTCTCTCTCTCTCCCTCTCACCCCTTCTCTCTGCCTTTCTCTTTCTCATTCTCTCATGCTGTAATTAATGGCCATTATCACTTTTTCTTCTAGGACTCTTGTTTTGTTTTTCTTAAATGCTATATTTTTCAAGTTCACAATTTTGATTCTACATACCTAGATTAATGATATTTTGATCAGTTCTATTTTTATTCAACTCTAGAGTTATTTTTGAGCATGTTACATTGCATTGGAGATAAAAACTACAAGGCCTTCACTTTTGTGTTATGTGTATATCATGTTGTCTAAAGTTGTGTTGTCTATGTACGTACCTGATAACAAAATTGACATAAATAACAAGTGCTCATAAAATTAAAATTTAAAAACTCTTTGAAATTGCTTACCTCACAAGTCTCTAAGTGGTCAAGTTGATATCTATAAAATGTCTAATATCAATTGTTTCTAGGACTTTTCTTCAGCAGGAAAGAGACAGCAAATTCTGTTGAGAACACTTGTCTAATACCTTGTTTTTTACAGAAGAATAAGTGAATTAGATTTGACATGTATGGGATTACTCATATATGTTTGTTAGAGACATCTGATTAATTTATAAAGTTAAAATGCTAACTGTTAAATAACATCAAGTACTCTTAACTCTTTAAATTCCATGGGATTACATACTTAAACATTATTGGTATTTTCAAAGATTGGTGAATAAAAAGGGTTTAAAATTTCTTTGTGTCACCACAAAGGTAACTAAGAGTTAAGTCCTAACAGGTACAATTCTATATAGGAAGGGTTCCAAAAAATTTCAACTGAGTTTCAATTAGAGTACTGCTTATAACAAAGTATTTCATATTATTGAGATGGAGTAATTTATTGAACTTCAGAAATTTTGTATAAAATTATTTCAAAATGTGAACAAAAGGGGTCAACAGATAGAAAAGAGAAAATAAAAAGTTCTGGGTATGTAATATTTAGTAGAAGGGAAAAGAAAATGTTTCTGGATAAGAAAGTGCTTGTGTGTTGACATACATCAGGGTCAAAGTAAGTGCTAAGAAAGTCTGTGTGTAAGTAAAGGGCAAATTTCAACAAGTTTGCATGTAACTAAGTTAGTTATATGTATGTGAGACAATCAGTTAAAGCTATTTAAGGTTTTTCCATAAGGTCAAATATTAATGGGTTGACAGAAACCAAAGTTTAATCTATATGTTAAAATGACAAGAATTTCTTTAAAAACACTAATTTACTCTTATCATTGTAATCTTTTAAGTTTTATTATTTAGAGCAATTAGTCTGAAATATTGGGGTTTATAAATTATGATTAAACAACAACTGTTAGAGTATTATACTACGTTACAGAGTCAAAATTTTTCTTTAAAAACTAAATTTGGTTAATATAAAAGTATCAAGGTAATTTTGGAGTGGTCATTCTTTGTATATTAAATGTGTTCATATTTTCCAGGTATACAAGCCTTTAAAGCAGAAAATTTATCAAGCTGCTATTCTCCAACTAAACTTGTCTGTAATGGTAATTTTAAACATAAAAATAGCAAATTTTATTGGAGACTTATGTATAACACTTAAGGTTCTATTACAGGACCTGTTGTCAATAGAGTTTAGGTAAAATTTGTTACTTTTTACAATGAGATAAATATTTTAAATGTAAATGTATTTCTAAAAGTTAGTGAGAGCTTGATTTGTTTAAAGGTCAATATTGTGAAACATAAAAACATTTTTGCCACTTTGTCACATGAATGAAAGTTAAAAGTTCTCTCAGCCTTTCTTTGATTCATGTTTTAGATATAATGTTAAATTGTGTTAACTAATGCCATATAGGCTCAGGGAACGATATATGTAAACTTCTTAAAATTTTAAGAAAGATTCAAAGATCAGCATCAGAATTAGAACACTTTACCTAAGAATTGTAAAGAGCCACACCTTACCTGAGATAATGCTCTGCCTCCCACCCTGCTGCATGTCAGAATGGTTCCAAGATAAGCCAGACTTCAGCTTATTTAAAGTTATATTCAAAAGATTGTTTTTTGTTGTAAAATTACTGTGATCTTAAACAGGGAATATAATGTATAGCTCAGCCAAAATTCAAGATAGCTATTACACAGACTAAATGTTTTACTCTTGGTGATTCCATTTTGTATTTTCCTTGTAAACTCTAATTGTTGCCTGATTAATTTTTTGCAGAAGTACTGCTTCAAGAGCAAACACCATAAATTAACTTGAAATAGTAAGCCATCACCTATAGGACAGATAATGTAGACCCTAATTAGATAAAAGGGGGTAAATAACAGTAAAGTCATAGACATTGACTTTAAAGCCCAGTACTCTTACTTTATGACTGGTGAAACTAACTTTCTCGATGTTTAGAACCAAATTTAGGATTGAGATTAAATACAGAAGTCAAGAAAAGCCATATTTGGCTCTTGCCCTCAGAGTCAGCCTGAATCCAGGGAATGGGAGAGCTTCTCTAAAGAACTTTTGCAACTCTGGGTCACATGACCTCCCAATCAGTGAGATTAATGAGACCACTAGAGAATGAAAAGTCAACCAGTGCACCTGCTGCAAAGAGGAGGGTCATTGAAAAAGGGAGAAATCCCTGATGCTTCTACAGAAAGCCACCTCATCAAGTAGACCCTACCTAGCAAATGGCACTAAAGAAGCTAAAAAGCTACTCTCAAGTTCTCCATGAGTAACCCCTGTGGGAACTTAGCTGATCCTTAACAACAGATAGGAACAAGGTCAATTTGACCAGCTTGGTCTTGAACACCTAGCAAAACAGCTAAAACCAAAACATAGCCATTCCTGGCCATTTAAAAGAAGAAACAATTGTTAAACATAACTGAAGATGTACACTTATGTTAGCCCCAAGAATAAGTAAAACTGGAGGCTACTAAAGAGATACTTAGGCAGGAGTGACTGATAACCATCAAGAGAAACTGCCAGAGTGAGAAATTTTTGGTTGTTTTAACATCTACAGATCTTCCTATATAGGACCATGGCTGCTAAATTGCCTACAGAATTTCCTACAAGATCAGATACACAGGTTCTGGAACTGGCAGACACACTCAAGTTCACCAACCAATTGACCAATCAACCACTTCTCCTCCAAGACTACCAGCCCCTGACACCCATAGCCAAGATTTGCAATTCACTATTGACACCGCTGTCTCCAAAAACTCTGCTCCCACTAAAGTCCTCCCTAATCCTCTCTTTTTTTATAGGAATGACACTCTTTGCCCCATAACCAGCAGGAAGAAGCTACAGAAGAAAGACCATTGTCCCACCCCCAGTATCTTTAAAAACAAAAAGGAAGACATGTTGACATCATATCTGCTATTATTCTCCCTCCCCCACACCATTTACAACACAGATTGTCAGTCTGTGAACATCCCAGCCAGCTATCGGTCCGCTCGTCAGCCTGTGAACATTCTCGGAAGTCATTGGTCTGTTATTAGCTTGCGAACTACTTAAGAATAGCTTCCCCGCCATTTTCTCTCTCTCTCCTCCTCCCTTTCATGCTCTCTCCTCCTGGCTTTCACTCTCTCTCTTGCGTGCACACACCCTCTCTCTCCTTTTTCCTCTCCTTTTCTCTCTCTCTCCCTGCAGGGTGACACTCTGCCTGTTTGCTTAATAAAATCTCTTGTGTGAGTTTTCATGTCTGAAGTGGTTTCTGGGTGCTTTCACTTTCAAAAAGTAAAATTTATTTAAATGCCACCCAAATGGCTGGAACTGCCACAGACCTTTTTTTTTGTTGTGTCATGTTTTACTTAATAAGGTAAGAAATCATGGATTGTGTAATGGGCCTTTGTTTTGTATATTACAAAACATTTTAAGTGTTGCCAATTACAGTGTGTAATGCATCATGAATTATTAGCAGCATTCCAATGTCAGTGATTTTAAACTATTAAGGAAAAAATACCTAAGACTCTGAAAAACACAGTCCTTAAAAGATATATGCAAAAATTAGTGTAATTGTATTGTTTTATTCATTGAAATACTGTCTTTGTTAACTAATAATAAGAGTAATAATTACAACAGCAAACTAATACTGAGTTCTTTGTGCTAGAATCTGTTCAAATACTTTGTGTAGATTCTCTTTTAAGTATCACAGTGGTGTCTTGGGAGGTAGCTCGTGATTTTAATCCCCATTTTATTGGTGAGGAAATTAAGGCATAGAATGACTAAGGGTAGCTAGTATGTAACAGGGCTTAAGGTGGAATTGAAACTCAGTGTGAGCTAAATCCAAAGACTATGCTCTTTGAAAGGGCAACTCTGGAATGGGGATGTGGCTCAGTGGTAGAGCCCTTACTTAGCAGACTCCAGACTCTGGATTCCAACCCCAGCACAATAAAAACAAAACAAAGCAAAAATCAAAAGTTAAGAAGGTCAGGCCCAGTGTCTGGAATACTGAGGCAAGAGGACTGCAAGTTCAAGCCCTTCTGGACAACTCAGTAAGACCCTGCCTCAAAATATAGCTCAGTGATTGAGCACCCCTGAGATCAACTGCCATCAGTACCAAAAAAAAAAAAAAAAAAAGAAAGAAAGAAAAAAGTTCAGGTCAATGGAAAACGGTTGCTTATTCATTAAGTAATAGCACCTAATAAATATTATCGCTTCTTCAGAAGAAAATTATTGCCTTTTAAGGGCAAGGAAGTATATGCTACTTGATGTTTACAATGGCATGAATAATTGTATGTTTTGAGAAGATGTTCTGTGAATTCCTAACAAATCCTCTTACTTTTATAGAACCCCTCTACATTACACCTGTGCCTGTGTGGCCAGGGAGAGGTGGAGACTCTTCTATTAGAGAAGAACAGTAACATTTCACCTCTGTGATAGTGACTAAAACATACCATGGATTAATGTTGAGGTAGCTAAGTGAATTCAATTGAAATGCTTAGAATAAAAATTAATTAATGTCATTTAAATATAACCAATTAGTGCATCCTGTGGAATATTTGTCCTGAATTTCTAAAATTTACAATCTGTTTCTTGGTACAAAACCAACAGGCCATATACAACAACAGGAAGAGGAATGTGAACTCTTCTAGAAAATGGGACTGATAGAAATGTTCAGAATTGCAGGGGTGAAACTCCTCTTCAACATGCTGTCTTTTGCAAGGACACAGCAAAGGCAGCAAATATTGAAGCCTCAAGCAAGGTATACACCCATCACATTTATTTCCAAAATAGTTGAAATAAATTTGTTTTAACAGTGACATAGGTGAATAAATGTGGTTTATAAGGAAGGTTTTCTTGATGAGAATAGTAGAAAATGTTGAAACTTTTTTTTTAATCTCATGGATATTTTTAGTTTAAATAAATTTATATAAATTGAGTCAATATTTAAAATTCAGGAGACTTGTGCAGAAATCTGGATTTCAAGCTTCTCTTGAACAACCACGTGTGGTCTCCTTTGAACCCAAGTTACTGTGTGGGGCACAGGGTGACTCCTACATACCACGCATGCACTGCTGGCAAGCTGCAGCATTCACTCAGAATCCCCTACTTTGCATCTATAATGGAGATTACAACTCCTGTTTTATAGCATATTTTGATTGGAATTTCATGATTTTCATGGTAGTTTCTATTAATTTACAAGAAAATGGCCTATGTAATATATTGATCTCTTTGAAATGAGATTGAAATTCAGAGTTTAGAAACTGATAATTTTAAAATCTTTTTCTTATGTGTACTATAAAAATCATATTCCCATTAGAATTTCTATGAGCCTTATTAGGTTTTTATAGGCCTCATGGTTAGAGGTAGATAGGTAATGCATATTGCAAGCAATATTATATCTTTCTCTTTAGCCTTGCCCTTTAAACATGTCATTGATTTAGTGTCTTATGCTAAAAATAATCCATGTAGCTCAGGATGAAACTTTTGTTGTTACAAAAGATTTTTGGATTATATTTTGTCTATAATTACAAATAACTTTAATTGGCAATTAAAATGGAACCAGAGTGAAAAAGAACTTGGAAAAGTGGATGTACATTAGGATCCCAGGATTATCATTTCAATTGAGAATACATTTTGTATTAGCTTTCTAACATGTAAGATTAATATCTTTCATCTTATAATAGGAGGAAACACAGGGACCAATTAGGAATAGGGGATCAAAGTTAATTGGAAGCCTATCTGTTTTAACTCAGAGCCTATTTCTCTAGTGACCCATGTGGAACTGAAGTTCCTATATTGGTGTCTGGGATCTTGACACTAAATAGAAGAGAATCAGGAGGGTTTATGTAGAATGGAGAAATTTTCCATGTTATTGGAAAGTTTTCAGAGATGTCTCCCTGCTACTTTAATTCTTCAAATGTGAATATCTGCTATGAAAAAGAATTGTCAAATAGATGCTATCAATGGTAAAGTGATTGTTTTGATACTGGATACATAATGCATGGTTTTGTAATATTCCTTTGACAGGGAATCAAGGAATCTTTCTGATGAAGTTTGGTATTTCTGGAAAAGTAAATATTCTTTGGGCTATACATTGATAAACTCTGCTCTGTAGATGAAAATTTAGCCCATTAATTCAATAAAATACTTAAATCCTTTACTTCTATGTTTGAGGGTTTGGGGGTGTTGAGATTCAAGATATAGTAGGTGTCTGTTCTCAAGAAGTTCTTGGTTTAGAAAAGGGAGGGGCAATTACACACCTCCAAGATTAAAGGCTGTGACAGAGGCAAAGATATCTGGAAGCAGAATGTAACAAGTTTTGGAGATAACCGGAGTTTGTGTGGACATGCTAGGCATAGGAGGGCATTTCAAAGTGAAAGAATAGCTCATGTGGACCTGCAGTGTGGTAGAAAGAAGAAGCTGCTCTTTCTTTTCTTTATATATTGTATGTTTGTGTTCATAGGGTCTTTTATAAAACTTTCAGTTCAGCTGAGAAATAAGTAATTTTGTGAATGAATTATTTTTGTTTCCCAGAAACTAATTTTACTTGCTCTAAAGGAAAACAAACAGCAGATGGCAGAATTTTAATTCTGAAGAAAGCAAATATACATGCAGTCAACAAGAAGGGAAGGTATAGTGCTCACTTTGGCAGCACACTTAATAAAATTGGAACAATATAGAGAAGATTAGCTTGGTCCTTGCGCAAGGATGACTTACAATTTGTGAAGCCTTCCATATTGAAAAAAATTAGGAAAACTGTCCAATTCACAATAACCTCAAAAGTAATTGGGAATTAATCTAAAGGTGTGAAAGGTGTGAAGGACCTCTACAATGAAAATTATAGAACCCTGAAGATAGATATTGAAGAAGACCTTAGAAGATGGAAAGACTTCCCATGTTCTTGGTAAGCAGAATTAAAATTGTCAAGATGACTATACTACCCAAAACACTATATAAATTAAGTGTAATCCCCAGTGAAATGCCAATGACATTCTTCACAAACTAGAAAAAGCAGTTCTAAAATTCATTTGAAAAAATAAGAAACCCATTAGTCAAGGCAATTCTGAGCAAAAATGTTGCTGGAAGCACCACAATACCAGACCTCAAATTAGGCTACAGAGCTATTGCAACAAAAACAATATGGTGTTGGCACCAAAACAGACATGAAAACCAACGGAATAGAAGACCCAGAGACAAACCCACATAAATACATTTATCTGTCTTTTCAATTGTACTTTTGTTTCTCTTGATTCTCTTGGTTCAGAACTGGTCCTTCAGTCTGGATAATTAACTTTTACTATCAGACTGTCTTGACTGATCCCTATTCCTCAGTCTTCATGGTAACACACACTTAGATTTAATGTTACAACATGTTTCTCTCTCTCTCTCTCTCTTTTATTTTTGTACCAGGAATTGAACCCAGAGGCACTAAACCACTGAGCCACACCCCCGGCCCTTTCTTATATTTTGTTAGAGATAGGGTCTTACTGAGTTGCTCAGGGTCTTACTAAGTTGCAGAGGCAACTTGTGATCCTCTTGCCTCAGCCTCCCAAGTTATTGGGATTACAGGTGTGCATCACCACTCCTGGCCACAACATGTTTTTAATTCACATATACACATGCTTTATATGCCCACCCATTGTTCCCTCCTAGCTTTAGCCACACACGTAGTGAACACACTGACCCTGACCCCCAACTAAAAACCTTAGGTGGAACCCCCATGATAGTACAGACCTTCAAGGTGAGTTACATATTAAGGGCTTTATTTGTATGTTCTGCCAGAAAATATTAATTAGAATCATTCAAAAGACCAGTGGAATAGAAGACACAGAGACAAATCCTCATACAGCCATCTGATACTTGACGAAAGTGCCAAAAATATTTGTTGGAGAAAAGACAGCTTTTTAACAAATGGTGCCTGGAAAATGGATAGTCACATGTAGAAGAATGAAACTAGATCCCTATCTCTCATCTTGCACAAAAGTCAAATCAAAATTAATCAAAGACATAAGAATTAGATCAGAAATCTTATAACTGTTAGACGAAAACATAGGGTCAACATTCTATCATATAGGCAGAGGCACTGAATTCCTAAATAAGACCCCTAAAGCTCAAAAAACAAACAAACAACAACAACAACAAAAAACAAAAACAAAGAATAAGTGGGATAGCATCAAAATAAAAGATTTTCCACAACAAAAGAAATAAGAGTATGAAGAAAGAGCCTACAGAATGGGAGAAAATTTTGCCAGCTGCTTCTCTGTGAGGAAATTTATATCCAGAATATATGAAGAACTCAAAATACTTAACACACAAATAGACATGCACACACACACACACACATACACACACACACACAAACACGCACACCAAATAATAAATGGGAAAGGAACTAAACATTTTCAAAAGAAGAAACACAAATGGCAAAAAAAAAAAAAATGTACATAACAATGTTCAACATCTCTAACAATCAGTGAAATGCAAATCAAGATTTTACTAAAGGGTAAAAAAAGATAGTAGAAGGAGCTAGGCAGTGAGTCTCTCTCTTCACAGCACAGAAGGAAGGAAGAAAAAAAAAGTAGAATCAAGAGGTGGGTGACAATATAAATGTTCTAAGACTCAATATTACAAAGTCTGAGATCTGGAGAGACTTGAAGATAGTAACCAGAGTAGAAAATAAATGCAGAGTTCCTTAACCCTGAACCTGAACCAGGGGAGGGAAGAGAGAGAGAGAGAGAGAGAGAGAGAGAGAGAGAGAGAGAGAGAGAGAGAGAGAGAAGAGAAAAGTAGAAAGAGAGAGAGAGAAAGAGAAGGAGGAGAAGCAGAAAAACTCTTAAGCTCACCCACTTAAAAATGTTTGGAAAGGCAGACAAATTCAAAGTATAACAGGAATAGCAGGATCCTTAAAACAGCAAACAACTTAACACCAAATCATGAAAAGGATGCTGAGCAAGGTGCCCAAAGCTGTCTCGTGGCACCTCAGCCAACTGGTCACCCCCTTAAATCAACACAGCAGCCTTCCGTGCCCAGACAGTTGCAAATTAAACTGAGGGAAGTTTCCTGCAGTGGAAGATGTTAAGAATCCAGCCAGAATTTGCTGGTAAATGGATGGACCAGGAGACTCTCAGGCTAAGTGAGATAAACCAGTCCCAAAAAACCAAAGGCTGAATATTCTCTCTGATATATGGATGTTAATACATAATAAGGGTGGGAGAGGGAAGGATAGAAGTTCATTGGATTAGACAAAGAGAATGAAGGGGGAGGGGTTATGGGAATAAGAAAGGCAATAGAATGAATCAGACATAACTTTCCAATTTTCATGGAAGAATACTCAATGAGTGAAACTATACATTGTGTATGACTTCAAGAACTGGATCTTAATTAGAAAAAGTTATACCCCATGTATGTATATAAGACGTCAAAATACACTCTACTGTCATGTATATCTAAAAAGAACAAATAAAAAATCTAGCCAGAAAGAACTTCTAGAAAGACCGCTACAAGCCAAAAATCACTGAAAATTCCTTTCCCTAACCATGGACAAGTGGAGTGGGGTGTTGTGGACCAGTGTGGGGAAGGACCCCCTAACCCACTGCTCTACTCACCCTCCATGACCCAGGCAAGGACCAAAAGCTCTGTGCAGGGTTCATTTGACTCAGAGACAGAGCAACAAAGCACTTCTGCCTCTTGCAGAGGAATGGAGATTCAATAGGACCACACTAGCCCCAATCACTGATAACAGGAGGAGGCACTGTGGGAAGTCTAGGGACTGTCCCCAGGATGGTGGGACTGTACCAGAAGGAAGTTGCCAGGATATTCAGTGACATAGACCTAATTCCCAGATAGTGACAGCTGCAGGAAGAAGGCTATTAGGATACCCTAGGAAATTTAAGCAGAAGACATCCACAAACAGAGCCAGAGGGAGATCAGTTAAGATAGAAAATTACTAGAGCCTAGGCAACAGAAAGTGTCTGCTCCTGGATTTAACTGGCACCCTGCCTGACCAGTGATTTCAACTTGTGAGTGAAATGGCATTGTTTGGATACTGGCAGGACCTTGCATCAGACACAGACAACAGAGGGAATCAACACCCACAATTTTCAACCTGGGTGAGTAAAACTAGAACTCAGGTGAACCACCTAAGTCCCTGCACTACAGTACCCCAGAGAGTAGAGTTGGCTAGGGGAATACTTATGCACTACAGAACACTCACAGAAAACCCACAGCCAGAGTTCCTGCACTCAGAGACAGCCACCAGAATCTTTACCACCACAAAAAGAATCCTGTAGAGAGAAGCTGGTTCATGGTCACCCACAGCAATCACAGGGTCACTCCATAGTCTGCATGCTGAACTCCTGCACACAGTAGAAATAAGCAAGCCTCAACATTGCATCTTCCAAGCAGTCAGCTGCAGATCTCTGAGCTAGAAACCAGAACTGGCTGGTGGCAACTCCATAGCAACTAGGGAATTGACCCCTGTGCCCCTTCAACTCTGGGTCAGCCACTGAATAGCATGCAATTGAATTAACTTCATGAATTTCTTTGAGCTCAGGTTCTCCATTTATAAACAGAGCAGGAAGGACTAAAATCAGGAATGGCAAACTAGAAGATACAAAATGTGGAAAGCAATGGAGCACGATCCTTTTGTCTATTGCCCTTGGCAGATGTTGGCGATGATCACAGACTTGCCCTTGGAAGTCCAGACGGGTCCTGGTACTCCTTTGTAACACAGAGCTGTGTGCAGCTATCACCCCTCCAGTCAAGTTGTTGGACTGAAGTCCCTGATATCCCTGGCCTCCTGCCCTCTAGTGCCTTTTCCCAGTCTAGTGTCCTGAAATTATATTTTCCCTAGATATGTCATGAGAGGCTATCTGTTGTGTACAGTTACCTTGAATTTTAACTTGTCTGATTTGTCAGATTCAGTATCTTGGGTTTGAATTAGCCTGTGAAGACTGGTTTATCAGTCACCCTCAGGACTGTTCTAGCTTTGCATTCTGAGAGTAAAACCAGCATGAGAATGGGAGGTTTGAAGGCATGTGGGGTTTATTTTAAACTAATATTGACTGGTTTTTTTTTGTGTGTGTGTTATTCTCATATCTACCTGTATCAAAGATATCAAAGGGTGGGGAGTGTTACTGGGTTTTTGAGGACTATGAAGTCTGACTAAAAATTTCTTCATTACATTCATGTAAAAGGAAAATAAGGGGTTGGGCAAGGTGGCACATAACTGTAATCCACTTACTCAGGAGGATAACAAGTTTGAGGTCAACATGAACAACTTAGTGACACCCAATCTTAGAATAAAAATAAATAAATAAAATGGCTGTGGATATAGCTTAGTGTTAGAGCAGTTGCCTAGCATACTCAGAACTCTGGGTTTAATCCTCAATATTCGCCCACAACCAAAAAAGTGGGGAGTGTTGATCTTTCATGGATTGACTATTGTATAAATATCTGGAATAATTTAGCACTTTATTCTCACCATTAAGCTTCCAAATTTAGATGCATCATCTAAATATAGAAGATTTCCCCTATCCCATCTTCCCCCATTTTAAAAGCATTTTGTTGCAATGTTCACTGGTTTAATTCCCAGGATAGATAATAGCTCCTGTTCTGGTCAAGTAAAAGATTAGAGAATTCTTGTTTAAGTCCCTGACATACTAAGTACTTGTTATTGGTACCTAGTAAATATTGTTATTCATAGATAACCTGGTGACCAAGTGAAATTCTCAGAATAGTTGGTATCGTGAGAACTTTGTTTGACTATGGTCTTTGCAACAATGGTTCTCTCTCCTATTTGTTCCTGGACTCCTGAGGAAAGTTGAGACTGGGACTGTGGCCCCTAGGCATTAACTACAGCTATAAGGTGGAGATAGTGAACTAGCTTCAGAGGGAAAGAGGAAGACTGATCCCACTGGGTTGGAGGGATCCACTGCCTCAGGATTGTAGGACTATTTGAAGACTTCAGTAACTTTAAAATAAAGTCCAAGGAAGATTCAACATGACAGATTAGAGTAAAACTTCATTTCCAGTTACTCCATGGCTCAGGTTTCAAGCAGTGGGAGTATTGCTTCTCAGAAGGTGGATGAAAGAGGAATTTCACTAAAATTCAATACTGGACATTCAGAGTGTCTTAGAGACTCAGAAATTCAAGTGTATTGAACAAAGAACAAGAAAGAGTATATTGGAGCCAAGCTGGTTGTAGCAGCAGCAGTGGTGGTAGCATCGGCATTGGTTCACCACAGAGGGGAGTGATAATGCACAGGCAGAAACAATGGACATTTGGTGTGGAAAATCTTGTAGCTAAGAAAATCAGCCTGAACTTGACTGATCCAGAAGCTGCATGGTGAAATGATGTGTAAAAAGTGCTCTGTATTTCTCAACTGGTAAATGACAACTGAGAGAGGAGCTATTTTGAGGAGGCCATGTTGCTGTTGAGGGAGTCTGTGAAATGATAGCAAAATTGCCTCACTACCTTCACAAGCTTCTACTTTGTGGCCTAGGGTATACCTAATGGAATATGAGTGATACAGGCTTAAAGATTGTACTCAGGGGAATTTCAAGTCAGAAAAATGGAGTACAACTAACTTTCCCTTTGAGTCTGGCAGTTTATGTTACCAGCTAAACAGGATCAGGAATCTGAACAGGTGAGTGTGAAGACCTTCAGGGACTAAGCCTAGGAAGTTTGTAGGCAGCAGAATGTGTGGAGGATAGGCTTCCTTGCACCATGAGTAGAATTCTTGGGAGGTTCCTGAGATCCATACTCTATCAGAAATTGCCATCTGACTGGCCTTAGTGGTGTGTTGATATAACCTCTCCTGAGCAGACACCACACAGCAAAGTCATTAAGGCCTTATTAGATCTAAGCCTCAGTTGACAGAACTCCACTTATAGAACTCTGCACCACCCCTGGTTCCGAAAGCTCAGTCCTTGTACTGGATTCCAACCAAATAATGAGGAAAAGGTTTGCAGAAAAAGGAAAGGGAAGTTCATTGCTTTGCTAGCAAGGGAGAAACAAAGGGGACTCCTATCCCAGAGGCTGTGATTCTGACCATCATGGGGAACAGAGGGATTTTATAGAGGTAAATCAGAGGTTACATTTCAGTTGTGCCTTGTCAAGGATCATAATTCATTTGTAGACTTAAGAGATAGCCATTTCTTAGGTCTTCTGGCACTGTTCTGAAGTTCAAATTACTTCATTCCTATGGTGTGTATGCTTAAAGACAGGTAATCTTGGCCTAGAATGGGAAGAAAGTTATTCTTGCTTCCCTCATGATTTCAGAGGTGGAGAAGAAGAGAAAAGGGGGGAAATGCCAGTTTTAAAATAAGCCACAGTATCAAAGCAGCAAGGGTTATGTTCAAAGCATGAAGTGGACCCTTGTCCCAGCCCCAACCTGGGAGTGCATCATTGTGGTCTACACAAAGTTCCAATTGACAGTATTTCCCATTCCATTCTATCTATTACTGGTGAGAAGGAAAACTGCAGCGAGCAACACAAAAAGAGGAAGGGATTAACAATCCCCAGTCATTGTACTTTCTATTTCTCAGTACATAGCACAAAGAGAAATGAGAAGGACAGATGGGCATAGGCAGTGGTCATCCATTTTCATTGCCTGTTTTGACCATGTCAGTGGAGAAGACTAATTTGTTTTTTCATAATTAATCTTTTTTCCCTTTTTATGTGTTCTTGCTGTGCTGATTGGTGTGTGAACACATTTACATGTACCTATTTGTTTCTTTTTCCTCATTTTTAGCATTTTCTAATGTCCTTGCCTTGTCTTTTGATGGTTAGGATTTGGGGTTTGTTTATTTTGGTTTTGGTTTGTTTTGGTTTTGTTTGTTTCTCTCCTTTCTTCTGATGCTAAGAGCTGAATTTTCTTGTTTTCTTTTCCTTTACTTTTTTCCCCCTAATTTTCTCATCCTTCTTTACAACCATCACTTTTTACAACTCTTCTTCATTATCTCTGTTCATGTTTTGAACTTTTAAATTCTCTTCTACCTTCTTATAACATTTTTTCTCTTAATGAACTGTATCCTATAGATAAAATTAACTGAAAGAATTCATAATGATTAATTCAGTACTACAGAACTTACTTAAAGAAGTACTCCACAAAAAAAGAAACAAAAAACAACTCCAGAGCTCATTAATGAACAAACCTCATTTGAAGAGTAGCTAAGCAAATAAAAAATATGACCAAATAAAACATTGGAAATTTAAAAAATAGCTGGAATTAATAAATATCTCTCAACAATAACATAAATGTAAATTGTCTCAACCCTCCAATTAAAACACATAGACTGGCAGAATGGATTTAAAAATAAGACTCAGGCCAGGCATTGCAGGGCATGCTTGTAATTTCAGTGACTCAGGAGGCTGAGACAGGAAGATGGCAATGTGAAGGACAGCCACAGCAACTTTGCAAGGCCCTAAGAAACTTGGAAGACACTGTCTCAAAAAATAAAAAGAATTGAGAATATAACACAGTCGTAAACCACCCTTGGGTTCAATACCCAGGACGTCTTCACAGTCCACCTGCCACGTCTATTTCCTGCCACTCCAACACTTGACATGGCTCTGTTGGAGTAGAGGATCTGACACTTGACATGGTCTGTTGGAGTAGAAGATCTGACACTTGACATGGTCTGTTGGAATAAAGGACTCAACACTTTACATGGTTCTGTTGATCGTCTTCCCTCTTGGGGGCCATAGGCGTGGCATGTCTCCACGTGTAGTTGCTTTTTAATATTAATAATCAGTATACCTTTAGAAACTTATTGGACAAACATTGGGAAAGTTTTACTGTATTGGGACACAGAATAGTGCACAATGAAAATTTAGCAGTAATACATAGATAAAATATATAAAAATAAACAATTGTGGCTGTGCTCAAGTTTAAAGGAAACTGTGATTGCTTTAGTGTAATAATAGATGGATAAAGAGGCATTCCTCTGAGCTTGGATGTGGTGTTTAGCCTTTGTTGCTTTCTTAGTTTTAATAGTTGATTCTAGAGATACTTTACATAATAAAAACATTTAGGTTAGTCATAAATAAAATTTGTGCTTTTCCTATGTTTAGTCTAATTCTTTGAGAATCGAATAAGATTTTAGTTCACCATTATATGAATTAGAATAGACTAAATATTAACTGTAAGTTGATTTCTTTACCCTTTAATAATAGTAAAAACTTTTCATTGTTAAACACTGGAGTTCATGGTGGGGGTGGTTTCTCAGAAAATCTAGTAACATGTTTTTTTCTGAAGGTTAAAGGCTGGCAGATCATGGTGCCCTCAGTTTAGCTGGGAGACAAGTTTATTTCAGTTTAGCTGGGAGACAAAGTTGTTTTAATCTAACTGGGAAATAAGGTTGTTTTGGTCTGGGCTGTCATACAGAGAGAAGGTGTACATTGAGAAGAAGCATAGATTGTACTTTTGAAGGTTTTTCTTGTTTATAAACTAACCAAAAATGATATAATCATTACTAAAGAAAAATATCTATAAAAAGACTGGCAGAAAAAATAAAGACAGATTTAGCCTCAGAACACTTGGTGTCTCTGTGTGCTGTTTCTCCACCATGCCATGCCTTCTCTCCACCTAGGACCCCTGACTCCTGCTAGGGCTGGACCCCGGCACCCACCCCACAAGGGAAAAAACAAAACAAAACAAAACAACACCAACAATATGCTGTTTGCAAAAGAATTACTTAAAAGGAAAAGACAGTCATGAGCTAAAAGTGAAAGAATGCAAATTGAGGTACCATGAAAATAATCACCCAAACAAGCAGGAGTAGCTACTCTCATTTGTGACAAAGCTGACTGCAAATCAAAATTAATCAGAAAAGAAGGTCATTTCATACTGCTAAAGAGAATAATCCAATGAGAAGATACAACAGTAGTAAATATTTATGCACCATACATCAATGTGGCTAACTGCATAAAAAGAGACACTATTTGAATTAAAACCTCAGATAGACCCCAGTACAATAATATTGGGTGATTTGAGTATACCTCTCTTACCAATAGATAGATCATTTAACATACACTCAGCAAAGAGTCTTTGGACCTAAAATATTATAAATCAAATGAACTTAATAGATATCTGCAGATATTTTATCCAACAATTGAATGCCCTTTCTTCTTCTGGAACCTTCTCCAAAATTGACTACATTTTAGGTCACAAAGCAACTCTTAGAAAATACAAAAAATTGATATAACTACTTGTATCTTATCAGATCATAATGAAATAAAGTTAGAAATCAACAATGAAACACCCTACAGAAACTCTATAATAAACACAAGAAGATTGAACAACACACTTTTGGGTAATGAATGGGTGATAGAAGAAATCAGGGGAAATTTTTAAAAAATTCTTAAAACCAAACAAGAAAAGTGATACAACATGGCAGAACCTCTGGGACACTATGAAGGCAGTTCTAAGAGGAAAGCTTACAAATATGAATGGCTACCTAAGAAAATAAGAAAGACCCCTCCCCCCAAAAAACCTAATAATGCATATTAAGGTCCTTGTAAATAAAAAACAAAACAATTACAAAATCAGTATATGGAAGGAAATAAAAAGATTAGAGTAAAAAAAATCAATGGAATTACAAATTAAAAACCCCACAAAGGATTAATGAAACAAAGGGTTGGCTTTTTGAAAACACAAGCAAGATTGACAGGCCCTTAGCTAAACTAACCAAAAGAAAGGAACTCTAAAGTCATAAAATTAGAGATTAAAAAAATAAATCACCATAGACTACACAGATATCCAGTGGGTCATTAGGGACTATTTTGAAAACTTACAATCTAATGAATTGAAATACTTTTCTTGACACATACTACCAGCCAAAATTCTGTCAAGAGGATATGGATAGGCTAAATTGACCAGTAATAATGAGGAATGGGATACAAGCAGTAATAAAATCCTTCAACAAAGAAAAGCTGAGGACCAGATGTGTTCTCAGTTGAATTCTACCAAAGATTTAAAGAACAACAAATGTCAATGTTCCTCAATATTCCATCAAATAGAAAGGAAAATAACACTTCCAAATCTATTCTATGAAGCCAGTATCACACGCCTACCAAAATCAGATAAAGATACATCAAGGAAAGAAAACTGTAAACAAGCATTCCTTATGAACTTGAGTGCAAAAATTCTTAATAAAATATTAGCAAATCATATTTAACAACAAATTAAGAAAACTGTACATCATGACTGCCTTTATCACAGGGCTTCAAGGATGGTTTAACATTTGTGAGTCAATAAATGAAGTTCATCAAATAAAAAGAATTAAGGATGGAGTATTTTTCAATATGGTGGAATAGAGAAGGTCACTTTCCTAGATGCTCCATGGCATGAAACTAAGAAAGCAGATAGGCAGCGTCTCAGTAAGATGGGTGAACAACAACAACCCCCACCCCCAAAACCCCAAAGAAGACTTTACTGGAATTTAATACTGGACACTCAAAGCAGATTGGGGACTCAGGAAGTAAGATATAATAAAATGAGGAAGAAACGCCAGTGCTACCACTGCTGCCACGGGCAGAGCACCAACTAGAGTGTTCCCTTCATAAAGTGGATGAATAAGAGAATTAAACAAATATGTATTTTTAGGAGACCTGAGTTGTGTCTGGGTATGGAGAGTTTAGAAATCAAAGACACTGCCCAAATAAACTGAAAAGTGCACTGCACAATATCCTTATACAGGAAAGAAGTTCCATCTCTCCCAGCTTCATATGGAGGGAAGAGAAAGGAACCATTTCATGACCATAGCATGGGAGTCTGCAAGCTGAGTGACCTGATTTCTGGCAAACCTGAGTATGGGCCACAGTACAGACCTGGCAAACACACTCTACTTGACATAGAGTGTGCCTAAGTGACCAGGAGAAAATCAAATGTGGACAGAGATTGACAAAGGGGACTACTTGTCATGGAAACCCACCTTGCTCTCCCCCTCACCCTCCAATCTGGTTGCTTGTAGAACAGGCTGGAAGAGAATTGCCTGGCCAGGATCTCAAAATAGCAGAGGCTTGAGAGATTGAGTTTGAAGACTGAACTTGAGACTAGGAAATATGGGGTTAGCAGGGGATGTAGTAGACTAAGAATTGGCTCCTCCACCACATGAGTGGAACCCAGGGGATGTCCCTGGGATGCAGTCTTCCAGCATGAACTGGCAATTTCTGGATCCTGGAGGAGCACTGATTTAAAATCTCCAGACTAATTGGCACTCAGAGAAGAACCTAGAGTCTACCTAATCCTAAACCCTACTTCCAAGATTTCCACCTGTGGGATTACCTCTCTCACTCTACCAATCCCAGCCTTGAGGGTGGAGCAAGCATCATACTCCAGATGACTTCACATAACATTGCTAAGAAAGGAAGTTGAGAATTGTTTGAATTACAATGGAAACAATTCTTTAACTTTTCATCAAGATCTCTTTTCTTTTCTCTGTTCAATTATGGCCTTAATGGTTCATATTTTTTTCTCATTTATAGCATTTTTGAAGCTAGTTATGTTTCATGAATCAGTTTTCTGAGGACTAGGATGTTTGATTAGTATATTTCAGTTTGTTTTATATTCTTTTATTCTTTTATTTTTAATTATATATATACTTTTTAATTATATATATATACTTATTATATGTATATGTATGAAATATATATATATATATGAAATATATATATTTCACTTGATTCTTTCTCTCTTTTCTTTTTCTTCTGCTAACAGCCAATCTCTATTAGTCTCTCTTTCACTCTTCCTTTAATTTTTACTTCTATTTTCTGTCCTCCTCCCTCATAATCTTCACATCCTACATCATGTCTGTTCATTCCTTGTTCACCACTTGAAATTGTAAATCCTGTTGCAAACTTACTGTTTTTATTGTAGGCAATAACTAATCATATTATTTCTGTTTATTGTGGCACATTGTAGACATCATAGAAGGAACTATTTGGTTTAATGCTGAAAATTGTTTGCATTGGCTGTTGCTATTATTTGTCTTCCCCTAAATGGTGAAGTACTAGAAACCTTCAGGGGCACTCTAAGTCTACAGGGTAGAAACTCTACTGGTTCAGTTCCATATTGTTAGTTACATAAACAACATAAAAAAGCAAGGGAACAAATCACCCCAAACAAACTATGATACTTTCATAACAGAATCCATTGATACCACAATGAAATTATTGTCAAAGAAGGAGTTTAGAATGTACAGATATAAAATGATCTTTGAGTAAAGGACAATGTAAGAAGTAAAATCAGATAGAAAATGCAGGAATAAAATGTAAGTTCAATGAAGAAATAGACTCTGAAAAAAGACAAGCAGAAATACTTGAAATGAAGGAATCTGTAAACCAAATTACAAATTTAATGGAAAGTATATATATGAAAATTATATAATCTGGAAAATAAAGTTCACCATGGAGAAAAGATTTTAAGACACCATGAAACAGAATTTCCAAGTACTATGGGATAACCTGAAAAACCAAATTTAAAATTTATATGGATAGGTGAAGGATTAGAGATACAAACCAAAGGAATGCACAAAGTTTTAAATGAAATAATCTCAGAAAATTTACCAAACTTAAAGAATGAAGTGGAAAATCAAATACAGGATGCTTACAGGACCCTAAATATACAAAAGTATAATAACTTACACCAAGCCATATTATTACACAAATGACCAACACAGAGAACAAGGATAGAATTTTCAAGACTGCCAGAGAAAAAAATGACAGGTCACATCTAGAGGGAAACTAATCTAAATCTCAGATGATATCTCAACCCAGGCTCTCAAAGCTAGGAGTTCTTGGAAAAATATACATCAAACTATGAAAGTAAATGAGTGCCAACCAAGAATACTACCCAGCAAAATTAAGCTTCATAATGGATGATGAAATAAAAATATTCTGTGATAAATAAAAGTTATAAGAATTCACAACTAGAAAGTCTCCAGTATAAAACATATTCAATAAAATATTTCATGAAAAATAGATGCATAATAGTGAAAACCAGCAAAGGGAAAATTACACTAGAAAAGTAATCAAAGGAGAAAAGAATTCAAATTAAAAAGGAGAAATAAATCAAAATGACAAGGAATAAAAATTACTTCTTAATAATAACATTGAATGTAAATGGTATATGCTCATCAATCAAAAGACATAGATTGGCAGATTGGGTTGAAAAACAAGACCCAACAAAATGCTGTCTCCAAGAGATGCACTTCATAGGCAAAAAGATCCACAGACTGAAGTAAAAAGAATGGGGAAAAAAAGATTGTTCATATGGGTCTTGTAAACAAGCAGGGATTTAACCCTCATGTCAGATAAAGTGAATTTCAAACCAGTTATTCAGATGGGACAAAGAAGAACATTTCATACTGATTAAGGAAATTACACATCAACAAGACATAACTATCATAAACATTTATGCCCCAAACATTGGAGCATCTCTGTACATCAAAGAAACCCTTCTCAATTTCAAGAATCAAATAGACCACAACACAATAATACTGGGTGACCTTAACACACCTCTGTCACCACTGGAAAAATCCTCCAAACAAAAACTAGATAAAGAATCTAGACATCTAAAAAAAATACAATCAATAATTTAGACATAACAGAAATATATAGACTACTTCACCCATCAATGACTGAATACACTTCTTCTCAGTAGCACATGGATAATATTCTAAAATAGACCATATCGTAGATCATGAAGCAACTCTTAGTAAGTGCAAGAAAAAAACATAGAGATAATATCTTGATTCTATCAGATTATAATGAAATGTAATTGAAAATCAAAGATAACATAAAAAAATAGAAACTACTCTCATACCTGGAGACTAAATAACATACTATTTGATGACATATGAATAGCAGAAGACATCAGGAATGAAATAAAGTACTTACAGGTAAATAAAAATAGTGATAAAATACACCAAAATCTCTGTGACACTATGAAGGCTTGTCTAAGAGGAATGTTCATTGCATTGAGCTTCTTCATTAAAGAGATAGAAAGTCACCAAATAAATAACTGAATATTTTATCTCAAAACTCTAGGAAAAGAATAAGTCAACCCCAAAAGCAGTAAAAGGCAGGAAATATTTAAAATCAGAGCTAAAATCAATTAAACTGAAACAAAACTTTTTCAAAGTCAATGCAACAAAACATTGGTTCTTTGAAAAAAATAGATGACATTGATTGTCAGGGGCGGGCTCTGAGGGCCCCAGAGCTGCACCGTGGCCTGATTTCTAAGATGGCGCCTGGCAGCTTGCCAGACTTAGCTGCACTCATATACAAGTTTTAGGAAGTAACTCTGATTGGCTGTTGTACATGAGGCAATCCTGGTATCTGCCTGGAGACTGTTCCTTGATAGGCTGACTTTCCTGGTAGTCTACTCTCTGATAGGCTGATGTTCTCAATATAAGTCTGAGACTTGTGGAATAAAGCCCTTTTGGTTCCTGTGATCAAGAAGAGTGTACGTGTTGTGATTGTCCCCACGGGTGGTGGGCGATCATAATTGATAAACCCTTATCCAACCTAATGAAGAGAAAGAGAGAAAAAAACTCAAATTACTAAAATTCATGATGAAGATGGAAACACCATGATGGATACTACTGAAATACAGATGATAATCAGAAACTATTTTGAAAAATTCTACTCTAATAAAATAGAAAATCTTGAGGGAATCTATAAATTTCTAGAGACACAGAAACTACTTAAGTTGAATCAGGAGGACATAGAAAATTTAAACAGGTTAATTCAAGCAATGAAATTTAAGACACTATCAAATGCCTACTACCACCACCAACAACAACAACAACAAAAAAGGGAAAGACCAAATGGATTCTCAGCTGATTTCTACCAGATCTTCAAAGAAGAACTAACACCAATGCACCTCAAGTTATTCCATGACTTAGAAAAGGAGGGAACCTTCCAAAATCATTCTATGAAGCTAGTATCACACTGATACCAAAACCAGGCAAAGAAAACAAATTTCAGACCAATATTCCTGATGAACATAGATGCAAAAATTCTTAACAAATGCTGGCAAATCACATACAAATCATATTAAAAAGATACTGCACCATGATGAAGTGGGGTTTATCCCAGGGATGCAAGGTTGGTTCAAGATATGGAAATCAATAAACATAATTCATCACATCAATAGACTTAAAGACAAGAACGATTATCTCAATAGAAGCAGAAAAATTTTTTGAACAAACACCACATTCATTCTTGTTCAAAACACTAGAAAAACTAGGGATAGTAGGAACATACCTCAAAATTGTAAAAGCTATATATGTTAAACCCAAGGTCAACATCATTCTGAAATGAAGAAAAATTGAAAGTATTCCCTCTAAAAACGGGAACAAGGCAGGGATGCCCTCTTCCACTGCTTCTATGCAACATTGTCTTTGAAATTCCAGCCAGAGCAATTAGGCAGAAGAAAGAAGTTAAATAGTTATGAATAGGAAAAGAAGAGCTCAAAAAAATCACTATTTGTTCATGACCTCATTCTATATTTAGAACATCCAAACAACTACACCAGACAACTTCTAGAACTCAGAAATGAAGTTGGGGAGGTAAGATGCCATTGGGCAGAGCTAGTTGGCCCACCTGTCCCCCAAGCTGAGGTAGGACACCATCGTGGAGCTAACTGTCCCGCCTGACCCCCACATGGAGGTCAGACACCATCGCTGAGCCTGCCTGCCTGCCCTGCTACTGTGGAGGGACACTGCACTTGCCTGTGTGCTGTCTCAGTGCATACTAGCTGGGGACCCCCAGCTTCTTTGGAGGCTGGTGCAGGCATTTTGAATTATTCCTGAGGGCATGGCCATCATCATTGGAAGAGCGGCTCCTTTCCTGAGACACCACAGGTGACTGGAGGCCCTTTGACAGGACTCAGGAATCAAGAAGAGGAGGTATTGAGAGACTCAGGACCAACCCAGAGCAGCCGGGTGAGTCTCTTCTGCTGGGCTAGGCTCCTTGGACAGATCAGTAGTCCTGGAATGTAGTGAACTTCATGGAGTACAGTTGCCCAGTGAGACTCCCCCACTGGAGCTGTGAATCCAGACAATTGGGAGCCTTGTAGAGGAAGACCACCCAGCAAAAGGCTTCCATGCAGAGCAAGGGTCCCAGGCCTGGGCAGTAGGTCCAGCCCCCAGGGAACAGCGTAGAGGAGGGCCATTCAGAGAGAGAGCCCCTTGCAGGGTCAGGACTCCAGACAAGGTGGTAGTTTCATGCTGCAGGGAACATCACAGAGGAGGACTGTCCATCGAGAGTCTCAATCTCAGGGTGAGGCTCCCTGGCCTAGGGGGTTGGTCCAGACCCCTGGGAACATTACAGAGGAGTAGTTCTGGAACAGCCCAGGTGGTAGTTCTGGACTGAAGGAAACTTCTCAGAGGAGAGCTGCTCAGCAAGACATCCCTACCAGGTGAGTCTTCCCTGCCGAAAGGCTTTTCCACCAGAGTGGTAGAACCAGAGACACAGGCCCAGACCAGCCATGCCCCAGGCCACAGTTTAGTCCCCCTTTTGACTGACCATCAGTCAACAAGTGGAGGTGCCTCTTCCCACCAGCAGAAAATATACCCCACCAAAAGGACAATACCCCTAGAGGGGCAGCATCCTTGTGTATCACTGCATTATCAAGTTCCTCCAAGACATCAGGCTATCTAAGGCTATGAGGCGAGTTATTGGAAATCTACAGGGAAACTATATGTCAATAGAGTTTCACAAGTAGAGGGGTAGATATCTGACCAATATGAGAAAAAAAGGGAAGAAAATGTCCCAAACAAACCTAGTTGCTACATCAATAAAATCCAATGACAGCATGGCAGAAGAAATGTCAGAAAGAAGTTCAGAATGTACATAATTAAAATGATCAGAGAAGCAAACAATGACATAAAAGAGCAAATGCAGGTTTTTAATGATCCCACCACTCAATAGTTAAAAGAACAAATGCAGGATGCAAATGATCATTTCAATAAAGAGTTAGAGAAACTGAAAAAAAAAAAAAAAAAAAAAACCAGACAGAAATCCTTGAAATGAAGGAAACAATAAACCAAATTAAAAACTCCATAGAAAGCATAACCAATAGGATAGAACACCTGGAAGACAGAACATCAGACATTGAAGACAAAATATTTAATCTTGAAAACAAAGCTGAACAAACAGAGAAGATGATAAGAAATCATGAACATAATCTACAAGAATTATGGGATATCATGAAAAGGCCAAATTTAAGAATTATTGGGATTGAGGAAGGCTTAGAGAAACAAACCAAAGGAATGAATAATCTATTTAATGAAATAACATCAGAAAATTTCCCACATCTGGAGAAAGATGTGGAAAATCAAGTAGAAGAGGCATATAGGACTCCAAATATACAAAATTACAATAGACCCACACGAAGTCACATTATAAAGAAAATACCTAACATGCAAAATAAAGAGAGAATTTTAAAGGTTGCAAGAGAAAAGAATCAAATTACATTCGGGGGAAACCAATACGGATATCAGCAGATTTTTCAACCCAGACCCTAAAAGCTAGAAGGGCCTGGAACAACATTTATGAAGCCCTGAAAGAAAATGGATGCCAACCAAGAATCTTATACCCAGCAAAACTTACCATCAGATTTGATGACAAAATTAAAAATTTTCCATGATGAACAAAAGCTAAAAGAATTTACAAATAGAAAGCTGGCACTACAGAATATTCTCAGCAAAATATTCCATGAGGAAGAGATGAAAAACAATAATGTAAATCAGCAAAGGGAGGAAATACTGTAAAGGAATAACCAAATAAAGGAGAAACCAAGTCATGTCAAAAAATAAAAATGAGTCAAATGACCAGGAATACAAATCATATCTCAGTAATAAACCTGAATGTTAATGGCCTGAACTCATCAAACCAAATGCATAGACTGGCAAATTGGATTAAATAGAAAGATCCAACAATATGCTGCCTGCATGAGACCCATCTTATAGAAAGAGAAAGCCACAGACTAAAAGTGAAAGGATGGGAAAAAGCATACCATGCACATGGACTCTGCAAAAAAGCCGGAGTATCCATCCTCATTTCAGATAATGTGGACTTCAAGCCAAAGTTAGTGAGAAGGGATAAAGAAGGACATTTCATTCTGCTTAAGGGAAGCATAAATCAGCAAGACATAAAAATCTTAAATATCTATGCCCCAAACAGTGGCTCATCCATGTAGATTAAACAAATCCTTCTCAATTCCAGAAATCAAATAGACCACAACACAATAATACTAGGCGATTTTAACACACCTCTCTCACCACTGGATAGATCGTCCAAACAAAAATTGAACAAAGAAAACATAGATCTCAATAACACAATCAATAATTTAGACTTAATGGACATATAAAGAATATACCATCCAAAAAAGAGCAAATACACTTTCTTCTCAGGACCACATGAATCTTTCTCTAAAATAGACCATATTTTATGCCACAAAGCTACTGTTAGCAAATATAAGAAGATAGAGGTACTACCTTGTATTCTATCAGATCATAATGGATTGAAATTAGAAATAAATGACAGAATAAAAAACAGAAACTTCTCCAATACCTGGAGATTAAATAATACACTATTATATGATGAATGGATAAAAGAAGACATCAGGAGGGAAATTAAAAATTATTAGAGGTAAATGAAAACAAAGATACATCATATCAAAATCTCTGAGATACTCTGAAAGCAGTACTTAGAGGAAGACTTATTTTATGGAAATCATTCAATAAAAGAAGAAAAAAATCAACAAATATACAACCTAACACTACAGCTCAAAGTCCAAGAAAAAGAAGAACAGAGCAACACCAAAAGTAGTAGAAGACAGGAAATAGTTAAAATCAGAGCTGAAATCAATGAAATTGAAAGAAAAGAAACAATAGAAAATGTTGACAAAATAAATAGTTGGTTCTTTGAAAAAATAAACAAAATTGATAAACACTTAGCCACACTAACAAAGAGAATGAGAGAGAAAACTCAAATCACTAAAATTCAGAATGAACACGGAAATATCAAAACAGACATGAGTGAAATACAAAATAAAATTAGAAGCTTATTGAAAATCTATACTCCAACAAAATAGAAAAACTCGAAGACATCAACAGGTTTCTAGAGACATATGAATGATCTAAACTGAACCAGGAGGGCATACACAATTTAAATAGATCAATTTCAAGTAATGAAATAGAAGTCATCAAAGCCTACCAACAAAGAAAAGTTCGGGACCAGATGGGTTCTCAGCCGACTTTTACAAAACCTTTAAAGAAGCGCTCATTCCAATACTTCTCAAAGTATTCCATGAAATAGAAGAGGAGGAAGGACACCCTCCCAAACTCATTCTATGAAGCCAGTATCACCCTGATACCTAAACCAGACAGAGACACATTGAGGAAAGAAAATTTCAGACTAATATCCTTAATGAACATCGATGCAAAAATTCTCAACAAAATCTTAGCAAATAGCATACAAAAACATATTAAAAAGATAGTGCACCATGATCAAGTGGGTTTTATCCCAGGGATGCAAGGTTGGTTCAACATCAGGAAATCAATAAATGTCATTCACCATATCAACAGACTTAAAGTCAAGAATCACATGATTATTTCAATAGATGCAGAAAAAAACCATTTGATAAAATATAGTATCCCTTCACGCTCAAAACACTAGAAAAAATAGGGATAGTGGGAACATTCCTTAACATTGTAAAGGTCACATATGCTAAGCCCATGGCAAATATCATACAAAATGGTGAAAAAGTGAAAGCATTCCCTCTAAAAACTGGAACAAGGCAGAGATGCCCTCTTTCACCACTTCTATTCAACATTGTCCTCAAAACTCTAGCCAGAGCAATTAGACAGTCGAAAGAAATTAAAGGGATACGAGTAGGAATAGAAGAACTCAAACTATCCCTGTTCACTGATGACATGATTATATATTTAGAGGAATCAGGAAATTCCACCAGAAAGCTTTTAGAACTCATAAGTGAATTCAGTAAAGTAGCAGGTTACAAGATCAATGCTCATAAATCCAATGCATTTTTATACATAAGTGATGAATCTTCAGAAAGAGAAGTTAGGAAAACTACTCCATTCACAATAGTTTTGAAAAAAATAAAATAAATGGGAATCAATCTCACAAAAGAGGTGAAAGACCTCTACAATGAGAACTACAGAACACTAAAGAAAGAAATTCAAGAAAACCTTAGAAGATGGAAAGATCTCCCATGTTCTTGGATAGGCAGAAGTAATATTGTCAAAATGGCCATACTACCAAAAGTGCTATACAGATTCAATGCAATTCCAATTAAAATCCCAACGATGTACCTTACAGAAATAGAGCAAGCAATCATGAAATTCATCTGGAAGAATAAGAAACCCAGAATAGCTAAAACCATCCTTAGCAGAAGAATGAAGCAGGGGGTATCACAATACCAGACCTTCAACTATACTACAAAGTAATAGTAACAATAACAGTATGGTATTGGCACCAAAATAGACAGGTAGATCAATAGTACAGAATAGAGGACAGGGACACAAACCCAAATAAATACAATTTTGTCATACTAGACAAACACGCCAAAAATATGCAATGGAGAAAAGATAGCCTCTTCAACAAATGGTGCTGGGAAAACTGGAAATCCATATGCAACAGAATGAAACTAAACCCCTATCTCTCACCCTGCACAAAAATCAACTCAAAATGGATCAAGGACTTTGGAATCAGACCAGAGACCCTGCATCTTGTAGAAGAAAAAGTAGGTCCAAGTCTTCAACATGTCCGCTTAGGATCAGACTTCCTTAACAGGACTCCCATAGCACAAGAAATAAAAGCAAGAATCAAGAACTGGGATAGATTCAAACTAAAAAGCTTTCTCTCAGCAAAGGAAACTATTGGCAATGTGAAGAGAGAGCCTACAGAGTGGGAGAAAATCTTTGCCACTCATACTTCAGATAGAGCACTAATTTCCAGAATATATAAAGAACTCAAAAAACTTATACAAATAATCCAATCAACAAATGGGCTAATGAAATGAACAGACACTTCACAGAAGAAGATGTACAAGCAATCAACAGATATGTGAAAAATGTTCAACATCTCTAGTAATAAGAGAAATGCAAATCAAAACTACCCTAAGATTCCATCTCACCCCAATTAGAATGGGGATTATCAAGAATACAAGCAACAATAGGTATTTGCGAGGGTGTGGGGAAAAAGGTACACTCATACATTGCTGGTGGGGCTGCAAATTAGTGCAGCCACTCTGGAAAGCAGTGTGGAGATTCCTCAGAAAGCTTGGAATGGAAACACCATTTGACCCAGCTATCCCATTCCTTGGCCTATACCCAAAGGACTTAAAATCAGCATACTACAGAGATACAGCCACATCAGTGTTCATAGCTGTTCAATTCACAATAGCCAGATTGTAGAACCAACCTAGGTGCCCTTTAATTGATGAATGAATAAAGAAACTGTGATATATATATATATATATATATATATATATATATATATATATATACACACACACAATGGAATATTACGCAGCCATAAAGTATAATAAAATTGTGGCATTTGCAGGCAAATGGATGAAATTGGAGAATATCATGCTAAGTGAGATAAGCCAATCTCAAAAAACCAGAGGATGAATGGTCTCGCTGATAAGCAGATGATAATATATACGGGGCATGGGAGGGGGGGCAAGAATGGAGGAAGGAGGGACTATAGAGGGAAAAGAGAGGTGGGAGGGGTGGGAGGGAAGGGAAAAAATAACAGACTGAATCAAAAACTATTTTCCTATGTAAATGTATGATTACACAAATGGTATGCCTCTACTTCATGTACAAACAGAGAAACAAGATGTATCCCATTTGTTTACATTAAAAAAAAAGAACTTATAACGCCAAATTTTTCAGAACCACCACTGAGTATTATTCCAATCTTGGAAACTTTATCAGACAATTCTGACTGGTATTTTCCTACCTGATTTCTTATCTGTTTCATAACTCTATCTTATTTCTGTAGCAGAATCACAATTTTCAGTGCCTTTGTAATGTACTTCTCAACTTTGCAAGTCTTCCCCTTTCCAGGGAGCAGCACCCTCATCCACCTCGATAATATGGCTATTATATAAGCATCATCAAAGATTGCTGCCCTTCCCTCCGGAATTCATAGCCATTGGAATTTTCCCAGTTGAGTCCAGAGATAGTCAACATTGTGGATCAGTGACAAGCCAACCTTGCTCTTCCCTGTGTGAATTCTAGCTGTCAAAACTTTCTTGAACTTAATTAAAAGTCATTGTTGTGTGACACTAAAAAAAAAAAAAAAAAAGAAATGAAGTTGGCAAAGTAGTAGGATATAAAATTAACACCCATAAATCAATTGTGTTCCTATACACCAATGAAAGAGAACTTAGGAAATCTATTCCATTCATAGTAGCCTAAAAAAAGAAAAAAGTACTTGGGAATCAATCTAAAAAAAGAGGTGAAAGACCTCTATAATGAAAACTACAGAACATTAAATAAAGAAATTGAGGGAGACCTTCAAAGATGGAAAGATCTCCCATGCTCTTGAATAGGCAGATTTAAAATTGTGAAAATGATATACTACCAATAGTGCTATACGGATTCAATGTAATTCCTATTAAAGTTCCAATGGTGTTCTTCATAGAAATAGAAAAGGTAGTTGTGAAATTTATTTGGAAAAATAAGAGGTCCAGAATAGCTAAAGCAATCCTCATCGAGAAAAGTGACACAGGAGGCCTCACAATTTCAGACCTTAAATTATGCTACAGAGTTACAGTAACAATAACATCATAATACTGGCACCAAAGCAGACATAAAGGCCAATGGAACAGAATAGAAGACACAGAAACAAACCCACATAAATACATTTATCCTAGATGGCAGTGCCACAAATGTATATTGGAGAAAAGATAGGTTCTTCAACAAATGATGCTGGGGGAACTGGAAATCCACATACAGCAAAATGAAATTAAATCCCTACCTCTCATCCTGTACAAAACTCAACTCAAAGTGAATCAAGGACCTTGACATTAGACCAAAGACCCTGTCCCTACTAGAAGAAAAAGTAGGCCCAAATTTCAATCATATCAGATTACGAACTAAATTCCTCAACAAGACTCCTAAAGCACAAGAAGTAAAAGCAAGAATCAGTAAATGGGATGGTATCATATAAAAAACTTTTTTGGCAGGCCCCCTAGTGAGAGCCTTTCTGACCAGAACAAGCTCCAAGTCCCGGAGCCAGCACAGCACAGCGTACTCCGGCACGCAAGCAGCTTCAGGGACCAGGATAGGGCAGCCAGAGACTTCCCCAAGTAGCCTGGACCCCTGCGGTGGGAGGTGTCTTTCAAGGCTAGCTTCTCGGACCAGACCGCCCAGTGAGAGGCTTTCTACATAGAACCAGCCACAAGTCCCCGAACCAACAGAGAGCTTCGATCCGCAAGCAGCCTCTGGGATCAGGACAGGGCAGCCAGAGACCTCTTCAGGCGGCTCTGCCCACTCCGGCCGCAGGCTCCTTTCACGGGGTGATCCAAGATGGCGGCCTAGAGGGTGACTGCACCCCCAGTCGCTCCAGAACACAGGAGTTAAGAAGGGGAGGCATTGAGAGACTCGGACTGAAATAGAGCCACAGGTGAGTATGTCCACTGGGTAAAGCTCGGCCCTGGTGGCAGGCACAGATAGGGGTGGCTTATCAGAGCAGGGCAGGGCATCTAGAGTCTTCCCCAGGTAGCCTTCCACACTCCGGCGGTGGGCTCCTTCCACACGGCCAGCTGCACGGTGCAGGCCCCCAGTGAGAGCCTTTCCACACAGAGCCAGCTCCAAACCCTGGAACCAGTAGGGGGCTTGGGGCAGCTTTCTTCGGATGCACTGCATTATCAAATTCCTCCAAGACATCAGGCTACTGAAGGCTGGGAGGTGATACACTGGAAATCTACCGGGACACTATAAGCCAATAGCGGAAATCTGCAATATCTCAGGGTCCCACTGACAGCTGACCAATATGAGAAAACAAGGGAAGAAAATGTCCCAAACAAACCTAGATACTACATCAATAAAACCCAATGACAGCACAGCAGAAGAAATGTCAGAAAGGGAGTTCAGAATGTACGTAATTAAAACGATCAGGGAAGCAAATGAGGAGATGAAAGAGCAAATGCAGGCATTGAAGGAGGAGATGAAAGAGCAAATGATCGCACCAATCAACAGTTACAAGACCAAATACGGGAAGCAAGAGATCATTTCAATAAAGAGTTAGAGATACTGAAAAAAAAAGCAAACTGAAATACTTGAAATGAAGGAAACAATAAACCAAGTTAAAAACTCCATAGAAAGCATAACCAATAGGATAGAACACCTGGAAGACAGAACCTTAGACACTGAAGACAAATTATTTAATCTTGAAAACAAAGTTGGCCAAACAGAGAAGATGGTAAGAAATCATGAACATAATCTACAAGAATTATGGGATATCATGAAAAGGCCAAATTTAAGAATTATTGGGATTGAGGAAGGCTTAGAGAAACAAACCAAAGGAATGAACAATCTATTCAATGAAATAATATCAGAAAATTTCCCAAATCTGAAGAATGAAATGGAAAACCAAGTACAAGAGGCTTATAGAACTCCAAACATACCAAATTACAACAGACCCACACCAAGGCACATTATTATGAAAATACCTAACATACAAAATAAAGACAGATTTTTAAAGGCCGCGAGAGAAAAGAATCAAATTACATTCAGAGGGAAACCAATAAGAATATCAGCAGATTTTTCAATCCAGACCCTAAAAGCTAGAAGGGCCTGGAACAACATATACCAACCCTGAAAGAAAACGGATGCCAACCAAGAATCTTATACCCAGCAAAACTTACCTTCAAATTTGACGATGAAATAAAGTCCTTCCATGATAAACAAAAGCTAAAGGAATTTACAAAAAGAAAGTCAGCATTACAGAACATTCTCAGCAAAATATTCCATGAGGAAGAGATGAAAAACAACGATGCGAATCAGCAACAGAAGGCGCTAGCCTAAAGGAATAGCCAAATAAAGGAGAAACCAAATCATGTCAAAAACAAATAAAAGCTAGAAGGGCCTGGAACAACATATACCAACCCTGAAAGAAAACGGATGCCAACCAAGAATCTTATACCCAGCAAAACTTACCTTCAAATTTGACGATGAAATAAAGTCCTTCCATGATAAACAAAAGCTAAAGGAATTTACAAAAAGAAAGCCAGCATTACAGAACATTCTCAGCAAAATATTCCATGAGGAAGAGATGAAAAACAACGATGCGAATCAGCAACAGAAGGCGCTAGCCTAAAGGAATAGCCAAATAAAGGAGAAACCAAATCATGTCAAAAACAAATATGAGTCAATTGACTGGGAATACAAATCATATCACAATAATAAACCTGAAGGTTAATGACCTGAACTCATCAATCAAAAGACATAGACTGGCAGATTGGATTAAAAAGAAAAATCCAACAATATGCTGCCTGCAAGAGACTCATCTCATAGAAAGAGACACCCATAGACTAAAGGTGAAAGGATGGGGAAAAACATACCATGCACACGGACACAGCAAAAAAGCTGGAGTATCCATCCTCATTTCAGATAATGTGGACTTCAAACCAAAACTAGTCAGAAGGGATAAAGAAGGACATTACATGCTGCTTAAGGGAAGCATAAATCAGCAAGACATAACAATCATAAATATCTATGCCCCGAACATTGGCTCATCCATGTACATCAAACAAGTCCTTCTCAATTCCAGAAATCAAATAGACCACAACACAATAATACTAGGCGATTTTAACACACCTCTCTCACCACTGGATAGATCGTCCAAACAAAAATTGAATAAAGAAACTATAGATCTCAACAACACAATCAACAATTTAGACTTAATGGACATATATAGAATATACCATCCAACAAAGAACGAATACACTTTCTTCTCAGCAGCACATGGATCCTTCTCTAAAATAGACCATATTTTATGCCACAAAGCTACTGTTAGCAAATACAAGAAGATAGAGATACTACCTTGTACTCTATTAGATCATAATGGATTGAAATTAGAAATAAATGACAGAATAAAAAACAGAAACTTCTCCAATACCTGGAGATTAAATAATACACTATTATATGATGAATGGATAACAGAAGACATCAGGAGGGAAATAAAAAAATTCTTAGAAGTAAACAAGAACAAAGACACATCATATCAAAATCTCTGGGACACTATGAAAGCAGTACTTAGAGGAAGATTTATTTCATGGGGCGCATTCAAAAAAAGAAGTAGAAATCAACAAATAAACGCCTTAATACTACAGCTCAAAGCACTAGAAAAAGAAGAGCTGACCAATACCAAAAGTAGTAGAAGACAGGAAATAGTTAAAATCAGAGCCGAAATCAATGAAATTGAAACAAAAGAAACAATTGGAAAAATTAACAAATAAATAGTTGGTTCTTTGAAAAAATAAATAAAATTGATAAACCCTTAGCCACACTAACAAAAAGAAAGAGGGAGAAAACTCAAATTACTAAAATTCGGAATGAACAAGGAAACATCACAAGAGGCACAAGTGAAATACAAAACATAATTAGAAGCTATTTCAAAAATCTATACTCCAACAAAACAGAAAACCTCGAAGACATCAACAAATTTCTAGAGACTTATGAATTACCTAAACTGAACGAGGAGGACATACACAACTTAAATAAACCAATTTCAAGCAATGAAATAGAAGAGGTCATCAAAAGCCTACCAACAAAGAAAAGTCCAGGACCAGATGGGTTCTCAGCCGAGTTCTACAAAACCTTTAAAGAAGAGCTCATTCCAATACTCCTCAAACTATTCCATGAAATAGAAGAGGAGGGAACCCTCCCAAACTCATTCTATGAAGCCAATATCACCCTGATACCTAAACCAGACAGAGACACATTGAGGAAAGAAAATTTCAGACCAATATCCTTAATGAACACCGACGCAAAAATTCTAAACAAAATTTTAGCAAATCACATACAAATATATATTAAAAAGATAGTGCACCACAATCAAGTGGGTTTTATCCCAGGGATGCAAGGTTGGTTCAACATTTGGAAATCAATAAATGTCATTCACCATATCAACAGACTTAAAGTTAAGAATCACGTGATTATTTCAATAGATGCAGAAAAAGCATTTGATAAAATACAGCATCCCTTCATGCTCAAAACACTAGAAAAAATTGGGGTAGTGGGAACATTCCTAAACATTATAAAGGCCATCTACGCTAAGAACATGGCTAATATCATTCTAAATGGTGAAAAACTGAAAGCATTCCCCCTAAAAACTGGAACAAGGCAGGGATGCCCTCTTTCACCACTTCTATTCAACATCGTCCTTGAGACTCTAGCCAGAGCAATTAGACAAACCAAAGAAATTAAAGGGATACGAATTGGAAAAGAAGAACTTAAACTATCCCTGTTCGCTGATGACATGATTATATATTTAGAGGAACCTGGAAATTCCACCAGAAAACTTTTAGACTCAGAAGTGAATTCAGTAAAGTAGCAGGTTACAAGATCAATGCTCATAAATCCAATGCATTTTTATACATAAGTGATGAATCTTCAGAAAGAGAAATTAGGAAAACTACCCCATTCACAATAGCATCGAAAAAAAATAAAATACTTGGGAATCAATCTCACAAAAGAGGTGAAAGACCTCTACAATGAGAACTACAGAACACTAAAGAAAGAAATTCAAGAAAACCTTAGAAGATGGAAAGATCTCCCATGTTCCTGGAGAGGCAGAATTAATATCGTCAAAATGGCTATACTACCTAAAGTGCTATACAGATTCAATGCAATTCCAATTAAAATCCCAATGATGTACCTTGCAGAAATAGAGCAAGCAATTATGAAATTCATCTGGAAGAATAAAAAACCTAGAATAGCTAAAGCAATCCTCAGTAGCAAGAGCGAAGCAGGGGGTATCGCAATACCAGATCTTCAACTCTACTACAAAGCAATAGTAACAAAAACGGCATGGTATTGGTACCAAAATAGACAGGTAGATCAATGGTACAGAATAGAGGACATGGACACAAACCCAAATAAATACAATTTTCTCATACTAGACAAAGGTTCCAAAAATATGCAATGGAGAAAAGATAGCCTCTTCAACAAATGGAAAACCATATGGAAAAGAATGAAATTAAACCCCTATCTCTCACCCTACATGAAACTCAACTCAAAATGGATTAAGGATCTCAGAATCAGACCAGAGACCCTGCATCTCATAGAAGAAAAAGTAGGTCCAAATCTTCAACTTGTTGGCTTAGGATCAGACTTCCTTAACAGGACTCCCATAGCACAAGAAATAAAAGCAAGAATCAATAACTGGGATAGATTCAAACTAAAAAGCTTTCTCTCAGCAAAGGAAACTATCAGCAATGTGAAGAGAGAGCCTACAGAGTGGGAGAATATCTTTGCCAACCATACTTCAGATAGAGCGCTAATTTCCAGAATCTATAAAGAACTCAAAAAACTCTACATGAAGAATACAAATAACCCAATCAACAAATGGGCTAAGGAAATGAACAGACACTTCACAGAAGAAGATGTACAAGCAATCAACAGATATATGAAAAAATGTTCAACATCCCTAGTAATAAGGGAAATGCAAATCAAAACTACCCTAAGATTTCATCTCACCCCAATTAGAATGGTGATTATCAAGAATACAAGCAACAATAGGTGTTGGCGTGGATGTGGTGAAAAAGGAACACTCATACATTGCTGGTGGGGCTGCAAATTAGTGCAGCCACTCTGGAAAGCAGTGTGGAGATTCCTCAGAAAGCTTGGAATGGAAACACCATTTGACCCAGCTATCCCACTCCTTGGCCTATACCCAAAGGACTTAAAATCAGCATACTACAGAGATACAGCCACATCAATGTTCATTGCTGCTCAATTCACCATAGCCAGATTGTGGAACCAACCTAGATGCCCTTCAGTTGATGAATGGATAAAGAAACTGTGGCATATATATACAATGGAATATTACTCCGCAATGAAGAATGATAAAATTATGGCATTTGCAGGCAAATGGATGAAATTGGAGAATATCATGCTAAGTGAGATTAGCCAATCTCAAAAAACTAAAGGATGAATGATCTCGCTGATAAGCAGATGAGGACATATAATGGGGGGTTGGAGGGGTTAGCATTAGGTTTAGGGTTAGGTTTAGGGTTAGGGATAAGGAGAGCGGTAAGAATGAAGGAAAGAAGGACTGTATAGAGGGGAAAGAGGGGTGGGAGGGTTGGGGGGAAGGAAAAAAAATAATCAAACATCATTGCCCTATGTAAATGTATGATTACGCAAATGGTATGCCTTGACTCTATGTACAAATAGAGAAACAACATATATCCCCTTTGTATACAATAATAAAAAAAAAACAAAACAAAACTTTTTCACAGCAAAGGAAAGCATAAAAAAACATGGAGAGAGCCTACAGAATGGGAGAATCTCTTTGCCACCTGTACCTCACACAAGCATTATTCTCTGAGAAATATAAAGAACTCAAAAAAAAAATTAACACTAAAACCACCCCCCACCAATAGCCCAATCAATAAATGGGCAAAGGAACTGAACACTTTACCAAAGAAGAATTATGAATGGTCGACAAATATATGAAAAAATGTTCATCATATCTAGCATTTAGATAAATGGGAATTAAAACTACACTGAGACTTCATCTCACTCAAGTTAGGATGTCAATTATCAAGATTACAAGTAAAAAATAAATGTTGGCAAAGATGTGGGGGAACCATTACACTCATACATTGCTAGGGGGATAATATGTTATAATTTATTCTACTGTCATGTAACTAAAAAGAACAAAATATTTTAAAAAATATAAAGAAGGAAGGACAAAAATTGGATCATCTCAATAGAAAAAGAGAAAATCTGACAAAAATCAGCACCCATTTATGATAAAAATGCTGAAGAAACTATCCATAGAAGAAAACTACTTTAGCATCATATAGGCTATAAATGAAAAATCCCAAACCAACATCATAGTGAGTAGATAAAACCTGAAAACATTTATTTTACAATCTGGTGCACAATGATACCCTCTCTTGCCACTCCAATTTAATAGCACAATTTGTAGCCATAGCAATTAGACCAGCAAAGGAAACAAAGAGGTAAAAATTTGAAAAAAGGAGACAGATTATCACTGTTTGAAGTTGGTATTAACTTAGAAGATCCAAGAACTCCACCCAAAGACTGCTAGTGGTAATAAATTCAGCAAAAGAGCATATTACAAAATAAACATACAAAATTAATAGCTTTACCATATGCCAACAATGAATTTTCTGAGAAAGAAATCATGAAAGCAATCCCATTTAAAGAGTCTCACAAAATATTTAGGAACAAACCTAACCAAGAAGGTGAAAGATCTCTGCAATAAAAACTATGAAGCATTGAAGAAAGAAATTGAAGAAGACACAAGAAAATAAAAAGATCTCTCATGATCATGGACAGTCAGAGTTAATATTGTTAAAATGATCATGCTACAAAAAGCAATATACAGATTCAACACAATCCCACTCAAAATATTAATGACATTCTTCACAAAATTTGAAAAAATAAAGTCTTAATTTTCCCTTGGAAGAATAAAAGTTCGAGAATAACCAAAGCAATTCTATGCCCAAAAAGCAAAGCTGGAAGCATCACAATATCTGAATTCAAATTATGATAGAGTTATAGTAACAAAAACTGCATGACAGTGGAATAATAAAAGACACATAGACCAATAGTATGGAATAGAAGACACAAAGACGAACACAGACATCTATAGTCATCTGATCCTTGACAAAGGTGCCAAAAATGTACATTGGAAAAAGAAAGCATGTTAACAAATGGTGCTAGTAAAACTGGTTGTTAATATACAGAAGAATGCAATTACGGGGGGCTGCCTGGAGGAGGAGGAGGAGGAGTGTGGCGGGTCACTTGGATTCGGAGTGACTGCACTAGGGCTACGTGCAGTTGCCCAGAGGAGGAGCTGCGCGGCAAGCTGTTTGGACTCAGAGTGACTGCTCCTGAACACCGGGGGGCTGCCCGGAGGAGGAGGAGAGTGGTGGGTCGCTTGGACTCGGAGTGACTGCACCAGAGCTCCTGGCGGTTGCTCAGAGGAGGAGGCGAGTGGTGAGTCGTTTAGACTCAAAGCAAATGCTCCTGAACACCGAGGGGGGGGGCTGCGCGGAGGAGCTCGGCGGGTCGCTTGGATTCAGGAGTGACTGCTTCTGAACACCCAGGGGGCTGCCTGGAGGAGGAGGAGCACAGCGGGTCACCTGGACTTGGAGTGACTGCCCAAGGCTACGGATGGTTGGTGGGAGGAGGAGGCATGCTGTGAGTTGCTTGAACTCCTAGCGACCGCACCAGAACACCCGGCAGCTGCCCAGAGGAAGAGGTGTGCAGTGGGTTGCTGGGACTCAGAGCGACTGTACCGGGCTCCAGGTGGCTGCTCAGAGGAGGGCCACATAGCCAGGCAATTAGGTGAAGAGCAGGGTCCTAGGACCTAGGAGGCTTCTTGGTGGAAGAGCCACACAGAGACACGCTTAGGGGCAGAGCGAAGGTTCCAGGACTTCGGGCAGATTCTCTGAGGAGAGGCAGCCTAAGGAGACTCGTCTGCAAAGGGTGAGGCTCCCAGGTCCAGGAGGTAGGTTTGGGCCCCTGGGAACATTGCAGAGGAAGGCAGCCCAGAGCAGGCAGTAGTTATGGATTGAGGGGAACCTCTAGGACGGAAACTGACCAGCGAGACCTATCCACTGGGTGAGTCATTCCTGCTGGGTGAGGTTTTCCCACAAGGATGGTAAAATCAGAGACACAGGCCCAAACAGGCCTTGCCTCAGCCCGCAGCCTAGTTCCCCTTTGGATGACCATTGGTCAACAAGTGGAGGCACCTCTGCCCACTAGCAGGGAATATGCCCCACCTGAAGGCCAACACCCCTAGAGAGGCAGCTTCCTTATGGAGCACAGCATTATCAACTTCCTCTAAGACTTCAGGCTACTGAAGGCTAAGAGGGGATATATTAGAAATCTTCAGGGACATTGTATGTCAATAGAGGAAATCTGCAATATCTCAGCGGTCCACTGATACCTTAATATTATGAGAAAACAAGGGAAAAAAATGCCCCAAACAAATCTAGATGTTACATCAATAAAATCCAATGACAGCATGGCAGAAGAAATGACAGAAAGGGAGTTCAGAATGTACATAATTAAAATGATCAGAGAAACAAATGATGAGATGAAAGAGCAAATGCAGGCATTGAATGATGAGATGAAAGAGCAAATGTAGGCATTGAATGATCACACCAATCGACAGTTAAAAGAGCAAATACAGGAAGCAAAAGATCATTTCAATAAAGAGTTAGAGATATTGAAAAAAAACCAAACAGAGATCCTTGAAATGAAGGAAACAATAACCAAATTAAAAACTCCATAGAAAGCATAACCAATAGGATAGAACACCTGGAAGACAGAACCTCAGATATTGAAGACAAAATATTTAACCATGAAAACAAAGTCGACCAAACAGAGAAGATGGTAAGAAATCATGGACAGAATCTCCAAGAACTATGGGATATCATGAAAATGCCAAATTTAAGAACTATTGAGATTGAGGAAGGCTTAGAGAAACAAACTAAAGGAATGAACAATCTATTCAATGAAAAATATCAGAAAATTTCCCAATCTGAAGAATGAAATGGAAAATCAACTTCAAGAGGCTTATAGGACTCCAAACACACAAAATTACAACAGACCCACACCAAGGCACATTACAATGAAAATACCTAACTTACAAAATAAAGACAGAATTTTAAAGACTGAGAGAAAAGAGTCAAATTACATTCAGGGGGAAACCAATACGGATATCAGCAGATTTTTCAATCCAGATCCTAAAAGCTAGAAGGGCCTGGAATAACATTTACCAAGCCCTGAAAGAAAATGGATGCCAACCAAGAATCTTATACCCAGCAAAACTTACCTTCAAATTTGACGAAGAAATAAAGTCCTTCCATGATAAACAAAAGCTAAAAAAATTTACAAAAAGAAAACCAGCATTACAGAACATTCTCAGCAAAATATTCCATGATGAAGAGTTGAAAAACAAAGAAGCAAATCAGCAAAGGGAGGAATTATCCTAAAGAAATTGTCAAATAAAGGAGGAACCAAGTCGTGTCAAAAAATAAATAAATAAATAAAATTTAAAAAATGAACCAAATGACCGGGAATACAAATCATATCTCAATAATAACCCATAAGTTTAATGGCCTGAATTCATCAATCAAAAGACATAGACTGGCAGATTGGATTAAGTAGAAAGATCCAACAATATGTTGCCTGCAAGAGACTCACCTCATAGAAAAAGATACCCACAGACTAAAGGTGAAAGGATGGGGAAAAAACATACCATGCACCTGGACTCACCAAAAAACTAGAGTATCCATCCTCATTTCAAATATTGTGGACTTCAAGCCAAAGTTAGTCAGAAGTGATAAAGAAGGACATTTCATACTGCTTAAGGGAAGCATAAATCAGCAAGATATAACAATCATAAACATCTATGCCCCAAACAGTGGCTCATCCATGTATGTCAAACAAATCCTTCTCAATTTCAGAAACCAAATAGACAATAACACAATAATACTAGGTGATTTTAACACGCCTCTCTCACCACTGGACAGATCTTCCAAACAAAAATTGAACAAAGAAACCATGGATCTCAATAACACAATCAATAATTTAGACTTAATGGACATTTATAGAATATACCATCCAACCAAGAGCGAATACACTTTCTTCTCAGCAGCACATGGATCCTTCTCTAAAATAGACCATATATTATGCCACAAAGCTAATGTTAGCAAATACAAGAAGATAGAGACACTACCTTGTATTCTATCAGATCATAATGGATTGAAGTTAGAAATAAATGAAAGAGTAAAAAACAGAAACTACTCCAACACCTGGAGATTAAACAATATGCTATTATATGATGAATGGATAACAGAAGATATTAGGAAGGAAATTAAAAAATTCTTAGAGGTAAATGAGAACAAAGAAACATCATATCAAAATCTCTGGGACACTATGAAAGCAGTACTTAAAGGAAAATTTATTTCATGGAGCGCATTCAATAAAAGAAGTAAAACTCAACAAATAAATGACCTAACACTATAGCTCAAAGCCCTAGAAAAAGAAGAACACACCAACACCAAAAGTAGTAGAAGACAGAAAATAGTTAAACTCAGAGCTGAAATCAACGAAATTGAAACAAAAGAAACAATACAAAAAATTGACAAAATAAATAGTTGGTTCTTCGAAAAAATAAACAAAATTGATAAACCTTTAGCCACACTAACAAAGAGAAGACGAGAGAAAACCCAAATCACTAAATTCAGAATGAACAAGGAAATATCACAACAGACACGATTGAAATACAAAACATAATTAGAATCTATTTTGAAAATCTGTACTCCAACAAAATAGAAAATTTTGAAGATATCAACAGGTTTCTAGAGACATATGAATTGCCTAAATTGAACGAGGAGGATATACACAATTTAAATAGACCAATTTCAAGTAATGAAATAGAAGAAGTCATCAAAAGTCTACGAAAAAAGAAAAGTTCGGGACCAGATGGGTTCTCAGCCGAGTTCTACAAAACCTTTAAAGGAGAGCTCATTCCAATACTTCTCAAAGTATTCCATAAAATAGAAGAGAAAGGAACCCTCCCAAACTCATTCTATGAAGCCAATATTACCCTGATACCTAAACCAGACAGAGACACATCGAGGAAAGAAAATTTCAGACCAATATCCTTAATGAACATCAATGCAAAAATTATAAACAAAATTTTAGCAAATCGCATACAAAAACATATTAAAAAGATAGTGCACCATGATCAAGTGGGTTTCATCCCAAGGTTGCAAGGTTGCTTCAACATCAGGAAATCAATAAATGTAATTCACCATAACAATAGACTTAAAGTCAAGAATCACATGATTATTTCAATAGATGCAGAAAAAGCATTTGATGAAATACAGAACCCCTTCATGCTCAAAACACTAGAAAAAATAGGGATAGTGGGAACATTCCTTAACATTGTAAAGGCCATCTATGCTAAGCCCATGGCTAATATCATTCAAAATGGTGAAAAACCGAAAGCGTTCCCCCTAAAAACTGGAACAAGGCAGAGATGCCCTCTTTCACCACTTCTATTCAATATGGTCATTGAAACTCTAACCAGAGCAATTAGACAGACCAAAGAAATTAAAGGGATATGAATAGGAAAAGAAGAACTCAAACTATCCCTATTTGCTGATGATATGATTATATACTTAGAGGAACCAGAAATTCCACCAGAAAACTTTTAGAACTCATAAGTGAATTCAGTAAAGTAGTGGGATATAAGATCAATGCACATAAATCTAATGCATTTTTATACATAAGTGATGAATCTTTGGAAAGAATAATTAGGAAAACTACCCCATTCACAATAGCCTCAAAAAAATAAAATACTTGGGAATTGATCTAACAAAAGAGGTGAAAGACCTCTACAATGAGAACTACAGAACACTAAAGAAAGAAATTAAAGAAAACCTTAAAGATGGAAAGATCTCCCATGTTCTTGGATAGGCAGAATTAATATTGTCAAAATGGCCATACTACCAAAAGTGCTATACAGATTCAATGCAATTCCAATTAAAATCCCAATGATGTACCTTACAGAAATAGAGCAAACAATTATGAAATTCATCTGGAAGAATAAGAAACCCAGAATGAAGCAGGGGTATCGCAATATCAGATCTTCAACTCTACTACAAAGCAATAGTAACAAAAATGGCATGGTATGGGCACCAAAGTAGAAAGGTAGATCAATGGTACAGAATAGAGGACATGGACACAAACTCAAATAAATAGAATTTTCTCATACTAGAAAAAGGGGCCAAAAATATGCAATGGAGAAAAGATACCTCTTCAACAAATAGTGCTGGGAGAATTGGGAATCCATATGCAACAGAATGAAACTAAACCCGTATCTCTCACCATGCACGAAACTAAACTCAAAATGGATCAAGGACCTTTGGATCAGACCAGAGACCCTGCAGATTATAGAAGAAAAAGTAGATCCAGATCTTCAACATGTTGGCTTAGGACCAGACTTCCTCAACAGGACTCCCATAGCACAAGAAATAAAAGCAAGAATCAATAACTGGGATAGATTCAAACTAAAAAGCTTTCTTTCAGCAAAGGAAACCATCAGCAATGCAAAGAAAGAGCGTACAGAGTGGAAGAAAATCTTTGCCAATCATACTTCAGATAGAGTGCTAATCTCCAGAATCTAGAAAGAACTCAAAAAACTTTACACCAAGAATGCAAATAACCCAATCAACAAATGGGCTAAGGAAATGAATAGACACTTCACAGAAGAAGATCTATAAGCAATCAACAAATTTATGGAAAAATGTTCATCATCTCTAGTAATAAGAGAAATGCAAATCAAAACCACCCTAAGATTCCATCTCACCCCAATTAGAATGGTGATTATCAAGAATACAAGCAATAACAGGTGTTGGCAAGGATGTGGGGAGAAAGGTACACTCATACATTACTGGTGGGGCTGCAAATTAGTGCGGCCACTCTGAAAAGTATTGTGGAGATACCTTAGAAAGCTTGAAATGGAACCACCATTTGACCCAGCTATCCCACTCCTTGGCCTATACCCAAAGGACTTAAAATCAGCATATTACAGAGATACAGCCACATCAATGTTCATAGCTGCTCAATTCACAATAGCCAGATTGTGGAACCAACCTAGATGTCCTTCAATTGATGAATGGATAAAGAAACTGTGGTATATATATACAATGGAATATTACTCAGCCACAAAGAATGATAAAATTATGGCATTTGCAGGCAAATGGATGAAATTGGAGAATATCATGCTAGTGAGTTAAGGCAATCTCAAAAAACCAAGGGACGAATGATATCACTAATAAGTGGATGATGACACATAATGGTGGGTGGGAGGGTAAGTGTTAGGGTTAGAGTTAGGGTTAGGGAGGGGGGCAAGAATGGAGGAAGGAAGGACTGTATAGAGGGAAAAGAGGGGTGGGAGGGGTGAGGGTAAGGGAAAAAATAACAGAATGAACCAAACAACATTATCCTCTGTAAATTTATGATTACACAAATGGTATGCCTTTACTCCATGTACAAACAGAGAAACAACATGTATCCCATTTGTTTACAATAAAATAAAGTATGCAATTAGACCCTTATTTCTCACCATGCACAAAAATCAATCCAAATGTATCAAACACCTAGGAATTAGACCAGAACGTATGAAGTTCCCTAGAGGAAAATGGTGGTACAACACTCCAATGTAGAGGCACAGATTACAACTTTCTCAGTAGGACCTGTAAAGCTCAGGAAGTACTTCCAAGAGTTAATAGATGGGATGGCATCAAATTAAAAGCTTCTGTAGGTCAAAGGAAACAAGAATATGAAGAGAGAATCTACAGAATGGGAGACAATCTTTGCTTGCTACTCTTCTGACAGGATTAATAACTTGAATATGTAAAAAAACTAAAAAAACACTCCTCAAAAAAGTCCAATAATCCAATTCATAAATGGACAAATGATCTGAATAGATATTTCTCAAAAGAAGAAATAAATAATTCACCACATCAGCAAACTTAAATATAAGAATTATATGATTTTTTCAATAGATGCAGAAAATGCACTTGATAAAATACAGCACACATTCATGCTCAGAAAGCTAGAAAAATAGGGATAGTAAGAACATACCTCAACATTGCAAAGGATATCTATGCTAAGCCCAAGGTCAACATCATTCTAAATGAAGAGAAACTGAAAGCATTCCCTCTAAAAAATTGGAACAAGACAGGGATGCCCTCTTTCACCACTTCTATTCAACATTGTCCTTGAAACTTTAGCCAGAGCAATTAGACAGACCAAAGAAATTAAAGGAATATGAATAGGAAAAGAAGAACCCAAACTATCTCTATTTGCTTACAACATGATTCTATATTTAGAGGATCCAATAAATTCCACCAGCAAACTTCTAGAACTAATAAATGAATTCAGTAAAATAGCATGATATAAAATCAGCATGCATAAATGTACTGCATTTCTATTCATAAGTTATGAATCTTCTGAAATAGAAATTAGGAAAACTACCCATTCATGATAGCCTCAAAAAAATAAAATACTTGGGAATCAATCTTACAAAAGAGTTGAAAGACCTTTTCAATGAAAACTACAGAACACTAAAGAAAGAAATTAATGAAAACCTTAGAAGATGGAAAGATTTCCCATGTTCTTGGATAGGTAGAATTAATATTGTCAAAGTGGCCATACTACCAAAGGCACTATACAGATTCAATGCAATTCCAAGTAAAATCCAAATGACGTTCCTCATAGAAATAGAGCAAGAAATCATGAAATTCAATTGGAGTAATAAGAGACTCAGAAAAGCCAAAGCAATCCTGAGCAGTAAGAGTGAAGCAGGAGGTATCACAATACCAGACCTTCAACTATACTACAGAGCAATAGTAACAAAGATGGCATGTTATGGGCACCAAAAAAAGAGAGGTAGATCCATGGTACAGAATAGAAGACACAGAGACAAACCCACATAAATATAGTAATCTCATATTAGAAAAAGGTGTCACAAACATACAATGGTGAAAAGATAGCCTCTTCAACAAATGGTGCTGGGAAAATTGGAAATCTATATGCAGCAAAATGAAATCAAAACCCTATCTTTCACATGTGGTGAAAAGGTACACTCACACATTGCTGGTTGGATTGCAAATTGGTGCAGTCACTCTGTAAAGCAATATAGAGATTCCTCCGAAAACTTGGAATGGAACCACAATGTGACCCAGGTATCTCACTCCTTGACCTATACACAAAAGACTTAAAATCAGCATACTACAGTGACACAGCCACATCATTGTTTATAGCAGCTCAATTCATAATAGCTAGATTGTGGAACCAACCTAGATGCCCTTCAGTAGATTAATGGATCAAGAAATTGTGGTATATATGCACAATGAAATATTACTCAGTCATAAAGAAGAATAAAATTATGGCATTTGCAGGTAGATGAATGGAGCTGGAGAATATCATGCTAAGTGAAATAAGTCAATCCCAAAAAACAAAAGGCAGAATGTTCTCTCTCAAAAGTTGATGATACATAATGGAGGGAGGAGATAAGGGAAGAATGGAGGATCATTGGAATGTGTAGAGGAACAAGAGGGGTGGGGAGGGGACGGGGAAAGGCAAGACAATGGAATTAGAGAAATACCATTACCCTATGTACATGTATGATTACACAAATGGTGTGACTCTACTTGGTTTACCACCAGAATAATGAAAAGTTGTACCCCATTTGTGTACAATAAATCAAAAAAGGAAAAAAAATAGAGAAATATAAGATGGTAAAGAATTGTTGCACAAATTGAGCACAAGCCCAGGTTCCAGAATTTAATGATATTAATAAAAAGTGATGGGCAAAAAGTTAAAAAAAAAGAAATAAAAATGGCCAACAAATATACAAAAAAATTAATGTAATTATCAATTATAGCAATGCACATCAAAACTATACTGAGATTTCATCTCACAATGAGTCAGAATGGCTGCCATGAAGAATGCAAATAATAATAATTGATGGAGAGGATGTGAATTAAAAGGAATACTTTAACACCTTTGAGGAAATTGTAAATTAATACAACCACTATGGAAATCAGATGAAGGTTCCTCAAAAGACTAGAAATGGAACCACCATATGACCCATCTATACCACTCTTCATGATAAGTGAAATAAGCCAATCTTTATCTGAAAGAACTAAAAAGTCATCATACTATGGAAATACATTCAATCCCATGTTTATAGCTGCATACTTTACAAATTTTTGAAATTTGAGTTTTTCCTGTCATTCTCTTGGTTACCATGGTTAAAGGTTTATCAATTTTATTGACTTTTTCAAAGAACCAACTTTCTGTTTTGTTGATTTTTTTGAATTGTTTATTTTTGTTTCAATTTCATTGATTTTGGCCCTGACTTTAATTATTTCCTGTCTTCTACTAATTTCAGTGTTGATTTGTTCTTCTTTGTCCAGGGCCTTAAGAGGTAATGTAGGGTTATTTATTTGATGACTATCTACTCTTTTAATGAATGGGCTCAGTGCTATGAACCGTCCTTTTAGAACTGCCTACATAGTGTCCTAGAGATTTTGATATGCTATGTCACTGTTCTGATTTACCTCTAATATTTTTTATTTCAGTCCTGATGTCTCATGCTATCCACTGATCATTCAATAGTGTATTAGTCTCCAGGTGTTAGAGTAGTTTCTATTTTTTGTTATATCATTGATTTCTAATTTTTTCCATTATGATCTAATAGAATGCAAGGTATTATCTCTTTTTGTATTTGCTAAGCATTTCTTTGTGGCCTAAGATGTGGTCTATTTTAGAATATTATTCATGTGCTCCTGAGAAGAAGTATATTCAGTTATTGATGGATGAACTATTCTATGTATGTCTCTTAAGACCAAATTATTATTTTTTAGTTCTACAGCTTCTTTGTTTAGTTTTTTGATTGGAGGTTCTATTCAGTGATGAGAGAGGCATGTTAAAGTCACCCAGTATTATTGTTTTGTCTCTTCAATTTTTGAAATTGAGAAGGGTTTGTTTGATATACATAGATGTTCCATTCTTTGGGGCATAAGTATTTATGATTATTAGGTCTTATTGATGTGCAATTCCCTTAAGCAGTATGAAATGTCCTTCTTTGCCCCTTCTGAATAACTGTGGCTTGAAGTCCACCTTATCTCAGAATAGATACCCCTGCTTGTTCATTAGATTCATGTGAATGATATATTTTTTCCCCTTCAGTCTGTGGCTATCTTTACCTATGAGGAGGGTCTCTTGGAGACAGCATATTGTTGGCCTTGTTTTTTAATCTCTGGCAGTCTATGTCTTCTGATGGATGAGGTTAGCCCATTTATTTTCAATATTATTATTGAGAAATAATTTTTATTTCCTGTCATTTTGATGTATTTCTGGTTTGTAATTTGCATTAGTTTCTCTTATGATTGCCTATTCTTCTAATGTGATTGCTCCATTTGCTGGTTTTCAATTTTATTTTTCATTTCTTCTTCATGAAATATATTATTGCATGTTTTGTACTGCAGGCTTTCTATTTGTGAATTCTGTTAGCTTTTGTTTTTTGTGAAAGATTCTCATTTCATCATCAATTCTGAAGCTTAATTTTCTAGGGTATAGTATTCTTGGTTGGCATCAATTTTTTTCAGGACTTGGTGCTTATTATTCTAAGTTCACCTAGATTTTAGGGTCTTGGCTGAGAAATCAGCTAAAATTTAGATTGTTTTCCCTCTAAATGTGACCTGTCATTTTTCTCTATCAACCTTTAAAATTGTATCCTTATTCTGTATGTTTGGCATTTTCATAATGATTTGCCTTGGTGTAGGCCTGTTTAATTTTCTATATTTGTGGTTCTGTTGGCCTCCTGTATTTGATTTTCCATTTCATTCTTTAGGTTTAGGTTTTGATTATTTCATCAAAAAGATTGTGCATTCCTTTGGTTTGTATCTCTGAGACTTCATCTATGCCAATAAATCTTAATTTTATCTCTTTGTGTGATCTTATATTTCTTGAAAATTCTGTTCATGTTCATTTAACATCTTTTCTTCATGGTTACCTTTATTTCCAAGATTATATATTTTGTCTTCATTGTCTGAAACTTTTTCTTCCCAGTGGTCTATTCTGCTGGTGATGCTTTCCATTGAGTTTTTAAGTTGGTGTATTGAATACTTCATTTTCAGAATTTCGGATTTCTTCTTTTTCAGGATTTTCTATATCTTCTTATTGAAATGATCTTTCACTTCCTGTATTTTTTCTCTGATTTCACTTCTTAAGTCATCTTTTACACTACAGACAAGTTTAACTATTAACTTTCTAAATTCCTTCACTAACATTTCCTCCAATGTGATATCATTGGATTTTGTTAATGAGGTATTTTGATTTGTTTGGGATTGTTTATTCCCTGGTTTTTTCATGTTGTTTGTATTTCTACCCATTTATCAGCAAGATTCTGCAGCACCTCTACCCTATGAATTTATAGTGTTCTGAAGATTTCTAGTACTTCATGTTTTAGGCAGAGACAAATAACAATGAATGCAATCAATATTCAGCATTAAACTAAAAACTTCATTCCTATTTTGATATCTACAATGTTAATTGGCACTACAAACACAGAACCAAGGTATACTAATAAAAAATTCTAGTCCTCAAAAACTAGAGTCAAGAAAATAACTACCATAAAGAAATGATATAAATAAGAAGATTGAGACAAATATGTATATATACAAATCTCCATGGACCATTCAGTAAAAAACATTTTTTTAAATGCTTTTGATGGAATTGTTTCTGTTGAAATTGTCAAAAAACAATAAATTGTCTTTAATATTATATATTGGTTTTTCAGTTCCCAATTGTCTTCCTTTCCAGTTTTTCTTGAGGCATGTATTGCATGCAAGAGTAGTAGTCAGGGGCTATCAATTCCTTTTTCTTTTTGTGGAACTAGTCATGTTGCCTGTTCTCAGTTTCCCTTCTCAGCAGGATGAGGTGAAGTGAGTGGGAGGGTGTTGTCTATTCCACCTACATTGAGGGGTGTTTGTAGAGTTCTGTGAAGGGGGTTCCCAGAGGCAGAATGCCTAGAGGTGGGGTTTGGATCTAGATAGACCCCCAGTGCTTAGTGGAATGATGTTTGATGAAGTTTTAAAACCAGGGTATCTCCAGAGCCCTGCTGCTTCCAGTCCACTCTGGGCATCTGTATTGTTTAAATCTCCCCTGGGTTCCTCTTGAGAGGTGGAGGAGCCTATCCTTCACTCCCCTCCACCTCCCACAGTTGCCATATCTCACTATCTGTCCTCAGTCCCAAAATGCACATTTGCTCCCCTCCCTTCAACCTGTACCCTCTCCTGACAGAGTCCCCAGTCATCCCAGCTGCTCCTGCAAACTATGAGAATCGAAGAATGAGAGACTCCCAGGATCTCTCAGGTCTAATTGTCTCAAACTCCCTTGGGGGCAACACTTACCATGCCTGAATTTCACCTGGTTTTCTGGTGACCCTGGATGTGTAATGGGCCTCTGACAGGTCAGGTTTTCAAATCCAGCTGGAATTACACAGGTCTGGATGTCTGGGTTTGGACTTACACCTGCTGGCTGCCATAGCACATTGGGAAGAGATGCCTGCTGTCCTGTTCTCTGCAGGTCACTGGGAGACAAGCAGTGTTCCTCTCACAAGAAAACAAAGTGCAGCTCACCCACTGGTTCAGCTGGTCAATGTCCCTGATCACCATCCTCTCTGTTTCAAGACATACCTCAGCGCCACCAAAATGTGGACTGAGTCTTTCTCTTAGGCCTGCCTACTGTGGATCTGCATTGGTGGCTGCTGGTGCTGGTTATTTTCTTTCTTTTTAATTTTTTTACTGTATTCTATCCAACTTCTCTGAGTTCCTAGGCTGTTCTGAGGGTCCAGTATTAAATTCCTGTAGGATTTCTTTTTTTCTTTTTCTTTTCTTTTTTTACTGACCTCAAAGAGAAGCTGTTGTCTGCTTTACTGGTCCCCCACCACAGAGCAGTTTGGAAAATAACCTTCTCTACTTCACCATCTTGACTGCAAACATTGTTTACACCTTTCTAGAGCAGCATAATTCACAATAGTTAAACTATGGAACCAGTCTAGATGGCCATCAATGGATGAATGGATAAAGAAAATGTAGTATATATACATAATTGAGTTTTATTTTGCCATAAATAAAAATAAATGTATATCATTTTCATAAAAAATGGATGGAACTTAAAACCATTATGCTAAGCAAAATAATCCAAAAGTCAAAAGTCAAGGGTCATATATTTTCTCTAATATGTGGAAGCTAGAGAAAAAAAAAGAAAAAAGTTGAGAGAATCTGATGAAAATTGAAGGGAAAACATGATCCCTTGAGTAAAGGGACCAGGGAGAGGGATGAGTGGAGGGAAAGGGGAAATACTGATGGGTTATAGTGGCCAAATTATATTGTTTTATTATATTCGTGTACAAGTACATAATAATAAATGCTACTATTTAGTAGAACTCTAACACATCAATCAAAATATGGATAAAATAAAAAAATACCCAGGCATGCATTCTTTCTATCAAGTTAGACAATATGAGCATTTCAAGTTTATATTTTAACTAAAATGGATAAATTTAACATTATCTTCAAATCTTTCCCCTTTTGTTTTGGGTATGTCAAGAATAGTTAAATGTTGGGAATTTGATGCTATATTTTATTTAACTACAAATAATTTCAGTATTTAGGAAGAATGTCTATTTTCTCCAATTGAAATATCTTCTGCAGTTCCCTGGATATAATCTAATCAGTTGCATGGTTATCTCCTGGGATTATCTATGTTATATGAAATATGTTATAGTGTATATTACTTCACATAGCATGCTATATAATATGTTCTGTAGCATATTTTATTGTCGAAAGAGCAAAGGCATGTAACACACTGTGCATTATGATTTATATGTAGTTTATGCCTTTGTTCTTCTGACAATAAACTTTTAGCTACTTGCTATTCATAAATTATTTGAAGGCAATTACTTTGTGTGTTCCACTCCTCCACATGTTCCAAGGCTCTGTCAGGACAGTTTAACTTCGATTTTGTAACAACATTTCACTTCATGCTTTGAACATAACCCTTGCTACTTTGCCAATGCAGTTTATTTAAACACTGACATTTTCCCCCTTTCTCTTCTTCTTCTCCCACTTCCTAACTATGGGGGAAGTAAGATTGGTCTTCCTTTCCTAGGTCAAGTTACCTGTTTTTTAGTTCATGGCCCACAGGCGTGAAGGAATCCAGACTTCAGGACTGGCATCAGAGTTAAGATGTGGCTGCCTCTAAACTTCAAGTGAAGTATGACTCCTGACAGAGCACAGCTGGAGTATAACCTTAGAATCACTTCTTTAAAAGCACACTGTTTCCCCTGACAGAATCCCAGCCTTTGGAACAGGAGTCCCATGTGTTTCTTCTTTGCTAGCAAAGCAATAAAACTTTTTTTCCCCCTCCTTTTCTCAAAATCCTGTCCTCATTATTGAGTCAACATTGGGACAAGGCCTAAACTTTCAGTATCAAATTTATTGACAGAGATTGGACATAAAAGGGCCCCTGCTCTACCTTTTTGGGGCAGATATGGCACTCTTTCCATGCTTAAGACACAATGTTGCTGGTGAGCATGTTGACAGTCAACCACTGCAGAATTAGGAGATATAGCAAGTTTGCCTCAGATAGAGCCAGAGGAGCTATTCCTATAAGTAAAGGGAGGGACTAAGGGACCATTCCAGCAGCTGCTGAGACTTCTTCTGCTTTGAGAAACTCCCACCTTCTCTCCTTGTATGTTGCTTCACAAATTGGTCTACTTTGAGAAAAAGGAAACTGAATGCAGTAAATTTGTGACACTTTGGCCATCTGTTAAGTTCACCCAGTATGCACACTGGGATGATTGATTTCATACATCTGGTCCCTTTTTGGGGGAATCTCTGGTTTCCCTTCATGGAAACATCTGATGTCATTTTGTGGGGACATCTGTGATGCCATTGGTGTGGGAGTCACAATTTAGTGGGAGTGGAAAACCTAGAGAAATTTTTTACCTGTTTCAAATGTTCTCATATGTCATCCATGGTTTTGGGGATACCCTGTGGTTGTCTGCCTATGTGTTTTGTTTGTATCTGTTACTGGTCATTTAAGACATAGGAAATTGTTATGGCTTGGATGTAAGATGTCCCCCAAAAGGTCACATATGAGATAATGCAGGAAGGTTCAGAGGAGAAATGATTGGGTTATAAGAGTTTTAACCCAATCAGTGAATTGATCCCTGATGGGATTAATTGAAGTGGTAGGGTGTGGAATTGGGGCATGGCTTTGGGGTATATATTTTGTATCTGGAGAGTGGACGCTCTCTCTCTCTCTCCTTCCTGATGATGCAAGCTGCTCCCCTCTGCCACACTTTTCCACCATGATGCTTTGCCTTACCTCAAACTGGCCTTCTATGGACTAAGACCTCTGAAACCGTGAGGACTTAAATAAACCTGTCTGCTCTATAATTGTGCTGGTCAGATCATTTAGTCACAGCAGAGAAAAAGCTGACTAAAACAGAAATGGTGCAGTGATCTCATCAATAGTCTCTTGCAAAAGACCTTGGCTAAAAGGGCTACATATAGGTATAAGCCTATGATTGAGAAAAAGATGATCCTTTACTGTAACACAATCTGACCATTGAATGGTTGCAGTTGGAGTTGGTTTCTCAGAGTTTAGGTAAATGGAAGAAATTCTGAGTGTACACTTTATACAGTTTCATGATAAGGAGTCTTAAGAACCAGAAACCAAGTTGATGGTGCAAAAATACTCTTCCTTGGTGTACAAAAACAGCCCCAAACAGAAGCAGATCATCCTGCTGTGGGTCAGGACACCAACCCTGGGATGAAAGAAAAAAATTACAGAAAAGCTTTCTGGCCTATAGATAAATGGGTGATAAGGACTTGGATTATGCCCGGCCTTCCAGCCTTCTTTGCCCATGGTGGTAGAGGAGGGTGACTCACTGGTCATGTCCCTTACTGGGGTATTGTGTGTCAGTATGTCATGACCTGCAGACAGGAATGTTTTACCCTTATAAAATCCAATAGGACACTGAATTTGGCAAAGGGACACTCATTGCTGGGGCAGAGAAATTCTTTCTATGATAGCACCCATCCACATAAATGCTTAGGAGGACTGGCAAGATAAACAACTACATATGGCTTGAAAATAGCCCCATGACCTCTTCAGCTCGGACAAAACTGTGGTTATAAAAAAGGAGCCTAGCAAACAACTTCAGGGTCTTAAGTTCTGGTAAAGACAAAACAAAACAATCAGAAACAAAAACTAAAGGCCCTGGACTGTCTAAACTGTGTTGCAGCTATACCACAAGCAGCAGGGGCCATGCCCATGGTGGAGATGAAGAGGAGCTGCCTGTCTGGCCCCAACACAGAGGCCCTGACTGTAATTTAAGGCCAGAATTTCTGGGGAGAGGCAGGCAGGCTCTCCCACCTTGTGTGCCCTGGGACTCCGAGCTTTTGCCTGCCGGTGGACACTTCTGGGTGGAGCCCTGCCTGCTGGCTACAGAAATGAACAAGTACAAGGGAATCCTGGAGTCCTGCTTCATGGCTCTGCTGGTTTCTGCAGAGAGAGGCCCCCCAAAATCTCTGTATGACTTGCATTTGATGGAGAGTTCTGGACATAAGAAAAAGCTTCAGTGATTGGAGAGGGCAAATTGACACAAACCCCTCACAGCTAATTGATATTTCCTTTAAGATAAATAATGCAAAGGAGGAATAGAAAGTAAAGTCAAATCTTGTTGGCTTGGCAGCTCCTACAAAGTGATCCTCAAGGAAGCCTAAAGGAAACAGTGAGGAGGTCTCCCTCCCTTGAAAATCAACATGCCTATTCTTTTTTTTTTTTTTTTTTTTTTTTTGTGGTGCTAGGGATTGAATCCAGGGCCTTGTGCACGTGAGGCAAGCACTCTACCAATTAAGCTATATCCCCAGTCCCTCAATATGCCTATTCTAAGAACAAGTATCCTTTGGGTACCATTGACAGTGAGGAACTCAAAGTTGATGGTATGTGATAGTGATAACAATGATAAGTCAGGCTCAACCATGTACTATGTTCCAACCCTTTGAATGTAACCTGGGAAAACAAACCTTGAAGCATAGTTAATTCAGGGGTGCTTAACCACCGAGCCACATTCCCAGTCCCCTTTTTTTATTTTTTGAGACAGGGTCTTGCTATGTTGCTTAGGGCCTCACTAAGCTGCTGAGGCTGGCTTTGAACTCAAAATTCTTCTGCCTCAGCCTCCTAAGCCACTGGGATTACAAGTGTGCACCACTCCTTCTGGCAAACAGTTTTTTTTTTTTTAAATATCTGCCAGATTGTCTGATCCCTCTCCTGGGTTGAGATTTGTTGTGTGAATGAAATACTCTGATAACCTCCCCCAAAAAACAACTCCATTTGCAAATGCTATCCCAAAACATGCTCTGGTTCCAGTTTTCATATGCCATTCAGGGAAAAGGAAACTAATTCTGCTTTTCTGGAGGTCTGCTAAATGGTGAATAATGATGTATGAGCCAAAGGGCCTTGTAACAATGATTAATGTTATCTCAACCAATATTATGTTTAAGGAAGAGATAATTTGCCACAGGAAGAAACAATACCCTCCTTAGGAGAGAGGCATTGATAGGCATCTAGCCTCCTCTGGACAAATTTTTAACATGTGGATTGAATCAGCTTTGTCAGATACACTACGATACTCAAAATATGTCAGTTTTAAAGAAAAAAAAAGCTTCAGACTGATGAAACTGATTTGTGCAAACCCTTACAGTATAAGTAACATTCATGACCATAATACCAAATTACATTCTGCTGACTGCAGTGCCAGGTAACTGATTGGTTCATAGTGAGAGATTTAAAAGCTACATCATTTTGTATATCACTGAAGAGGAGTTCCCAATTACTGTTTGATTTTGAGTGACAAGACATTGATTTCCAAAGTAACCAACCAGTATTTCTAGACTATCATACTCTAGGAGTCTAGCAAATGACCTATGAGAGTTACAGTTGGATCAAGAAATCCTTTTGCAATATGCAAATTACCCGATCATAGCTATCCACAACTATAAACACTGTTTTTCAAACGTGATTGCTGTACTAAACCACCTCATCTCATGTGGATATGAGGTGTCCACTGAAAAGGCTCAGATTTATAAATAACCAGTCACCTACCTGGGATTCCAGATTAGCCAAGGAACCATAAGTTGGATGGTGTCCAAAAGCTGGCTATCTTAAGCCTTAGAGGAGCCAGAGACATAATGGGGGTTCTTGGGAATGTCGGCATTCTGCTATAATTTGGTCCCCAATTTTGGGTATGATAGCTAACTGCCTGCATAGAATTTTTGATTTGGGTCCCAGAATGTCAAGTTGCACTTGAGAAGTCAAAACAAAGCCTCATGACAGCCCCTGCCCTAAGCCTGCCTGACTTACATGAGGAGTTCAGACTACAGTTCTCATGCGCATGAGGAATAAGGTATAGCTCTTGAAGTTCTTTTATAGACACTGAAAGACATACTGTGAACATTACCTCTTTTTCAAAATAGCTTGACAACACAGCAAAAGAATGGTCCCTTGCCTTTGGGGAGGGGGTAACTGCCATATGTGATATTCCACAAGAAACCAAGTCCATTCTAGGACAAACCATTATGGTGTTTGTTCCTCACCAGGTCCTGGTCCTACTGACAGGATACTTTGGCTGACTTCAGGGAGGATGGGGATATACCAGGTCAACCTATCAGACAATCCAAATGTCAACCTTAATAAAACAGTTTCCAACTTAAAATCCATCACTCGGTTGCCAGCAGATAATAATGGGCCAAAGAATGGAGTGTTTTAAAATTTCTTGTTATTTTTTAGTTATATATGACAGTGAAATGTATTTTGACATATTACACATCCATGGAGTAAAAATTCCCATTCTTGTGGTTGTACATGATGTGGAGTTACACTGGTTGTATATTCAGATATGAACACAGGAAAGTTATGTTTGATTCATTGTACTGTGTTTCCTAGACCCATTCCCCGTCCCTTCCCTTCATTCCCCTTTGTCTAATCCAATGATCTTCTACTTTTCCATTCCCACCCTCTTATTGTGTGTTAGCATCCACATGTCAGAGAGAATATTTGGCCTTTAAATTTTTGGAATTGGATTATTTCACTTAGCCTGAGAGTCTCCAGGTCCATCCATTTACTAGCAAATGCCATAATTTCATTTTTCTTTATGGTTGAGTAATAGTCCCTTGTATATCAATACTAAATTTTCTTTATCCATTCATTGATTGAAGGGCACCTAGGTTGGTTCCATAGCTCAGCTCTTATGAATTGGGCTGCTATATCAATGTTTATTGATGTGGCCATGTCCCTATAGTATGCTGATTTTAAGTCCTTTGGGTATATACAGAGGAGTGGGATAACTGGGTAAAATGGTAGCTCTACTCCAAGCTTTCTGAGAAATGTCCATACTGCTTTCCAGAGTAGTTGCACCAATTTGTGGTCCCCCAGCAATCTATGTGTGTACCTTTCCCCCCACATCCTCACCAACATTTATTGTTACTTGTATGTTTGATAATTGCCATTCTGACTGGAGTGAGATGGAATCTCAGTGTAATTTTAATTTGCATTTCTCTAATTGCTAGAGATGTTGAATATTTTTTCATATATTTGTTGACCATTCATAATTCTTCTTTGGTGAAGTGCCTGTTCAGTTCCTTTGCCCATTTATTGATTGGGTTATTTGTTTATTTATTTATTTTGGTGTTTAGCTTTTTGTCTTTGTTCTTGGAGATTCATGCTCCATTTGAGGTACAGGTGGCAAAGATTTTTTCCCATTCTGTAGACATTTTCTTCACATTTTTGATTCTTTCCTTTGCTATGAAGAAGCTTTTTCACTTGATACCATCCTGCTTATTGATTCTTGATTTTACTTCTTGTGCTTTATGAGTCTTGTTGAGGAATTGACTTCCTAAGTTGACATGATGGAGATTTGGGCCTACTTTTTCTTATAGTAGTCACAGGGTCTATGATCTAATGTAGAGGTCCTTGATTCATTTTGAGTTGAGTTTTGTGCATGATGAGAGATATAGATTTAATTTCATTTTGCTACATATGAATTTCCAATTTTCCCAGCACCATTTGCTGAAGAAGCTATCTATTCTCCAATGTATGTTTATGGCACCTTTGTCTAGTATGAGGTAAGTGTATTTTGGGGGTTTGTCTCTGTGTCTTCTATTCTATACCATTGGTTTTCATGACTGTTTTGGTGCCAATACCTTGCTGGTTTTGTTATATAGCCCTGTAGTATAATTTAAGGTTTGATATTGTACATAACTTTTCTTGCTAAGGATTGCTTTGGCTATTCTGGGTCTCTTATTTTTCCAAATGATTTTCATGACTACTTTTTCTATTTTTATGAAGAACATCTTTAGAATTTTAGTAGGAATTGCATTAAATATGTATAGCACTATTGTTAGTATGGCAATTTTGTCAATATCAATTCTGCCTATCCAAAAACATGGGGAATCTTTCCATCTCCTAAGTCTTCTTCAATTTCTTTCTTTAGTGTTCTGAACTTGCAGTCCTTCCGCATCAGCCTCCAGAGCTGGTGGGATTACAGGTATGGGCCACTGTGCCCAGTTGTAGTTTTTATTGTGGGTCTTTCACCTCTTTTGTTAGATTGATTCCCAAGTACTTTATTTTTTTGAGGTTATTTTGAATGGGATAGTTTTCCTAATTTCTCTTTCAGCTAATTCATCATTGGCATACAGGCACATAATCGATTTATGGATGTTAATTTTATATCCTACTGCTTTTCTGACAATGAGTTGTAGAAATTTTCTCGTGTAGTTTTTTGGGTCTTGTAAATGTAACGTCATATAGTTGGCAAATAGGTATAGTTTCAGTTCTTCATTTTCTATTCATAATCCTTCAATGACTTTCTTCTGTATATTTACTCTGGCTAGAAGTTCAAGGACTATGTTGCATAGAAGTGGTGAAAGAGTATGCTTTCAATTTTTCTTTTTAGAAGGAATTCTTTCAATTTTTCTCTATTTTGAATGATGGTTTAACATATATAGCTTTTATAATTTTGAGGTATGTTCCTACTATCCCTAATTCTTCTAGTGTTTTGAACATAAATGTATGCTGTATTTGTCAGACTTTTTCTGCATCTATTGAGATAATCATGTGATTCTTGTCTTTAAGTCCATTGACGTGATGAATTATGTTTATTGATTTCCATATGTTGAACAAACTTTGTATCCCTGGAATAAACCCCACTTCATCATGGTGCAGTATCTTTTTTTTAATATGATTTGTATATGATTTGCCAGTATTTTGTTAATAACTTTTGCATCTATGTTCATCAGGAATATTGGTCTGAAATTTGTTTTGTTTGCCTGGTTTTGGTATCAGTGTGATACTAGCTTCATAGAATGGTTTTGGAAGTTTCCCTCCTTTTCTATTTCATGGAATAACTTGAGATGCATTGGTGTTAGTTCTTCTTTGAAGGTGTGGTAGAAATCAGCTGAGAATCCATTTGGTCTTGGGCTTTTCTTTGTTGGTAGGCTTTTGATGGTAGTTTCAATTTCATTACTTAATCGGTTTAAATTTTCTATGTGCTCCTGATTCAATTCGAGTAGTTCCTATGTGTCAAGAAATTTGTCAATGTCCTCAAGATTTTCTATTTTATTACAGTATAAATTTTCAAAATAGTTTTTGATTATCATCTGTATTTTAGTAGTGTCCATCATGGTGTTTCCTTTTTTGTCATGAATTTTAGTAATTTAAGTTTTTTCTCTTTCTCTTCATTAGTTTGGTTAAGGTTTTATCAATTTCATCTATTTTTTCAAAAGAACCAATGTTTTGTTTCATTAACTTTTTGAAAAATTTTTGTTTCAATTTCATTGATTTAAGCTCTGATTTTAATTATTTTCTAACTTTTACTGCTTTTGGAGTTGCCTCATTCTTTTTCTAGAATTTTGGTATATAATGTTGGGTTATTTATTTGGTGACTTTCTATCCCTTTAATGAAGAAGCTCAATGCAATGAACCTTCCTCTTAGACAAGCCTTCATAGTGTTACAGAGCTTTTGGTGTGTTTTATCACTATTTTCATTTACCTGCAAGTACTTTATTTCATCCCTGATGTCTTCTACTACCCATGTCATCAAATCGTATATTATTTAGTCTCCAGGTATTAGAGTAGCTTCTATTTTTTAATTTTTCATTGATTTCCAATTATATTTCATTATAATCTGATAGAATCAAGATATTATCTCTATTTTTTGTATTTACTAAGAGTGGTTTTGTGACCAAAGATATGGTCTATTTTAGAATATTATCCATGTACTACTGTGATGAAGTATATTCAGTCATTCATTGGTGGGTAAAATATTCTATATATAGCTGTTAAGTCTAAATGATTAATTGTATTTTTTTTAGTTGTCTAGCTTCTTTATTTAGTTTTTGTTTGGAGGATTTTTCAAGTGGTTAGAGAGTTGTGTTAAAGTCACCTGCTATTATTGTTTTGTGGTCTATTTGATTCTTGAAAATAAGAAGGGTTTGTTTGATGTACGTAGATGCTCCCTTGTTTGGGGCATATATATTTATGATTATTATGTCTCATTGATGTTTAATTCCCTTAAGTAGTATGAAATGTTCTTCTTTGTCCCTTCTGATTAACTTTGGCTTGAAGTCTACTTTATCTGACATGAGGGTTGAAACCCCTGCTTGTTTATAAGATTCATTTGGGTGACATATTTTTCCCTATACTTTTTTCTTCAGCCTGTGTATGTCTTTGCCTCTGAGGTGAGTCTCCTGGAGACTGTATATTGTTGGGTCTTGTTTTTCAGTCCAATCTGACAATCTATGTCTTTTTATTAATGAGTTTAGGTCATTTACGTTTGATTTTATTTTGAGAAATAAGCTTTAGTCCCTGTCATTTTGATTTATTTCTGGTTTGTAATTTGTATTAATATCTCCTGTGATTAACTATTCTTCTAGTGTAGTTTCTCCTTTTGCTGGTTTTCACTTTTACTTTTCATCTCTTCTTCACAAAATATTTTATTGAATATGTTTTGTACTGGAAGCTTTCTAGGTGTCAATTCTTTTAATTATGGTTTATAGTAAAGTTTCTTATTTTATCATCCATTATGAATCTTAATTTTTCTGGGTATAGTATTCTTGTTTGGCATTTATTTTCTTTGAGACCTTTGTATATATTATTCCAAGACCTCCTAGGTTTGAGGGTCTGGATCGAAAAATCCCTTGAGATCTGGATGGGTGAACTTTCATTTTTCTCTAGCAGCCTTTGAAATTTAGTCTTTATTCTTTACATTAGGCATTTTCATAATAATGTGACTTGGTGTGGATATGTTGTAATTTTGTATATTTAGGATCCTATATGCCCCCTGAATTTGATTCTCTATTATATTTTCTAGGTTTGGGTAGAAGTGATGTAGAATATGATAATTATGAGGGAGAAGGAGTGAAAATAGAAGTAAAAATTTAAAGGAAGTTGAAAGAAAGAACAATAGAGATTCACTGTTAGCAGAAAAAAAAGAGAAAGAAATCAAGGGAAATAGGCAAGTGAGAGAAAAATATATAGCAAAAATAAAAAAATAAAAAAAAAAATAAAAATAGAATACAAAATGAAACCAAAATATACTGATGAAACATTTTAGTCCTTGAAATATCAATCCATAAAAAATAAATGGCTTCAAAAATGCTAGAGATGAGATAAAAACAAATATGAATATGTATAAATATCCATGAAATGTTAAGGTCACAATTAAACAGAGGAAAAAAAAACAGAGGGGGGGACACCTTGATAAAAAGTTAAATAATCTTTTCTGTTGGAGTTCAAAAGATTCTCAGCTTCCCTTTTCAGCAGTCTTGGGTGAGGTCATCTGGAGTGTGATGCTTGTTCCATCCTCAGGGTGGGGATGTTGGAGTGAGAGCCGTAACCCTGTAGGCAGAACTCCTGGAGGTGGGGTTTAGGCTTAGGTAATGCTCTAGGTTCCTTATTGAATTGCAATTGCTCTGGAGATTTTAAATCAACATACATAGGCCAAATTCAGATTTGCCAGGAATAGGCTCCCTCAGCTGCTCGCCCCAGGCTGTGGCAGCAAAATGGTTCCTTCCTCTGTACTCCACACACAGCTGGGAGAGGAGTTCTTTCCTGCACAGGGATGTTGTGCAATATGTCTTTCAGTTTAGTTGGGCAATGTCTTTGATCTCTAAACTCTCCTTACCCAGACATGCCTCAGGCCTCCTAAGAATGTGGGTTTCTTTATTGCACTTGTCCCTCCACTTTGCTCACCGAGGGAATGCTGTGGTTTCTGCCTCTGGCTTCAGCAATGGCTGTGGTGCTGGGGATTTCTTTCTTATTTTATTATATCCAACCTCCTGAGTCCTCAATCTGCTTTGAATGTCCAGTATTAAAATTCAGTAGAGTTCCGCCCCTCAACCTTTTTTTTAATTTTGATTCACCCACCTTGCTAAGAAACTGCCTGTCTGCTTTCTTGGTTTCACACAATGGAGCAGCCAGGAAAGAGACCTTATCTATTTTGCCATATTGAAAAAAACAATGGAGTTTTCACTCTATGACAGGGCTCACTAAGGAGGGATTCCTAGGTAAATTTAATATAGTCTCACTTACAAAAGCCAAGAAAATATTCAGCAAGTGATTCTGAGCTGTTTCTTATGCAACCAAAACAAACCAAAGACTAAAAGACAACTGAGTATAAAAGACAAGATGTTAAAAATGCAGTCTTTTTGTGAGGACAAGTAGGCTTTATCCAAACAATTTGCACCATGGGAAACTTTAGATATTTGCTTATACTGGTAGATATGTCTGTGTGGGTCAAGACTTATCCTACGAGGACAGAAAAGGTCTTAGGAATAAGTGGAGCCCTCTTGAAGAAATGCATTTCAAGATATGGGCTCCCTTCCTTGATGCAAAGTGACAATAGATCATCTTTAATTGCAGAAGTGACCCACCAAGTGAGCAAAATATTGGCTATCCAGTGGAAGTTAAATACATCTTGGAGGCCACTTTCTACAGGAAAAATAGAAAAGATAAGTTACACCTTATGAAATATAGTGACTAAATCATACCAAGAAACCCACCTGCAGTTGGAATAAGGTGTTGCCAGTTGCTCTCCTCAATACAGATATCCCTAGAAGTGAGCTTAAATTAAACCTACAAAGAAATAGTGTATTAGAGATTATTTGTGATACCCTGGGGGAAAGAACAAAATGTGACTTTAGAAAAAGGAACTAGATTAAGGCAGTATGTACAACAATCAGTCAAATATTAATTGTTGTACATAAGTGTCCTTCTTCCAGGACCCCTCCAAGATCGCAAACACCTCTCTGTCTCTTCTGGTCAAAGATCAAAGGGAAAAAATGACAATGACAGGTAAATTTCTTCCATTATAGGACCCTTCATCACCCATTTTCAGTAGGAAGCAGATTGGACATGTCATTGCCCATTTTCCCATAGAAATGGAAGATAGAAAATGACAGCGGAAAAAATGTAGCAGGAGTCCACTTCATACTTTGTACATAACCAATGCTACTTTGCCAGTGCATGTTATTTTTCAAGTGACATTTTCCCCCTTTTACTTCTCCCTCTTTCCCTTCCTAACCTTAGGGGAAGCAAGACTAACCTTCTTCTCATTCTAGGCTGAGTTACCTGTCCTCCAATTCAAGAACCACAGGAATGACTTCAGGGTTGGCTCCAGAAGATCTAAGAAAAGGCTGTCTTTTAAGACTACAAGTGAATTATGACACTGGACAGGACACAGCTGGAGTGTAGCCTTTGAATCCCCTCTTTACCAGCACTCTATTCCCTCTTTTAGAATCACAGCTTCTGGGACAAGTTTTCTGTATTTCTTCACTGCCAACAAAGCAACAAAACTTCATTTTCCTTTTTCTCAAAACCTTGTTCTCATTGTTGGATTGGCATTAAGGACAGGACTGAATTTTCAGTATCAGCTTTGGGCATGAGACTGGAGAGCAGCCTTTTGTCTTAAAAGGCAGCACAGGTCAGGGTCTGATTGAAAAGGAATCAGATTTAGCTTTCATTGTGGCACGCACCCGTAATGCTAGCTACTAGAAAGACTGAGACAAGAAGATCAACTGTTTGAGGGCAGCCTGGGGAACAGTGAGACTCTGTCTTAAAAATAAAATTTAAGACCATGTGCAGTGGCACATGCCTATAATCCCAGCAGTTTGGAAGGCTGAGGCAGGAAGATCATGAGTCCAAAGACAGCCTCAATGCTTAGTGAAGTCCTAAGCAACTTAGTGAGTCCCTGTCTAAATAAAAATATCAAAAGCGCTGTGACTGTGGCTCAGTGATTGAGCACCCCTGAATTCAATCCTTGGTAAATAATAATAATAAAATAATGAAATGAAATTAACAAAAGGGTTGGGAATGTAGCTCAGTGGTAGGGCCCTTGCTCTGAGTTTGTCGGTAATGAGAAAAAAAAAAAAAAGAAAACAGTTATGTATCTGTTTCCTATGCTTAATATAATAATCAGTTCTCTTTTTTTTTCCTTTGGTCTTTTGTTTTTTTTGCTCATATATCATTAGTGACTCAGCCTCTTTGGCTTTCTTTTTGCCCATTGTCCAGTTGATGTGATCATATGGCACACATCCTGCATTAATTAATACACTTTTATTAAGTGCCTGATGTATGTTTCTAAGAAAGATGGCAAAAGATCCCTGGCATCAAGGAACCTGGTCCAGGGGTGGGCACACTAGTGGTCTGTGGCCAGAGATGAAGAAGCACTGGACAAAGTGTTATGGTGAGGGAAGTAGCCCCCTACCCAGTGCAGAAGATTGGAAACTGCACTGATACTGATGAAGAAAAAAGGGCACTCTGGCTAGGAAGGTCCAGGTCCAGCCTTGCTGCAAGGAACCAGAGATGTGTGAAGAGATAGAACTAGGAGAGGAGATAGGCAGAAAACATGGTTGCAGGTACTGCCTAAAAATGCAGAATTTGTGAACATATGAATCCAAGTCTTTCCTCTTCATCATGGAGCATGGGGAGAGCTGAGGTGTGCCAGTGTCTTTATGATAATCTTAAGTACATCAGCTTGTCTTTAGAGTGAGTCTGCAGGAAGCAACCATGTAGCTGTCCCAGGGCCCATCCAGGCCATGGTGCCAACGGTGCCCAGTGCTGTTACGTTAGACAGCATCAGGTGACTTAGAGGGACCAATAAGACACCAGGTTCCAGGGACAAGGCAGAGTGACACCCAATCATTGTAGTGCCTTTACCAACTGTTAACTGTGGCGAGACATGGGGGCTGGGGTTTAGAATGTGATTCTTAGGACAAGATTTTTGTTCATTTTTTTAAAGATGAATCAGGAGACTATTTAGTATATATTAAGTTTTATCAGGAGGAAAAGAAAGTTTCAGGTTCTAACTCTTAGAACAGTGGTTTTCAGGTATTAAAAATGGTTAGTGATGGTGTTAAGCTTACACGATGGCTTTTCTGCCTTATTGTCTAGAAGGTAACTGATTCAACATGCCAACCAAACTGACATCATTGTGAGTTGCCATGCAATTGTCACACTACTTATTTTAGTAGATATGGAAACTAACTAGTGAGTTTCATAGCTAAGCTCTGTGTCCTTGTTACTTATGCAGCAGTGAATTGAGTCCCTTGTGGCTCACATTTAGGTTTGTTTGCCTGATTTTTTTTTTTTTAATTGTTGGGAAACAAGGTATTTCTTTCAGGTTCTGGAAGTAGGAAGGTTTGTTGTAATAGCTCTGGTTTCTGTGAGCCATTTCAAAAGCATTAGAAATAGTTCTGCCTCATGAGAATTCACTGCATCGAGGAGATTAAATTTAGTTACTACCATGCATACTTTAAAGTTTGATTTCAAATGTTGATCTCAGATTGGAACCTTAGGATCTTTCATGAAATTAAATGTTTGGATAGTACAAAGTAATCCATTGCTCTTTCACAAAAATTTTGGAAAATAACTGCAAAAAGAAGTATAAAAATCTCAAAATATTACTGAGATGGCAGTTCCCCAAACAACTTCTTTTGGTATTTTTCTTCTTCATGTTTCCCTTCTTCTCCCTGCCCCCCACAGCAAATGGGGGAATGAATCCTCTCATTTTTTTTTAATACTAATGTGGATATAATTTGCTGCCCTGATTTCTACTTTTTTTAATGAAATTTCAGAACCTATGCCTGCTCCTGCAGATAAGCATAGAGAGCACAGATGGACACTACCATAGGAAACCCTGAAGTTGGCTGGGTGAGAATTGGATTGTAGTAAATCCTGGAGGATGTTTCAGTCACTTCACAAGCTTGTGTACAAGAGTTCCACCTACTCAGGAGAGCTGGGGAAGAAAGCTCTGGTCTTAGTGGCAAAATGCACAAGATCTTTCCCATTGGAAGTAGGCAATATCCTTGACCCTCAAATGCTTCAGCAGACTCTTCTCAGGTGATTTGATTTGTTTTGTCATCCTGAACCCATTGCCATGTCATGAAGCCCACTGAAAGGTCTAGCTCCTGGCCTATGAAAGCAGATTGTCAGGTGACACAGACAAGTCTCAGCAGGATATATGAAAGAGAACACTTCCCCCACCTAATACATTCCACCTCCCTTAAGTACAAAATCTCTCTGGGTTTTATCTTTGCCCACTTTATTTTGAAGCATCAGATAACTCTTGCTGTGGGTCAATTTGAACAGGTATGTTACATGATGGGAATGAAAAAATTTGAAATTTCCTCTAGGTAAAAGAAGAGGCACCTCCCCATCTAATAGTGTACATTTTCTGGTCATGCACTGGCAAGAGACACCTTGCCTGTTAAATTGAAGGGCACTGAAATGCTATAGTAAGAGGAATAATATCTAGAGACTTTCTAATAATACTGAGACTTTCTAATTGCTAATCATTTGAAATGCAGAAATACTGTTTCCTTATAACCATGACAGAATTGGTTGATGACCAAGAGAAGGCATTCTCCTTAGCAGAGTGTCCAAATAATTTCAACATCTTCATGTGAGGCAGTTGGATGAATGTGTTAAGGACACAGATTATTTTTAATCAAAGTAACTTCCATTTTAGACAAAGATATATCAGAAGTTTCCCTAATGTTATTTTCCCTAAAGAATCTTATTTTAGATAATGGAATAATGTAATGATGTGTCTGTAATCTGTGGTTATTGCAGATATGATACTTTACCAAGGACTTCTCTACTGATCTCAACACACACACACACACACACACACACACACACACACACTATATATATATATATATATATATATATATATATATATATATCCCCAATACTTTGAAAATCCGCTTTTCTTTTCATTGGTGGTACTATTTGCAAGGAGTACCGTCATATAATGAACTGACATGTAAATTTGTGTAATAGCATGTCAAAGCAAGGAAATAAGTCCAGAAACCATATCAATCTGAGTAATTAAATATGGGTCTATTTAAAAATTCATTTTTCAGAGGAGATTCAAGATGGTGGAGTAGAGAAAGGCTGCATCCCTAGTTGCTCCATGACTAGGAATTCAAGCAGCAAGAGTACTGCTTCTCCGCAAGGTGGGTGAAAGAATTTAACTAAAATTCAATATTGGACAGTCAGAGTATCTTACAGACTCAGAAATTTGTGTTCATTGAACAAAGAAAAAAGTACATTGTAGCCAAGCTGGTTATGGCAGTGGAACTGGTTCATCATGGAGCGGGGGAATAACTCAGAAAAAAACATAATGGATAGTTTTGGTAGGAAAAATCCCTGTAGATCAGAAAAACTGCCTAAATTAGCTGAACCAGAGGCTGCACTGTGAACTAGTATTTGAAAAATGCTCTGTATTTTTCTGCTGGCAAATGGAGAGCTGAGGTGGAGCCATCTTGAGGAGGTCATGCTGCAGCTGCTGCTGTGGAACCTGGAGATCACAGAAAACACTGCCATACTGTCCCAGCAAGCACCTAATGTGGACTAGGGTGAGCAGAACAGGAGCAAAACAGGAACAAATAAATTTGTACCCAGGAGAATTCAAGTCAGAAAAATGAAGGGAAGCCCAACTTGCTTTCCCTTTGAATTTGGTGGCTCATGTGACCAGTTGTAAAGGAAAGGGAATCTAGACAGGTTGTCAATACTCTTCATGACTAAGTCTGGGAACAGAGGGTGTGTTTATGGGCAGCAGAGTGTGTGGAAGATTGTTTCCCCTGCCCTGTGAGTAGAATTCATGGGAAGCTCCTGAGATCTAGACTCCCAGCAAAGATTGGTATCTGCCTGGTGCTAGGGGTGTATTGGTTTAATATCTCCTTAGCATATATCACCCATTAAGGTCCTAAGGCCCACTTAATCCTAAGCCCAAGCTGCTGGAACTCTCTTCATAGAATTCTTCATCAGCCTTACCCTGGGAGTGCATTGATTTGGGCTCTGGACAAAATTCCAATGGACAGTATTCCCATTCCATCCTACTTTATACTGGTGAGAAGGGTAACTGAGAGCTATTTTAACCAGCTAGGTCACTTTAACTGGCAGTTCTCTTTCTCTCTCAGTACAAAACCTAAGAAGAGAAGGCAAGAAGAACACTTGGGAACAGGCACTGACCATCCATTTTGGTAGTCAAACCTTGGTGTTCTTGCTGAGCTGATTGGTTCAGGGAAATATATATATATATACATGTTTGTTTGTTTTTGTTGCTCATTTTTGCATTTTAAATGTAGTTATTTTCCCTTGCCTTCACTTTTGAGGGTTAAGATTTTTGGTTTGTTTATTTTGATTTTGCTTTGGTTTGGCTTGTTTCTCTTGTTTCTTTCTCTCCTTTTTTCTCCCTCTAACAGCTAAATTTTCTTGTTCTCTTTCACTTTTGATTGTTTTTCCCCTTTTCTCTTCTTTGTTTATAACCATCACGGGCTACATCTCTTCTTCATTCTCTCTATTCACATTTTTAAACATTCTAAACTCTCTTTTCCTTTCCTGTAACACTTTTGTTTCTTAATGAACTATATCTTATACTATGTTTCAGAACTAATTGGTTTATATAACCCCCACTCTCACCATTCATGCTGTTGCAATTATATGGTGTCATTGACACATGCTGTCTACTTTAATGCCAGATCTAATTCGTAGTTATTGTTTTTGCTGTTGGCAATTTCTGACTCCATCATTCTCCTTTTTGTGATAACTAGTGTAGTGTTTTAGATGTCATACTAGAAATCAAATATTTATGTTAATGCTATATATTATTTGATTTTTGTTGTTTCTATTTTTGTTTCCCCTTTTTCTGTGAGGTGCTGGGAATCTACAGTGACACTACAAGTCCACAGGGTAGAGACTGCTGAACTAAACTCAGCCAAAAGCATACCTACCTTACTCCACACACAGATAAATGACACTCAAACTTCAACTCTACTTTAACAAAAAGAATAAAAGAGACACAAAATCAAACCAATGGCAAGGCCCCAAGTAGGAACACTCAGGGTGGGCCCTTAGCTCCCACTCATGGACATCCACTCTAATAGTAAAAACAGAAAGAATTAACACAAAGGCTGTGGATACCACACCTTTAAGGGAGTCTCAATTCTGATCACTTTAGCACACTTTAGCAAGAGAATGATGTGCCCTAAAAAGTCCACACATAATAGCAGAAAAGAAATCTTTTGCAACTGGTGCATGCAACCCACCCAACACAGGAATACAAGAAATATGAAAGAACAAGGTAATAAAACACCTCCTAAAATTCATAATTTGTAAACAACTTACCTCAAATATATTGAAGTAGGTGAAATAGCAGATAATGAATTCAAAAGAAAGATTATAAAAACAATACATGAATTCCAACAGAAAACATAAAAGGAGCTGAATGAATTAAGAAAGGCAGTACAGGATATGAGAAATTCAATAAGGAAATAGAGATTTTGAAAAAGAACCAAACAAATCTTGGAAAAGGAAAACACAATAAATCAAAGAAAATGTTCAGTTTAAAGTTTCTCTAATAGAATAGGCCATACTGAAAACAGAACCTCAGAGCTGGAAGACAGTGTCCAGACTAGAACATTCAGAGGGTATTAAAGAAATGAAAACAAGTAACCATAATCAGAATATACAAGAACTCTGGAAAAACATTAAGAGACAAATTTAAGAATTATTGGAATTGAAGAGGGTTATGAGTGAAGGCTAATGGAATAGATAATCTCTTCAGGAAAATAATATAAGAAAAAAATTCAAATCTTAAGTATGAGATGAAAATATAGACCCTCAAAAAAAAAAAAAAAGCAAAAAAAGAAACTCTCTGCAACACATTATAATTAAAATGAACAAGTATAGAATTTTAAAAACAAGGAGAACTTAAAATGATGTGTCTCAAGTCCTGAAACAAAAATAACTGCCAACCAAGACTGCTATATCCAGAAAAATTATTCTCCAAAATAAAAAAAGAAAGAAAAACCCTTCCAAGATATGCAGAAACAAACAAAAAATTCCTCACTACTAAAGTAGTAGCACAGATTTTCTCAAAGAAATACTCCACAAAGAAGAAATAAAAAAAAAAAACAGAGTTCACAAATGGAAGAGTAGCTAAGCAAATGATATACAGAACCAAATTAGCATTAGAAATAAAATAAGGTGATAGTAATTAATAAACATCTCTCTATAATAACATTGAATATAAATGGTCTCAAATCCTTAATTAACAGACAAGCGGGCCCAGTGGATTAAAAACAACAAATTACACATTGTTTGAAGAGACTCATCTTATTGACAAAGATAGCCACAGACTGAAGTGAAAGAATGGAAATAGATAAATCTTATGAATGATGATGAAACACAAGCAGGAATAGCTACTCTCATACGTGGTAAAGCAGACATCAAATCAAAATTAGAAGAGACAGAGAAGGTTGCTTCATACTGGTAAAGGGAATGATGCAACAAGAAGATATAATTATAGCAAATATTTATCCTAATATTTAGCAAATATTTATGTGCAACAAATCACATAAAAGAGATACTACTCAAATTAAAACCTCAGATAGACCTCCATACAATAATACTGGGTGATTTCAATACACCTCTCTCATCAATGGATAGGTCATATAGACATAAAATCAGTAAAGACTCTTTGGACCTGGGAAATATTATAAACCAAACAGACTTAACAGATATCTATAGAATATTTCATCAAACAACAGTTGAATACACTTTCTTCCCAACAGCTCCCGAAACCTTCTCCAAAGTAGATTATATTTTAGACTACAAAGAAAATATTAGGAAATACACAAAAAATTGTTACAATAACTTGAATCTTATCAGATCATAATGGAATGAAATTAGAAATCAAGAACCAAAAAACCCTACAAAAATTCTGTAAACATATGGAGACCAAATGATAATTAAATATGAATGGGTGATAGAAGAAACTGGGGAGAAATTGAAAAATTCTTAAAATCAAACAGAAATAGTGATACAACACACCAGAACTTCTAGAACACTGAAGGCAGTTTAAAGAGGAAAATTTAGACCTATGAGAGGCTACATAAGAAAATTGGAAAGATCCCAAATAAACAACCTAATAATGCATATTAAGGTCCTTGAAAAATAAGAAAAATCCAATTTCAAACCAGTAGAAGGAAAGAAATAATTAAAATCAGAGCCAAAGTCAATGAAATTGAAAATAAAAATTACAATACAAAGGATCAATGAAATGAAGAGTTGTTTCTTGGAAAAAATTAATAAGATCATTAAGCATTTAGCCAAACAAAACAAAAGAAAAAGAAACCCCAAGTTCATTAAATTAGAGATGCAAAAGGAGAAATCGCCAGACATTACAGAAATTGAGTTTATAGTCCAATAAAAATAGGAAAAACTAGAACAAATGGATCCATTTCTTGACTCCTGCCAAAATTGAATCAGAAGGACAGACAACCTAAACAGGTCAACAACTGGCAATGAGAAAGAAGCAATAATATAAAACCTCCAACAAAGAAAAGCACAGGACTGGAATGATTCTCAGCAGATATCTGTTGTACCTTTAAAGAAGGATTAATTCCAATGCTGCTCAAATTATTCCATCAAATAGAAAAGGGAATACTTCCAAATTCATTCTATGAAGCCAGTATCACAGTCATACCAAAACCAAATAAGAGCACACCAAGGAAAGAAAACTATAGACCAATATCCCTGATGAACAGGATGCAAAATTTATTAAGAAAATAGCAGGGGCTGGGGAGATAGTTCATTCGGTAGAGTGCTTGCTTTGTAAGCACAAGGCCCTGGGTTCGATCCCCAGCATCCAAAAAAAAAAAAAAAAAAAAAAAAAAATAGCAAATCATTCAACAACAAATTATGATTTTACATCATGATCAAATTGGTTTTATCCCAGGGGTGCAAGAATAGTGAAACATACACAAATGAATAAATGTAATTCATCACATAAGTAGAATTAAGGACAAAAATTATTCAGTCAGGGAAAGATTTTCACAAAATTCAATATCCTTTCATGATAAAAAAAAAAAACTGAAGAAAGTACAGATAGAAGAAATCTGCATCAGTATCAGAAAGGTTATATATAAAAATTCAAAGTCAGCATCATAGTAGGGAAAAACTGAAAGTATTTGTTTTAAAATCTGGAACAAGACATGGATTTTTATTTTCACCAACTCCTTGTTTCATTAAACCTTTGTGTTTTTTTTTTTTAATTCTTAATTTCATTGATTTTTGATTCATCATAATTATTTCCTTCTTTGTATTGGTTTTGGAATTGTTTTGTTTTTGTTTTTCAAGGACCTTAAAAATCTCTTTTGCTTTAATCATCAGTCTCTTTTGCTTTAATTGGTGAAGGGTTTGTCATAAAGCAAAGACAGATGTACATTGTTGCTAGTTATTTTTTATCAGTTGCACATGATGCAGTCTATTTTTATATTTATATTTTATATTTATAGCACATTTTATTTACATTTAATAGTGGGGTTCATTTTGGCGTATTCATAAATGCATACAACATAGCTTTCTTCATCCCTAGTATTTCTTCTTTCACTCCGAGCATGACATATTTTAATAGTCCCCTAATAATTCCTATTAGTTACAACTTTATAATGCATATGCAAAATGTGGATTAACTGAGGTGTATGGGAAAGTAAAATGGAATGAGGCAAGACTCTTTGTCAGGTCTGCTCTTGTAGTACTAGGAACAAAACTACCTCTTTTTCTGATTCTGATTTAGTCATTTTCTAAATGTTGAACATTTATTTTCTCAGGTGATTCTTATGTATCTCCAGTTCATCTTTTTGAATAATTGAACATCAATTATATTATATAATAAAGTGATAGGAGATTAGGTTGAGTTGTTAGTGACCTTCAGACATGACAACCTGGAAGGTTTGGGGAATTGTTAACTCCAAACACCCACTTGCTTTCTTAGCATGTGCCCTTTTCCATTAACGACAACAACAGCAACAAAAATCCTGCCAACTAAGGGTTTGGTCAATGTAGGTCTTAGAGTATTCTGCATTTGTTTTTATAAACCTTAGGTGTATTTCTTACATCACCATTTTAAATGCTTTTCACCATATGCTATAAAAAGCTGTATCTGTTCTATTTGTATAATGTCCTTTATTTCCTTTTCTTTATTATGTCTCCATCAGTAAATATCTTGATTGTAATGAACTGCTTTTCAGAATTTATTTTCTATCTCAAGTTTTGGGAGTTCAAACTCTGTTTTCCCACAGTAATGATAATAAAATTATGGTTAGATTAAACCATTTCAAAGTATATTGAAAAATTACACAAAAACCATTTGCATGCTATAGTTGAGAACAATACTGAGGCTAGAGTTCTCATCAGGATTGTGTGTATGGGTGAGGAAGAAGCGTGGTAGCTTTGGGAGCCATCCCTTGGCTGCCCCTACCTTCCTGCTTCCTCAGGGGTAGTCAGCACCTGCCTGCTGAGATGGAGGTAAGGCAAGCTGTGAATTCAGCAGAGCCACATACACTGTTTATCTAGGGAATATGTTCTAAATTTATTTTAGGAACATAATAAGAATATTTGGTCTGATGTTAACTAACCTGCAATGAAAAGTGGAGCCACTGAATAGGGGTAAAGAATTTGGCAGTCCATTGAATTGGCTTAATTACAAATCAGCCTTTTAAATGAACATTCCACAAGTCAGCTGTATCCCTTGGTGTTGGGTATCTGCATAATAATCACAGACAGGAGGGGATCCAACAACCTGAGGATTAGATATTTGACTATGGATGAGTTGGTGCTTAATGTATGAATACCTAATTGAAAATTAAAAAAAAAAAAAACAAATACTGGGAAGGAGCTAGGAGAGATTATTCCAGATGAATAACAATATTAAAAGCAATGCATTGGATTGATGTTTCCTTCTCAGGGAAGAATTTCTGACTTCTTGTACTGTTATCCAGTGTCCGGCATTATTCTCAGTATTTATTGTATATTGCTCAATATTGATGATCAAATGATTTTTTCCCCATGTTTGCTTTATCTTATGAAATGGAATAGTTTGAGACTCCCTCTTCAAATACATACCCTCCACCAAATCAAATTCCTCTTCTTCCCCAAATCCTCACTATATCCAGTCCTGTGAATTTGGTATTTCTTTTTTTTTGTGTAGATTTTTAAAAATTTTAGTATGCATTTATATACATTAATCAGTCAGTATGTGGAGTTGTTTCCAAGTCTTTAAGAATTTTTTATGTAATTGGTAACCTAGCCTTCCTGATTTGACAGTGAACTATAACGGAGGACCAAGGAACAAATTCAGAAAACCCCTGGGATCACTAGTCAACAGAACTCCCCATCCCTGTCTAAGGAAAAGTTTGCACATTCCTTGAATAAATACTGAAACAAGAAATGTGATTCATGTTCCAGGCAGCAATTAAATATTCACATCCTTTCTTGGTTTTCTCAAGGCTTAAGAATTAGATGTACTTGCAGGACATGATTGTGCACCTCTGTAATCCCAGTGATTTGAGAGCCTGAAGCAGGAGGATCTCACATTTGTCGGCACCTTAGCAATGCTCTAAGCAACTTAGTGAGACCCTGTCTCAAAGTAAAAAAGTGATTGGGGATGTAGCTCAGTGATAAAGCTCTTTTGGGTTCAATCCCTAGTACCAAAGGGGGGAAAAGAGAGAGAGAGAGAGAGATAAAAAAAAATAGATGCACTTAACGTAATACGTCTGTTCCAGAAATTTGAACGTTTTCTCACTTTTCTCCAAGTAAGGAGGTCGTAATACCTGAAACAAATAAACAAAAAACTCTAACTAACAAAGTTTCAGTGACCTGTCATTCTTGGTAAAACTTTTTCCTTCTTTCACTTGAGACAGGAGAAGATTGGAGAAGATTGACATTGAAAAATACACTGGAGGGCTGGGGATATAGTTCAGTTGGTAGCGTGCTTGCCTCGCATGCAGAAGGTCCTGGGAATTGAACCCAGGACCACACATACACAAATACACTGGAACAAGAACAAGGAGCACTAGTTAATCATCTCTGGAAAAGGATGAATAAACTTGAAGTTAAAAAGCAGTTTGTCTAGTCTTGTTTTTCATTGTGTGTGACTGAGGGATAACAATGGGACTTTTGACTTCCTTGGGTGACACACATTAAGGAAAAAAAGTGTTAAACCCTCTGAACTCTTCCTGTGTCAGTCACTCTTTGTGCTTTGTGTGTTTATTTCCTCCGTACAATTTCTTTTCCTTTAGTGTCACAAGACAATAACAGAATTCATGGTGCTATTGTCCACTTTTGAATGTTTTCAAGGTGGTTGTAATTTTAACTTTTCACCTTTGTTGAAAACTCTTTCTTTGTTGAAGGCTTTCCACAGTCACTTTTGAAAAAATATTTTATTGGCTCTTTTTAGTTATATATGGCAGCAGAATCCATTTTGATATAACTATACAAGCATGAACTATATCATATTCTAGTTAGAGTCCCATTCTCATGGATGCACATGATGGTAGGCTTCAACTGTGTTGTTTCCATATATGTACATGGGAAAACTATGTCAGATTCATTCCACTGTCTTTCCTTTGCTTATGTGTCTTCTCTTCCTTCCATTTATCTTATTGAGGGAATCTATTGCATTTCTAGTCTTCCCCTCACCGCACTCCCTTATTGTGGGTTAGCTTCTATCTATCAGAGAAGTCATTTGACTTTTGTCTTTTTGGGACTCGCTTATTTCACTTAGCATGATAGTCTCTAGATACATCCATTTGCTGGCAAATGTCATAAAATCATTCTTTATGGCCTAGTAATACTACATTTTGTATATATATATACCACATTTCTTTACCTATTCATTTATTGAAGGGCACCTAGATTGTTTCCACAGTTTAGTTATGGCAAATTGAGCGTCACAAAAGTACTTAGGATATACTGTGTGCTATAAATTATTACACATCTCTAGAATTTTCTCAATCAGGAAGGCTGATATTTAAATAGAAGAATTACTGTCTGTTTTAAAACCTATTGTAAAGAAATGCCTGACCTTGTTTAAAGTGAAGAATCTTTGTGTGTTAAATATACCTATGGGTATGATCTGTCACTCAACAACATTTATTAAATCCCTTTGTGCAAGATGCTCTCAGATCCTCAGTTTTAATCACTCTATACTTTGGGAATGGGTGGGACAGGGCTTAAGAATGGCAGGAAGGTTTTGTCTGTGGGATATATGAATGGATACAAAAAAATGAGTTTCTTGGAAGTGTTTATTAAATCACTTCACCATAATCTTTTGTTTGCCACCCAAAGTCCTCCTGTCAGAAATATTGTTTGGATGCACATTCATAAGTTGTTTTGAGTCATTTCTAGATTTATAAGTGCAGACATACCACACAGTGTTAAGAAAAGTGAAATTACATATGAGAAATATTCAAGCTAAAATTGAATAAGCTATATTTTATGTTATTGCAATAATACTAATAAATTGAATTATGAAGTTTATTTTATGCAATAAGTGTAAGGTCTGTTATAACATTTAACATTCTAGTTTTCTCAAAAATCTTGAGGTAATTCACAGTTTGCACTTGGGCACACTCAAAGGTAAAAAGTTAAAAATAAAACAGAACCAGAAACACCTGTAACTTACAGAAAGGGATTAGAGATCGGTTACCATCCAATTTTGCAGAATGCACTTGGAGACTTTTGTATATATTAATATGAAGTTATTGAGTCAAACCATATGAAATGATCATTTTGTAGGTCAAAAGCTATTGAATATCAGCATTTTTCAACTTAATGATAATTGGTTAGTACCACTAGTTAATAACCAAATCATTTTCGTTTGGTTTTTAACTTTTCTTTTTTTTTACCTTTGGTTTTGGTCAGAAACAAAGGGTCCCTCAGCCCAACTTGTCATGCATGCCCTTGAAATTTGCAGCAATGAATTTTAGAAGCTGAGTTTCTTACTGAGTGAGGTGGTGCACTCCTGTAATTCCGAGTGACTTGGGATACTGAGGCAGGAGGATGGCAAATTCTGACCAAGCTCAGCAATTTAGTGAGACTCTGTCTCAAAATAAAAAGAACTTGGGATGTAGCTTAGTGGTAAACACTCTTGGATTCATCTCCAGCCACTGTGGAGAAAAAAAGAAAAAAACAAAAATTGAGTTTTTTTTTTTTTTTTTTCTTTTTGGTACCGGGGATTGAACTCAGGAGTGCTTAACCACTGAACCACATCCACAGCCCTTTTTTGTTTTTTATTTAGAGACAGTGTCTTGCCACTGGACCTCACTAAGTTGCTGAGGCTTGCTCTGAACTTCTGATCCTCCTGCCTCAGCCTCCCAAGCTGCTGGGATTACAAGCATGCACCACTGTGCCCAGAAAAGTTGTTTCTTTATGTGACTTCATCCTTATCTTCCAAAGAGATTCATAGTAGTTCATAAGTTTGACCAAAAGCCTTGAGTAGAATTCCTTTACTATCTCCATGCCCTGAAACCAAAGTGTTAAATAGTCAGCAGACAATTGAGAGTGCCTACTGTATTGCAAGCATAAAAATCAGGACCAAATGTTAAACAGAGATTTTAAGCAATGGTCAATTATCAGGAGTCATTAAAAAGAAACATAGGAGATGAGATCTTTTAATTCTACCCTTTGACCTGAAATACCAGGTAGGGATAACCAGACAGATTAAAAATGGGCAAGGGGGTTAATTCACTCCATAAATTCAGGCAATTACCAGAGCTTACAGGTAAGACAAAATTTCCAGCTAGCCTATTGTTTGGTCTTTTTGAAAGCGAACTGTTTTCCATTGTTGGAATTTTTCTTTTCAATGAAGAATGCTGCAAGAGAAATTGGACCAGTCTGTCTCTGCTCCACCATCACCTAGAGATATCTCCATGGAGATTAATTCTCCAGAAACATGATGCACCACATCAGGTTTTTAGAGAATGAAGTGGAAAGGCTAAAGAAGCAACTGAGGGCCACTCAGTTAAGAGTGTATGTGGCCTCTAGTTTCATTAATTTTTTTCCCTCCCTTGAATTAATACATTTACCAAATACACTGTATTACTTAATGCACTGATAGTTTTGTATTAATTAAATTCATATTGTATTTATTGCTGAAAGATATTTACATAAATTTACCTGTCATCCTTGAATACTTTTTAAAAATATTACAGTGGAAGAGAGCAGTTTAGAATACTTGTATAAGATAATACAAATAATATCAGAAATGTCTAATATCACAGGTGATATTTTTAATCTTTTCTTCCATGTTCTATCTCTAGGATTGTGCTAACCAAATCATGCAGGAGACCTCAATACACTTATGGAGGCACTTATATAGGCAGAGAATTGAGGGTTTACCCTCCTTACTATTAAATTTAGTCTACTCTGACATTTGTTCTTGGTATTTGAAGAATAAATGCTTTCAATATTTGTACTTAATATCTTGGAAAAGGCCAAGATGTTGAGTTGGAAATGAAAGGAACTAGATTTCTGAATGCTTACATACACAGGTGTATATAAAATTCTTTCATACAAATGAATATACTCTTTTGCACCTTTCTGTCTTCACTTTTTGTGTCTTGCAGGGTTTTTTCCCCAGCTAATACTTGCAGAACTGCCTTAGGCCCTTTTGTAAAGGATGCATAGTATTTGATTGTACGATTATACTGTAATCTATGTAGCTTCATCTCAAAGGACACTTGTTATTATTCAACTTTATTTTTAATTTTTAATTTTTAGACATACAATATAGTAGAGTATTTTGAAATATACATACATGAAAATTATAACTCATTATAATTAGGATCCCATTTTGTGGTACATGATATGGAGTTTCACTGGTCCTTTATTCATATATGAACATAGGAAAGTAATATCTGATTCATTCTACTGCTGCTGCTGTTCCCTTCCCTCCTTCCCTTCATTTCCCTTTGTCTAATCAAATAAACTTCTATTTTTACCTCCAACTCCCTTATTGTGGGTAAGCATTCACATACCAGAGAGAAAATTTGGACTTTGGTTTCTTTAGGTTGGCTTATTTCACTTAGCATGAGAGTGTCCAGTTCCATACATTTACCTGCAAATGCCATAATCTCCTTCTTCTTTATGGCTGAGTAAAATTCTGTTGTGTATATATAACACAATTTCTTTATCTATTCATCTGTTGAAGGGCACCTTGGTTGGTTCCATAGCTTTGCAATTGTGAATTGAGTTGCTATGAACATTGGTGTGGCTGCATTACTGTAGTATACTGATTTTAAGTCCTTTGGGTATAAACCAAGGAGTGGGATAAGTGGGTCAAATGGTGGTTCCATTCCAAGTTTTCTGAGGAATCTCCATACTGCTTTCCAGAGTGATGGCACCAATTTGCAGTCCCACCAGCAATGTATGAGTGAAACTTTTCCCCTACTTCCTCGCCAACATTTATTGTTACTTGTATTCTTGATAACTGCCATTCTGAATGGAATAAGATGGAATCTCATGGTACTTTTAATTTGCATTTTTCTGATTAATAGTGATGGTGAACATTTTTCCATATATTTGTTGACCATTTGTACTTCTTCTCTGAAGTGCCTGTTCAGTTCTTTTGTCCATTTATTGATAGGGTTTTTTTTTTTTTTGTGTGTGTGTGTGTGTGTGTGTGTGTTAAGTTTTTTTGAGTTCTTTGTATATGATGGAGATTAATGCTGTATCTGAGGTGCAGGTGGTAAAGATTTTCTCCCATTCTATAGGCTCTCTCTTCACATTCTTGTTTCCTCTTTGCTGTGAAGAAACTTTTTTGTTTGATACTGTCCCAATTATTGATTCTTGATTTTACTTCTTGTGCTTTAGGAGTCTTATTGAGGAAGTTGGTCCTTAAGCCAACATGATAGAGAGTTGGGCTTACATTTTCTTCTAGTCAGTTGGTACAGGGTCTCTGGTCTAATGTCTTTGATCCACTTTGAGTTGAATTCTGTACAGGATAAGAGATTGGTGTTAAGTTTCATTGTACAACTCATATATTTCCAGTTTTCCCAGCATCATTTGTTGAAGAGGCTATTTTCTGATGTATATTTATGGCACCTTTTTCTAGTATGAGATAATGGTATTTATGTAGTTTTGTCTTGGTGTCTTCTATTCTGTTCCATTGGTCTTAATGTCTGTCTCCAATACCATGCTGTTTTTGTTAGTATAACCCTGTAGTATAACTTAAGGTCTGGTATTGTATACCTCCTGCTTCACTTATCTCACTAAGGATTGCTTTGACTATTTGGGGCCTCTTATTTTTGCAAATGAATTTCATGCCTGTTTTTTTTTTTTCCTATGAAGAATGTCATTGAAATTTTAGTAGAAATTGCATTAAGTCTGTATAGTGTTTTTGATAGTATGATCATTTGAAAATATTAATTCTACCTATCCAAGAACATGAAAGATATTTCCATCCTCTAAGGTCTTCTTTAATTATTTTCTTCTGTGTTTTCTAGTTTTCATTGTAGAGGTCTTTCACCTCTTTTGTTAGATTGATTCCCAAGTATTTTTTTTTTTCCTTGAGGCTATTGTGAATGGGAGAGATTTCCTAATTTCTCTTTCAGCTTATTCATAATTGGTGTATAGGAATGCAATTGAATTATGGGTGTTAATTTTTTAATCTGGTGTTTTGATAATTTTTTATGAGTTCTTGAAGTTTTCTGGTATAGTTTTTGGGGTCTTCTAAAGAGAAAATCAAATAGGGATAGTTTGAGTTCTTCTTTTCCTATTCATATCACTTTAATTTCTTTTTTTAACCTAATTGCTCTGGCTAGGATTTCAAGGACTATGTTGAATAAAAGTGGTGAAAGAGGGCATCCCTATCTTATTCCAGGTTTAGAGGGAATGCTTTAAATTTTTCTCTATTTAAAATGATATTGGCTTTGGGTTTATTATAATATTGCTTTTACAATGTTGAGGTATGTTCCTACTATACCTAGTTTTTCTAGTGTTTTGAATATGAAGCGGTGCTGTATTTTGTCAAATGCTTTTTCTGCACTATTGAGATAATCATGTGATTCTTATCTTTAAGTCTATTGATATGATGATTTACATTTATTGATTTTCACATGTTGAATCAATTTTGCCTCCATGGTATGGACCCCACTTGATCATGGTGCCCTGTATGTTTTTGTATGTGATTTGCCAATATTTTATTAAGATGCACCTGTGTTCATCAAGAATATTGGTTCGTTTTCTTTCCTTGATTTATCTTTGTTTGGTTTCGGCATCAAGGTGATACTAACTTCATACAATAAGTTTGGAAGGTCTCCCTCCTATTCTATTTCATGGAAATATTTGAGGACTCTTAGTACAAGTTCTTCTTTGAAGGTCTGGTAGAACTTGGCTGAGAATCTATCTGGGTCCTGGGCTTTTCTTTTTTGGTAGACTTTTGATATGCCTTCAATTTCATTGCTTAAAATTTATCTGTTTAAATTTTCTATGTCCTCCTGATTCAATTTGGGTAGTTTATATATCTCTAGAAATTCATTGATGTCTTCATGATTTTCTGTTTTGTTGGAGTATAAATTTGCAAAATAGATCCTGATTATTGTCTATATTTCAGTAGTGTCCATGGTCATATTTTTTTCATCACAAATTTTAGTAATTTGAGTTTTTTCTCTTTCTCTTCATTAGCTTGGCTAAGAGTTTATCAATTTCATCTATTTTTTCAAAGAACAAATGTTTTGTTTCATTGATTTGTTGAAATTTTTTTGTTTCAATTTCAATGATTTCAGCTCTGGTTTTAATTATTTGCTGTCTTTTACTACTTTTGGTGTTGATTTACTCTTTTACTAGATTTTTGGGACATAATGTTAGGTTATTTGGTGACTTTCTATTTTTTTAATGCATGAGTTCAATCTAATAAACTTTTCTCTTAGAACTCCCTTCATAGTTTTCCAGTGAGTTTGATATTTTGCATTGCTTTTCTTGTTTTCCTCTAAGTATTTTTTTTATTTCATCTCCAATTTCTTCAGCTATACATTAGTTAATCAGTAGGATATTATTTTGTCTCCAAGTGTTAAAATAGATTCTATTTTTTATTATACCATTGATTTCCAATTTAATTCCATTATGATCTGGTAGAATGCTAGGTATTTTCTCTCTCTCTCTTTTTTGTATTTGCTAAGAGTTGCTTTGTACCCTAAAATATGATCTATTTTAGAGAATGATCCATGTGCTGCTAAAAAGAAAGTGTATTCAGTCATTGATGGATGAAATATTCTTATATGTATGTTGTCTGAATTATTAATTATATTTTTTAGTTGTATAGTTTCTTGGTTTAGTTTTTTCTTTGGAGGATCCATTCAGTGATGAGAGATGTGTGTTAAAGTCACCCAATATTATTTTGTTGTGATCTGTTTGAGTCTTGAATTGAGATGTACACAGATGTACATAGATGTTCCATTGTTTGGGGCATAAATATTTATGATTGTTCTGTCTTATTGACGTATAATTCCTTTAAGCAGCATGAAATTACCTTCTTTGTCCCTTCTGATTAACTTTGGTTTGAAGTTCACTTTGTTTGATATGAGGATAAAAACCCTTGCCTGTTTATGAGATCCATATGTATGCTATGTTTTTTCCCATCCTTTTTCCTTCCATCTGTGGATACCTTTGTTTATGATGTGAGTCTCTTTGAGATTGTTGTGTCTTGTTTTTTAATACAACCTATCGGTCTATGTCTTCTTTTTTGGTGGGTGGGTACCAGGGATTGAACTCAGGGACACTTGACCACTGAACCACATCCACAGTCCTATTTTGTATTTTATTTAGAGACTGGGTCTCACTAAGTTCCTCAGTGCCTCACTTCTGCTGAATCTGGCTTTAAATTTATAATCCTCCCATCTCAGCCTCCCAAGTCTATGTCTTTTGATGGATGAGTTTAGGCCATTTATATTCAATGTTATTATTAAGATATGATTTTAATTCCCTGCCATTTTGAGTTATTTCTTGTTTTTAATTTGAATTATTGTCTCCCTTGATTGACTATTCTTCCAGTGTGGTTCCTCCCTTTGCTGGTTTTCATTTTCATTTTTTATTTCTTCTTTATGAAATATTTTGTTAAATATATCTCATAGTGCAGGCATTCTAGCTGTGATTCTTTCAACTTCCATTTATGGTGGAAGGTTTTTATTTCATTGACAATTCTGAAGCTTAATTTTCTGGGTATATTATTCTTGGTTGTCATTCATTTTCTTCAGAGTTTGGTATATATAATTTCAAGACCTCCTAACTTTTAGGGTCTGGGTGGAGAAATCAGTTGAGATCTAGGTTGGTTTCCCTATAAATATGATCTGTCATTTTTCTCTGGCATCTTTTCAAATTTTATACTTATTCTGTATGTTAGGAAATTTCATAATAATGTGCCTTGGTGTGGGTCTATTATAATTTTGTTTATTTGGGGTCTTGTATGCCTCCTGTATTTGATTTTCCACTTCACTCTTATGTTTTGTGAATTTTTTTGTTATTATTTCATTGAAAAAGATTATGCATTCCTTTTTTTGTCTCTTTGAGTCTTCATCTATCCTGATAAACCTTGAGTTTGTTCCTTCCATGTTATCCCATATTTCTTGAAAGTTCTGTTCATGGTTTCTTAACATTTTTCTCCACAGTCACCTTTATTTTCAAGATTATATAATTTTTCTTCATTGCCTGAGACTTTGTCTTCCAAGTGATCTATTCTGCTGGTGATGGTTTCCAGTGAATTTTTAGTTTGGTTTATTGATTCCTTCATTTTGAGGATTTCCTACTGATCCCTTTTCAGGATCTCTAGCCCCTTATTGATGCTTTGTATTTTTTGACTACTTGTATTTTCTCTCTGATTTAATTTCTTATGTCATCTTTTTCCTCACAGGTCAATTTAACTATGAACATTCTGAATTCCACATCTGACATTTCCTCTACTGTAGAGTCAATGTGTATTTTGTTTGTTTGTGTGTCTTCCCAACTATCTGTCTGGATCTGAAACTGTAGAGTTTCTACCTTAGGAGTTTATAGTGTCCCTCTATGTTACTAGTACCTCAAAGATTGGAAGAGAGCCAAATGATAGCAACAATTCATGCAAACAGTATATAGCAATAGAGACTATGTACTTAGTTCCTATTTTGATATCTATAGTTTTAATTGGTACAATTTGCAGAAATAGTAGGATCAGTAATTTCCCTCAGTAAATACAGTATATAATCATGAATTTTGTCTGGCATAAGATCAAACAATACGTGTTGTCTATGACTTTTTCTGTGTTAATTATTGGTGTGACTTGGTGGTAGGGGAAGGTGTTATATACATCAATTAGTATTAAGAGGTATTAAGGATAGAGTTGAGTATGAGTAAAGAAGTAGAGACAGGAGAGTGGGAAAGTATTTGCAATTTCAAAGGGTGAGTAGGGTGGATGCAGCAATAACTTAGAATGTTGTTAATGAGGAAGGGGAAGAAAAAAATAGAAGTAAGAATATAGAAGAGGAGAGTGAGAATGAAATTTGGCTATCCAGCTATGGAAAAAAGAGAGAGGGAGTCAAGGGAGATAGAGTAATGCCAAAGTCTATACAAAACAAATACAAAAAACCCTAACCCTCAAAAACAGAGCATGGGAAAATAACATTTTCAAAAAAAAAAATAAATAAAAATGGTAGAAATGAGGAGAAAGAAACAAACATGTATATATATAGGTGTCCTTGAATTGATCAGTACACATTCAGATAAAACGAAAACCAAATACAGAAAAACAAAAACAAAAAGCAAAAGCAAAATGAAACAATGGATTTTAAAAAAAGAGTTAAAAATCTTGGTGAAAAGAAGTTAAGGAGTTGCTTCCACTGTGGTGGACAAAATTGTCATTGAGCAGGTATTCACTGTGCCCAGCTAATTTTCTTTTTGTTTCTTCTTGAGGTATGGACTGAGTGTGGGAGTATTTTATTGTGTTGCTCACTGAGTGGAAGGTTGGGTTTTAAGATTTCCCAACTTTCTTTCTTGGGAGATTGCTATGGGTGAACCAGGTTGTGGGCTAGGTGTGAAAGCCACTGGTTGGGGTAGGTGAGTCTGGCAGCAAAGTGGCATGTGGGATGAGCTGGACTGCAGTTAGGTGATGAAGTGGTTGGCTGTTCCAGGTGGTGTAGTGGCTTGTTGGGTGTTGGGTGGGTCTAGCCAGCCTAGGCCAGGTGGATCAGGCAGCAAAACGGCAAGACTGGTGGTGGGCTGGGTGATGAAGCTGGTGGCTGGGTCAGGCGTTCCTGGCTCTGAATTGGTGGGCCAGGCAGGCTGGGCAGCATAATGACTGGTTGTGTCTGGTGGCCTAGCTGGCCTGGCCAGATGGAACAGAACTGGGCCTTGCAGTCTGGTGGCAAAGCTGTGGGCTGGTGAATTTATGGACTGGCATTTTGGGTTGTGGATTGGACTTGGCTGGACAGGGCAGGTTGGTCCTGGAGTGGTGGCCTGGCAGGCTGGGCTATGGGCCAGCAATGAAGCTGTGGGCCTAGCAGGCAGAGTGGTGGGCTGGGGACTAGAGGGGCCTGGGCGGGTGTCAGACTGGTGCCAGACCTGGTGGGCCCCCAGGTCGCAAGGAGCCAGTGGGTGCTGGAGTGGGTGGGTACCAGGGGAAGGCGAGTGCTGGGGCCCTGGTGGGTCTGGAGCAGAGAGGTCTCAGGGGACTGGGCTCGTACCAGGACACAGTGGGTGCCAGTCTAGGAGTGTGCTGGGACCTGTCAACTGGGCAAACTGAGAGCAAGTGCCCCCACATCCACTCTTCCAACTTCCTGACCTGCTGAAACTGTAGGCCTCGTTAGACCCTACAAGCTGCAGGACTCAGGGTTGGGGAGAGTCAGCTTCTTTGTAACCTCTTCAACTTGTGTTCCCCCAGGCAAAATGCTCTGTTTCTGATTTTCCATGGGTTTGTTTGACTCAGTTAAGTTTTGCTAGACTCAGATAGATTTACATGGGCCTATCCATGAACTCACGGATCCGGGTTTCCAGTTCCTCTTGGCACTGCTGCACTGCAGTCACAGATGTCTCCTGGATCAGCTCTCCATGGATGATTTTTTTTTTTTTTGAGACCTGTTTAATGAGTTAGAGTTTCTGGTTCAGCTACTCCAGTCTCAGGATTTTTACTCTAAGCCTTGGGGAGGAGCAGTATTCTTGCTGCTTGAGTTCTGGGTAGCCAGTCAAGCTACCAGAGATGCTGCTTTACTCTAATCTGCCATCTTGCTCCCACAAAGGACTCTTTTTGTTTAAGGCCACGACTGTCATGAACATTTCTGTATATATGTTTGATGCCTATGCAAGAATACCTTCAGCATAGATCCCACATGCTTTCCTGTGTCAGACAGAATGTGCATTGGAGATTTCAGTGGTTCTTTGTTTCTTCTAAAGGTTCATTGTAAGTTCCAGTCCTATGATGCATCTGAGATGGTGCATCGAGATCATACCCAAGCTCTTCATGAAGGGTAGTGTATAAGTTTCCTACTTCTGCTAGAACAAATCACCCCAACATAGCAGGTCAAAACAACACAGATTTATTACCTTATAGCTCTGGAGGCCAGGAGTCTGACATGGGTCTCATGGGCTAATATCAGAGTGTCAGCAGGTGTGTTCCTGTGGGGAGGCTCCAGGTGAGACTAAGGGAATCGGTGGTCTTGCTTTTTCCAGCCTCTGGAGGCTGCTGCTTTTCTGGGCTCCTGGCTCTTCCCTGCAGTGGTATCACTCCCACCTCTGCTTCCTTGTCTCTTCTCATTTCACTCTGATTCCTCTGCCTCCCTTTATTCTAATTTTTTCACTTTCATTATTATTTCTTATATTGTGGTACTGAAGATCAAACTCAGGGGTGATTTACCACTGAACTACATCCCCAGCTCTCTATATTTATTAATTTATTTACTTTTTTGAAACAGGGTGTTGCTAAGTTGCTCAGGCTGGCCTCAGACTTGCAATCCTCCTGCCTGGGCCTCCTGAGCAGTTGGGATTACAGGTGTGCACCACCACACCTGGCCCCTGCCTTCCTTTATCAGGACTCTTATGTCATGTTGGTCCTATCCTGGTGATTCAGGATAATCTCTCCATCTCAAAATCCTTAGTTTCATCACACCGGAAACATCCCTTTTGTCATGAAAAGTAATACATTTATAGGTGTCAGGGATCAGCATGTGGACAGGGACACCACAGAGGTTCTGGACTTATACCAGGGTAGAGCATGTGGTCCTGTGAATTTTTTTACGTGTTAAATACAAGTAATTCTGATGTGTATCTCAGGTTGCTCTCTACTAATTATATTCCATGAAAACATGTGAGGTTAATCAAAGATTTCTCAAATATTATTGGTCTGTTTTTGAGTTTTTCTGTGTTGGGTAGACGAATACCTTCAAGCACCTTTCTGGGCTCTTTGCTGTACTGTCAGTATGCCATTTTCTTCCTCTTTTATACTTGCCTTGTTGTGCCCCAAGGAAACTTTTTAGAAAAATTTGGGGAAGGATTTTTCATTCTTACTTTTTTCTTCCTGTTGCATACTTTTGTCCCTGAAAAGACTGCAGATACCAGTGCAGGTATCCATAAGCACTATTCTGATCTTATAAGGACAAAAGCTGCTGAACCAAAGCAGCAACAAGTGGCTCTTAGCAACCTACAGATGGTTCTGTTGGGCTTGGAGGATGAGCCATGGCTTTTCCTCACTGTCTGCCTCATCCCCCTTGGATTTGATGACCTGTGCCTCCTATGGATTCAGCTGTGGCATCATCCCCCACCTCCAAGTTCCACTGCATGTGAACACGATCCTCTCTCAGTAGTTCCCTGCTTGAGTTGAGCATTAGAATCTGCTGGGAACTTTAATACATACAGTGGTGGGCCTCTGATGCTCAGGGATTCCAATTTAATTGGCTCAGATGGGATCTGGGCATTGGTATTTCCTACCCATCAAATTGGAAGGCCAGGTTAGGATCCTTTGGGGGCCATCTCTTTCACGTTTGTCTGGAATTCACCTTCAGTTGATGGTATTTTTGACTAAATTCTGAGAGGTAGCTGAAGATGTGGGAAATACAAACTGTGGCCCCAAAGGAACAGAGAGAGAAGGAAGGTGCATGACTCAGGCAAGTAAGCCCAGTAGAGGGCACCCGAGGAATGCCACGGTGCCACCCTCTGTGCCTGGGTCCTTGACACCAGAGGAGTTGGACCTGGGGCCTTGTCTGCCTCAGGCATTTGAGTGAATTACGGAATTGCCAGGTACTCTTCCAGTCCTCCCAGCAAGATCTTGTCTCCAAATAAAAGTGAATGAATAAATTAAAAACTTTTTAAAAAGGACTGAGGATGTAGCACTCACCCTCCATTTAGGCAATATTCTTATAGGTTTTTGTTTCGGTATTGCCCTTCTAATGCCCAGATGCTACAGAATTGACTTTTTTTTTTTTTTTTTTTTTTTGAAAGACACGCTTCCTCTTAAATAAATGTTCTAGAAGCCTCATGAATCTTCAATTCTGGGAGGCTTTTCTATTTAAGGAAGAGAAAGGTAACTTGCTCTGATGGTCACCTCTGTAGTTCCAGAAACCTTTAGTATGCCCAGATGCCTAGCTGGTACCTACTGTAGAGCTAAATAAAAAATTCTGCACACTTTCATATTTGGGAAGAAATAATTTAAATCATTCATATTAAAAGTGCACTTTGTAAATATTTTCCCAGCATGCCTTCAATTAAAGGAATTTTGAGACTGGATTAGACAGCAGGGTTTCTGGCTATATTGAAAACAACTGAGGGATTTAGTGTGTAGAGTACATAATAGTGTTTAACATTTGATAGTTTTATTTGAATTTCTTAAAATAAGGATATTCAGGAGCTTTAGTATATTCTGTAATGATGTATTCTTGGAAAGCATTAAACGATTATCATCAAGTTATTTGCTGAAACGTTAGATCTTTGTAGAGTTGCTTAAAACTGAGACAAATTTGATGGACATTGGGATTCCAAGTAGGGTCAGATGTGGGAGTGAAATGGTTTATGCAGCTCCTCCCTTGTTCTTAAATTTGGGCTCAGTAATAATATAGTAACCTGTAGGAAACTCTTAGACATGAGCGTAGTCACTGAATTGCAGCTGTTTTCAAAGGAGAGAAGTGTATGGAGATTTTACTTTTCCTAAGTTCATTGACTAAAACAGGGAAAAAGAAGGAAGCAAGCAGATGGTAGATACTAAGTTTTATATTAAGTTTTTTCTGGTTACTTGGTAACAGCAGATTCTGTCTGAGGTTAACCAGAATAGGGGGAGGGGTGTTTACCTTTTATTGGAACAGCCACAGGATCCTATGAAGAATAAACTCAGAAGGACAGGGGAACTTAGCAGAAGGAGATTCTGGGACCTCGTAAAGATGTAAGTTTCCCATTTCAGATCCTGGGAAAGAGAATCTAAATGACTCAGCCTGGGATGACGTACAGTGTATAGTGATAGTGTATAGCTGGGGAGGCTGGGTATGTGGGAAAAAGCAGGGTTGGGCATAAGCAAGACACCAGTCCAACAGGTGCTGGCATTATGCAGATCATCACCTAGCATCTGACTTGGGCTCTGCATGAGTCAGGGTAATAGCATTGCACACCCAAATGAGGCCTATTTGAACTGTTATTCTAAAGCTTTCTTATTTACCATCAATTTCTCTTTTCACTAAAAGAATTCTAACTGTTATTGAGTGTTGCTAGCACTGTGCTTCTTTGTGCACCTCCTCTACCAGGGACAATACTTGTGTTAACAAGTGTGACAGGCCCCAGAGGTGACCTGCAGTGTCTGGAGCAGAGAAGCAACCAAGCTTCTACCTGGAGGGCATCCTGTGGCAAAATCCATTTCCCCTACATGGGCTCCCTTCTCTTCCAGTTCCAGCAACATAGAGAAGTCACTACCTCCAGACTCGGCTACAATTCCACTTCCTCTTCCACTTAAAGCTCCTTAGAATGCAAAGGAATGGGAATGAAGATGCCTACCTCCCAGCACTGCCTTTTATATGTTTTTCGAAAATGGAATAAATTTCAAATACAGGTTTCATTTGTGTGCATGAGTGTGAGAAGTACTGTCTGGTGGTAATTCTCCTATCTACTGATAAGGAACTGGAGGCTCCTTTTTAAGATTTAGCTAATGATTGTGTGAAATGTGGTTTAATTGAGAATGCTGGCTTTTCAGATTCAGAGAAAATGGCCCAGTATCTGAAGCAGGAACCTCACCTGAGGGAAGAGAACTTAAGGCTGCAGAGGAAGCTGCAGAGGGAAATGGAGAGAAGAGAAGCCCTCTGTCGACAGCTCTCTGAGAGCGAGTCCAGCTTAATAATGGATGATAAAAGGTGCGCGCATGTCCTGAGTCTTAGAACAAACAGGTCCCAATAGACCTGTCTTTGCATCCTGTTAGAAATAATGATAGTAGGTGACTTAAACACATTTCAAATTAACAGCTATGATGAATGTCACCACATTAAACTAGGTGGTCAGAATAGATGAATGTGGGAAGTTGGACACTTTCCTTAAATAGAAAATGAAGAAACAAAATTTTCATTTTAAGATTATTTGGTGGGGAAGAAATGGAAGCAGAGTTTGCCTTCATTATTGACTTAGCCTAATTCTGTGTTAAGGCTGTTTAAAGCATGGGTACATCTTAACTTCCATGGAAGGATAAGCAAGCTGTAGTGCAGCCCAAGGAAACAAATGTCTGTTGTAGGTTGAAGGAACCAGTAGGAGACAGGTACAGGTGGCTGATATCTCAAGAACTTGCCACAGCACAGTGGATAACTTCTGAGTCTTTTTGCAGCTACCTTTTAAAAATAAAATTAACACATTGCATTCACCTGCTTGAGACAATACATTGAACCTCCTCATTGTCCCACTATGGGTGGGCTCACCTGAGAGGGTCGTGCATTGGTTAACTAGAGGAACTGGTCTCAGATTTTGTCCCTCATCTCTCTTTTCTATGTCCTCCTCTGAACTTCAGAGGAAAGTGTTCTTAAGATAAATGACAAATGTAAATTAAAACAACAACAAAAACCCTGTTTAATTAGCAGAGAAACCCTGCTAATTAAACCCTGCATGTAGGGGATTAGCTTTTCTCTGAACCGGATCATTTCTGCAAGGAAATTCCCTGTTCTGGATTAAGGACCTTAGACCACATCTCAGTGTGAGAGGGGAGACTGAGCTTCTTCAGGGGCCCCTCCAACTCCACTGGGGCAGCCAGTGTATGAGAGCAGGATCTGAGGAGTAGCAGTGTTGATGCCAAACATGTCTGAAACCAAGGCATATCAGCACATCGTCATTTTATATTATAGAATAGATCCAGGGGGCTGCCAAGGATTTTGATCTGTTTGCCATGGACAGTTTCAAGAAAAATGTAAGATTTTCTAATAAGAAAATCTACAAAAGAGAAAAAAAAAAGGCATTTATAAAAAGAGGACAGTATGTTTATCCTATTTAAAATATTTGTATGTGTCCTCATTTGAAAAGAATAAACATTATTATTTTTGAAAAGTTTGTCTTACAAAACTGTCATCCATAATTCTAAATTTCACTGATCTACTTCTGGCATTTTCCCATGTTTTTTCCTCTAAAAATCTTCTGAGAATCTTCTGACTGATAATGTCAGCTAGAACACTAGACAGCTTATTAACTACTTTATTAACCACCTTGAATCTCAGAGCAGACCATGGGTTACCTTACAAAGCATCCAGTACTCAATTTTGGATAAGACATAGTCTAGGGACAGTTTCTTCTGACTGTGGTGACAAGGCTAAAGTTATTTCAGATTCAGATGAATATTTTTTCCAGAACTGATATTCCCTCCAGAAGGTCTGCTTTACTTTTTGTAGGTCAGATTATCCCAACCAGAGTACAGCTGCCCAATAAGTACTTCTCTGCCTTCTAGAATTGGGAGAAAGAAAATCATGACATTTCAGACCACAAGAGGTGGTGCTGGCTGCCTATCTGGATGTAGAATACAAAGAGAGGTTCCTCCCAGTGCCACTATGGTGAGCTGCTCTAAAGAGAATAGGAAGAATAAGCGGTGGCTACGTAGTTACAGTACTTGTGAAACTAAGAACTGAACTTGAACTGATTTGTTCAAGTCCATAAAATGTGCTTAGAAGTGGCCACATCAGTTTCTTCTGCGAAGTGACTGAATATCAGGGCTGAGGTCTTCCTTGGGATAAGGGTGCACATGCATATGGCTACAGGCCCATGAAAGATGGTTTATCAGGAAGTTTCTCAAGCGGAAATTTCCCCTCCTCAGCACTCTGTGCTTGATTCACAAAGTGAAAGCTGATGTTCCTCACAATCACATTTCAGCATTCTCTGGTCTGATGTGTCTTTCAAATCCAGGAAAACGCTAGACTCAGCAAAGCATGACTGAGCATGACCAGTCAAAGGTGCTTGATACTCATGTCCTCTTGTGGTCATTTATTAAGCATGAATTGCCTTGTAAAAAGGTGACGTTCAGTTCATGCATGAATGTGACTTTAAACTTTAATTTCATATCATAAATTTATGGGGGCTCTGTTGATTTTGAGTATCAAATATTAATTCAAACATAGTTATTAAAACATGGGTATCTTTGTAGTTCTTGGGATGTTGGAGGTAAATTTCTGCATAGTCATGGTGTGCTGGAGAAAAGTCTGTCCTCTCTGTTGTATCACAAGGTTCTGGACCAGGCCTCCATCCTGAGCAAAAACATCCTGAATTCCCAACCCTTTGCCAAATGGTGGAACAATGTGACTTGGGAGTCCATGTTATAAATGTCTCCTAGTTACATTATCACTCTGAACATTCCAGATTTTAACTTCAGAATGTGACCTCCAAACACTTTCTCATAGGAGCTCTCTTAAGAACTATTTAAATGCAGTTTGTTCTGACCCTTTCCCCTTCTCCCCACTTAGGTATTTTAATGAGATGTCTGCACAAAGATTAAGACCTCGTACTGTGTCCAGCCCAATCCCTTACACACCTCCAAGTTCAAGTAGGCCTATATCACCTGGTGAGTATTTGTCTTCAGCTTCCTCACTGACTGATTTACAGCATGTTTAATAGGCAACCATGAATGTGTTCCCTTCTAGCATTTAAATAACTTGTAAACAAGTCATGTGATTTTCAAAAATAATAAAAACAAGTCATTATCAAGATTGAATCTTAACTTGAAATTTTTGAGCACCAAAGTTGTAGTGCTAGCTGATATTTTTCTTCAAAATTTTTAACCTTAAAGAAATTTGAATCCAAAACACCTTTTTAAAAGAAGACTGTTAAAAAGAAGACTATCTTTTACTAAGATGTTAAATCTCAGTGGATGAACAGAATTCCTGGGTAGGTTTCCAAGATGCCTTATAACAGATCTTCTATGGTTTCCTTTATTATATTCCAATTTTTTATCTTCAGAATAATAAATATTGTAGGCTTCATTTTTCCCATGTTAAAATTGGGGAAGTAGTCACTAGGAGGTTCCTCAGATACTGGTCACAGAGCCAGTAAGAGAGAAGGCAGGGCACAGCTGTTTCCCAGCCTGTGTTCTGCTTAGCATGAGCTGCCTCCTAATATTTCCCATGACCGGTGAGTGGTACTTGGCCCCAATAGGCTGGCCATACAAGAAGGAGTGGACTTGTGTCTGGCACGCTGATTCTGGCTTTGCTTTCAGAAACCTTGTCCTCAAAGGCAGGCTTGTTTCATCAGAACCTGAAAGTACCCTCCCTAGGGTATCTGGCTCAGCACCAGCACTGTGTGGGGCTCTTGGGCCAGGAGGACAAGTCAGTGATCCAGCAAGAGAGGAAGAGAGGACAGGAGGCAGGTGGAGGAGGGGGAGGAAAGACAGGTGACAGTCAAGGAATTGCATCTTGAGGCCGAAATGAAGAGACTGTTGTTCTTGTGCTCATTGATAAACATGTTTTAAACAGAACTGGAGGTAAAAGTGTATGGGGTCTGTGAGGAGGATGGAGGAGGAGTTTCCCAGTAGAATGGAATGAGTGGGGCAGCATAAAGGTTTTGTAATGTCAAACACTGTCCATTTAGGGCAATGGTATTTTGTTTTGTCTGTCATAATAATTAAAGTGAAGGACCCCTCCCCTTAAGGTTGATGAAGAAAATGGTGCTGTAATGCTATTGGCTATCAAGAGCATGAGAAAGAAATGGCTTGGTTTTGTGATTTGGGGATCCAGCCTGGCACTGGGCTGCTGTGACTTTTTTTTAAGTGGAGAAAATCAAAAGATGAAATGTCAACACAAAGAGTAGCAGCTTGTGTATATTTTGAGCCAGCATGCTCTCTGACATCAAGCAGGAGAAAAAAGGACTAATTGCAGATCAAAATGACTTTCTATCAAGGATAATAATGGCATGGTCATTGGCCCTTGTTTTTGCCAAGAGGATGTTCCTGAATCTGTTTCTCCTTATCTCCAGTGGCCTTAAGTCTTCTCTTCTTATTTGCCTCACTGTTTTCTCTCAAAATAACTCTTGGCTTTATTACCATGATAAAGGTCTTTTTTTGCCTACTGATTTATTGATGTAAAAAGTAGGCATGAATCAGGAAGTGGCAAGATAGAGGGCTACTTTGCAGTTGATGGAGATGCTGATTCATACTAAGTATAATTCAATATCATATTTGAAATTAAATTAAATTTTAGAGACATTTAATTTCCAAGGATTAAAAAGAATGTTTCAGTCACTGAAAAAAGAAAAAAAAAGTCAGACCTTGATTCAGAATATTACTTTTATTATAACACACATATTCTGCAGATTCATATTCCATTTGAATAATTTTGACATTTTCTGGTTTTTTTTTTTTGTTTGTTTGTTTGTTTGTTTTTTTGTCCCTATACTGGGACCTACTTCAAGCATAGGGCTTGCTTGGCTAGATAAACTATTTGATCTTCCCTTAAACTGTTTAATAAATAACACTTATTGTTTTTCCTTTCAGATAACTTAAATGATTATGTTTTATCCTACTTTAAGATATATCATAAAAGTAAATTTGATATCCTATTTAAGTGTAGATTTATTCAATCCTATTCTGGTAATATTACCACATCAGCAAAACAGGAATATTCCAATATTTTTTTCACTTTCATTTTTCTGGAAAAAATTGTGATTCTCAGTGTTAAGAATATTTCAATGCTTCCTTAGTAGAAGTTTGTATACTTTTTATTTGCACTTTAAACACTTTGGTTTTTCTTCCTCCCTCCCTAGTTGTGACTAACATTGGAAATCTTGCATTTTCACTGGCTTTTTGAAGTATTTTGCATCCTCTTTCACAATTTGATTGAAAAACACCAATCTAATAACTTTTTAAAAATTATTTATTTATTTTTTTATTTTTCACAGACTGCATTTTGATTCACTGTACACAAATGGGGTACATCATTTTGTTTCTATGGTTGTACACATTGTAGATTCATACCATTTGTATAATCATACATGTGCATAGGATAATAATGTCTGTCTCATTCTACCATTTTTCATACCCGCCTCCCTCTCATTTCCTTCTACATAATCTAAAGTTCCTCCATTCTTTTCTCACTCCCCAACCCTGACCCCCATTTTATATCATCATCCACTTATCAGGGAAAACATTTGGCCTTTGGTTTTTTGGGATTGGCTTATTTCACTTAGCATGATATTCTCCAACTCCATACATTTACCTGCAAATGTCATAAAATTATTATTCTTTGTGGCTGAATAATATTCCATTGTGTATTTATACCACAGTTTCTTTATCCATTCCTCTGTTGAAGGGCATCTAGGTTGGTTACAAATTTATAAAGAACTTATAAACTTTACACCAAAAATACAAAGAACCCCATCAATAAATGGGCCAAGGAACTGGACAGACACTTTACAGAAGTAGTGGCACAGGTGATTAATAAATATATGAAAAAGTGTTCAACATCTCTAGCCACTAGAGAAATGCAAATGAAAACCCTAAGATTTCATCTTACTCTAATTAGAATGACTATTATCAAGAACACAAACAATAACAGATGTTGGCATGGATGTGGGGAAAAAGGCACACTTTTATATTGCTGGAGGAGTTGCAAATTGGTGCAACCACTCTGGAAAGCAGAGTGGAGAATCCTCAGAAAACTTGGAATGGACCCACCTTTTGACCCAGTTATCCCACTCGTTGGTTTATACCTGAAAGACTTAAAATCAGCATACTACAGTAATGCAGCCACATCAATGTTTATAGCAATTCAAAATAGCTAATAACTTATGAAAGTTCCTCTTCTTGATTACAAGTAGCTTAATATGTGTGAATTACATGTAGGAAGTGAGTTACTTGTCAACTATTATTTTTCAAGTCCTTTCATATTTTATGATGCCTAAGAAAAGGATATTCCCAATTAGCACATTCTGATGTAGCTAAATGAGGGGTGGATAGTAATGAGGTCCAAAAATAACATTCTCTCACTATGATGGGCACACTCAGCTCCCAGACTTTGTTCCATTCTTCAGAGAAAAGAATGTAGGCTGCTTGAGTGATGAATGTTTCCAGATCTGGGGCACCTGGTAGGATAATAGTGTAAGGAAGTGCTCAAAAACTAAATGAGGGGTGTTTGTCTAGCTAATACAGGAGTTATCAACACCAGAACTAGAACAATTCAAGCAATAAAAGAAATGGGTGCAACATAATTATATTTCAGTCAATGATGGACTGCATATAAGATGGAATTGCCAACTGACATTATGTCAGTATTAGTTTGTAAGCACCCTTTATGATACTCACACAATAATTAAATCTCCTAAGGATGCATTTCTCAGACTGTGCCCTCCTCATTCAGCTATGCCTGACTATGTTCTATTTAGTGAGGCAGTTTTTGCAGTTTGAAATTTCAACCTAGGGTTTTTTGGTTTTGTTTTAGATTTTTATATTTTGTTATATTCCTGAGCAAGAGGGTGAGATGTTTTGATCATTAGCATTTAAGGGAAAACAAAAATCAATAAGACAAGGCCCCTGGCCTCTAAGAGGCAACAGGGTCTATAAGGTACAACAGGACCTGGGGAAGTAGGTAAAACAATACATACGATAATAACTCATTTTATCCTCATGATAATTTTGTGAAGTAGTCCCACTTTCCAGTTAAAGAATTTAAAACACAGTGGAATTAAGTGATTTGTCCACTGTCAACTGACAGCTAGGATCCAAGGTAATCTTTCAGTCTGGCTTTAAAGTCTGGGTTTTTTGCCTCTTCAAAGGACAAGGGAGGTGCTGGGGACAGAACACTGGAGGAAGGAAATAGGAAGGAAAAAGAAGACAATCTCAGGTACTGGGGAGAGTATGGACAGACAGGTCTGAGGGAGGGGTGATAAGATCTTCTTCCTCATTTTGCTGCTCAGGGGACAAGCTCCCCTTAACTTTGGAGATTTTTGGGTGTTTAGGATTAAACCAAGGGGACCTCACCACTGACCTATATCCACAGTCCTTTTGTTTTATTTTGAGACAGGTTCTCACTAAATTGCCACGACTAGTCTTGAACTTGCAATTCTCCTTCCTTAGCCTCCTGAGTCACTGTGATTATAAATGTATGCCACTGCATCTGGTTGAAATTCTTATTTGTTTGGTTTGGGGTGAGGGACAGAAGATTTTTATACCCACATTGAGAACACTGACCTAGAGCAGCTGGAAGTAGTTTGAAACCAAATGCAGAAGTTCTTTATAGCAGTGAAAAGGGATTTTTTTTTTTTTGGATAGGTGTGTAATAGTTTTTAAATATTCTTGGTTGTTGGCTTAATAAACTCATAATAACTCTTCAGAAAAATTATCCTAGTAATATTAGAAAACAGACTAGATTTTTTAAAAATTTTAAATGAAGCTTTTGAGCTCTCTTCAGGTATAAGGGTACACTTTTATAGACTTTCTCTTAAATTTAACACTTTCTTTTTTTTTTTTTTTTTTTTATTTTTTTTTATTTTTTTTATTTTTATTTTTTTTTATTGTGAACAAATGGGATACATGTTCTTTCACTGTTTGTACATAGAGTAAAGGCATACCATTTGTGTAATCATACGTTTACATAGGGTGATGTTGGTTGATTCATTCTGTTATTTTTTTCCCCTTCCCCCCACCCCTCCCATCCCTCTTTTCCCTCTATACAGTCCTTCCTTCCCCCATTCTTGCCCCCCTCCCTAACCCTCACTCTAACCCTAAAACTAACCCCTCCCACACCCCATTATGTATCATCATCCACTTATCAGCGAGATCATTCTTCCTTTGGTTTTTTGAGATTGGCTTATCTCACTTAGCATGATATTCTCCAATTTCGTCCATTTGCTTGCAAATGCCATAATTTTATCATTCTTTATGGCTGAGTAATATTCCATTGTATATATATATGCCACAGTTTCTTTATCCATTCATCAACTGAAGGGCATCTAGGTTGGTTCCACAATCTGGCTATGGTGAATTGAGCAGCAATGAACATTGATGTGGCTGTATCTCTGTAGTATGCTGATTTTAAGTCCTTTGGGTATAGGCCAAGGAGTGGGATAGCTGGGTCAAATGGTAGTTCCATTCCAAGTTTTTTAAGGAATCTCCATACTGCCTTCCAGAGTGGTTGCACTAATTTGCAACCCCACCAGCAATGTATGAGTGTACCTTTTTCCCCACATCCTCGCCAACACCTGTTGTTGCTTGTGTTCTTGATAATCGCCATTCTGAGTGGGGTGAGATGGAATCTTAGGGTGGTTTTGATTTGCATTCCTTTTATTACTAGAGATGTTGAACATTTTTCCATATGTTTGTTGATTGTTTGTAGGTCTTCTTCTGTGAAGTGTCTGTTCATTTCCTTAGACCATTTGTCGATTGGATTATTTGTAGTCTTGGTGTTGAGTTTTTTGAGTTCTTTATAGATTCTGGAGATTAGTGCTCTATCTGAAGTATGATTGGCAAAGATTTTCTCCCACTCTGTAGGCTCTTTCTTCACATTGCTGATAGTTTCCTTTGCTGAGAGAAAGCTTTTTAGTTTGAATCTATCCCAGTTGTTGATTCTTACTTTTATTTCTTGTGCTATGGGAGTCCTGTTGAGAAAGTCTGGTCCTAAGCCGACATGTTGAAGATCTGGACCTACATTTTCTTCTATAAGATGCAGGGTCTCTGGTCTGATTCCGAGGTCCTTAATCCATTTTGAGTTTAGTTTTGTGCACGGTGAGAGATATGGGTTTATTTTCATTTTGTTGCATATGGATTTCCAATTCTCCCAGCACCATTTGTTGAAGAGGCTATCTTTTCTCCATTGCATATTTTTGGCCCCTTTGTCTAGTATGAGGAAATTATATTTGTTTGGGTTTGTGTCCGTGTCTTCTATTCTGTACCATTGATCTACCTGTCTATTTTGGTACCAATACCATGCCGTTTTTGTTACTATTGCTTTGTAGTAAAGTTGAAGTTCAGGTATTGCAATACCCCCTGCTTCATTTTTCCTGCGAAGGATTGCTTTAGCAATTCTGGGTTTCTTATTCTTCCAGATGAATTTCATAATTGCTTGTTCTATTTCTGCAAGGTACATCATTGGGATTTTAATTGGAATTGCATTGAATCTGTATAGCACTTTTGGTAGTATGGCCATTTTGACAATATTAATTCTGCCTATCCAGGAACATGGGAGATCTTTCCATCTTCTAAGGTGTTCTTTAATTTCTTTCTTTAGTGTTCTGTAGTTCTCATTGTAGAGGTCTTTCACCTCTTTTGTGAGATTGATTCCCAAGTATTTTATTTTTTTTGAGGCTATTGTGAATGGAGTAGTTTTCCTAACTTCTCTTTCTGAAGATTCATCACTTATGTATAAAAATGCATTGGATTTATGAGCATTGATCTTGTATCCTGCTACTTTACTGAATTCACTTATGAGTTCTAAGAGTTTTCTGGTGGAATTTCCTGGTTCCTCTAAGTATATAATCATATCATCAGCAAATAGGGATAGTTTGAGTTCTTCTTTTCCAATTCAGTATCCCTTTAATTTCTTTGGTCTGTCTAATTGCTCTGGCTAGAGTTTCAAGGACGATATTGAATAGGAGTGGTGAGAGAGGGCATCCCTGCCTTGTTCCAGATTTTAGGGGGAATGCTTTCAGTTTTTCACCATTAAGAATAATATTAGCCATGGGCTTAGCATAGATGGCCTTTACAATGTTAAGGAACGTTCCCACTATCCCTATTTTTTCTAGTGTTTTGAGCATGAAAGGGGTGCTGTATTTTATCAAATGCTTTTTCTGCATCTATTGAAATAATCATGTGGTTCTTGACTTTAAGTCTGTTGATATGGTGAATTACATTTATTGATTTCCTGATGTTGAACCAACCTTGCATCCCTGGGATGAAACCCACTTGATCATGATGCACTATCTTTTTAATACATTTTTGTATGCGATTTGCTAAAATTTTGTTGAGAATTTTTGCGTCGATGTTCATTAAGGAAATTGGTCTGAAATTTTCTTTCCTCGATGTGTCTCTGTCTGGTTTAGGTATCAGGGTGATATTGGCTTCGTAGAATGAGTTTGGGAGGGTTCCCTCCTCTTCTATTTCATGGAATACTTTGAAAAGTATTGGAATGAGCTCTTCTTTAAAGGTTTTGTAGAACTCGGCTGAGAAACCATCAGGTCCTGGACTTTTCTTTGTTGGTAGGCTTTTGATGACTTCTTCTATTTCATTACTTGAAATTGGTCTATTTAAATTGTGCATGTCCTCCTCGTTTAGTTTAGGCAATTCATAGGTCTCTAGAAACTTGTTGATATCTTCGAAATTTTCTATTTTGTTGGAATATAGATTTTCAAAATAGCTTCTAATTATGTTTTGTATTTCAGTCGTGTCTGTTGTGATACTTCCTTGTTCATTCCGAATTTTGGTGATTTGGGTTTTCTCTCGTCTTCTCTTTGTTAGTGTGGCTAAAGGTTTATCAATTTTGTTTATTTTTTCGAAGAACCAACTATTTATTTTGTCAATTTTTTGTATTGTTTCTTTCGTTTCAATTTCGTTGATTTCAGCTCTGAGTTTAACTATTTCCTGTCTTCTACTACTTCTGGTGTTGGTCTGTTCTTCTTTTTCTAGGGCTTTGAGCTGTAGTGTTAGTTCATTTATTTTTTGAGTTTTACTTCTTTTATTAAATGCGCTCCATGAAATAAATCTTCCTCTAAGTACGGCTTTCATAGTGTCCCAGAGATTTTGATACGATGTTTCTTTGTTCTCGTTTACCTCTAAGAATTTTTTAATTTCCTTCCTAATATCTTCTGTTATCCATTCCTCATATAATAGCATATTGTTTAATCTCCAGGTGTTGGAGTAATTTCTGTTTTTTGCTCTTTCATTTATTTCTAGTTTCAATCCATTATGGTCTGATAAAATACAAGGAAGTGTCTCTATCTTCTTGTATTTGCTAACATTAGCTTTGTGGCATAATATATGGTCTATTTTAGAGAAGGATCCATGTGCTGCTGAGAAGAAAGTGTATTCACTCTTCGTTGGATGGTATATTCTATAAATGTCTGTTAAGTCTAAATTATTGATTGTGTTATTGAGATCTAAGGTTTCTTTATTCAATTTTTGTTTGGAAGATCTGTCCAGTGGAGAGAGAGGCGTGTTAAAATCACCTAGTATTATTGTATTGTGGTCTATTTGGTTTCTGAGATTGAGAAGGATTTGTTTGACATACATGGGTGAGCCACTGTTTGGGGCATAGATATTTATGATTGTTATGTCTTGCTGATTTATGGTTCCCTTAAGCATTATGAAATGTCCTTCTTTATCCCTTCTGATTAACTTTGGCTTGAAGTCCACTTTATCTGAAATGAGGATGGATACCCCAGCTTTTTTGCTGGGTCCATGTGCATGGTAAGTTTTTTCCCATCCTTTCACCTTTAGTCTTTGGGTATCTCTTTCTAAGAGATGAGTCTCTTGCAGGCAACATATTGTTGGATCTTTCTTTTTTATCCAATCTGCCAGTCTATGTCTTTTGATTGATGAATTCAGGCCGTTAATATTCAGGGTAATTATTGAGATATGATTTGTATTCCCGGTCATTTGACTCATTTTATTCATTTATTTGCTTATTTTTGACACGACTTGGTTCCTCTTTAGTTGAGAGTTCCTTTAGGATATCTCCTCCCTTTGCTGATTTGCTTCTTTGTTTTTCATTTCTTCTTCATGGAATATTTTGCTGAGAATGTTCTGTAATGCTGGCTTTCTTTTTGTATATTCTTTTAGCTTTTGTTTATCATGGAAGGATTTTATTTCGTTGTCAAATCTGAAGGTAAGTTTTGCTGGGTATAAGATTCTTGGTTGGCATCCATTTTCTTTTAGGGCTTGAAAAATGTTATTCCAGGCCCTTCTAGCTTTTAGGGTCTGGATTGAAAAATCTGCTGATATCCGTATTGGCTTCCCCCTGAATGTAATTTGGTTCTTTTCTCTCACAGCCTTTAAGATTCTGTCTTTATTTTGTATGTTAGGTATTTTCATTATAATGTGCCTTGGTGTGGGTCTGTTGTAATTTTGTGTATTTGGAGTCCTGTAAGCCTCTTGAACTTGATTTTCCATTTCGTTCTTCAGATTTGGGAAATTTTCTGAAATTATCTCATTGAATAGGTTGTTCATTCCTTTGGTTTGTTTCTCTAAGCCTTCCTCAATCCCAATAATTCTCAAATTTGGCCTTTTCATGATATCCCATAGTTCTTGGAGATTCTGTTCATGATTTCTTACCATCTTCTCTGTTTGTTCGACTTTGTTTTCGAGGTTAAATATTTTGTCTTCAATATCTGAGGTTCTGTCTTCCAGGTGTTCTATCCTATTGGTTGTGCTTTCTATGGAGTTCTTAATTTGGTTTATTGTTTCCTTCATTTCAAGGATTTCTGTTTGGTTTTTTTTTCAATATCTCTAACTCTTTATTGAAATGGTCTTTTGCTTCCTGTATTTGCTCTTTTAACTGTCTATTGGTGCGTTCATTCAATGCCTGCATTTGCTCTTTCATTTCATCGTTTGCTTCCCTTATCATGTTGATTATGTACATTCTGAACTCCCTTTCTGACATTTCTTCTGCCATGCTGTCATTGGATTTTATTGATATAACATCCAGATTTGTTTGAGGCATTTTCTTCCCTTGTTTTCTCATATTGTTCAGGTATCAGTGGACTGCAGAGATGTTGCAGATTTCCTCTATTGACTTATAATGTCCCTGAAGATTGCTAGTGTATCCCCTCTTATCCTTCAGTAGCCTGAAGTCTTAGAGGAAGTTGATACTTCGGTGTTCCCCTAGGTAGCTGCCTCTCTAGGGGTGGTGGTCTTCAGATGGGGTATATTCCCTGCTAGTGGGCAGAGGTGCCTCTACTTGTTGACCAATGGTCATCCAAAGGGGAGCTAGACTGCGGGCTAAGGCAATGCCTGTTTGGGCCTGTGTCTCTGGTTTTACTGTCTTTGTGGGAAAACCTCACTCTGCGGGGAAGACCCACCCGGTGGGGAGGTCTCACTAGTCCGTTCCCCTCCTAGAGGTTCTCCTCAGTCCACAACTACCGCCTGTGCAGGGCAGCCTTCCCAAGCAGCGTTTCCAGGGGCCTGGACCTACCTCCTGGGCTTGGGAGCCCTGCCCTTCGCAGACGAGTCTCCTTTGGTGGCCCCTCCTCAGAGAAGCTGCCCACAGTCCTGGAACCTTCGCTCCACCCCTCAGCTGGTCTCTGTGTAGCTCTTTCAAGAAAAGGTGCTTAGATCCCCGGCTCGGACCGTGCTTTGCACCTAATCACTTGGCTATGCGACCCCTCCTCTGAAGAGTCACTTGGAGCCTCGTACATATGCTCCAAGCCCCAGTGACCCGTCACTCGTCTCTTCCTCCAGGCAGGTGTTCTGTGTGGGCGCTTGGAGACCAAGCCACTCACTGCGCACCTCCACCTCCTCAGGACAGCCCCCTCCCCGTTGTTCAGGCAGTTGCTGAATCCAAATAGTTCGCCACCCAACTCTTTCTCTGGCAGCCCCCGGAGCCCTGGCAGATTGGTCCAAAAAACCAAAAAACCAAGCGGTGTGCTGCTCGGCCTCCTCTGCAAGGTCTCCCACTTTCCGAGCTCACTGTTCCAATGAGGGTAGATGTGTCTTGCTGCCTGGGCAGGGCAGCCTTCCCAGGGGCCCAGACCTACCTCCTGGGCCTGGGAGCCTCACCCTTCGTAGACGAGTCTCCTTAGGTTGTCCCTTCTCAGAGACGCTGCCTGAAGTCCTGGAACCTTCACTTCGCCCCTCAGTTTGTCTCTGTGTAGTTCATTCAAGAAAAGGTGCCTAGGTCCCTGGACCGGACCTTGCTATGCACCTAATCGCCTGGCTATGCGACCTGCCCTCTGAGCAGTCACTTGGAGCCTCGTACATATGCTCCAAGCCTCAGTGACCCGTCGCTCGTCTCTTCCTCCAGGTGTGGGCGCTTGGAGACCAAGGCACTCACTGCGTACCTCCACCTCCTCTGGGCAGCCCCCTCCCCGTTGCTCAGGCGGTTGCTGGATCCAAACAACTCGCCGCCCCACTCTTTCTCTGGCAGCCGCTGGAGCCCTGGCAGATCGCTTCAAAACCAAGCAGTGTGTCGCACAACCTCCTTTGCAAAGTTCCCCGCTTTCCGAGTTCACTGCTCCAGCAGGGGAGGTGTGTCTTGCCGCCTGGGCAGGGGCAGCCTTTGCAGGCAACGTTCCCAGGGGCCCGGACCTCCCTCCTGGGCTTGAGAGCCTCACCCTTCGCAGACGAGTCTCCTTAGGTTAGAGAATCTGCCCGCGGTCCTGGAAACTTCAATCCGCCATTTTTCGCTCCGCTTCGCTGTCCGTTTTTACCGCTCCGGCGGGGGAGGGGCGACCCGCCGAGTCACTGTACTTCACAAAGTTCTCTGCGTTCCAGGGCTACTGCCCCTTCGGGGACGCCTCCCCTATGGGAGAAACTCCCCGGGCGGCTTTGAGTTGGTCCCAAGTCACTATCTCCTCTTTTGAATCTTGAGTCCTGGAGCAACATGAAATGCAGCCGCCCTCTAGTCCGCCATCTTGAACCTCTAAATTTAACACTTTCATAAGAAGTAGAATCAGGGTTTTATTCCCCAAACCTATTTAAAGACAATCTCTTCCTCCCTCTCCCAGCTGAACAATGCCCTTGTGGTACTGGTAAGCATCATGTTAACTGACCACTTAGCTCCAAAAGACTCATGTTTTACCTCAGACCTCCATTTTGCAAATGGGAATCAAAAATCCACAATTGGAAATGGATATATGCCCAACAGAAAGTATCAGTATTGACAATCAAACCCAGAAACAAAGCAAGCCCTTGTCATTAGGTTTTGAGGGCATAGCAAAGTCCTGTTGTAGGACAACTGAATCCAGAGCCTTGGTGGCTGAATGTCTATTGTAGAAACAAAAAGTGTATAGAAAAGCATCTTTAACAGCTTCTCCCTTTCATGTGATTCAGAAAAGCCGAAGTAGAGTTCACTTGGCTTGGCATTTAATGGACAACCACAGGCACAAAACAGTTCATAGGGAGTTCTTTTTTTTTCTATAATATGGTGCATCTCTCATTCAGCATGTACAGAGTATGCATTTAAGGATTTTTAAAATTCATTTTTATTGTAAACAAATGGGATACATCTTGTTTCTCTGTTTGTACATGAAGTAGAGGCATACCATTTTTGTAATTATACATTTACCTAGGGTAATAGTTTTTGATTCATTCTGTTATTTTTTTTTTCTTCTCATAGGGAGTTCTTATCCACATTCCCCAATGACTCCTTTGTTTCCATTTTTACTTATTCATTCATATGGAACCTACCCCATGCTAGTTTTCTTGGTAGATAATGGGAACTGCAAGATGTAAAGACAGTTTGACTTGAGTGAAAAATAAGTGATGACCCAGACTAGTAGACACTTCAGCCCTAATTCTCCAGAGACCAGGGCTTCATAGGCTGCACATAGGTGAAGATCTCTTTGGGAACATTTTCAAAATACAGTGGATTAGACAGGGCATGTAACTCACTGGTGCCTTGTGCAAGAGACCCTAGGGTCAGTCCCATTATCACATGCACACTAAAATGCAGCTACATAGACCCCTGTTCAGTGGTAAGGAGAGTCTGGGCATATGTACTTTTAAAACACTTTGGAGATGATCCTGAGGTCCTAGATGAAGAGTATATAAAAACATCATTGTGGATTATTTTTTCCTTAAATAACTTTCTTTCAGGAACCATTGGATATACAGGGCTTTTGCTTCCTGTGTTGATTATTGTCAGGTTGTGAAGTTTTCAGTAGTTCTGCTTGTTATTATGCTTGTGACACATCAGACACACACAAAATAGTTCAGTATGCTTGTTTTTGGTGCATCTTTTGACATTTCCCCTTTTTTCACATTTGATTTTTGACCCTTAACTATTTTTTCCACATTTAATTTTTTTGTCTTCTCATATCCTCCTATTCCTACCCTTTACTTCAGTTGAACTCCTGACAGGGCTCAAAAATTTTTTTCTTTTCTTTTCAGTATGGGGGATTGAACACAGGGGCAATTAACCACTGAGCTATATCCCCAAACCCTTTTATTTTTTATTTTGAGACAGAGTCTCCCTAAATTGCTTAGGGACTCAGTAAGTTCCTGAGGCTGGACTTGAACTTGAGATCTTCCTGCCTCATCCTCCCAAGTTGCTGAAATGACAGGCATGTGCCACTGTGTCTGGCTCAACATTTTTAATTGTGATAGAAACACCTAACATGAAATGGTTTCTTGAATTCTTAAGTGTACCATTCAGTACTGTTAAGTATAGACAGCAACTCTCTAGGGCTTATTCGTCTTGCTTTACAGAAAATTTATGCCTTTTGAACAGCAATTCTGCCTTTTTCTCTCTTCCTTCCCATTGCTAACAACTAACTTTCTGTCTCTGTGTCTGTGAGTTTGAGTGTTTCAGATTCCACATACGAGTGAAGCATTGAGTATCTGTCTTTCTGTGACTGTGTTATTTCACTTCAGCATAGTGTGTTCCAGGTTCATTCATGTCATCACATATAGCAGGATCTCCTTCTTTTGAAAGGAATTATATTGTATGTGTCTACCACATTTTTTCTTATGAGCTCATCCATGGATGGACAGTTAGGTTTTTTCCACATCTAGGCTGAATATTGAATAATGCTATGTGGAACACGGGAATCCAAATGTCTGAGATCCTGATTTCCATTCTTGTGGATGTTTACCCACAGGTGGAATTCCTATTTTCTATGGTGGTTCTATTTTCATTTGGTGGCAGGGGGCATCTCCATACCTTTTTTTTTTTGTAGTGGCTGCTCCATTTTAAATTTCCACCAACTGTACAAGGGTTCTAACGTCTTCATATTCTTGCTAAGACTTTTTTTTAAAAATAATAGCCATCCTAACAGATATGAAATGATATCTCATTGAGGTTTGATTTGTATTTCCCTGATGATTAGTGATGTTGAACATCGTTTCACATAGTTATCAACCATTTGTATCTATGAAGAAATACCTACTTAAGTCTTCTGCTTTTTTAATTTTGGTGGTGGTGGTACTGGAGATGAAACCCAGGGCTTCTCATATGATAGGCAAGTGCTATGCCATTGGGCAACATCTCCAGCTCCCTTTGAGCATTTTGTAATTGAGTTCTTTGGTGTTTGTTTTGCTGTTGTCGTAGAAGTTTCTTAAATATTTCAGATATTAACCCCTTATCAGATATGTGGTTTGCAGACATTATCTCCTATTCTGTAAGGTTGCCTTTTATGTTGATTATTTTTTTCTAGGACTTTAATCGTTTCTGATCTTAAAGTCTTTAATCCATTTGAGTTGATTTTTATTATAAGGATCATATGTGGATATCCAGTTTTCTCAACATCTTTTGTTGAAGAGACTGTCCTTTACCCACATGTGTTCTTGGCATGCTTCTCATAGATCAGTTGATGTATATGTGTGGGTTTATTTCTGGGCTTTCTATTCCATTCAAGGGATTGATTTTTGTATCCCTCATTATCCAGCATGCCATTCAGTGAGCCCACTGTCCTTCTTATCTGTTTTTATTTTTTTGGTTAATTGAGACTCTGCATTAAAAAACTTGTATGGTTGAAAACACTAAATAATTGGGTTAGAGATGATAATTTGTTGTTATATTTCGGGTTTATCATATGCAAGTCACACAGTTGGTTTTACACCACCAACATTGACTAGAGCCAGAATGTCTTACTACAATTCCCCAGGTCTTCATGTGCACCACATGGGGATGTCCTGTGGCATCACAGTAAGTGTCTGTGGGGTGGGAAGCAGCACTTCTAAAGGTGGTACCAGAGTCCTCTTCCAAGGTTACAGTTGATGCCCTTAAACATTTGCCTTTTTTCCCATCTCCCCCACCACCCCATCAATTCACCTGAAACTGCAGAGACTTCCCTGTAGTTTGACATAAAGTTCTAGTGTTAAAACTAGACTCCTTCCCTCCTGGGGAAAACTTCAACTTTGCTTCCTGTGAAAAACACCCTGTGTGAAACATAATTTGAAGTCTGATCAGTGCCTCGATTGAACTCAAGCCAATTCCTTGCCATAAAGAATGACTGTTGGTTACCATAATGTCTGAAAATATTTATTGTCTGCACCTGCACAGTTCACTACCCTTGATATTCTCTGTGAAATTAACCTTGTTAATATCTTAGTTTTACCAAGAAATTTCTCTCCTGGGATTAGAGGAAGCTTAAGTGCCTCTGGTTCTAACTCCATTAAGGGAAGGGTTTTGTTTTGTTTTGTTTTGTTTGTTTTTCCTACACACTTGGCTATATAGTTGGCTAATAGAGCAGTCAAAAAAGTAGCTGATAGGGCTGACATGGTGGTGAACATCTATAATCCCAGAGAATTCCAAGTTCGAGGTCAGCTTTGGCAACTTAGTGAGACCCTGTCTCAAAAAGGATGGGGAGGGGCAGACTTCAGGTATAACCTGTGGTAGTGTTTGCCTGGTTAGCATGAATGAGACCCTGGTTTAATGCCAAAAACTACACCAAAAGAGAGGTAGAAAGAGGGGAAGAAAGGAGAGAGAGAGAGAGAGAGAGAGAGAGAGAGAGAGGGAGGGAGAGAAGGGGGTAGTTAATAGGGTAAGAAAGAATTGAGGGTATTTCCACTGAGATAATATTTCAAAGAGGAACCCTATTCCGTGAAATCATTGAGATATTTCTGAAGCTTTTTCCAAGTCAGTTTGATGGACTTTGTGCAAAATGGGGACTGTTTTGTTGAGCTCTGACCTTTGGGATATGGAGAAGTTGTTTGAGAGGAGTGAGAGGAGAAACTGAGGACATACAACTGACAGTGACCACATAAGGGGATGATGTGACACCTGTTTTTAAAAGTTAGAGCTGTGTCATTCATGGGGCCATGTGCAATAGTGTGACCAATGCAAGTTTTATAGTAATTTTTGCCCAGATTTTCCACAGGCGTAGGTGTGAGCACTACCTTAAGCTCTCCTGACTCCCCAGTACCCAGTGGGGATAAAGGAGATCACTGGTTCCTGGTGTCCGCTGCTCAGTTCTCCAGGAGTCTCCACTCCTGGCGGTGCTGTGTTGGAAACTTGCTGGCTCCCCAGGCTGACCTGCTTCCTGTCCTCTCCACAGAGGCCTTCACCACGGAGAAGCAACAGTCCTGACAAATTCAAACGGCCCACACCGCCTCCATCTCCCAACACAGAAACCCCAGTCCAGCCGCCTCCGCCTCCACCTCCGCCACCCATGCAGCCCGCGGTCCCCTCGGCAGGCGCCTCGCAGCCCGCCCCTTCGCAACATTCGGTGCACCCCTCCTCCCAGCCTTAATGCATGTGTTTAGTCTGAATTTCAAGTTGGGACTCGTCCATTGGAGCCGTCTACTCAACGCCAAAGGCTTCCTTCCCTGGCATATTTGGATCTGACTTATTTGCACTGAGGTTATCTAGGCTTCACTATTCATTATGTTGTAAACGTTGGAAACGCAGCCAGTGTTGTGGGTCTACAACACTAACCAGACGACTTTCCATCCGTGTTTTACTTGAATCTACATGTATGTCCATTCCCTGGCTGGAACATTGGCTATTTGGTATTTGGTAATATAGCAGCAATGTGCAATTTTTGCTTGGCCCCAGAGCTTCATTTTCTTGGCTTTTAGGTTTGTAAAATAAAAAGGGATATATTTTTTAAATATTTTTTCCATGAATCTGCAGAAAATTACTGAGCAGCTAATTTTAATTACTGAGCAGTTATTACCCCCTTCTCCAATTATTATGGTATTTACCAAACATACCAAGAATTCAGCAATACAATTCACACCTTTGAAAATCTGACTTTCAGTGTGGAGTGGGAAGTTAGAAGACATACCAAGACACACCCTGTTTAGTAGGGCTTTCTACAGGTACACTTTTATAATTATTTCCAATGCAATTCAGTATCCATGTCTCTCATAAAACAACTTGAAGAATGAATCACATGGCTAAATCTTCTCCACATACATGGGATGGATAATTCTTACATATTAATATGTGATTCTTCCCTTTACTATTAGAAAATACTATCTGCCATTAGACTATCTTGGCATAATGGCCACAAAATACTGTATTACTTGGCAGAAAGAAAAGACATATAGAGGAAAGTGGTACATTAGCACCGAGGACTGCTTATTTTGTCCATTATAAGCAAATTTTCTGTACAAAGAAGTATATTCTGAATACATTATTTCCATTCAGTTAGCATTTGGTTTCACCTTGACATGGAATATAGAGTCACTCTTTCTTAATACTTGCCCCATCTTTCTTTTTTCTTCTCAGCAGTTACTGATTTATACTTTGGTAGTAAAGTGTTTTTTTACCACCTGTGTTTGCATATTTATATATGCTGTGGATGAATATAGCTTACTAGAGAATGTTTTATGAGAATGTGTATCTGTAGGATATAATCAGAGAACTGAATATGAATCTATCAGTAATTTTCAAGATTTCATGTTTTGTAATACAACCACTATGGAAATCAATATGGAGGTTCCTCAAAAGACTAGGCATGGAACCATAATATGACCCAGTTATTCCACTCTTTAGGATTATTCCTGAAGAACTAAAGTAATTTTGCTACAGTGTTACATGCATACCCGTGTTTAAAGCAGCACAATTCCAAAGAACCAAACCATGAAACCAACTTAGGTGTCCATCATCAAATGAGTGGATAAAGAAAATGTGTTATATATAGACATTTTATTCAGTCATAAAGAAAAATGAAATTATGTCATTTTTAGGAAAATGGATAGAACTTGAGACTATTATGTTATGTTAAGTGAAATAAGTCAAATTCAGGTGGTCAAGGGTTGTATGTTTTCTCTCATCTGGGGAAGCTAGAGAATAAAAAAAGAAAAGAAAGGTGGGGGGTTCAGGAATCTCATGAATGTCAAAAGGAGATCAGTAGAAAAAAGAGACCAAGGGGTAGGAAGAAGAGAGGGAGTGGGGAGTGTTGGGGTATGATAGTGGCTAAATTATATTGTTATATTTTGTGCATGTGTGAACATAAAACAAAACAAAAAAATCCATTGTTATGTACAACTAGAATATGCCAATAAAAACATGTGGAAAGATAAAAAAAGAGTTCATGTTTTACAACAACCATCTATAATGCCTAACTCATTATTTAATACACTGCTAAAATAAGAACCATTATATCATAGATATTTAATAATATACAGTAGAAACTTCCATTTTGCCTTTGAAGTATCTTTAAGAGTTAACAGACCAGGAGTGGTGGAGCACATCTGTAATCCCAGTGACTCAGGAAGCCCGGGAAGGAGGACAGCAAATTCAAAGCCAGACCCAGAAACTTAAAGAGGCCCTAAACACATAGCCAGATCCTGTCTCAGAATACAAAATAAAAATGGGCTGGAGATGTGGCTCAGTGGTTAAATGCTCCTGGTTTCAATCCCTGGTTAACACTCCCCCCCCCCCAAAAAAAAAGTTAACAGAATGAAAAACAAATGTTATTGGATAATAGTGTTTGCATAGCATTTTAAGTATTGAAGAGTAAAAGCAACAAAATTATTTTTCAACTCTTCCTGCTTCTACCCCCAAATTGAGAATGTCATCCCCAATTATTAGGAATAATTAATCTGTAATAATTTTATTTATAATGACTGTAACATACATCATTATAGGGCAGTTCTCAAATATGGGGAGAAAGTTCGACATTTATTGTTGAGGCTTTGTTTTTAATATGATCAGACTGGGCCATGTCAAATTGGGAGGTAGAAACTGGCTTATCTAGGCTGGGCACATCTCATGGAAGCTGAATGTACTACCTGCCATTTTGTTGTCCACTCAGACAAGCTAACCTGCTTTTGATCCCAGAAGGTCTTTGTAAAATAAGTAGCCATTCTGCAGCAAGTGGAGGGAGCAATAGTAGCTTCAGTAGTTTTATTTCCTGTCTTGTTGAGAGACCCTTGCTACCATGTGCTGCTAAAAGGATAAGTCTCTATTGCCAGATTGCCATGCCTTTTACACAAAACCAAATTAGACCTACCTAATACCCAACAACTCTGGGCTCTGAAACAGAATTCTTGAAATTTGGCAGATGGTGGAAGTATTTAAGATTGAATTTAACTTACTCCTTTGATTGGAAGTTTTCAGTTCTGAGCTCCTAAGATACTGACTAGCAACCATGGAATGAATGTGTCTGAAATGGGAATGTAACTTTGACACCAAGTGCTGCTGTGCCTTGTGAGTGACTTCTAACTGATTCGACCAGAAATAATCTATAATGTGAATTGTTAACTGTTTAATTATAGGGGAAAAATGTGCATCACCCTTCCTTATGTAGATATGAATTTTCCCTCCATGGAGACTTGTTTTCCCACAAGGCAAGAGAAAGACTAGTCATTTGTGCTTTGAGAGCTTAATATTTATCAGTACAGAAGAAATATTTCTTTGTCACTCGATCTTCTACTTCTTGTCTCATAGGTAACCTACACTGAAAACTTTGTAGTGATGACTACCAAAGAAATGCATAGTAAAACAAACTTTTATTTCCAAATTAATAAATAGCCAGCCATTGATGCTGTGACATGAGTTCCATGCTCAAGAGCCATTGTAAGAGAGATTAAGGGGTTTTAGAGTTTTTGATTTTTAGTTTCTCTCCTTTCTTTTTTCTCTGTGTGTGTTTGATAAAACATGTTAGCATAAAGTTTTGGGGTGCATTTTTCAAAATGCTCAGCAGTTGTGATTAACTGCTATGCCTAGGTTGCCTCTTGGTAGGTGGTTGAAGGAACCTGTGCTCATGATAACACAGTGCTATGTGCGCAGGAGTGCTTATGTGCATTCATGCCTTAACTCAGGCTACTGATCAAGTTTACTATTTGACATAGTCTGCACCGTCATCTAGATTGTACTGTACATCTCAGTCTGAGCTTCATCCTGGCAAAAACAAAGTTGCAGGCTCAACATGTTAAGAATAATACATTCCTCTGGAAAAGTATGTGGTTGGATTGACCCTGAGTTGTCTTTGGACTTGACTTGGAACTTAGCCTGGAAAGCAAAAGTGGACTGTCAAAAGGAGAGAGGTCAACAGGGGAAAGAGGAGAGCCATATGGTAGCATGGCTTTTCCCTCTGCATGTCCGTGCACACTGTGTTGCTCATGGTGGCTTGTCTACAACTTGACGATGTTGGGATTCTGGTACTAGTGGCAATCTTGACATTCTTAGATGGAGTTTAGAGAGATGTAAGACTTCCAGTCTTTGATACATGTGCTGAATGAGAAACCTAAATAAAGATAATTTTTAAAAATATACCTCTTGAGTCTTAATCCTTATCTCTCTCTCTCTCTCTCTCTCTCTCTCTCTCTCTCTCTCTCTCTCTCTGTTCTTTGGGTTGGAAAATGAACATTATTTCACTCCCAACTTAGAGTTTAAATTCTAAATGCTGCCTTACAAGGCAAACTCAGGGAAGATAGGGTGAAATATACAGTTTAAAGTGCTGGCTACCTGCACCTGTTGAGTTTTGAAAATTCATTGAGCTGTGCACTCATGATTTGTGTGCTGTTCTCTGCTGTATTTCTTTAAAACAGTAAACCTAGGAGATTATGAAATGGAAAGGACAGCCAACTCTGAAAATGTTACATCAAATAGACATATATAGTCATATGCCATGCAATGCTTCAGTCAATGAAGAACTGCCTATGTAACAGTGGTTTCTCAAGACTACCATAGAGCTGAAAAATTCCTATTGCCTAGCGATGTCACAACTGTCATTTGTTATGCCATGGATTACTCATGTGAATGTGGTGATGCTGGTGTTAATAAACAGGTGCTCAGCCACACACAAATGCAGCACATATAATTATGAACAGTGCATGATACTTGATAAAAGTGACTATGTTACTGCTTTATATTTTTATCATTTAAAAAAATGAACGATTTATAAAAAACACAACATAGTAGAACAATATGCCATGCTATCAAGGCAGAAGCCTAACACATCTTGTGTTTAGAGTCTCTGGAATGCATCAGAAGGCCATACGCAGTGACGATGTGTAAGTACACTCTATGATGTTCCCACGATCACATTGCCTATCAGTGGATTTCTCAGAATGTCATCCCTGTCATTAAGTGATACTTGACTGCATATACCCAGGTTTTGGAAGTTATAAATGGATTATTATTAGTAAGATTATTCCTAAAAGTTGAAATCCTAAAATATGGTTTACCTTTCCTACTTCACAGAAAATTTGGTTAGGAATCTATTTGGGGGAGATTCAAAATGGAGGATTAGAAGAAGTCTGCATTCCTAGTTGCTCCATGGCTCAGGATTCAAGGAGCAGGAGTACTGCTTCTAAGTGAGGTGGTAAAAGAGGGATTTCACAAAATTCAGTGTTGGACACTCAGAGTGTCTCAGAAACTCAGAAATTCAGGCGTGATGAATAAAGAAGAAAAAGAACATTGGAGCCAAGCCAGTTGTGGCAAGCAGTGGTGTTGGTTCACCATAGAGGGAAGGGAAAACACAGAGAAACATGATGAACAGATTTGATATAGAAAAATATGTACATCAGAACAGCCTGAACTTAGCTGATTCAGAGGCTGCACTGTGCACTGGTGTTTGAAAAGTGCTGTTTCTCAGGTGCTCTCCTGAGGAGCACCTACTGCATGACCTAGGATGTACCTAACAGAATATGAGTGAAACAGTCACAGAAAATATTTTACTCAGGGAGATTCAAGTTGGAAAAAGTGAAGGGGAGTCCAACTTGCCTTCCCGTTTGAGTCTGGATGCTCAATGTGACCACCTGAAGGGGTTCAGGAATCCAACAGGCAGGTGCGAATACACTCAGGGACTAAGCCCAGGAAGGCTGTGTTCAAGGGCAGCAGAGTGGGTGGAGAATTGATTTCCCTGCCTATTGTGAGTCTGCTACATCACTAACATAGACAGAACACATTTGTGTCTTTCCACAATGTCAAAATTTATTGAATAACAAAAAATTCAGGCGGATCCAAGATGGCGGACTAGAGGAGGCTGCATTCCTTGTCACTCCGTAATTCCAGTTTCAAGCAGAGGACATGTGTTTCTTGGTGAGGCACTTTTTGCTGCTTATCGATTCTCTGGTGTTTACCCCATTTGTCTGCTGTGATGACTTGCAGTCTGCCAGCATATCGACACCTTTTTTGAGTGCAGATTGCTCACTGTCAGGCACCTATCATCCGCCATTTGCCTGCCTCTGGCCAGTCCATCTCCTGCCTTACACCTATCCATCACCCAATGCGTGAGGTTCACCTCCCGACCGTCCAAAAACAGTCAGCAAACTGATCGCCGACCACCAGTGGAGCACCAGCTGCCTGCTGTTGCCTGGAAGTTCTCTGTCACAGTACCTGCAGTTTTGATTACACGTGGCTGCTGCCATTTTGAGACAACAGCCAGGCCCCATAGGACCCCTGGCCAGACTGACTGAGCCCCGTCTCCAGGATTCCTCAGCTCGACCCATCACTTCCTGCCTCTGGGGCCCTCAATCGACTGATTGCTCCTTGCCGCCAGGACCCCCAGACCAACTGACTGTGCCCTATCACTGGGACCGACCCCAGACCGACTGATTGCACCCGGCCTCCAGGATCCCACAACCACACCAAACACACCCAACCTCCAGGATCCCTGCCTGACCAACCGCATCCTGCCTCCAGAACCTCCAGCTGACCACATCCACACCCTGAGCTGCAGCTCCCCATTTGCCAACACATTTCAAAGCCAGAGAGACCATCTTGGATAATTCTGGAAGCCATAGCTCTGATCTTTAGGTGGGGCAAATCCCATCCTACGACACATGCTGGAGGCTTGAAGCTCATTGTCAGGTACCTCTCATGCATCAGGCTACTGAACACTGGGAGGTTTCATTACTATATGACGGTTATACTGTAGATTTTCTTTTTTCTCCTTATAGAAAAAATTTAAGTTTTTATTTCTTTACTTTCTTGCTCTCTTTTCCTTTTGTTTACCTGTTCCCTCAGAGTTGCTTTCTCCCTTTTTTGCATGCTAACATTCAATTTCTTTTGATTACACTCTCACCCTTTCTATTATCTAGAACTTCTGTATAATCTTTTCTTATCCCATAGCAGCCACATTCTACATCCCTCTTGCATCCTCTTTATCCTCCATTAGAAACTGCAGACCTTATTGCAAATCTCTTTGTTTTATTGAAGATAATATTTCAACTCATTCTGTTTATTATGACAATTTTGTTATTGTCCTCATAGGGGCTATTTGGTCTAGGATTGCATAGTGTCTGAATTGGGCACTGCTAATATTGATCTCCCCTTAAAGAAAGGGTTTTGGAAACCTATAGGGCCACTAAGCCTATAGGGGGAAATCTGCAATACCCCAGATCTGCACTTCTAGAGGGGAAGATACATGAACAATATGAAAAAACAAGGGAAGAAAATGATCCAAACAAATCTATATTCTATATTAATAGAATACAATGACAGTATGTTAGAAGAGATGTCAGAAAAGGATTTCAGAATATTCATGATTAAGATGATTCACGAAGCAAAGGATGAGATAAGAGAACAAATGCAGGCAATGAATGATAATACCAATAAGCTGAAAGAGCACCTGCAGGTAGCAAAAGATCATTTCAACAAAGAGATAGAGATTCTCAAAAAAAAAAACCAAACAGAAATCCTAGAAATGAAGGAAACAATAAACCAAATAAAAAACTCAATGGAAAGCATAACCAACAGACTAGACCACTTGGAAGACAGAACCTCAATGAAGACAAAATATTTAATCTTGAAAATAAAGTTGCCCAAACAGAGAAGATGGTAAGAAATCATGAACAGAATCTCCCAAGAACTATGGGACATCATGAAAAGACCAAATTTTAAAATTTTGGGATTGAGGAAGGCACAGAGATACAACCAAAGGAATGAACAACCTATTCAATGAAATAATATCAGAAAATTTCCCAAGCCTGAAGAATGAAATGGAAAATCAAATACAAGAGGCTTACAGAAAACACCAAATGCACAAAATCATAACAGATCCACACCAAGGTACATTATAATGAAAATGCCTAACATTCAAAATAAAGATAGGATTTTGAAGGCCGCGAGAGAAAAAGCATCAGATTACATATAAGGGGAGACCAACACGGGTAGCAGCCAACTTCTCAACCCAGACTCTCAAAGCTAGAAGGGCCTGGAACAACATATTTCAAGCTCTGAAAGAACATGGTTGCCAACCAAGAATACTATACCCAGCAAAACTAACCTTCAGATTTGAAGATGAAATAAAATACTTCCATGATAAACAAAAGTTAAAAGAATTTACAAATAGAAAGACAGCACTACAGAATGTTCTCAACAAAATATTCCATGAGGAGGAAATGAAAAACAACAATGGAGGTCAGCAAAGGGAGGAACTACCTTAGAGAAAAACCACTCAAAGGAGAAACCAAGCCAACTTAAAAACCAAAAATAAGCCAAATGACTGGGAATGCAAATCTTATCTCAATAATAACCCTGAAAGTTAATGGCCTAAACTCATCAAAGACATAGACTGGAGCACAGCGCTTGGACTCGAGCAGCCGCTGGGGCTCCGGGTGGCTGCCTGGGGAGGAGCTGCGTGGCGAGCTGTTTGGACCCAGAGTGACCGCTTCCGAACACCGGGGGGTTGCCCGGAGGAGGAGGAGAGGCCCGGCGGGTCGCTTGGGTCTAGGAGTGACTGCATCAGAGCCACGGGCGGTTGCCAGAGGAGGAGCTGCGTGGTGAGCTGTTTGAACTCAGAGTGGGCGCTCCTGAGTGCCGGGAGGTTGCCCGGAGGAGGAGGAGGAGCGCGGCGTGTTGCTTGACCTGGGAGTGACTGCATCAGAGCTGCGGGCGGTTGCCAAAGGAGGAGCTGCGTGACGAGCTGTTTGAACTCGGAGTAGCTGCTCCAGAACACTGGTGGCCTGCCTGGAGGAGGAGAGCGGTGGGACGCTTAGCCTGGGAGTGACTGCATCAGAACCACAGGCGGTTGCCAGAGGAGGAGGCGAGTGGTGAGCTGATTGGACTAAAAGCAACCGCTCCTGAACACCGGTGGCCTGCCTGGAGGAGGAGTGTGGTGAGTCACCTGGTCTCGGAGCCACCGTTCCTGAACACCTGGGGGGCTACCCCAAGGAGGAGGAGGAGGAACAGGGCGGGTCACTTGGACTTGGAGTGACTGCCTAGGGCTACGGGTGGTTGGCGGGAGGAGGAGACCCGAAGTGAGTTGTTTGGATTCCTAGTGACTGCATCCGAAACCGGGCGGCTGTCCGGAGGAGGAGGTGTGTGGCGGGTCTCTGTGTCTCGGAGCTATTGTACGGGGCTCCAGGTGGTGGCTCAGGGGAGGGGCTGCATAGCCAGGCGATTGGTGCAGAGCAGGGTCCCAGGAGCTAGGTGGCTTCTTGCTGGAAGAGCCGCACAGAGACACGCCTAGGGGCGGAGCGAAGATTCCAGGGCGGCGGGCAGATTCTCTGGGAGAGGCAGCCTAAGGAGACTCGCCTGCGAAGGGTGAGGCTCCCAGGCCCAGGACGTAGGTCCGGGCCCCTGGGATCGTTGCAGAAGAAGACAGCCCAGCCCAGGTGGTAGTTGTAGATTGAGGGGAACCTCTAGGAGGGCAACTGACTAGCGAGACGTCCCCACCGAGTGACTCTTCCCGGCCGGGGGAGGTTTTCCCACAGGGACGGTAAAGCCAGAGACATAGGTACAAACAGGCCTTGCCTCAGCCCACAGTCTACTTCCCCATTGGATGATCATTGGTCAACAAGTGGAGGCACCTCCGCCCACTAGCAGGGAATATACGCCACCTGAGGGTTACCACACCTAGAGAGGCAGCTTCTTCGTGGAGCTCTGCATTATCAACCTCCTCCAAGACTTCAGGCTACTGAAGGATAAGAGGGGATATACTAGCAATCTTCAGGGACATTGTAAGTTGATAGAGGAAATCTGCAATATCTTAATGACCCACTGATCCCTGAACAATATGAGAAAACAAGGGAAGAAAATGCCCCAAACAAATCTAGATGTTACATCAATAAAATCCAACGACAGCATGGCAGAAGAAATGACAGAAAGGGAGTTCAGAATGTACATAATTAAAATGATTAGGGAAGCAAACGATGAGATGAAAGAGCAAATGCAGGCATTGAACGATCGCACCAATCGACAGTTAACAGAGCAAATTCAGGAAGCAAAAGATCATTTCAATAAAGAGTTAGAGATATTGAAAAAAAACCAAACAGAAATCCTTGAAATGAAGGAAACAATAAACCAAATTAAGAACTCCATAGAAAGCATAACCAATAGGATAGAACAGCTGGAAGACAGAACTTCAGATATTGAAGACAAAATATTTAACCTCGAAAACAAAGTTGAACAAACAGAGAAGATGGTGAGAAATCATGAACAGAATCTCCAAGAACTATGGGATATCATGAAAAGGCCAAATTTGAGAATTATTGGGATTGAGGAAGGCTTAGAGAAACAAACCAAAGGAATGAACAATCTATTTGAAGAAATAATATCAGAAAATTTCCCAAATCTGAAGAATGAAATGGAAAATCAAGTCCAAGAGGCTTATAGGACTCCAAATACACAAAATTACAACAGACCCACACCAAGGCACATTATAATGAAAATACCTAACATACAAAATAAAGACAGAATTTTAAAGGCTGTGAGAGAAAAGAACCAAATTACATTCAGGGGGAAGCCAATACGGATATCAGCAGATTTTTCAATCCAGACCCTAAAAGCTAGAAGGGCCTGGAACAACATTTTTCAAGCTCTGAAAGAAAATGGATGCCAACCAAGAATCTTATACCCAGCAAAACTTACCTTCAAATTTGACGATGAAATAAGATCATTCCACGATAAACAAAAGCTAAAAGAATTTACAAAAAGAAAGCCAGCATTACAGAACATTCTCAACAAAATATTTCATGAGGAAGAGATAAAACACAAAGAAGCAAATCAGCAAAGGGAGGAATTATCCTAAAGGAACTGTCAAATAAAGGAGGAACCAAGATGTGTCAAAAATTTTAAATATGGACCAAATGACTGGGAATACAAATCATATCTCAATAATAACCCTGAATGTTAATGGCCTGAATTCATCAATCAAAAGACATAGACTGGCAGATTGGATTAAAAAGAAAGATCCAACAATATGTTGCCTGCAAGAGACTCACCTCATAGAAAGAGATACCCATAGACTAAAGGTGAAAGGATGGGGAAAAACATACCATGCACATGGACTCAGCAAAAAAGCTGGAGTATCCATCCTCATTTCAGATAATGTGGACTTCAATCCAATGTTAGTTAGAAGGGATAAAGAAGGACATTTCATACTGCTTAAGGGAAGCATAAATCAGCAAGATATAACAATCATAAACATCTATGCCCCAAACAGTGGCTCATCCATGTATGTTAAACAAATCCTTCTCAATTTCAGAAACCAAATAGACCATAACACAATAATACTAGGTGATTTTAACACGCCTCTTTCACCACTGGACAGATCTTCCAAACAAAAATTGAACAAAGAAACCATAGATCTCAATAACACAATCAATAATTTAGACTTAACAGACATTTATAGAATATACCATCCAACCAAGAGCGAATACACTTTCTTCTCAGCAGCACATGGATCCTTCTCCAAAATAGACCATATATTATGCCACAAAGCTAATGTCAGCAAATACAAGAAGATAGAGACACTACCTTGTATTCTATCAGATCATAATGGATTGAAGTTACAAATTAATGAAAGAGTAAAAAACAGAAACTACTCCAACACCTGGAGATTAAACAATATGCTACTATATGATGAATGGATAACAGAAGATATTAGGAAGGAAATTAAAAAATTCTTAGAGGTAAACGAGAACAAAGAAACAACATATCAAAATCTCTGGGACACTATGAAAGCAGTACTTAGAGGAAGATTTATTTCACGGAGCGCATTTAATAAAAGAAGTAAAACTCAAAAAATAAATGACCTAACACTACAGCTCAAAGCCCTAGAAAAAGAAGAACAGACCAACACCAAAAGTAGTAGAAGACAGGAAATAGTTAAACTCAGAGCTGAAATCAACGAAATTGAAATGAAAGAAACAATACAAAAAATTGACAAAGTAAATAGTTGGTTCTTTCGAAAAAATAAACAAAATTGATAAACCTTTAGCCACACTAACAAAGAGAAGACGAGAGAAAACCCAAATCACTAAAATTCGGAATGAACAAGGAAATATCACAACAGACACGACCAAAATACAAAACATAATTAGAAGCTATTTTGAAAATCTATACTCCAACAAAATAGAAAATTTCGAAGACATCAACAGGTTTCTAGAGACATATGAATTGCCTAAACTGAACGAGGAGGACATACACAATTTAAATAGACCAATTTCAAGTAATGAAATAGAAGAAGTCATCAAAAGCCTACCAACAAAGAAAAGTCCAGGACCAGATGGGTTCTCAGCCGAGTTCTACAAAACTTTTAAAGAAGAACTCATTCCAATACTTCTCAAAGTATTCCAGAAAATAGAAGAGGAGGGAACTCTCCCAAACTCATTCTATGAAGCCAATATTACCCTGATTCCTAAACCAGAGAGGGACACATTGAGGAAAGAAAATTTCAGACCAATATCCTTAATGAACATCGACGCAAAAATTCTAAACAAAATTTTAGCAAATCGCATACAAAAACATATTAAAAAGATAGTGCACCATGATCAAGTGGGTTTCATCCCAGGGATGCAAGGTTGGTTCAACATCAGAAAATCAATAAATGTCATTCACCATATCAATAGACTTAAAGTCAAGAATCACATGATTATTTCGATAGATGCAGAAAAAGCATTTGATAAAATACAGCACCCCTTCATGCTCAAAACACTAGAAAAAATAGGGATAGTGGGAACATTCCTTAACATTGTAAAGGCCATCTACGCTAAACCCATTGCTAATATCATTCTAAATGGTGAAAAACTGAAAGCATTCCCTCTAAAAACTGGAACAAGGCAGGGATGCCCTCTTTCACCACTTCTATTCAATATCGTCCTTGAAACTCTAGCCAGAGCAATTAGACCGACCAAAGAAATTAAAGGGATACGAATTGGAAAAGAAGAACTCAAACTATCCCTATTTGCTGATGATATGATGGTATACTTAGAGGAACCAGGAAATTCCACCAGAAAACTTTTAGATCTCATAAGTGAATTCAGTAAAGTAGCGGGATATAAGATCAATGCACATAAATCGAAGGCATTTTTATATATAAGCGATGAATCTTCAGAAAGAGAAATTAGGAAAACTACCACATTCACAATAGCTTCGAAAAAAATAAAGTATTTGGGAATCAATCTCACAAAAGAGGTGAAAGACCTCTACAATGAGAACTACAGAACACTAAAGAAAGAAATTCAAGAAAACCTTAGAAGATGGAAAGATCTCCCATGTTCTTGGATAGGAAGAATTAATATTGTCAAAATGGCCATACTACCAAAAGTGCTATACAGATTCAATGCAATTCCAATTAAAATCCCAATGATGTACCTTACAGAAATAGAGCAAGCAATTATGAAATTCATCTGGAAGAATAAAAAACCCAGAATAGCTAAAGCAATCCTTGGCAGAAAGAGTGAAGCAGGGGGTATCGCAATACCAGATCTTCAACTCTACTACAAAGCAATAGTAACAAAAACGGCATGGTATTGGTACCAAAATAGAAAGGTGGATCAATGGTACAGAATAGAGGACACGGACACAAACCCAAATAAATACAATTTTCTCATACTAGACAAAGGTTCCAACAATATGCAATGGAGAAAAGATAGCCTCTTCAACAAATGGTGCTGGGAGAATTGGAAATCCACATGCAACAGAATGAAACTAAACCCATATCTCTCACCATGCACGAAACTAAACTCAAAATGGATTAAGGATCTCGGAATCAGACCAGAGACCTTGCATCTTATAGAAGAAAAAGTAGGTCCAGAGCTTCAACATGTCGGCTTAGGACCAGACTTCCTCAACAGGACTCCCATAGCACAAGAAATAAAAGCAAGAATTAATAACTGGGATAGATTCAAACTAAAAAGCTTTCTCTCAGCAAAGGAAACTATCAGCAATGCAAAGAAAGAGCCTACAGAGTGGGAGAAAATCTTTGCCAATCATACTTCAGATAGAGCGCTAATCTCCAGAATCTATAAAGAACTCAAAAAACTCTACACCAAGAATGTAAAAAATCCAATCGACAAATGGGCTAATTAAATGAATAGACACTTCACAGAAGAAGATATACAAGCAATCAACAAACATATGGAAAAATGTTCAACATCTCTAGTAATAAGAGAAATGCAAATCAAACCACCCTAAGATTCCATCTCACCCCAATCAGAATGGCAATTATCAAGAATACAACCAACAACAGGTGTTGGCGAGGATGTGGGGAGAAAGGTACACTCTTACATTGCTGGTGGGGCTGCCAATTAGTGCAGCCACTCTGGAAAGCAGTGTGGAGATTCCTTAGAAAACTTGGAATGGAAACACCATTTGACCCAGCTATCCCACTCCTTGGCCTATACCCAAAGGACTTAAAATCAGCATATTACAGAGATACAGCCACATCAATGTTCATAGCTGCTCAGTTCACAATAGCCAGATTGTGGAACCAACCTAGATGTCCTTCAATTGATGAATGGATAAAGAAAATGTGGTATATATATACAATGGAATATTACTCAGCCATAAAGAACGATAAAATTATGGCATTTTCAGGCAAATGGATGAAACTGGAGAATATTATGCTAAGTGAGATAAGCCAATCTCAAAAAACCAAAGGAAGAATGATATCGCTAATAAGTGGATGATGACACATAATGGGGGGTGGGAAGGGTTAGTGTTGGGGTTGGAGTTAGGTTTAGGGAGGGGGGCAGGAATGGAGGAAGGAAGGACTGTATAGATGGAGGGGAAGGGTGGGAGGGGAGGGGGGAAGGGAAAAAATGGCAGAATGAATCAAACAACATTACTCTATGTAGATTTATGATTACACAAATGGTATGCCTTTACGCCATGTACAGACAGAGAAACAACATGTATCCCATTTGTTTACAATTTTATAATAAAAAAAAAAGAAAAAAAAAAAAGACATAGACTGACAGAATGGATTAAAAAGAAAGACCCAACAATATGCTGCCTGCAATAGACTCATCTAATAGAAAAAGACATCCACAGACTAAAGGTGAAAGGATGGGGAAAAAACCTACCATGCACACGAACTCAGTAAAAAAGCGGGGGTTTCCATCCTTATATCAGATAAAGGGGACTTCAAGCCAAAGCTAGTCAGAAGGGATAAAGAAGGACATTTCATCCTGCTTAAGGGAGCCATAAATCAGCAAGACATAACAATAGTAAATATTTATGCCCCAAACAATGGTGCATCCCTGTACATCAAACAAATCCTTCTCAATTTCAGGAATCACATAGACCACAACACAATAATTCTGGGTCACTTTCACGCATCGCTGTTACCACTAGATAGATCTTCCAAACAAAACTGAACAAAGAAACCATAGAACTCAATAACACAATCAATAACCTAGACTTAATAGACATTTATAGAATATTCCATCCATCAATGAGCAGATTCGCTTTCTTCTCAGCAGCACATGGGACCTTCTCAAAAATAGACCATATGTTATGCCACAGCAGCCCTTAGGAAATGCAAAAAAATAGAGATACTACCTTGTGTTCTATCAGATCTTAATGGACTGAGAGTAGAAATCAATGACAAAATAAAAAACAGAAATTACTCCAAAACCTGGAGACTAAATAAGATGCTATTGAATGAAACATGGATAACAGAAAACATCAGGGAGGAGATAAAAAAATTCTTAAAGGTCAATGAGAATGATGATACAACATATCAAAATTTCTGGGACACTATGAAAGCAGTACTAAGAGGAAATTTCATTGCATGGAGCACATTCCAGAAAAGAATGAAAAGTCAACAACTAAATTACCTAACATTACAGCTCAAAGCTCTAGAAAAAGAAGAACAGAATAACAGCAAAAGTAGTAGAAGACAGGAAATAATCAAAATCAGAGCTGAAATCAATGAAATTGAAACAAAAGAAACAATTCAAAAAATTGACAAAACAAAAAGTTGGTTCTTTGAGAAAGTAAACAAAATAGACAAACCCTTAGCCACACTAACAAAGAGAAGGAGAGAGAAAACTCAAATTACTAAAATTCATGATGAAAAAGGAAATATCACGACAGACAACACTGAGATACATAACATAATTAGAAGCTACTTTGAAAATCTGTATTCCAACAAAATAGAATCTACCGAAGACACTGACAAATTTCTAGAGACATATGCTCCTCCCAAACTGAACCAGGAGGACATACACAATTTAAACAGATCAATATCAAGCAATGAAATAGAAGCAGCCATTAAAAACCTACCATCCAAGAAAAGCCCAGGACCAGATGGATTCTCAGCCGAGTTCTACAAGACCTTCAAAGAAGATCTCATTACAATACTTCTCAAAGTATTCCAGGAAATAGAAAAGGAGGGTACCCTACCAAACTCATTCTATGAAGCTAATATCACCCTCATACCCAAACCAGGCAAAGACACATCAAGGAAAGAAAATTTTAGACCAATATCCTTGATGAATATAGATGCAATGATCCTTAACAAAATATTGGCAAACAGTATCCAAAAGCATATTAAGAAAATCGTGCACCACGATCAAGTGGGTTTCATCCCTGGAATGCAAGGATGGTTTAACATCCGTACATCAATAAACGTAATCCATCATGTCAATAGACTTAAGGATAAGAATCATATCGTTATTTCAATTGACACAGAAAAAGTGTTTGACAAAATACAACACCCCTTCATGCTCAAAACACTAGAAAAAATAGGGATAGTAGGAGCATATCTGAACATTGTAAAGGCTATTTATGCTAAGCCCATGGCCAACATCATTCTTAATGGAGAAAAACTGAAACCATTCCCTTTAAAAATGGGAACAAGACAGGGATGTCCTCTTTCACCATTTCTATTCAACACTGTTCTCTAATCTCTAGCCAGAGCAATCAGGCAGACCAAAGAAATTAAAGGGATACAAATAGGAAAAGAGGAACTTAAGCTGTCGCTATTTGCTGATGACATGATTCTATATTTAGAGGACCCAAAAAACTCCTCCAGAAAACTTCTAGACCTCATCAATGAATTCAGCAAAATAGCAGGCTATAAAATCAACATGCATAAATCTAAAGCATTTTTATATGCAAGCGATGAAACAGCTGAAAGGGAAATGAGGAAAACAACTCCATTTGCAATAGCCTCAAAAAAAATAAAATACTTGGGCATCAATCTAACCAAAGAGGTAAAAGATCTGTACAATGAAAACTACAAAACATTGAAGAAAGAAATTGAGGAAGACCTTAGAAGATGGAAAGCTCTCCCATGTTCTTGGATAGGCAGAACTAATATTTTCAAAATGGCCATACTACCAAAAGTGCTATACAGATTCAATGCAATTCCAATTAAAATCCCAACCGATATACCTTACAGAAATAGAGCAAGCAATTATGAAATTCATCTGGAAGAATAAGAAACCCAGAATAGGTAAAACAAAGCAGGAAGAATGAAGCAGGGGGTATCGCAATACCAGAACTTCAGCTATACTACAAAGCAATAGTAACAATAACAGTATGATATTGGCACCAAAATAGACAGGTAGATCAATGGTACAGAATAGAGGACACGGACACAAACCCAAATAAATACAATTTTCTCATACTAGACAAAGGTGCCAAAAATACGCAATGGAGAAAAGATAGCCTGTTCAACAAATGGTGCTGGGAAAACTGGAAATCCATATGCAACAGAATGAAACTAAACCCCTATCTCTCACCCTGCACTAAAATCAACTCACAATGGATCAAGGACCTCGAAATCAGACCAGAGACCTTGCATCTTATAGAAGAAAAAGTAGGTCCAAATCTTCATCTTGTTGGCTTAGAATCAGACTTCCTTAACAGGACTGCCATAGCACAAGAAATAAAAGCAAGAATCAATAACTGGGATAGATTCAAACTAAAAAGCTTTCTCTCAGCAAAGGAAACTATCAGCAATGTGAAGTGAGTGACTACAGAGTGGGAGAATATCTTTGCCACTCATACTTCAGATAGAGTGCTAATTTCCAGGATATATAAAGAACTCAAAAACTCTATACCATGAACACAAATAACCCAATCAACAAATGGGCTAATGATATGAATAGACGCTTCACAGAAGATCTACAAGCAATCAACAAACATGAAAAAATGTTCACCATCTTTAGTAATAAGAGAAATGCAAATGAAAACTACCCTAAGATTCCATCTCACCCTAATTAGAATGGCGATTATCAAGAATACAAGCAACAATAGGTGTTGGAGAGGATGTGGGGAAAAGGTACACTTATACATTGCTTGTGGGGCTGCAAATTAGTGTAGCCACTCTGGAAAGCAGTGTGGAGATTCCTTAGAAAACTTGGAATGGACCCACCATTTGACCCAGCTATCCCACTCCTCAGCCTATACCCAAAGAACTTAAAATCAGCATACTACAGAGATACAGCCACATCAATGTTCATAGCTGCTCAATTCACAATAGTCAGACTGTGGAACCAACCTAGATGTCCTTCAATTGATGAATGGATAAAGAAACTGTGGTATACATATGCAATGGAATATTACTCAGCTATAAAGAATAATAAAATTATGGCATTTGCAGGCAAATGGATGAAATTGGAGAATATCATGCTAAGTGAGATAAGCCAATCTCAAAATTTCAAAAGGTGAATGATCTCTCTGATAAGCAGATGATGACACATAATGGGGGGGGAGGGGGCATGAATAGAGGAAGGAGGGACTGTATAGAGGGAAAAGAGGGGTGGGTGGGGTTGGGAGGGAAGGAAAAAATAACAGAATGAATCAAACATCATTACACTATGTAAATGTATGATTACGCAAATGGTATGCTGTTACTCCATGTACAAACAGATACAACATGTATCCCATTTGTTTACAATAAAAATAAGTTAAAATAAAAAAATAAAATTAAAAAAATTCATAGGCTACATCACTCTCATCAGTGGTATTTCACTGAATACTTCTGAGTCATTTGGTAGTTATAAGCTGGGCAAACACAAAATCTTTTATTTCAATCCTAATTTCTAACACCTAAATTCTCAGGTCCCATGAACTTTAGAGAATGATTTGTATATAAGTCACGGAAAGACTAAGAAGGGGTTAAAGCAGCTGTAGATTTATAAGATGCTGTGCCAAGAGCACAGGCAGAGAGGGATAGGAATACATAGGTAAAGAGTCACAGTAGGAAAGCATTTTGAAGGACCAGTTCTGCAGAACTGTCAAACCAGAGGGTCCAAATGGACAGAAGGACAGTCAGCCATTTCACTTTCACAGTGTCAACTTGAGGTGTCAGCTTGGAGCAGGCAGTGTGTGGTCATCACAGGCAGAGAAACTGTATTTGACTGAAGCCAATAGGGACAGAAGATTGGTGGTTTATTCCAGTGGCAATTTTTCTGGACAAGACCTGTGATGAGTGACCAGATGATAGGGTCAAGTGAGGGGTTCTCATTTGGTGGGGTTGATAAGTTCTCATGTCTGGTGTTCCTGATATGATTTGGGATGTACACACATCCATGTACTCCTTGATTTAGTTTGATAGGTTGGTAGGTTTTTTTTTCATGTAAGTTTTTTTTTTTTTTAAATCAATTTCTGCCTTATAGTGTTGTTGGGTAGATGGTGGTTGTTTACTTGTACAAACAATGTGTGCAGTTTCTATAACTCCTGTTCCCCAAATTCATGTTGTTGCAAATATTAGTGCCATGGATGACAGTCAACACTTTCTGTTTGCTTTAATGCCATAACTAATTCACGATTATTTATTGTTTTTGCTATTGGCCAATTGCTGACTCCACAGTTCCTGTATTTTTGTGGTAACAAAGTAGGAACTGGGTGTTTATTTTAAGGTTGTATATTGTTTGCATCATTTCTTACTGTTTATTTCCCCCTCTTCTGTGAGGTACTGGCAACCTACAGGGGCACTACAAATTCACAGGGTAGATACTCTGCTGCTGAACTAAACTCAACCAAAAGACAGTATTCATTCCTCCACACAAAATCAACAACACTTCAGCTATATATTAATACAAGGAATAGAAGACACACAAACACACATTAACAACCAGATACCAAGTAGGAATGTCTACGGATGAACCCTCAGGTCCCATTGATGACTATCCATTGCTGAAGCAAAAACAAACAAACAAACAAAAATCACACAGGTTGTGAAAACAATACCTAAAAGGGTGTCTCATTCTAGACCACTTTAGGACCCTTTGGCAAGAGAAGGTTGTGCCACACATAGGAATGAAAGAGAAATCCATTTCAACTGATGCATAAAACCCAACACAGGATTATAAGAAATATAAAAGAACAAGGTAACACAATACCTCCTAAAGTTTATAATTCACCTGTAATTGACTCCAAAGATACTGAAGTGAACGAAAAAGAATTCAAAAGAATGATTATAAAAGTAATTAATGAAGTCTAAAAAAACACAGAAAGACAACTGTATGAATTAGGGAAGTCAAAACAGAATATAAATGAGAAATTCAATAAGGAGATAGACATATGGAAAAAGAACCAAACAAATTTTAGAAATGAAAGAAATTAAACATCAAATAAACTGTTCAGTTGAAAGTCTCTTTAGTAGAATAGACCATGCTGAAGATGGAATCTCAGAACTAAAAGACAAAGTAGTCAACCTTGAACATTCAGACAGTATTAAAAAGAAAATAATCATAATCAGAATATACAAGAATTCTGGGGAACATTAAGAAAGCAAATGTAAGAATCTATGGAATTAGGAGGGTTGTGAGATGTAGGCTAATGGAATGGATAACCTCTTCAGGGAAGTAACAACAGAAAAATTTTTAGAACTTCAGAATGAGATGAAGATTCACATATAGAATGGATTCAGAAAACCAAACATGACTCATTATAATTAAAATGCCCAATCTAAGAAAAAAAGATGGAATTTTAAAAACCTCAAGAGAAAGATGTCTGCTTACTTGTAGAGGCAAGTCAATCATAATTACTTCTCATTTCTCAGCACAAAATCAGTATAATGTCAGGAAACCTTGGAAGCATGTGTTCCAAATTCTGAAAGAAAATAACAAGATTGCTATATCCAGCAAAGTCATCCTTCAGAATCAAAGAGGAAATAAAATCCTTCCAAGATGAGCAGAAACTAAACTCACTACTAAGTTGGCAGCACAAAATTTTCTTAAAGAAATACTCCACAAAGAAAAAATAAAAATAAACCCCAGAGTTCACAATGAATGAGTCTCATTGAAAGAGTAGCTAAGCAAATGAGAACTCTAGAAATAAATCAAAATGGCAGGAATTAATAAATATTTTTTCTATAATAACTTTGAATGTAAGCGGTCTTGATGCTTCAATTAAAAGACATAGGCTAACAGAATATATTAAAAGCCAATACTCAACTATAGGTTGTTTGCACAAGACTCACCTTACTATCAAAGACAGTCAAAGGTTTGTAGTAAAAGCATGGAAATTAATGTGCCATGCAAATGGAAACTAGCAGGAGTATTTACTTTCATGCCCAACAAAGCAGATTTCAAACCAAAATTAATCAGAAGAAAAAAGAAGGTCATCTCATACTGGTAAAGGGAACAATGAAACAAGAAGATATAACAAAAATATTTGTGACCCAAATGTGGGTACAACTAATCACATAAAAAACACTACTCAATTTGAAGCCTCAGATAGCCAGCACAATAATACTGGATGACTTTAATACACCTCTCTCACCAATAGATAGGTCATACAGATATAAATTTAGTAAAGGCCTTTGGATCATAAAAATGTTATGAATCAAATGAACTTAACAAACATCTATAGAATATTTCATGTAACAAAAGCTGAATACAGTTTATTCTCAACAGCTTCTGGAAACTTCTCTAAAATGAACAACATTTTAGGCAACAAACTCTTAGGAAATAAAAAAAAATCAGTATACTTCCTTGCATCTTATCAGATCATAATGGAATTAAATTAGAAATCAAGAACAAAAAACTCTACACAAACTCTATAAACTCATGGAGATTAAACAATACACTCTTTAATGACAAATGGGTGATAGAAGAAACCAAGGGAGAAAGTTTAAAATTCTTAAATTCATAAAGGAATAGTGATACAACATACAAAAACCTCTGGAAAACTATGAGGCAGTTCTAAGAGTTCTAAGTTTACAGCTATAAGTGGCTACAAATACCAGAAAAATTCCAAATAAACAACCTAATGATGCATCTCAAGGTGTTTGAAAAACAAGAGCAAACTTAAGATGAGAGTAAAAAAATCAATAAGATTAAGAATGAAAACCCACAAAGGATTAATGAAACAAAGCATTGACTCTTTAAAAAGACAAGCCAGCTTGATAAACACTTAGTCAAAGTAAACAAAATAAAAAGAGAGAAACTCCAAATTCATAAAATTAGAGATGAAAAGGAGAAATCATCACAGATACTACAGAAATCCAGTGGGTCATTAGACACTATTTTGAAAATTTATACTGTGATAAAATTGGAAAACCTTAGAAGAAATAGATACATTTCTAGATACATACTACTTGCCAAAACTGAATCAAGAGGTCATAGAAAACCTAGAAGACCAATAACTGGCAATGTGATAGAAGCAGTAATAGCCTTCCAACAAAGAAAACCCCAGGACCAGATGGATTCTCAGCTGATTTTTGCCATATCTTTAAGAAGAACTAATTACAATGTTCCTTAAATTATTCCATAAAACAGAAAGTGATGGAATGCTTCCAAATACATACTATAAAACCAGATAGATACACTTCAAAGAAAGAAAACTATAGACCAAGACGCCTGATGAATTTAGATGCAAAAAAATCCTTAATAAAATATTAGTAATCACATTCAACATATTAAGAAGATGGTACATAATGCCCAAGTAAGTTTTATCCAAGGAATGCAAGGATGGTTTAACATATGTAAATCAATAACAGTAATTCATCGCATAAATAGAATTAAGAAGCAAAACCACTTAGTAATCTAAATGGAAGAGAGAAAGCCTTTGACAAATTCAGCACCCATTCATGATAGACACATTGAAGGAAGTAGGGATAGAAGGAACCTACTTCAACATGATAAATGCCATTTACAAAATATCCAAAGGCAACCACATAGTAAACAGGGAAAAACATACAAAATCAACATAAAACAATCAATACCTTTCCCATAAACCAACAGTGAATCTGCTGAGAAAGAAATCATAAAAACTATTCCATTCACAATAGCCATAAATAAATAAAACACCTAAGAATAAATCTAACCATAGAGGAGAAAGACCTGTATGATGAAAACTGTGGAAACTTGGAGAAAGAAATTGAAAAACATACAAGATGGAAAGACTCCCATGTTCATGGATAGACAGAATTAATTTTGTCAAAATGGTCATACAACCAAAAACAATACCCATATTCAATACAAAATCCCCATCAAAATACCAGTGACGGTCTTCACAGAACTAGATAAAACAGTCCTAAAATTCATTTGGAATAATAAAGGACCCAGAACAGTCAAAACAATTCTTTTTTTTTCTAATTTATTTTTATTGTAAACATATGGGATACATCTTGTTTCATTGTTTATATATGAAGTAGAGGCATACCATTTATGTAATCATACATTTACATAGGGTAATAGTTTTTGATTCATTCTGTTATTTTTTTCTCCCCCCACCCTCCCACTTCTCTTTTCCCTCTATACAGTATCTCCTTCATCCATTCTTGCCACCCTCCTATCCCTCATTATGTGTCATCATCCACTTATCAGTGAGATCACTTGTCCTTTGGTTTTTTTGAGATTGGCTTATCTCACTTAGCATGAGATTCTCCAATTTCATCCATTTGCCTGCAAATGCCATATTTTATTATTCTTTATGGCTGAGTAATTTTCCATTGTGTGTGTGTGTGTGTGTGTATATATATATATATATATATATATATATATATATATATATATATATATCTCACAGTTTCTTTATCCATTTATCAGTTGAAGGGCATCTAGGTTGGTTCCACAATCTGGCTATTGTGAATTGAGCAGCTGTAAACACTGATGTGGCTGTATCTCTGTAGTGTGCTGATTTTAAGTCCTTTGGGTATAGGCCAAGGAGTGGGATAGCTGGGTCAAATGGTGGTTCCATTCCAAGCTTTCTGAGGAATCTCCATACTGCTTTCCAGAGTGGCTGCACTAATTTGCAACCCCACCAGCAATGTATGAGTGTACCTTTCTCCCCACATCCTCTCCAACACCTATTGTTGCTTGTATTCCTGATAATTGCCATTCTAATTGGGGTGAGATGGAATCTTAGGGTAGTTTTGATTTGCATTTCTCTTATTACTAGAGATGTTGAACATTTTTTCATATATCTGTTGATTGCATGTACATCTTCTTCTGTGAAGTGTCTGTTCATTTCCTTAGCCCATTTGTTGATTGGATTATTTGTATTCTAGGTGTAGAGTTTTTTGAGTTCTTTATATATTCTGCAAATCAGTGCTCTATCTGAAGTATGAGTGGCAAAGGTTTTCTCCCACTCTGTAGGCTCTCTCTTCACATTACTGAGAGTTTCATTTGCTGAGAGAAAGCTTTTTAGTTTGAATCTATCCCAGTTATTGATTCTTGCTTTTATTTCTTGTCTTATGGGAGTCCTGTTAAGGAACACTGAATCTAGGCTGACATGTTGAAGATTTGGACCTACTTTTTCTTCTACAAGATGCAGAGTCTCTGGTCTGATTCCAAGGTCCTTGATCCATTTTGAGTTGAGTTTTGTGCAGGTTGAGAGATAGGGGTTTAGTTTCATTCTGTTGCATATGGATTTCCAGTTTTCCCAGCACCATTTGTTGAACAGGCTATCTTTTCTCCATTACATATTTTTGGCCCCTTTGTCTAGTATGAGAAAATTGTATTTATTTGGGTTTGTGTCTGTGTCCTCTATTCTGTACCATTGATCTACCTGTCTATTTTGGTGCCAATACCATACTGTTATTGTTACTATTACTTTGTAGTATAGTTGAAGGTCTGGTATTGTGGTACCCCCTGCTTCATTCTTCCTGCTAAGGATTGTTTTAGCTATTCTGGGTTTCTTATTCTTCCAGCTGAATTTCATGATTGCTTGCTCTATTTCTGTAAGGTACATCCTTGGGATTTTAATTGGAATTGCATTGAATCTGTATAGCACTTTTGGTAGTATGGCCATTTTGACAATATTACTTCTGCCTGTCCAAGAACATGGGGGATCTTTCCATCTTCTAAGGTTTTCTTTAATTTCTTTCTTTAGTGTTCTGTAGTTCTCGTTGTAGAGGTCTTTCACCTCTTTTGTTAGATTGATTCCCAAGTATTTTATTTTTTCAAAGCTATTGTGAATGGGGTAGTTTTCCTAACTTCTCTTTCTGAAGATTATCACGTATGTATCATAATGCAATGGTTTTATGAGCATTGATCTTATATCCTGCTACTTTACTGAATTTACTTATGAATTCTAAGTTTTCTGGTGGAATTTCCAGGTTCCTCTAAATATATAATCATGTCATCAGAAAATAGGGAGAGTTTGAGTTCTTCTTTTCCTGTTCGTATCTCTTATTTTCCTTGGTCTATCTAATTGCTCTGGCTAGAGTTTTGAGGACAATGTTGAATAGAAGTAGTGAAAGAGGGCATCCCTGTCTTGTTCCAGTTTTTAGGGGGAATGCTTTCAGTTTTTCCCCATTTAGAATGATATTGGCCATGAGCTTAGCATAGATGGCCTTTACAATGTTAAGGAATGTTCCCACTATCCCTAGTTTTTTTAGTGTTTTGAGCATGAAGGGATGCTGTATTTTATCAAATGCTTGTTCTGCATCTATTGAAATAATCATGTGATTCTTGACTTTAAGTCTGTTGATATGGTGAATGACATTTATTGATTTCCGGATGTTGAACCAACCTTGCATCTCTGAGATAAAACCCACTTGATCATGGTACACTATCTTTTTAATATATTTCTGTATGCGATTTGCTAAGATTTTGTTGAGAATTTTTGCGTCAATGTTCATTAAGGATATTGGTCTGAAATTTTCTTTCCTCTGTGTGTCTCTGTCTGGTTTAGGTATCAGGGTGATATTGGCTTCATAGAAGGAGTTTGGGAGGGTTCCCTCCTCTTCTTTTTCATGGAATACTTTGAGGAGTATTGGAATGAGCTCTTCTTTAAAGGTTTTGTAGAACTCAGTTGAGAACCCATCTGGTCCTGGACTTTTATTTTTTCGTAGGCTTTTGATGACTTCTTCTATTTCATTACTTGAAATTGATCTATTTAAATTGTTTATGTCCTCCTGGTTCAGTTTAGGTCATTCATATGTCTCTAGAAGCCTGTCGATGTCTTTGAGATTTTTTATTTTGTTGGAATATAGATTTTCAAAATAACTTCTAAATATGTTTTGTATTTCACTTGTGTCTGTTGTGGTATTTCCTTGTTCATTACAAATTCTAGTAATTTGAATTTTCTCTCTCTTTCTCTTTGTTAGTGTGGCTAAGGGTTTATCAATTTTGTTTATTTTTTCAAAGAACCAACTATTTATTTTGTCAATTTTTTGAATTGTTTCTTTTGTTTCAATTTTGTTGATTTCAGCTCTGATTTGAACTATTTCCTGTCTTCTACTACTTTTGTTGTTGCTCTGTTCTTCTTTTTCTAGGGCTTTGAGCTGTAATGTTAGGTCGTTTATTTGTTGATTTTTTTCTTCTTTTATTGAATGCACTCCATAAAATAAAATTTCCTCTAAGTACTGCTTTCATAATGTCCCAGAGATTCTGATATGATGTATCTTTGTTCTCATTTACCTCTAAGAATTTTTTAATTTCCTTCCTGATGTCTTCTGTTATCCATTCATAATACAATAGCATATTATTTAATCTTCAGGTGTTGGAGTATATTCTGTTTTTTTACTCTGTCATTTATTTCTAATTTCAATCCACTATGATCTGATAGAATACAAGGTAGTATCTCTATCTTCTTGTATTTGCCAACAGTAGCTTTGTGGCATAATGTATGGTCTATTTTAGAGAAAGATCCATGTGGTGCTGAGAAGAAAGTGTATTCGCTCTTCGTTGAATTGTATATTATATATATGTTTGTTAAGTCTAAATTATTGATTGTGTTATTGAGATCTATGGTTTCTTTGTTCAATTTTTGTTTTGAGGATCTGAACAGTGGTGAGAGAGGTGTGTTAAAATCACCTAGTATTATTGTGTTGTGGTCTTTTTTATTTCTGGAATTGAGAAGGATTTGTTTGATGTATAAGGATGAGGCATATACATATGCCCTATGGGGCATAGATATTTATGATTGTTATGTCTTGCTGATTTATGCTTCCTTTAAGCAGTATGAAATGTCCTTCTTTATCCCTTCTAACTTTGACTTGAAGTCCACATTATGTGATATGAGGATGGATACTCCTGCTTTTTTGCTGAGTCCATGTGCATGGTATGTTTTTTCCCATCCTTTAACCTTTAGTCTGTGGGAATCTCTTTTTATGAGATGAGTCTCTTGCAGGCAGCAACTTCTTGGGTCTTTCTTTTTATCATTCTGCCAGTCTATGTCTTTTGATTGATGAGTTCAGGCCATTAACATTTAGGGTTATTACTGAAATATGATTTGTATTCCCTGGTCATTTGACTCATTTTTTTTTTTTTTTTGACTCGACATGGTTTCTCCTTTATTTGGCTATTCCTTTAGGGTAGTTCCTACCTTGCTGATTTACATCATTGTTTTTCATCTCTTCCTCATGGAATATTTTTCTGAGAATGTTCTGTAGCATCAGCTTTCTATTTGTAAATTCTTTTAGCTTTTGTTTATGATGGAAGGATTTTATTTTGTTGTCAAATACGAAGGTAAGTTTTGCTGGGTATAAGATTCTTGGTTGGCATCCGTTTTCTTTCAGAGTTTGAAAAATGTTGTTCCAGGCCCTTCTAGCTTTTGGGGTTTGGGTTGAAAAATCTGCTGATATCCATATTGGTTTCCCCCTGGATGTAATTTGATTCTTTTCTCTCACAGACTTTAAAATTCTGCCTTTATTTTGTATGTTATGTATTTTCATTATAATGCACCTTAGTGTGGGTCTATTGTAATTTTGTGTATTTGAAGTCCTATAAGCCTCTTGTATTTGATTTTCCACTTCATTCTTCAGATTTGGGAAATTTTCTGATAAATTTCATTGAATAGATTGTTTATTCCTTTGGTTTGTTTCTCTGTGCCTTCCTCTATCCCAATAATTCTTATATATGACCTTTTCATGATATCCCATAATTCTTGTAGATTCTGTTCATGATTTCTTACCATCTTCTCTGTGTGGTCAATTTTGTTTTCAAGGTTAAATATTTTGTCTTCAATATCTGAGGTTCTGTCTTCCTGGTGTTCTATCCTATTGGTTATGATTTCTGTGGAGTTTTTTAATTTGGTTTATTGTTTCCTTCATTTCAATGACTTCTGTCTCGTTCTTTTTCAGTGTCTCTAACTCTTTATTGAAATGATCTTTTGCTTCCTGAATTTGCTCTTTTAACTGTTGAGTGGTGGGATCATTTAATGCCTGCATTTGTTCTTTCATCTCATCGTTTGCTTCCCTGATCATTTTGATTTTGTACATTCTGAACTCCCTTTCTGACATTTCTTCTACCATGCTGTCATTGGATTTTATTGCTATACCATCTAGGTTTGTTTGGGACATTTTCTTCCCTTGTTTTCTAATATTGTGCAGGTATCTACCCCTCTAGTAGTGAAACTCTTGAGATATTGCAGGTTTTCTCTATTGACTAATATTGTCTCTATAGATTTCCAATAACTCACCTCTTAGCCTTCAGTATCCTGAAGTCTTGGAGGAAATTGATAATGTGGTGCTCCACAAGGAAGCTGCCCTTCTAGGGGTGGTGGACTTCAGATGGGGTATAATCCCTGTCAGTAGGCAGAGGTGCCTCCACTTGTTGACTGATGATCAGTCAAAGGGTGACTAGCCTTCAGACTGGGGCACATCTGATCTGGGCCTATGTCTCTGCTTCTACTGCCCTGGTGGGAAAGCCTTGTCCAGAGGGGAAGTCTCACCCAGTGGGGATGTATCACTGGGTAGCTCTCCTCTGAGAATTTCCCTTTGGTCCAGAACTACCACCTGGACTGGACAGCCCTCCTCTGCAATGTTCCCAGGGGTCCCGACCTACTGCCTGGGTTGAGGAACCTGGCCCTGCGAGGTTCTCCCTGGATGAGTGGCCCTCCTCTGCTTCATTCCCTGGGGACCAGAGCTACTACCTGGGCCTCAGACCCTCACTCTGAGTCGAATCCTCTCACTGTGTGGCCCTCCTCTACAATGCTCCCGGTTGAGTGGGTTCACGGCTCTAGCAGGGGAGTCTCACTGGGCCACTGTACTCCACAAATTTCCCTGTGTTTCAGGACTACTGCTCCATCCAGGGTGTCCACTGAGTGGGAGAAACTCACCCAGTGGCTCTGAGTTGGTCCTGAGTCTCTCAATACCTCCTCTTCTTGACTCCTGTGTCTTGTCAAAGGTCCTCTAGTCTCCTGTGGGTGTCTTAGGAAGAGAGCTGCCCTTCCAATGATGATGGTCACCCCTCAGGAATAATTCAAAATGCCTGCACCAGACTATAAAGAAGCTGGGGAGCACCAGGGAGGGTGTTCCTAGTCAGCACAGAGGCAATTGCAGTGTCCCTCAGCAGTAGGGGGGGCAGGCAGGCAGACTCAGCAATGGTGCCCAACCTCAGCCTAATGCAGGCTTAAAAGATTTAACATTCTCTTTATATTAAATTGTTATTGAAATAAATTATATATAGGCATTTTCCCAGAAATCTTATTTTCTGAGAGACTACTACAGCTTGAGTATTCCTTATCCAAAATGCATGGAAATGAAAGCATTTCAGATTTCTGATTTAGAATGTTTGTATATTTATGATGAAACATCTTGACATGGGATCCAAGTCTAAAAACAGAATTCACTTATAATTCTCATGCACCTTATACACATAGCCTAATGGTAATTTTATACAATATTTTTAAAAATTTTGTACATGAAGCAAAATGGAATTTTCTGTGTGTACCATCATGTTGTCACTCAAAATATTTTGGAATTTGAAGTATCTCAGATTTCAAATTTGCATAATGGAGATACTCAACCTGTAATAATTTAATGCAATTTTTAAGATTACTAATTACCCAGCAGGAGATTTTACTGATTACTTTAAAAAAAGGAAAAACCAGGCTCAGAAGTGAAGCAGTGATAGAATTAGTAGACAATGATGTTACAATGGTTATTATAAACATTCTCTACCTGTTCAAGAAGGCAGAGGGGAAATATAAGCAAAATGAGAAAAAAAAGAGAATTATAGAGACCAAAACTAAACTTCAGAGATAAGAAATACAATATCTGAAATTTCACAAAAAATTATTTTAATTCCTTTGTGGATTTTGGTTTCTATTCTGTAAATATTCCTGAGCCATATCACAAGACAACTTTTTAAATTCAAATTAAGCATAATTGACTTATTTTTAATTTTTTTAGTTTTTGAGTTGTTTTTGTTTGTTTGTTTAAATTGTCCTAGTCTTCTGCACACCCAGAAAGTTTTGCCTGTTCCTGAAAGACCACTACTAAGAAATTATTAACCTCAAGTGCATGCTACTCCAATTGGTCACTCTAACCTTGGGCATGAAGTCTGAAGGTGTCAGACAGCCATACAGTAGAAAGTGTCCTTCGATTTCAAGTCCGGTCCAAGTCCAGTCTCCTGAACTTCAGTTTCCCCATCTATAAAATAGGAATAAGAATGGTGTCTTTATGATCAGGTGAACATGTTAGTGTTAAAATTTTAGGGTATAAAGTTCTTTGTATTGACTTCCTCAGTTTTTCCATTGTCATTCCATTCTTTCCTCAAATGCATTGGAAACACTAATTGTATCAGCCTTTGAACACAGTACTAGGAGAGAAGCTGGGAGTGAGAACGCTGAAGTTCTTTCTCTTCTGGAGCTTAGAGTCTGTGAATGCAGTAAGTGTTGGAATTGGGAAACAATTGCAGGGGGACCCCAGATCATTGGAAGAAAGGAAGAGTCAAAGAAGATTTCCAATGCAATTGATCTTTGGTGGATTCCTAAGAATAGGTGGGATTTTGAGGAAGAGTCTTCAGGACAGAAGGACATGCAGGGGTGAAAACTGAGATAAGGACTGGTATAAAACTGGTTTCCTTAAAAGCAAACTCTGAGATGGAAACTTGGACACAGGAAACTTATATGTGAAGTAATTCTAGGAAATAGAATCAGAGTAAAGGAAGTAAGACCAGTGAAGGTTAAGTGAACGATCATGTTGGTTAACAATATCAGCAACTTGAGTTCAACTCCAATGGGTAGACCCAAGGAATCATGTAGAACAGGCTTTATAATTGGTCCACTAGAGAATCAGGCTTCTGAAACTTAGATCCATCAACTCCTTTCATCCATTGTTTGAAGGTGATTCCCAGGGTGAATGAGCCTCTACATTTGGTTTTCCAAGTTGTGCTTAAGAGTCTTCTGCAAAATCCTGAGCCAGCAAAGCAATGGCAAGTGGCCACTCCATGCTTGATGAAGAGTGCCAATAAGGTTTGAGTATCCATGGTGAAATCAAAAGGGCCCCAGGGATGTAATATATTTCTCAAGGTCTTCTACAAGATGCCTGGGGGTCAAATATCTCACCATCTTTGTTTAACTTAAAGTATTCAAGATAATTTGAAACACTTTTAATTTAAAATGAGAGAGATTTTCATTTTGAAAAAAACGATTAGATTTCTAATGTATCTAGAAAAAATAAGATGGCAGCAGGGCTGCATTGCACTTTCTACTGGGGCTGAGCAGTCATTAAAACTGGAAATGCAAAGAACACCCATCCCTTTCAGAACTATTTGACTCACCACAGTTAATACGAATGACACATGGATACTTTTGAGTTTGTGATTCCCTTGCATAGGGTATTTTATGAATGAGGGAAGTTTGATATTGCCAGCTCTTGTGTATATATTTGGGAAACAGATGTGGAAATTGAAGGCCAGTTGGAAAAGGGGCCTATGCTGGAAGTTCCTATCAAAAGTTCAGCTAATAAAAGGAAAGTGAAATATAGGTACATAAAGGACTTGGAAAATTAATCAATCTTGCCTCCAGTTTCATCAAGAGATGAAATAAGATTAAAATGTTCCTGGAGTCTCTTACCTGTGCTAACTTCTAAGTTGTCACAGATATCCCCAAACTGAATATGTAGCAGGCTGAGTTGAGGATTTGCTCCTATGTTTAGAATTGTAGAGGTGAGTCAGACAGGGGTATGATGACAAGAGTTTAAGAGTCCTGCTCTCTGGGAGAATAGCCCTGATTGATACTGCTTGCCAAATTTTATGGTGTAAATTCTCCCCACTGTGACTGATTTGTGCAGTAGTACACCATTATATAGTTTTTCCTCCATGGATATATTAAATATAAATCACCCTAAGAGCACAATAAAAGCAAAACCATTAGAAAATGAGATCCTTTGAGTATTTATTACCTTTGTTTTTAATTTTTTAATTGAAATTCTATATAATTTAAGTGTCGATGTTTAACTATGAGCTCACAAAGTTTCTGTAAATTTAACAGTCTGCTCTAATGAGCCTTTCTGACCCAGTTTCTAGCACATCTCTGGGCCTGAGAAGCTAATGGAGTCTCCTTTATTAAGTTCTCTGATACTTGCAGGTCCCATTGAGAATGCAGTGGTGACAGTGGGGGAAGTGATTTATTTTGAGAAGCTCAAACCCCATGCACAGCTGCAGACTCAGGACTTGGATCTGAACATGGTGAAGGACAAGGGGGTGACTCTACCTTGGGACTCTCAAGACACTGAGGCAGCTGCTCTTGTAATAAAGGGTCTTGTGCCAAGTGCAGTGTTGTTGGTTAGACCTGGGCACACTCCCCTCAGGAACTTGACTATGTGCATATCTGAGGCAGCATGGTTTTTGCATTGTTTTCCATCCTACCCTGCCTTTAGTTTCCCTCTCCATCATCCTAAATCAGCTAGGATGAGAGGCCAGAAGTTCATTGCACAGAAGCAGGGACATTACAAGGGGGCCTGAGGAGCTCCCCTGGGTGATTGCTTTTCTCTCAGTTGTCCTTGTTCTTGGGCAGTCTAGACTAATTGGCTGCCCCTTATCCCATTTCTCTTTGTATATAAACTGTGTTTCATGAAGTTTAACTCCTTGTTGGAACCATGTGGTAAGTGACAAGGTCAAAGAGTGTGATTCCAGAACACATGATCTTAGCAGCTTAATGGGAAAAAATGTGGGAATGAGGTGTGTGTATCCTTTGTGAGACAGTCTAATGAACTTAAAGAATTTCAGGCAATGACCCTTGGTAACTGCCATTAAATCCCTCAGAAGCTGTTGGACATGTAGGAACAAAGGAAGGGGGATGATTTAGTTCGGATTGGAGTGAAGGGAAGGAAGCCTATGAACTTTGGAAAAGGTACCTGATTTACTTGCATGTGTTTTTGTGCAGGGAAGGTATGCTGTAAGAACAAAGAAACCTGTCTATGTACAATTTAGTACCTGTGTGGCCAAGGACATCTGGACCAAAGAGAATGAACACTCCCCAAATAATGGATATTAAGAATATTATTAATTTCTTTTCTAGCTGTGATAATGGTATTGTGATTATTTACTTTTTAAAGGATTTTTTTTATTGTAGGCAATGGTTATTTGAGAACCTGGGTCAAGATTCATGAGAAGTGACAGGATCTTAGAATGAAGCTGCTGGAGAAGCTCACATCCTACATCTGGAGAAGATTCCAGGCTTCTCATGATACTTTTTTCCAGGGCTTTAGGCAGATTACATCCCTGAAGGAACTTTCTCCTTACTCAGCAGTGTTATCAGGGAGGTGGCAGGGATGCCTGGAAATTATTACAGTATTCTGGAAGAGGGCAGAACCTCAAGCAACAAAAGATATAGATTTGAAATGAATCAGATCTTGCCTGATTAATGACAGCTCCTAAATGTCTCTAATCTATATGCTCATGTTATTTTTTCTACTTTTTATTGATATATAATATACATTTGACCTGTTTCTTATCTGTTTATTAAAAATAATAATTTTAAATACCTGTATCTTTTAAAGGTTCATAAGTACTTAGTGAAAGCACCCAGGAAACTACTCCAGAAGTGGGAACTCACACAAGAGATTTTATTAAGCAGATGAACAGAGTGTCTGTCCTTAAGGGTCAGAGGGAGGGCTGAGCTACTATTAAGTAGTGGAAGTTTGCAGGCTAATAACTATCTGACCAATAACTGATGAGGATGTTCATAGGCTATCTAGGAAGGTAGTGAGTTATCTCAATTGGTTGCTCAGAGTCAGTAACAATCTAAGTTGTAAAATGGTGTAGGGGGGCAGACTCAAGGAAGAAATGGCTCCAGCCTTGTTAACCCATTGTCCCTTCATTCCCCCATTTTTGTTTTTATAAGAAGATGCCTTTTGGGTGTATGGGTGAAGATCCATCTTTAGTAACTGCTTCCTGCTGGGTGTGGGCATACAACTGATTCACTGGAGGAAGACGTCATTGCAATAGGCGGGAGTTGGGGACTGGATAGTTTCCCTGGGGAGTGCACTTGCAGCCAGGCTCCAATTCACCCTTTATCAGGTAGTGATAGTCCTGTAATACAAGATGATTAATCTAATTCAGCAGTCCTGTGACAGAGTATTGGTTGAAAGAAGCCTGAGGGTTAGAAGCTGGAGAGAATTTTGTGAATTGAGAGTAGAGCTTAACCTGAGAAATGTGTAGCCATCCTGGTAAACATCACACCTTGACAGCCATTGGCATAGCCAGGCTCACCATATGGGGTCCCTGTCATTTGGGAGATAGAGGGAATGTAGCCTCCTGAGGAGGAGAGATAAGAAATTGACCTCCTATTTGAAGAGGTTGAGCCAGGGGACCAGACAAGGATCTAGAAAGGGAGGGATAAGTGTAATCCCATAGGAATGCCTGAATGTGATTTAGGACAGGAATAAATATATGAGAGGGAAGAGGGGAAGGAAGGGTCACGATCCCAGGAGGAAGGATTGGATTACCATACATCATCTCAAAAGGGGAGATACTGGCATATTTATTTGGGAGTGAGTGAAGATGCAGAAGAGCAAGAGGTAGGAGTTTAACCTAGTCAAGGCAAAGTTCTAAAGAAAGTTTTTGGTTAAAACATTTAAGAGTTTGGTTTGTTTGTTCTATTTTACCTGATGACGTTGGATGAAAGAGAATGTGGAAATGCCAAGGGACTCCAAGAGACTTGGCAAGTTGTTGGGAAACTCGGGAGATGAATTCAGGTCCATTATCTGACTGGAAGGAGATAGGCACTCCAAAGTAAGGAACAAGTTCATGAGAGATGAATGTAGAGACATTTATTGACTTTTTCTTGAAGGTGGGGATGGCTTCAACCCATCCAGAGAAGGTTTCTACCATGACTAAAAAGTATTTAGATTTTCTTACTGTGAGCATGTGAGTGAAGTCATGTTGCCAGTCTACCCCTGGAAAGGTGCCATGGTGTGTCATAAAAGTGGGGGGTCTGATGGCTGTAGAATTGGTTCATAGGCAAACTTCACATGGGGAGGAGAGTTCTTTCAGAAATGAGATGTCAGAGGAGGATAGTTGCAAATGAGTCTTAATGAATTGTGAGAATGAAGAAAGGTTGGGGTGGAATAGATAGTGGAGGTAGTAAAGTAGTAAAGTATCTCCCTGTTGGGGGACAGTGGAGGTAAGGGATCATAGAGAGTCATGATGGGGACTGGTGTGGATGATAGACCCGCTCTTCTAGCCTCCTTATCTGCCTTGATGTTGCCTGAAGAGATGAATGATTGGTCTGTCTGATGGGCCTGGCAATGTACAAGGCCTATGGTTGCTGGGAGGTGAAGAGCCTCAAGGAAGTTCAAGATGTAGCTAGAGTTCCCTTTTGTGGTAAGAAGGTCTCTCTCTTTCCAAACAGCAGAATGGGAAAGGAAAATGTGAAAAGCATATTTGGAGTCAGTGTAGATTGTGAGGGATTCTCCCTTTGCGAGGGTGAATGCACAAGTGAATGAGATTAGTTCTGCCTGTTGGTTGGTGTTGGTGTTAGTTAGTGGTCCTGATTCTACCACCTTTTCAGGGAGACAATAGCATATCCAACTTGTTGGATCTCTTCATGGAGAGAAGAGCTCCCATCAGTGAACTGTATAAGAGTAGGGTCGTGCAAGTCCCCCTCCTGAACATTGGAGGAGCAGGGGAATAACTCTTCCAGAATCTCAAGGCATCTATGGGTTGCTGATGCATGAATATTAGAAGGTGGGGGTAAGAGAGTTGCTGGATTTATAGGAGAGCATGTCTTAAAGGAAATGGAAGAGTCCACAATAAGAGCAGTTTGCAAAGCTAACACCTGACAGGGCAGTAGAGTTTGCAGACCCTTATAACTAAGAAACTCAGATTGATGATGAGTGAGAACACTTCAGTGGAAGCCCCAAAATAAAGGGTTTTTTTTGTATTCATTTAATTTTATTTTTTTTTTATTGTAAACAAATGGGATACAAGTTGTTTCTTTATTTGTACATGGAGTCAAGGCATACCATTTGTGTAATCATAAATTTACATAGGGTAATGTTGTTTGATTCATTCTGTTATTTTCCCTCCTCCCACCCCTCCCGCCCCTCTTTTCCCTCTATACAGTTCTTCCTTCCTCCATTCTTACCACCCTCCTTATCCCTAACCCTAAACCTAACCCTAACCCTAATGCTAACCCCTCCCAACCCCCCATTATATGTCCTCATCTGCTTATCAGCGAGATCATTCGTCCATTAGGTTTTTGAGATTGGCTTATCTCACTTAGCATGATATTCTCCAATTTCATCCATTTGCCTGCAAATGCCATAATTTTATCATTCTTCATGGTGGAGTAATATTCCATTGTATATATATGCCACAGTTTCTCAAAATAAAGGTTTTTGATTCCTGGGTTAAGACAAATTCTGTGGCCAATACCCTAAGACATGGTGCCCAGTCTCTTACAGTGGGGTCTAGCCTTTTTGATAGGTATGCCACTGGGCAGAAGGTGGGACTGAACATGTGTCCTAAGACCCCCAGAGCAAACACACTTTTCTCCGAGACAAACAGCTAGAATGATCTGGTGATGTCAGGGAGGTGTAGGGCTGGGGCTTGAAGAAGGGCTTTCTTAAGGGTCTGGAAAGGGGCATCCACCGGGTTGAGGAGTGGTTTAGTGGGAGCACACTTTGAAAGTGCTAACAATCCTGGCCTCACATGGGGGGCCGCCAAGATGGAAAAATTTGGGATCCAGGATTGTAAATATCCTGCTAGCCCTGGAAAGGAAAGGATTTCTTCATTGGTAGATGGAGTGGGCATGTCCTGCAACAATGCTTTTCACTTTATAGTGATGGCCTTAAATCCAGGTGAGAGGCTTACTCCTAAGTAAATAACCCGAGGTTGCTTGAGAGACCCTATGCCCTCTGTCAACCAGAAAATTTAGGAGCTTAATAGTGTCTCCTTGGGAGTCCTTGAGAGAGGGACTACATAGAAAAAGATCATCAACATACTATAAAAGGAAGGAGGAAATGAAAATAAGAGTGGAGGGCTCATGACCAGTGGCCCTTTTTTCCACACATGAAGTATGGGCCTGGAGGTCTTCTAGGAGCTAGGGTTCCCCAAGTAGTGACAGCTGGGCAGGTCAAGCTGGCTGAAAGGCTTTGGCTAGCATTTGATTTTTTCTTTCTTTCTTTCTTTCTTTCTTTCTTTCTTTCTTTCTTTCTTTCTTTCTTTCTTTCTTTCTTTCTTTCTCTATCTGTAGTATGAGTGGCAAAGATTTTCTCCCACTCTGTAGGCTCTCTCTTCACATTACTGATAGTTTCCTTTGCTGAGAGAAAGCTTTTTAGTTTGAATCTATCCCAGTTGTTGATTCTTGCTTTCATTTCTTGTGCTATGGGAGTCCTGTTAAGGAAGTCTGATCCTAAGCCAACAAGTTGAAGGTTTGGACCTACTTTTTCTTCTATAAGATGCAGGATCTCTGGTCTGATTCTGAGATCCTTGATCCATTTTGAGTTGAGTTTTGTGCATGGTGAGAGATAGGGGTTTAATTTCATTCTGTTGCAAATGGTTTTCCAGTTTTCCCAGAACCATTTGTTGAAGAGGCTATCATTTCTCCATTGCATATTTTTGGCACCTTTGTCTAACATGAGAAAATTGTATTTATTTGGGTTTGTATCCATGTCCTCTATTCTGTACCATTGATCTACCTTTCTATTTTGGTACCAATACCATGCCTTTTTTGTTACTATTGCTTTGTAGTAGAGTTGAAGATCTGGTATGGCGATACCCCCTGCTTCGTTCTCTCTGCTAAGGATTGCTTTAGCTATTCTGGGTTTTTATTCTTCCAGATGAATTTCATGATTGCTTGCTCTATTTCTGTAAGGTACATCCTTGGGATTTTAATTGGAATTGCATTGAATCTGTATAGCACTTTTGGTAGTATGGCCATTTTGACAATATTAATTCTGCCTATCCAAGAACATGGGAGATCTTTTCATCTTCTAAGGTTTTCTTGAATTTTTTTCTTTAGTGTTCTGTAGTTCTCATTGTATAGGTCTTTCACCTCTTTTGTTAGATTGATTCCCAAGTATTTCATTTTTTTCGAGGGTATTGTGAATGGGGTAGTTTTTCTAACTTCTCTTTCTGAAGATTCATCACTTATGTATAAGAATGCGTTGGATTTATGAGCATTGATCTTGTAACCTGCTACTTTACTGAATTCACTTATGAGTTCTAAAAGTTTCCTGGTGGAATTTCCAGGTTCCTCTAAATATATAATCATGTCATCAGCAAATAGGGATAGTTTGAGTTCTTCTTTTCCTATTTGTATCCCTTTAATTTCTTTGGTTTGTCTTGTTGCTCTGGTTAGAGTTTCAAGAATGATATTGAATTGAAGTGGTGAAAGAGGGCATCCCTGCCTTGTTGCAGTTTTTAGGGGAAATGCTTTCAGTTTTTCACCATTTAGAATGATATTGGCCATGGCCTTTACAATGTTAAGGAATGTTCCTACTATCCCTATTTTTTCTACTGTTTTGAGCATGAAGGGATGCTGTATTTTATTGAATGCTTTTTCTGCATCTATCAAAATAATCATGTGATTCTTGACTTTAAGTCTGTTGATATGGTGAATGACATTTATTGATTTCTGAATGTTGAACCAACCTTGCATCCCTGGAAAAAACCCACTTGATCATGGTGCACTATCTTTTTAATATATTTTTGGATGTGATTTGCTAAGATATTGTTGAGAATTTTTGCATCAATGTTCATAATTTAGGATATTGGTCTGAAATTGTCTTTCCTCGATGTGTCTCTGTCTGGTTTAGGTATCAGGGTGATACTGGCCTCATAGAAGGAGTTTGGGAGGGTTCCCTTCTCTTTTATTTCATGGAATACTTTGAGAAGTATTGGAATGAGCTCTTCTTTAAAGGTTGTGTAGAACTCGGCTGAGAACCCATCTGGTCCCGGACTTTTCTTTGTTGGTAGACTTTTGATGACCTCTTCTATTTCATTGCTTGAAATTGATTTATTTAAGTTGTGTATGTCCTCCTCATTCAGATTAGGTAATTCATATGTCTCTAGAAACCTGTTGATGTCTTCGAGGTTTTCTGTTTTGTTGGAGTATAGATTTTCAAAATAGCTTCTAATTATGTTTTGTATTTCACTCGTGTCTGTAGTGATATTTCCTTGTTCATTCTGAATTTTAGTAATTTTTCTCCCTCTTTCTCTTTGTTAGTGTGGCTAAGCGTTTTTCAATTTTGTTTATTTTTTCAAAGAACCAACTATTTATTTTGTTAATTTTTCTGATTGTTTCTTTTGTTTCAATTTCGTTGATTTCGGCTCTGATTTTAACTATTTCCTGTCTTCTACTACTTTTGGTGTTGGTCTGTTCTTCTTTTTCTAGGGCTTTGAGCTGTAGTGTTAGGTCATTTATTTGTTGATTTCTACTTCTTTTTTTGAATGCGCCCCATGAATTAAATTTTCCTCTAAGTATTGCTTTGACAGTGTCCCAGAGATTTTGATCTGATGTGTCTTTTTTCTTGTTCACTTCTAAGAATTTTTTAATTTCCTTCCTAATATCTTCTGTTATCCATTCATCATATAATAGCATATTATTTAATCTCCAGGTATTGGAGAAGTTTCTGTTTTTTATTCTGTCATTTATTTCTAATTTCAATCCATTATGATCTGATAGAATACAAGGTAGTATCTCTATCTTCTTGTATTTGCTAACAGTAGCTTTGTGGCATAAAATGTGGTCTATTTTAGAGATGGATCCATGTGCTGCTGAGAAGAAAGTGTATTGTTCTTTGTTGGATGGTATATTCTATCCAACAAAGAATCCAGACCCTAAAAGCTAGAAGGGTCTGGAACAATATTTACCAAGCCCTGAAAGAAAATGGATGCCAACCAAGAATCTTATACCCAGCAAAACTTACTTTCAGATTTGACGACAAAGTAAGATCCTTCAATGATAAACAAAAGCTAAAAGAATTTACAAAAAGAAAGCCGGCATTACAGAACATTCTCAACAAAATATTCCAAGAGGAAGAGATGAAAAACAATGATGCAAATCAGCAATGGGAGGAACTAGCCTAAAGGAATAGCCAAATAAAGGAGAAACCAAATCAGGTCAAAAAACAAAAATGAGTCAAATGACTGGGAATACAAATCATATCACAATAATAACCCTGAAGTTAATGGCCTGAACTCATCAATCAAAAGACATATACTGGCAGATTGGATTAAAAAGAAAAATCCAACAATATGCTGCCTGCAAGAGACTCATCTCATAGAAAGAGATACCCATAGACTAAAGGTGAAAGGACGGGAAAAAACATAACATGCACATGGACACAGCAAAAAAGCTGGAGTATCCATCCTCATTTCATATAATGTGGACTTCAAGTCAAAACTAGTCAGATAAAGAAGGACATTACATACTGCTTAAGGGAAGCATAAATCAGCAAGACATAACAATCATAAATATCTATGCCCCGAACATTGGCTCATCCATGTTCATCAAACAAATCCTTCTCAATTCCAGAAATCAAATAGACCACAACAGAATAATACTAGGCGATTTTAACACACCTCTCTCACCACAGGATAAATCTTCCAAACACAAATTGAATAAAGAAACCATAGATCTCAATAACACAATCAACCTTTTGGACTTAATGAACATATATAGCATTTGATATTTTAATTTTAGTTTTTTTTGTTTTTTCTTCCCTTCTATTATACACTCTGAATGCTACCGCTAGAACCTCTGGCTATAGGGTGAGGGTCCCCCTGTATGACCACCTCAATTTTGCTTTTGTGTCTGCATAGCTTTGGGAAAAATTATAATTCATGAGTAACTGTTGTCCCTCTGGAGTTTCCGCGTCCTGATTAGTATATTTGAGCATGGCCTCTGTGAAGTGACTCAGAAAGGCAGATGGGTTTTCAATTTTGTTCTGTATTACTTCCTGAAGTTTATTATAATTAATGGGTTTAATGGTGACCTTTTGGAGACCTACGAGGATGCATTTGGAACTTGTCTTGCTGCAGATACCTGTGCCCCATGTTATAGTCCCATTTGGGTTCCCTATCTGGTACGCTTCAGCTCCAATGGGTTGGGTTGGGGTCACCTGGTGAACCTCATCTGCATAATTGCATGCCTATTCCCAGACTCTCCTGCGCTCCTCAGGGACCAAGGTGTTTGTCATGAACATGTAAATATCATGCCAGGTAAGGTCATAAGACTGGGCAAGATACTGAAATCCCTTAACATAGTTTGCAGAATTGGAGGTGAAGGAGTCTAGCCAATTATCTATCTGGGAAAGATCAGAAAGCAAGAAAGGAACATGAACTCTGATCACTCCTTTCACACCAGCCACCTCCCATAAGGGGGCTAGAACATGTACCTGGGACCACGTGATGGGAGGACTAGGTAGGATGGGTTGGGGAGTGGAAGCAGAAACAGAACTGGGCAAAGGAGATGGAGGAGCAGGGGCCAGAGGGACCTCTGCCTCAGGGGACCAGTATGGAGGCAGTTCATCAGCTGGGTTGAAGTTAGAGGAGGAGGAGGGATTAGGAGGGGGAGAAGAAGTGGGGGGGAAGTGAAGATTTCATTGCCAAATGGTGGCATTCAGGTTTGCAGGATGAGCAAAGATCAGGTTTAGTGCACAAGTAAAAGAAAACTTGAAGGTAAGAAATGTCTTTCCATTTGCCTTCTTTCCCACAAAAGTTGTATAAATCCCATAGAACACTGGGATCCAGGGTGCCATTAATTGGCCATTTGGATTGATTATCTAAAGGATATTGTGGCCAAATATCATTACACAAGTGAACAAGTTTTGGTGGCTCTAGGTTGGTGGGGTAGGAGAAGGGGTTTAAGATTATCTAGTAGGCACCCCAGGGGTAAGTCTGCCAGAATGGAGGACCCAGGTCCCTTGGTGGAGACTGATAAACAGCCAAGTCAGTGTCCAATGCATCCTGAGGTCACAGACTAGTTGGCTGGAGATGAGGTGGCAACACAATGATGGGAGTCGTCACCCCGATCAGTGTGTGCCAGACAAAAAGTGAGGGGGTTAAGGACCTGGTGCCAGATATTTTAAAAAGAAAAGTGAAGAGGAGCCTCAACCCAGAGAGGAAATCTCCACCATAAAGTTCAGGGACCCACCCATCAGGTAAGGTCAACTAAGGGGGCCAGTTGTAACTATAAAAGTCGTGACTGGGGAACCCCCACTCCTCAACTGCCTTTAGGGCAGCAGTTGATCAATGGTCACATCTCAGGTCAGCAGAGGAGTGTTTAAGTCCACCTAGAGGAAAACTTACCAATCTGAAGGCTGGTGGTGTATTTGGAACTGGGTGTCCAGGCAAATGGAAGGTGAGACCAACATCCGGGCGTTTGGGGCATCAGATGGGATTCCACTCAAGTGGCGGTAGAAAAACCCATCTGACTTACAGTGATACTGTTTACTGGTGACAAGTTCTGCTTCCTCTAATGTTGAAGTTTGAACACTAGAGAAGCACACCAAAGCAAGCATATTAAGCAGGATTTATTTAAAGGTAATAATTCAAATTTCACCTAGGAGGGAGAAGGGGCCATGGTTGATGTCCTAGAATCCCAAGAAGTGAGTACACCCTACATCTTTTATAGGCTAAGTTCTCTTTGTTCTCCAGTTCTCTCCCCCCTTCTGTCTCCTTCCTGCCTATGTGACTAGACCCGGTTTTGCAGGTGAGATGCATAAAGTGAGAAACGGATGGACAGGGGAAGAGCCAGAGCGATTCAGTCAGGTAAGGGCCCAGGGGGGCATTAATTAGCAGTTCCTTGCCTGGAGCCCCTAACAAGCACAGGTAAATTTGGTAATCAATGGATTCCAGAGATCCTTGACATTCCATTCTCCCAGGTGCAGTCTCCAACTTCCAGAGGCAGATGGCTTTCATGGCCTCCATTTCCTTGATTTGACCTGATCCACTATTTCTACACTAACTGCCTGTCCCCAGTTTGATCTTCATTCCCCCTTTTGTTTAGGAACTCCTTACCGCTGTAAGGAAAGGCAGTGATGACCACTCTGGTTGCTTCAAGCTGGAAGGGGCCAGCGTGGGGCAAGCTGTTTGGAGTTCCCTTTTAGAAATTGGGTCAATCGAGGGGTCCATGGTAGAAATCTGGTTGGGGAAGAGCAGGTTGTAAAGTCATCTGGGGGTGGGTACTTCTATGAGAGAGAAATAAAAAGGATATGAGTACTGAAATGAGATTAATACAAAATAAATGTTGCAGCATCTGGAACATGTCAATGAATATCATGAAGATAACAGAAGTCAATAATCTCTTACCAGGAGGTGGAAGAACTGAGAAATTGTTCACATAGCAAGGCCTAACAAAGGCTGGAAAGGCCTTTGTAAAGGACTAGGCCTTTAATTGGGAACTTTAATGTTGTTCAAGTTATCAGGAATATAAACACAACATTTAATGTTTAATGTCATTGATGTCCCCAGAAAATACAGTTAAGCTAAAGTCATCTGATTTTTTAAAATATCCTTTTATTGGTATAACCTGTGTTTAGTAGAGGTTTTTATATTTCTGTTACTTAGAGCTAGATAATCATACTAGTAAACATAGATTTAAGCCTACCTGTGTAGCTTAGGAAGGTCTGTAGGCCTTAAACTGACCAAAAATTTCTGACTCTGGCAGTTTCTCTTGATAGTTACTAGGCACATATGCCTAAGAATCTCTTTCATAGCTTCCAGTCTTTATTTATTCTAGGGGGCTAATACAAGTGTACATTTTAAGTTACATTTAACTATTGTTTCTTTTTAAAATGCCTAAGAATGGTTATGTTTTGATTTTAACTGTTTTGCTAGGTGTTTAAGATCAAGCTGGTCAAATTGACCTGTTCCTGTCTGTTAAAGAGTCAGCTGAGTTCCCACAGGGGTCACTGGTGGGAAACTTGAGAACAGCTAAGCCTCTTTAGTGCCATTTGCTAGGTAGGTCTCCTTGATGAAGTGACTTCACTTGGAAGCATCAGGGATGTCTCCCTTTTCCAATGACTCTCCTCTGCAGCAGGTGCACTGATTGACTTTTCATCCTCCAGTGGTCTCAGAAATCTCCCTGACTGGGAGGTTGTATGGTCCAAAGTTGCAAAGCTCCTTAGAGAAGTTCTCTTGTTCCCTGAGTTCTGGTCGACTCTGAGGGCAAGAACCAAATACTGGTTTTTTGGCCCTTTTGTTTTAATCTCAATCACTAAGGTTGCTCTTAAACATTCAGCAAGCCAGTCTCACCAGTCATAAAGTAATAATACTGGGCTTTAATTTCAATGTTTATGACTTTACAGTCATTTACCCTTTTATTTAACTGGAGTCTGTATTGGTACTGGAGGTTACCATTATATACTATCTATTCTGTAGGTGATGGCTTATTATCACAAGTTAACCAAGGTTATATATTCTTGAAGCAATACCTCTGCAAAAAATTAATAGGTGACAGTTTTACAAAATGAAATTACCAAGAGTAAAAATATATTTATCTTGCATAAGTTATTTTGAATTTTGACTGAGCTATACATTTTATCCCCTGTTTGAGATCACAGTAATTTTACAACAACAACAACAACAACAACAACAAACAAACAAAAAAACCAGTCTTTTGAATATAACTTTAAATAAGTTGAAGTCTGGCTTATTTTGGAGCCATTCTGACATGCAGCAGGCTGGGAGGCAGAGCCTTATCTCAGGTAAGACTGGTCTCTTCACAAATCTTTGGTAAAGTGTTCTAATTCTGATGCTGATTTTGCCTCTTTCTGAAATATCACTTTAAGAAGTTTACATATATTGTTCCCTGAGTCTATATGAACATTAGTTAACACAATTTGACATTATATCTAAAACATGATGAATCAAAGAAAGGCTGAGAGAACTTTTAACTTTCCTTTTGTGTGGTGAAGTGGCAAAAATGTTTTTATGTTTCATGATATTAACTTTTAAACAAATCAGGCTCTCACTAACTTTTAGAAATACACATATTTAAAATTTTTTTTATCTCAGTGTAAAAAGTAACAAATTTTAAAAATAACCTGTTGATAACAGGTCCTGTTATAGAACATTAAATGATAGAAATAAATCTCCAATAAAATTTACTCTTTTTATAAGTTTACAATTACCATTACAGACAATTTTAGTTTGGAGCATAGCAGCTTGATAAATTTTCTGCTTTAAAGACTTGTATACCTGGAAAATATGAACATATTTAATATACAAAGATTGACCATTCCACAATTACCTTAATACTTTTATATTAACAAAATTTAGTTTTAAAGAAAAATTTAGACTCTGTAATGTAGTGCAATACTCTAACAATTGTTTAACCATAACTGTATAAACCCCAATTTTTAAGACTAATTGCTCTAAAGAATAAAACTTAACAGACATAATGTTAAGAGTAAATTGCTGTTTTTAAAGAAACCCTTGTCATTTTAACATATGAATTAAACTTTGGTTGATATCAGCACATTAATATTTGACTTTAGGGAAAAAAAAACTTAAATAGCTTTAACTGATCATCTTATATACATATAACCATAAAAACTCATTGAAATTTGTCCTTTACTTACACACAGTTTCTTAGCACTTACTTACACCCTCATGTATTTCATCACACAAGCAGTTTTTTTTTTAACCAAGAAACATTTTCTTTTCCCTTCTGCTAAATATATTTCCACACCTAGAACCTTTTGTTTTTTCTCTCCTATATGTTGACCCCCTTTTGTTCATGTTTTGAAACAACTCTTATACAAAATTTCTGAATATAGATAAATTACTCCATTTTAATAATATGAAATACTTTATGTTTTGTGCAGTACTCTAATTGAAACACAGTTGAAATTTTTGGAATCCTTTGTATATACAATCGTACCTGTTAGGACTTAACTTTTAGTAACCTTGTTTTTAGTGATGACACAAAGCAAATTTCAAATACTTTTCATTCACCAATCTATGAAAACACCAATAATGTTTAAGTATGTTATCCCATGGAATTTAAAGAGTTAAGTGTACTCAATGTTATTTAACAGTTAGTATTTAACTTTGTAGATTAATCAGATGCTTCTAAAAAACATTTGAGTAATCCTATATATGTCAAATCTAATTCACTTATTCTGTAAAAACCAAGATATCAGAGAAGTGTATTGAATGGTATTTGTTCCCTCTTTCCTGTTGAAGAAAAGTGCTAGAAACAATTGATATTAGACCTTTTATAAATATCAACATTTTATTAGTTTGACCACCTATAGACTTGTGGGTTAATTTTAAAGACATTTTACTTTCATTTGTTTATCCAATTTAAATTGAGCCTTTTAAAAATCACATGAATTAAGCAAATCTGGATCCATTTTTTAAATTTTAATCTTATGAGTGCTCAATTTTGATATCATATACATATTTAAATGCACATACAGACAACATGATGTCAGACAACACGATATACACATAACACAAAAGCAAAGGCCTTGTAACTTTATAGGTGAATCTCCATTAAATGTTAAAAGATGTTCAAAAACTCTAGTTGAATAAAAATAGAAATGATCAAAGAATTAATGTCATGAGCTCAAAAAATACAGAATGTAAGGAAAAAACAAGAGTCCTGGAAAAATGATATAGTCGTTAATTATTTTAGTAAAGCATCACACAATTTACTTTTGCTGGAGTTCAGGTAGAAGACTATTTTAGATTTTTTTTTTTTTTTTGGGTTTGAGTCTGGTCTACTGAGCCTTCAGGCTTCTTCCATTTACATTTCAGCCTTGACTGAGATCTGAAAGGAGCTGAGAGATAACAGACTCTAGCAAAAACTTGATGCCTAGGGCATTTTAGCCATTTCTATCAGGACAGGTTTGGATGTCAAAGAAAATTATGAGTCTTTATTTTCCATTACTTTTGAGAATGAAGTTACTATGCTAAGCTGAGATATGCCATTGGCTATTCATCTGGTTTGTCCATGGCTGCCTATCCAGGATTTTTGGGTGAATATTTTTAGGATTATTTTTCTCTCAGTGACAAACAGGTCAAATCTTGCTTTGTAGGTAAGCTGAGGACAGGAGCTTGAAGTAAGACCCCTTTTTGATATTTCTGGGATAGGGGATATTGTCCTGTGGTTATTTTCTTGTCCTAGCTTGTGGGTTCCTGGAGACAGTTGCAATTCTAAGTATTGAACATGTTGATGGCATAATTAAGCTTTATTCTTTGAGATCTTATAATCCTTATCAGCTAAGAAGTTTAGGAGCTCTGTAATGGCCTCTTAATATTCCTCCTGGGTGGAGGCACATAAAGTATGTCATTTACATATTGGAGAACAATTACAAATGTTTTATCTCTGAATATTGTTAAGTCCTTAGCTAGGGTTTGTCTGGAACAGGTGAGGCCCATCTAAATCCTGAGGCAACATTGTCCGGGTTAGTTGAGATACATTATCTGGTTCCTCAAAGGCAAGCAGAAATTGCAATTGAGAGTCTAGGAAAAGCCATCTTTTAAATCTAACATAGTAAACCTAGTAGCAGTTGGAATCCAAGATAACAGAGTGAGTGGATTAAGAACTACAGGGTGGGGGAAATGATTGCTTAATTATTCTAAGGTTTTGGACTAAGCAGTGTGATTTTTCACTCCTAAAATGATTAAATTGCATGGGCTGTTGCAAGGCATTCAAAGTTTCTGTCATTTTGAATGACCTTTAATAAGCCCTTTTTCTTTTTTTTATGCTCCCTTTTTTTTCTCTCTCTCTCTATTACAAAAAAATGGAAGATGCAATCTTCCATTTAAAAGGAGATCATTTAAGAATTGTTCAGAGTCATATGCCAATTTTTGTAATTTCCTCTAAATGTTTGGGGTTGACTGAGTGATAAATTTATCCTTTAAAAGTAGGTGGCCCTCTATGGGTTCAGGATTCAGGGTGGTATGTTTTCTTATTGCCTTCCTTAGTCTCTCCATGAAAATAGCAGGACTTTCCTGAAGGCCTTATATAATAGTTTCTGGGCATCCTACTCATTATTTGAATCCCAGTTATGATGGTTTCTGGGAACTGCCTGTGCTCTAGATGGTTAAGTAATAGCATAATTTTTCAAGGTGAAGTCAAATACCTGGTATAAGCTTTGAAACATCTCAATATTTATTAGGATACTCCAAAAACCTCCCTAAATTTATTTTTATCTGTCTTAAGTTGGGGGGGGGGGCCTTGATTTTTCTCCCTCAGTAGGTGATTCCTGAAGGCTTTCTCCTCTCATGGTGGTAGAGATTATTGATGTCAAGTCTGGTAACATATGAAAGACACTTTTTTTGATCATTTGTAATTTAGCAGTATGCAGGCTAGTGGTGAACCTGGCAATACTGTTGAGAGAGAAGCTCCCTTCTGAGTTAGAAATATGAGGGACATCTCCCTAACTTTGAGCTTTCTTATGGTCCAGAAAAACCCATCTCTCACTACCTGGTTTTGCCAAAGTTATTTCTGGTCTTCTTTGGCAAAGTGCTAGAGACTCTTGGAGGATTCAAATTTAAGGGACTTACTGCTTTCCTCCCTGTACTATAAACTCCTAATTATAAAAAAAAAAAATGACAAAAGTGAAAAATGTGCATCTTTCCCTATCTTTTTGCCTGTAGACTTAAAGGAATCTCCAGAGTGTGAGGAGACATCTATTGGTTCTTAGGTGTATAAAGCCCTTTTCTTGGAGGGTCTCATGGGAGAGGTTGATTTTAAATGCCTCCTTCTTGCAGCTTAAAGAGAACACAGTGAGCATATTTAAGAACATAACAGTAATGGGGAGATTCTAGATAGACTAGTGAAGGCTAACTATGTGAACAAAGGGAACCTGGGCATTTTCTTACTAATCATCCCAGGTCTTAATCCTACAATTTGAATTCCTAATGTCTTATCAGCAAGGAAATGGTAGCATCCAGGAGGGAGTGGATGTGCAGGGGAGTGTTGTGTGGCTCATACGGAGGCAAAAGTAATTGGTGCTTTCCCTCAGCGCCATTCATCAACTGATCACCCTAGATGCCCCTGAGGGCAGTCGGGTGGGGGAGTCTGGAGAAGGAACATTTGGGATCTGCTTGAGAGTAGCCCGGGCCAGAGAACCCTGCAGTTGTTCCAACCCTTTATCCACCTCTACACATCTGAGGTAGATCAAGACTAGGGACACTGTGTACTGATGACAATTGTGCTCTGGGCCTGGACAGAAAAGTAGGAAATGATTTCAGGAGGACCCAACATGCCTGGTCTGCAAAGAGCAGGTGATTGGGAACTGCCTGCCAGAAACTTCTCACCCTAGTCTCGAAGGATGGCGGATGCACTAACTGCATTTAAGTGGCCAATGGGTGCCCATTTTTGCCCTCCAGAAGGAAAGAGACAGAAAGATGCACCTCAAACAGATGTGGGGTGCATGGAGAGAGAAGCTTACCTCAGTGTAGGTCTCGTGGGACCTCCAAATCTGATACCACTGTTTACCGGTGAAGTTCTTCTTCCTCTAATGTTGAAGTTTGAACACTAGAGAAGCACACCAAAGCAAGCTATTAAGCAGGTTTTATTTAAAGGTAATAATTCAGACTTCTCCCAGGAGGGTGAAGGGGCCATGGTTGATGTTCTAGAATCCCAAGAAGTGAGTACACCCTACATCTTTTATAGGTTAAGTTCTCTTTGTTCTCCAGTTCTCTCCCCCCTTCTGTCTCCTTCCTGCCTATGTGACTAGACCCGGTTTTGCAGGTGAGATGCATAAAGTGAGAAATGGATGGACAGGGGAAGAGCCAGAGCGATTCAGTCAGGTAAGGGCCCAGGGGGCATTAATTAGCAGTTCCTTGCCTGGAGCCCCTAACAAGCACAGGTAAATTTGGTAATCAATGGATTCCAGAGATCCTTGACATTCCATTCTCCCAGGTGCAGTCTCCAACTTCCAGAGGCAGATGGCTTTCATGGCCTCCATTTCCTTGATTTGACCTGATCCACTATTTCTACACTAACTGCCTGTCCCCAATTTGGGCTTCAACAGCACCAATGAAAGTACTCAGAAAACCACTCTCGATGCAGAAACTCACACAAGAGATTTTATTAAGCAAATGAACAAGTGCCTACAGGGAAAGGGAGAGGGAGAGGGAGGGGGAGGAGCAGAAGAAGAGGGGGAGAAAGGGGGGAGGAGGGAAGGGGAGGGGAGAGAGAAGGTGGGGAGTTATTCTTAAGTAGTGGAAGTTCACCAGCTAATAACAATCTGACCAATCACTGACAAGGAAGTTCATGGGCTAACAATCTAGGAAGGTAGTGAGTTATCTCAATTGACTGTTCACAGTAACAATCTAAGTTGTAAAATTGTGCGGGGGGGAGCAGAATCAAGGGAGAAATGGTTGCAGCCTTGTTATCCCATTATCCCTTCACTTAGGGAGGTGATGATAAAATATTTTCAGTTTTCTTTAAAATAACTCATGAGATGGATGGAGTAGTGGTGGTGGAGATAGAGGAAGCAAGGTGGGAAGTATGTTAATTGCCTACACCTGATTATACTATTCTCTGCTTTCGTATATGCTTAAGATTTTCTTTCTTTTTGTCAGGGATTATTATTAATTTTTTTGTTTTTCTGGTGGTGGTGCCAGGGATTGAACCCAGGGGTTCTCCACCTCTGAGCTATATCCTCAGCCCCCATTTTATTTTAAAACATTCCTCCTAAGTTGCCAAGGCGGATTTTGAACTTGTCACTCTTCTGCTTCAATCTCCCAAGTTGCTGAGATTACAAGTGTGCATAATTGCAACAGGGCTGCTTAAGATTTTCATAGTAAAGATTTCAGAAATGGAGGGAACGGGTGGCAAGAGATTATAAGGATGGAAAAAAAAGAAATGAGTCTTGGGAAAGACAGTACTACATATGCCAATATAGAAAATTCTAATTTTTGCAAGAAGGCAGGAGTACCTCCAAAAGGGGAAACATAGCAAAAAATTGCTCTAAACCTTGGAAAAGTTTGTGGATTTAGGAGTCGTGAGCTCTGGGCAACTGATCTGAAACGATTGACATCGTGTTAGAATTGAAGCTAAGAAAATGTTCTCTTGTTTATTCACTTTTTTTTTTTGTGATGCTGGGAATTGAGCCCAGGGCCTTAGTGCTTGCAAGGCAAGTACTCTACCAACTGAGCTATATCCCCACCCTTCTTAATCCCTTTTTTGGTCCCATCTACACTTATGTACAGATAATAGGGTTGATATGCGGGGACCTCCCTTTGCTTAGGAAAGAGGTCCTGCATCCTGCAGGCTACTAATTTTTACTGGGTGTGTGGATGTTGCTGTCATTATACTTGGGGTTGTCTCATGGAACTTGAGGGGACCATAAGACTATTAGGGTAGGGCTGGGGATGAAGCTCCATGATAGAGAGCATGGAGAGAGAGAGGTGGGATTGGGAGAGAGAATGAAAGACTCGGGAAGGGAAGGGAGAGAGGGAGAGAACTGAATTATGAGTTAGAGAAAAATAATCTATATTTAACCAAATGTCATAGTGAGACACCCATGAGTATGTCTGAACTGAAGAACTAGATTAGGAACATTGGGTTTTTTGTTTGTTTTTTCTTTTTCTGTGCGGATTTTCAATTTGTGGAAATATAAGGTTCAAATTTTGGGTACTTTTTATTTGATGGCTTTTCTCTCTACCAGGTGTTTGTGACTCATTGTGGAAACTTTTCACTGTGTACAATGGAGAGCCCTCACGACTGGGCATAAATCAAAATAAGACAGAGAGGTAGGTCAACCTGATGGTGTGGCTCCAAGATTTACTCAGGGTCCTCTTGAACAACTTCAGACATTTGTAGCAGCTTCTAACTTCTTGCCTCACTGCCCTAGATCATACTAATGAACAGTAGCATAAAAATTTTTGTAATTGGCCACGTTGGTGTGGGCAGCATTTTTCTGATACTCTGAGCTCCTTCTCTAAGGGAATTGTCACACCTTTGGTCTTGACTGTTAAACCAATGGTTTAGTAGACCTAAAAGTAGAGCAGTGTAGGGTGCAGGAAACTTTCAGTCTTCTCTACTTTTAAATTCTCCACAAGGGCAGAATCTATTAATCCTATTGGGTTAGAATCTAAATTAGAGCAAAAGTTTCATCAGGTTCTACAGGAACTCAGAGTTCCAACCACTTTCTTAAATCTGAGAACTCTTACTTTTATATTCTATCCCCTCATTTGAAAAGAAGTCCTGTTTCCCTGATTCTAAGGAAAATACCTCAGAGATTCATTTAGCTCAGCTATCCAGAGTTGACGTACTCAGATGGGAAGTGTAGTATATATCTGTGAGGGGGAAAAGAGTGATTTTACTTGTAAAGCAATTACAAACCAAGTGCTTTTTAAAAAACTGTTAGTTGCTCTCTGTGTGTCTTAGAAAAATAGTTGCCTTTATTGGCATTAAGACCTTCAATTGTTAAGCAGTTTTATTGCCCTTTAGACAAAACAAAAGTGATTCATAGTATTGGCCTTCTTTATGCTGCAGAGTTCCTTCAAAAGAGGGGTGAGTGTTGGGGGGGTAGATATTCACATATCAAACTCTGAGCCAGTTTGACCTAAAGCATTTGGGAGTCCAAACCCTGACTTACATTTTTGTTGGTTTTTGCATGATAAATGGAATCTCTATAAGTGAATCAGCTGGTCAATGCCTCTGAAGGAAAGTTCATCCTGTGAGGAGGGCATCAACACCCATCCACACTGAACTCTACAGTTTCATCAATTTCTGAGAGTTTCACTTCTCCAGGATTTTCCCTCTTGTCAAATCTGGCTACAGGGAGACCACAGTACACAGTTCAGTTGACACTGGATGTGACTTCTTTGTCTTCCTCCCTTCCTGCCTCCATCCCTTCCTATTTTGGCATGAAAATATATGCTTTTGCTGCAGCCATTCCTGTATATTTTGAGAGCCTGGAATTGAGAACAGGGCATTGGGGCCAGCATGCCTCATTTCAGAAACTGGCTCTGATACCTGTTTCCTTGGATAAAGTGCATGATCACTCTGAATCTATCTTTTCTTCTTCATCAAGTTGTATGAGGATAAGTGTGTCACCATATGGGAAGCTCTCAGGATGAGTTAAGTCCTCAGTATACGAGAACTGGTATTAAATAATCCTATGTTCCATGTGTGTTAGTCAACTTTGCATCACTGGGACGAAAATGTCTGCCAAGAACAATTTAGAAGAGGGAAAGTTTATTTTGGCTCATGGTTTCAGAGGTGTAGTTCATGGTCAGCCAACTTCATTGTTCTGGGTGCAAGGTGAGGCAGAACATCATGGTAGAAGGGCACAGTGGAGGAAAATTGGGAAGATGCACCCTTCCAGGGCACGTCCCCAGTGACTCACCTCCTCTATCCATGCCACACAGCCTATGTTTACCACCCAGTCAGTTCATCCTGGTTGGGTTACAGCTTTCACAATCCAATGATTTTACCTCTGAATATTCCTGCATTCACATAGAAGTTTAGAGGGACACCTCATATCCAAGTAATAGGACATAGTTTTCCAGCATTAAGATTGCCACAATATTAAGTTCTGATGTTAAAGGTCAACTTAGCTTGTCATATCTTTTATTTCTCTATTAAAATATTTATTTCTGAAAATGCAAAAAAAAAAAAAAATTACACTCTTCTTTAATTTTCCTGGCAGCAGTGGTTTACAAAGGCTGCAGCTAAAAGATGTGATATCACCTTCCCAATTTTTTCTGAGTTTTATATAATCTCCATTGGATTGCTTTGGTTCATTAAGAAATGCTGATATTTCTTATTCTTATCAAGTTCCCACTTTGGAAATGTAATAATATATCTGTCAGTTCCAAAAACTGAGCAGAAGTATATGCCTATGAGATCCCTGCTTAAGTCGGCCACTCCAGTTCCCCTGAAACTGGGCCAGAATTGAGCCAGGCAGGGGAGAGGCACAGACAACAGCTTTAGATGACTGTTCTTTGTCAGTTCCTCCCCACTACGGCAGACATCACAAACACAATCTCATCTCTTTAAAAAAAATTGAGCCGATTAAAGACAGGAAGTTCATTTCCTGATAAATATTATTGCTGAAGGACCATCCTTTCATTACGAATTGCCAGTTGACTTAACTCGAATAAGTCTTCCTGCAAAAAGTCTGTCTCCCTTCCTGACAGAAAGTTCTATCCCATGGAATACTGTGTATTCTGATAAGGAAATGTGTGAAACCTCCTCCAACTTCAACAATATTGTCAGACCCTGTGCAGAGCCTGGGGGTTTCACAGGTGCTTCCTTCTGCTCCTGGAGGGCACCTGGAGGGAGGCGGATTCCTAAAAGGGGAGTGTGTTGATTCTCTCATTTTATTGTTTGAGGACTTCCTTAATTTTCTTACCAGGTTCACCAATTCCTTCATTCAACGCACATTTATCAAGCTTGGTTCTGCTTAATAACAAACCCAAAACTGACTTCTTTAAATGATATAAAGGAAAAATGTTTTGAAACAGTTTTAATTCATAATTCCATGCAATGGGTTTATCATTTCTGATAGTTAATAGAAGATTTTAACCATGACTGTTTTTGAAATTTAATAAAAGTGAGAGATCTGCCTCTGGCAATAGCAATGGGTGTTAGAGGTGAAGTGTGTGTAAGTTTACTCACATCTCGAGGCCTTGCCGAGTGATTGACTCCAGCATTTGTTTTGTGAAAGTACCATTCGTGATGTCTGCACAATGACAAAATCACCTGGCAACACATTTTGCATGTTGTCATTAATGCACAAATGTACAAATGTTCAGCAGACAGTTGAGATTTCTAAAGTGATCACCATGAAAAATAAAATAAAAAGTGAACGTCCCTCTACCTTCTCTCCTCTTCTCGCACAACTGTTCAACTGTGGCCCCTGATTCTAGGTCTTCCTAACAATGACCTCAGCAGAATGATTCTCAACACTTGAGGATTGTGTTGAGATGTCCACCAGTACTTACCACAGTGTGCCACTGAAAAATGGGTTAATTTGAAAAAACAGAGTTTTCAGGCCTGGGCTAGGGTAACAGACAAGTGAAGCATAAAATGAAGCAATTTTAACGAGCATCACTCCATTCAAAACATATGATGCACCTTAATATATTTCAATAACTTTTGTCTAAGTGTCAATTTTCTTTGTAACACTAATGACAGAGCCAGTGTTCTAAAGACACATTATTAGTGGTCTCAACAATCTGAAGTCAATGACGAGGAAGTGGGGAGACATAGTTGTGGGATTTTTTGAAATGTAGCTTTTCAAAAGAAGAGAGTCACTGCAGACCAGAAGCCAGGTCATGATAATACCCCTGTTTCTACCATGTCCCTTTTACAGGTTCCCTGTTATAAATGCCACCAACCCCAGGTCCATTCCCCTCATCCCACATGTAACTGTAGTTTTCCAGGAATAATTTAAGGATCCTGGAGGGAGGGAGGCTAATGAGCTAAAAGGTAAACAAACTTTAAATTTGATAACGTACATTTGAAAATTGATTCGTTGATATGTTTTGAAAACAGGGGAGTCAAAGCAAATAAGGCAAAATATATACATTTGAAAACATATTCTGTTATCCACAGAAAAGAAGTGATCAGAAGAGCAGTGGTAGTATAGCATTAAATAATCATTGTGTTTTCAATATTAAGGGTATTCTTTAGGTTGGTGGTGGAACTCAGAGTACTTAACATCAGGGCCTATTGATTATGGAGGAGCTGGTCCTCTTCTGGTGGCTTATTTGAGCTGCTGTATAGGATATTTTTGTCATAATTTATTCCACCTGTGTCTGTCAATTCCTTTCCACTTGCCTCCTCCATGTCATTCTGGCTCATGTTTCTTCATAAAGCTCTAAGCCAGTTATTAATAACAGCCCAGTGAGCTCCCGATCCACCAAGAGCATATGGTGCTTTTCACCAGAAAGAGAGATCATTCCCTTGACTTTGGACTTTGCTTATTGAACCCTTGAACCGTAAGTGCTGTTTTTTTGTTGTTGTTGTTGTGTTGTTTTTTTTTTTTTTTTTTCATTGTTGTTTTTTAGCTATTGCATTTAAAAATATTGGTGTAGAAGGAAAATTAAGTGGGACTCTTGTTCACTTCTGGTAGAAGGAGGATATAGTACGTTAAGACTCACAAAGCCCCTTCCATTTTCTGCAAGTTTTATAAGGTGGATTATGAAAAATATTAATTAATTAAAATCCCACGCCTTTCATTTTCTTTTCTGGCTAAATAAAAGCAGGAGGAGAAGCAAGGGATTAATAATACTATATATAAATTACTTGACTAAGCCCTGTGGCATGACTTGGTACTCCTATCTCCCTGTGTTTTCTCTCCAAACAGAACTCCGGTGATGTCAAAAATTAGTTTCACATTTGAAAAGTAACATGGGAGAGTTGGATGGGAACACGGGCCCTTGTTTTTCCATGTTCCAGGTTTGGGTCAGAGAGGGTGCTGTCTCATTGCATGGGTCTGTTGCTTCTTTGCTTTTTAGCCAAAGGCTTTGTGTCTGCAGCCTTCTTTTGTAATGGCTGCTTCTGGTCACTGTACTTGCTTTCTGGAAAAGGAGGGTCCTGAAATCCAGAAAGGCAGATGCCTTGCTTGCTCCTTGTGAGCAGAGCTGAAACCTGACACTCCAGTCCTTCTGCAGGACCACAGAGTAGCATAGCTTTCTACTTTGCTTATACATGTTCAGTTCCTAAACAAGTGCATCAGACTTCCAGATAGAATGTGTAAGGGAAGTATTATAATGACTTGGAAAGGGGCAGATATGTGCCTGGTTTGGAACACTTACAAGTTGTGCAACTGAAAGCAGGAACTCAATCACTCCAAGCTTTGGTTTCCTCCCTTGTGAAATAGGAATCATAACCTGTTTTTCTGGGTTGTCCAGTTTATTCATAATGTACATAAGTATTCAAGTATAGTGACAGCTCTCTTAAATTTATTTATAGAATCCTTCTTCAAAATTTTCTTAAATCTTCCTAATCATCTGTCATTTGTTTGAAATTCAAACCCAGGACCTTCAAATATGGTCTCTGACAGGAAACATTAATCTAGAGTATGGAGGCAATATTAAACTTTCACTGCTTTTAATATCCTCTTTTTTAGGGTGGTGTAAGTCTGTGAATGCAGAGGATGGATGGATAGAAGTAGGATATTAGCAGCTCAGGACATTAAGTTTATAATTATGATCAATGATGATAGGAAGCTCCAGAAGCTGTTCAGAATATAAGCTATTGCTTTCATAAACTCACCTGTTCTATTATAATCAGAATTCTAAAATTTTCTTTTGACTACTGTACTTTTACATTTCAAAAAGTTCCCTCCTTGACATGTTTGATTCCATTCTGTGTCTGACTAGAACAGAAAGGAAAGTTGTCTCTGAGGTGCCTACTTCCCACAGGTTACCCTGTAGCTCAGGTGATTTGATAAGATTTATGTTTTCCTCTATAAGATTGCATTCTGCAAAGATGTACTTAATTCCTACTGTGTGAAAGATACAGAGCTAAGCCAGGAAGGGGTTCCTGAGTCCTTTAATATGGAGAAAGAAGCCATTTTATAGATAACTGTGGTAAGAACCAGAAGGGGCTTGCTCAGCATTCAGTGTCTTTCAGGGTCTCTCCTTGGGTGTCATCTTCCAAGTAACGAATATATGAGGCATAGAAGAAAGACATCTTGATGTTACATCTCCCCACCTCTCCCTGCCAAGAAAGACAAAAAAAAAAAAAATGATTGAGCACCCACCTTGTTGCAAGCCCTATGCTAACTGTTGGAGAGATCAATTCTTTTCTAAAGGAGGTCACAGTCTTCGATTGAAACTTGAAATTGTGTTCTTCTATTTAGCTATCTACTTTCTCAACTAAGCTTGACTCCATATGAAATCCAGCTGGTTTGAGGAATCATTTCTGCATCTAGAAAACATTAAAAGATGGCAGCAGTGAATGTCTGCGGAGGGGTGTGTGGTGCATGCCCAGAACAGTTGAAGAGGTCTTACTAAATGATCTTGAGAACTCAAAAGAATTCCAGAGATTCTCTACTTTGTGTTCCTTGACCCTAAGCCAGGAATGACACATTTTTGGATAGCTGAGTTCTGCAAATAAAAAACCCCACCAGTGGAACAAATAACCCCTCATTCTTATTTCTGTTTCTTCATACCTCTTGAAGGACAGCTTTGCTTGGTGCCTCTGTGTTGGGTCTCTGTCAGAAAACCTATGGTCCCCAGTCGAGTCTCTGGGCATTTTATCTGGCTTTGCTACAGCCGTGATTCATGGAGAGGGTTGGGAAATTTGCATGAATAAGGCTGATATCATTGTGATTATTTTGATACCAGAATATCTCTAAACGTCGAATGCCTGTAACTGAGTAATTTTATGCATTTTAGGGGCAATGCACAATCTATTTCCAGTGGGAAAATGGCAGACGGAAACTCATCCTTCAGGACTCCTGGTTGTGGATGATTAAGGGAATACTTTGGTTCATGTATGGAAAAGAGTTCATTTTAGGACATTTACTTGCAACATTTGAAGCATGGTCGTATATGGCTTGGGAATGCCAAAACTAATAGGCAGTGACAAGGAAAAAATGGGAGAGGTACAGTTCAAGAGATGAGAAACAGTGGTTCCAGTCGAATCTTCCCCTGGAGCCTACAGGCAAGCAGGGGACCTTCGTGAGTGCAGCTAGCAGTGCTCTGCTGCTCCCACCTGTGTGTCTGCCTTGATTTCCCAGGACTTTCCATGTCTTAAGGACCATTGGTTCCCACTCATCATTCTGAGTAGCTCCATCCCTCTTCATTATAGTTGGGCTGCAGGGAAGGGGCCATGCTTCTGGCTCTGCTGCTTCATCGAAGCACTGTTTCTGTAGAGGCAGGCAGCATTCTGGGCTCTTGGATTGAGTTCTTGCCAGTGCTGTGATATAGTGGCTGAGGCTGTGGGCTTTGGATGCAAACATAGCTCCATCCATTTCCTTGGTCACCTCTAAATGTGTGATAGCACATCTGGATGGATTGGCTAACTCTTTGGGCTTTGGTTTTTGACTAAGGAGGGAGTGGTATTAATATTCCACCTCATGAAGTTTTATGAGATGAAAATCAAAGTATGTGCGGGCTTAACTTTAGTTTTGAATTAAATCCTTTCAGATCTCGGCAACTGCAACCTACCTGCTTAGTTACCACCTAGTTAATCCATTCAAGTGGATTAACACAATGATTAATTAATTAAGGCTCTCACAACCCAATCATTTCACCTCTAAAGTTTCTTGCATTGTTTCACACAAGAGCTTTTGGGGGCCACCTCCAATCTAAACCAAAATAAGCAGGGACCAGCTCATAGTAGACCCTGAAAAAACAAAAGTTATCATAATTAGGTGACCTATTAAGCAAAACCGGATAGATATCAATGGTTTTACTTTTCAGCATGTGTCTCTAGGGAACTTCCATGAATATTATCTTAACTGTTATATATTGATGGAAATAGGAGTAGGTTTAGGAAATTCTTTCCAAAAAAGAAAATATTTTTGAAATGTAACTCATACTGTTAAGATTATATACTTGAATCCAATGAAAAGTATTTTTCTTTTGATTGCAATACAGCCTTTGCAAAGTATGTTCTGTTCTTTGTCTTGACCAAAAGTTCACATCTAATAAAGGGAAGTGGTAGGGGTTGAAGGAAATTGAGAAAAGGGAACTAGTAATACTCTTATATGATAGATGGTTTTTGTTGTTGTTGTTCATTTTGTTTGCCCCCAGGGGATCAAGCCATTTAGAAAATGCACTCTTCCTGTACTCCAAAGAGTTGGGATTAATTTGGGAAAACTTTTAATATAAAAATAAGAAGATAATAAAACTTTCAAAGGCAAGGGCCTGAAAGCTGGTGGTAGAGTGAAGAAGAGGGAATACCATGAAGTCTAGCTCTTAGAAATGAAGAGTTATTGCTATTCTCCACCTGTCTAGTTTTCTGTGTGAGCTGTCTCTACTCAGCTGTTCAATAAACAATGAACAGATCAATTTTAATTAGACTATTTGGACCTAAATCTTGATGGAGTCAAGAAAAAAAGTAAAGTTTTTAAAACTAGATGAGAGATTACCCATTCTGCTTTCAATTGACATTTTATAAAATAATGAATTGGGCCATTATTGGTTATTCCCTGTAATCCCAGCTATTCTGGAGACTGAAGCAGGAAGACTGCAAGTCCAAAGCCAAGCTGGGCAATTTAGGGAGACTCAGTCTCAAAATTAAAAAAAAAAATAAAAAGAACTGGGTTTGTAGTTCAGTGGTAAAAAGCCCCTGGGTTTAATCCCATACATAAATAAAATAATAAAGTGACTCCCAGGTGGCCTTAGGAAATGAGAAAAAGAGAGGGAGACACATTCAAATAAGGGGAAATCATGATCATGCAAAGTTTCAATGTAAATATACTTGACCCAGAATAGTCTAGGATGTCATAACTGAAATTGAAAGTCATGTCATTTGGCTGTATTTATTTAGCACTCATTTGTTTGTTTATTTATTTATATTTAACTTTTGGTACTAGAGATTGAAGTCAGGTTCTTGAATATGAGTGCTGTAACACTGAACTACACCCACATCTCTTTTTACTTTATTTTGAGATGTCAGTTGCCCAGGATAGTCTGGAGTTTGTTATTCTCCTGCATCAGCCTCTCGAGTAGCTGGGACTACAGGTGTGAGCCACATGGGTATGATGTTAAAATCTACATTCAAGATAAAAACCATAGACTTGAGAGGTTCACATTTAATAAGTTCCAGCATAGTTTTAACAATATCTGTCCATTCAAGTGTTGGTTATTATCAAATAAAATTATGGAGATACTACTTAGAAAATATTGAGTAATTAAATATGATTACAACTCACACTTTGGCCACTCATTACACCCCTAGATTTAAAAAGTATTCTAATTTGTTTAAAATCTATATATATATTTTTAGTGCATGTTTTATTAGCTGAAAAATGCTAGGAATATTTTTTTCTGCAAATTTCCCGTACATTCCAAAGAAAAATCACTTGATGATTGAGATTCTAGCTATCAGAATTAATATAAATCAAAGTATTGTGATAATCATAATTTTAATCTTCAGTAAAACCAGTGTGTATTAACAACTTTGTAATGATATAAACTTGTGCCTTCCAATGATTTTGATCTAGAAACAAGGGGAAGAACCAAACAGGAACCAACAGGAACCACCCAGGTTCCTGTTTTTCATGAGCATTTTGAATAAGACAGGAATGTGTCGTTCAGTGAAAGAGATTTGTGTTATTGACCATATTAATTACAGATTTTCATTTAAAATATTCCATTGATAAATGTAATTTTCCTTTGATTAGCATTTGTTATAACTGGATTGACAAAAGTACAATCAGAATACATTACTTTTAAGTAGATGGAGAGGGAAGAAGACCAGCTGTAATAGGATTACTTTCTGTAGTTTCTGGCATTATAGAGGCAACCACTTTCTAAATGAAATTGTATGAGAAATAGAAATAGCATCACCTGTAGTCTTCCTCCAAGCTTAACTACTATGACCACTACTGACATTATATATATTTCTCTTGTCTTTTAAGAATATTTCTAATAAAAGTTCTAAAACACATACAAAAGAGCATATAAGACTTCTATATATAGTTTAACAAATAGTTAAAAAGTGTTTGCCCGTGTAAACACCACCTAGGACAAGAAATGAAGCATTGCTGGAAGCTCCTGCCTGTCCATTTCTGTTTTAGTCAGTTTTTTCGCTGCTGTGACTTAAAGACCTGACAAGAACAATTTTAGAGGAGGAAAAGTTTATTTGGGGGCTCATGATTTCAGAGGTCTCGGTTCCTAGACAGATGGCTCCATTCCTCAGGGATCGAGGTGAAGCAATACATCAAGGTGAAAGAGTGTGGCTGATGGAAGCAGCTCACATGATGATCAGTAAGCAGAGAGAGATTCCACTTCTCCAGATACAAAATATATACCTGTTATGGTTTGGATGTGAGGTGTCCCCCAAAAGCTGCATGTGAGACAATGCAGGAAGGTTCAGAGATGACATGAGGTTGTAAGAGTCTTAACCCAATCAGTGAATTAATCCCCTGGTAGGTATTAGCTGAGTGGTAACTGAAGTGGAAGGTGCGGCTGGAGGAGGTGAGAGTTGGAGAGTGGTTTTGAGTATATATATGTATCTGGCAAGTGGAGACCTCTCTGTGGGCTTCCTGATCAACATGTAAGCTGCTTCTCTCCACCACACTCTTCTGCCATGATGTTTAGCTTTACCTGGAACCCTGAGGAATGGAACTGGCCTTCTATGGAATAAGATCTCTGAAACTGTGAGCCCACAAACTTTTCCTCCGCTAAAGTTGTTCTGGTCAGGTCCTTTAGTCACAGTTAATCCTGTCAGTGGATTAATTGATTGTTAGGATTAAGAGACTCTCCTAACCCAATCATTTCACCTCTAAGACTTCTTGTACGAGCTTTTGGGGGATACCTCACATCTGAACCATAACACTTCCTCTGTCCTCAGGTGCCATGACCCTAATTTTATGGCAGCCAATTCCTTTTTTTCTTAATAAATTTAACACCTATACTATTGCAACCCACATATATACCCCTGAGCCATACACTTTAGCTTTTGTTTGTTTTTTTTTCTTTTTTTGCTCATACAAAAGTACTTACACTGTGTTTTCTTTTTTGCCTTGCTTTTAAAAAAATTCAATATGATGTTTGTAAGATTCACGCTGTTTTCGTCTGTAGCCATAGTTTAATTTTCATTACTGTGTAATATTCCATTACATGACTTTGCCACAATGTTAACTATGTACTAATACATTTTGGGTTGTTTCTAAGTGGAAGATATTTTGAATAATGTTTGAATGTATATCCTGGTATAGATAGTCTGGTGTTCCTTTAGGGTATGTACCTAGGAGGTGTAAAGAGTGGCCATATGTATGAGTTGCAATCATATTTAATTATTTAAATGCCTTCTAAGTAGCATTCATAATTTTATTTGATAATAACCATCATTTGAATGGACACATGATACTCCATTTGTGATAAAGTCATAGTTTATTTAAAGAGTCTCCTTATTTTTGCTTTTAACTTTTTTTTTTCAGTAAGGATAATGAAACTGTGGATATGCCTATTTCTGTGCATATGTTTACCTTGTTAAAAGTCTTAATATTATGATTCATTCACTTAAGACTTATTCTCTTATTCACACAAGATCTATCTATTCTTCTCCAATCCAAGTATTAACCAGGTCTGCCCCTGCTTAGCTTCCAAAATCAAATGAGATCAGGCATATTCAGGTTGGTATGACAGTAGACTCTTCTTTTCTATGTGTATGATATACAGGTTAAGCATCTATAATGTTACCATTGGGGGTTCAGTTGGGGTCCAGGTTCTTGGTACCTCAAGCAAAGAATTGAGCAAAACACACAGAAGTAATAGACCAACTACAGCTTTTTGAAGGTGAAGGTGGTGAAGGTCCCCATAAGACAGAGTAGCTCAAGACCCTGATATCTGGAAATTAGGGTCTTACATGCTGACCTGTGAGTCTTTCTCTTCCCTATGTGGACCTAATTGAAGACCTTACCCCATTGGTGATCTTATGATTCCTGATCAGTGTACTGTCCACTTTACTTCCTTTGGTCATTTTAGAATCCTGAACTTGTGGCAGGAATCATCATGGGCAATGAGTTCTCAGTGGTGGGAGTTGTCATGGTCATTGAACTTATCTCAAACAGAGACATGATGACTCATCTCCCGTCTTGTCCTCCACAGGCATTTTTCTTGTACCCTGCCTCTGTCCTCTTAGAACCCCTGATTTTTTACCTAATACTAAACCAAAAATCTCAAATGCAAAATGCTCCAAAGTATGACATTTTTTGAGTACTGACATGGCACCACAACCAGAAAATTCCACACTTGACCTCATGTGATGGGGTGCAGTCCAATCACAGGTGCACTAAAGATATTGTATACAATTATCTGAGGCTATGTTTTAAGGGGGTGTATATACTGAAACATAAGTAAATTTCTAATTTAGAGTTGGGTTGTATCTCCAAGATATATCATCCTGATTCTGTACATGAAACAATTCCAAAATCTAGAAAACTCAGAAATCTGCAATACCTCTGGTCCCAGTCATTTGGTATCAGGGATATTAAACCTGTAATTCAATTAAAAAAAAAAAAAAAAGTCTTACTGGGAAACGGTGTGGTGTTGGGGCAAGGTAAAAAGACTGCAGTGAAGGCTTTTGAGTGTAACATCTTTGTATTTAAGGCATGCCATTCATGTTGCCAGCTCAGTTTAAGCTTCTTTGACTCTGTTCAAGATAGAAATGATGAAGAGGGAAGCGACACCATGGGAATGCGGCTTCACTGACACACAGGGAGTAGCACAGGGGTTAGGGTTCCCAGTTGGACTCTGTGTGGAAGTGAGGGGTGGGCTTTCACAGACAGAAAGGTGGGCTCCTGCAGGCACATGTCTTGTCAGTTCTTGGTTCTCAGCACTGGGAGCAGCGCTTGACACTGGGATCTGCTCCTGTGCACTGGGACGTCTGCACTAGGCTGGGAAAAGATGGTGGGGATACTCACAACCCCCACCCCAGGAAGGTCATATAGAGGTCAAGTTCAGGCATATTGCTCTTGTGGGGTTGTGGGAAAGCTTGGGTAAGGAGTCAACAGCTCCTAAACTTGGCCATTGATGGAAACATATTTTTTGAAAGACGCTTGTGTTAGGCAGGATAACCTGGTTGGGGAGTGGGGCCCTCCCAGCACTGTCTCAATTCATATAGATTATCCAAAGGAGAATTACATGGTTGAAGGATATAGGAGTCATATTTTGAAGCCTATTGTGGTTACAAACCTACTCTCCCATTTTTTAATTTCTGAAAGTTATACAAAATCTTATAAGACTTAAAAATTAGACGTATAATCTGATGAGTTACTCTCTTACATAGAGAAAGTTTTTGTTTGTTTGTTTGGTTTGTTTTTAGTGTTGTTTTGCCATGAAGATAGTTAAGCATTTGTTTTAAAATACTTTAAGGAAATTTTTTCTTTAAAAATTGTGAATGTTTGCCCTGACAGGAAAACTCTAGAATTCAGCTGAATCTTTCTGCTAAATGTTCAGGGTTTAGATATACAGTTCTCTGATAAATGAAAAGAAAATGTCACATTTTCTAAAGTCCACTCTTCAACATCTCCATCCTGTCTACTTTTGAAAGTAATTTCAGAGTTTCTGCAGGCAGACTGCCCATCCCTTCATGAGCTCCATTACCTCAAATGTCCAATTAAATCTTTTAATGTGCTTTGACCCAGGAACCAAGGTTGCTAGGAGACCACCTGTGCTGAATGTACTTGGCCTAGCAAGAGCAGACTGAGGAAAAAAACAAAGCAAAAACTGAGGAGCTTGTTACCTATCACTACCTGGGATTAATTCAGGTAAGTTTAATTTAGAAATGTGGAGGAAATGGAACATTTGATGTCCCATGCAGTGACCAAAACCTGCAGAAGGAAGTTGAAGAAAGGTCAAGGAAAGAAAGACTTTTTGCTGTTGTTTTTAATTCTGGGTTGGTGGTGTGGCTCAGTGGTAGAGCACTTGCCCAGCACGTGTGAGGCCCTGGGCGTGATCCCAAGCATTGAGGAAAAAAAAAAAAACCAAAAACATATATATATACACACATATATGAATGTATATGTATATATATATATATATATATATATATATATATATTTGTATATATGTCATTACCTACCTTTCCCCATGTCTTCAAATTCTTATTTCCTGATAATACCAACTGTACAGGTTAGAAGAGTGGCAACTTGATTAATGCCAATAAAATGGTTGAGTGATAAATGACTGAAGGTCTTTCATAAATAAACTGCTGATGATGTGAAAAGAGCTATTTCTCTTTTATTTTTAGGATGAAAGAGAAGTTTAGCATTTGTCATATAGACCAACCTGTGATGACCATGAGATAGAGTGGTGAATGAGTTGGGGAAAAATATTTTAGTACATTGTTTGGTTTCAAATAAGTATGAAGTAGTCCCTAGATGTATCTTTATCACTGTACTTTAATAATGCAAATATCAAGTGGAAATAATCAAGATGATGAATGTGTTCGCTTATGGATACTTTTCTCTTTTTTCCCCTAGCAAGCAGGAATATTCAGAATATGACTGGAAAAAGCTGGATATTAATTTCTACTACTACCCCCCAAAGTCTGGAAGATGAAATTTTGGGAAGACTTCTAAAAATTTTATTTGTTTTATTTGTTGACTTAATGTCTATAATGTATGTTGTTATAACTTCATAGAAAGCTGACTGACTTTACATGTGTATTTCAAATTAAATTCTAGTGAATAAAGATTTGTATTTTGATATGTTGAGTGATTTTTAATTTGGTGATATCACCAATTCATTTTAGAAGACAAAAAAGCATTATAATAAAAACAACATTGCACAATCTTCAGTACTTTATGGTTTCTAATAAAAATTTCACGAAAATTGAAGTAGTAGGTTTCCCTGCCCCCCCGAAAAAATCAACAGTACTGAGTTTTAAAGCTTCTCAAATCTTAAACGTTGTTATTTAGTGTATTGACTAAAATTAATAGAGGAAATTATAAGTGATGTTGATTTTTAAGAATCCGTGCCTATGTGAAATTTTATGTTATTCTTATTTAACACACCACACATAACATCCCAGGAGCATAATCTTTACATACAAAATAACATTAGCTTATACCCATTTTCTTATAGACCTATTTTGTTAGATTATAGGTAGATTGCTTTTCTTAACCTTGGGCAATTAAATAAGAACTGTATTTATACCAATGAAGACTTTTTAAAAAATATTTTTTAGTTTCAATGGACATTTATTTCACTTATTTATATGTGGTGCTGAGAATCAAACCCAGTGCATTGCACATGCCAGGCAAGCGCTCTTCCACTGAGCTACAACCCCAGCCCTACCAACGAAGACTTAACAGTTAGGAATGGAAATATTTAAACAGATTATTTTAGGAAAACATGATTTATAAGAAAAAAGGAGAATTAGGGGATGACCTGTGCGGGTTTCCTATCTGGGACTAAATGCTCATTGTATACCATTTAACGGGCATACAGTAAACCTAGGAGACAGGTGTATGTTGTCCCCATTTAACCAGTGAAGAAACCAAATCTCAGAGGGATTATGCCAGATTGGGACCACAACCAGGAAGGGGAAGAACTACATCTTGAACCTTCTCAATCCATGGTATTAGATTCCTTCCAGAAGAAACCAGTAACATGTTACTAAGATAATATAGTTAAAATCTGTACAGCTCAAAATTTTTATCAAGAATAATGCTCCATTTATGTCCCTATTACTGAATTTAGTATTCCACATGTTTAATTTTTATTCTGCTTTTTAAAATCTTTTATTAAGAAGATTAAGCACCAGGGGTACAGCTCTGTAGTAGAGTATTCACCTAGCATGAGACCCTGGAAAGAAAAGAGAAAATTTACCTTCTTCTCATGTCTAACCTGAATTCTTATCTGGTTGTTTTTTCTTTTTTAATTCCCTCATTTTCTGACTACCAGTGTTAAAATATAACTGTTGAACTCTTTTATAAACTTTTAAAAAAAAAGGTCTCTTAGTCCTTTAGACATTTTTTTCTCCCTGGTACTAGGTGTGGAACCCAGGGACATGTTACCACTGAGCTACATTCCCTGTTCTTTTTATTTTTTGTATTTTGAAACACATCTTGTTTAATTGCTGAGACTGGTCTCAAAGTTGCAATCCTTCTGTCTCAACCTCCCTAGTTGCTAGGATTACAGGCACGTGCCACTACTGACTCTTTAAGTTTTTATATTAGACACAACACTTTAAAAAATTCTGATTTCTTCTTTGGTGAGGACTGTCTTCTCAGATTTGGCCCAATCATTAATGCAAGCTTTCATGAGGGACCTAATGAAGTGTGAAAGGAATTGGACTTTGAGACATGTTCCTTAACTGATTCTTACCTAACCTTTCAGTGGTGTTGGATATTTAACCATAAGCCAAATAGAGACAAACTGAGCATTAATTGAAAACTGTAGCATAAAATCTTACTCTTTTTCAGAACCATGTTTTCAGACTCTTCCTTTTGTGTATAAGGGCCAGCTCCTACTGATGTGATGTGTTTCTCCTCAACCTCCTCTGACTGGAACTTGTTGGAGCCTATTATTAGATTACCAACAAATGAGTAAAATCAATTCCATCTTCAGGCAATCATTTCACTTCCCTGGAAACTTGTACATTGTAGGCAACCTTGTTAGAAACATGAAATCTGAAGCTAGACCATGTGGATACAATGTCTGGCTTCACCTCTTACTGTTTGATAACCCTTACCTAAGGAATGAGTCCCCATAACCTAGGTTTGTAGAGAGGATGAATTGAGATAACTGGTGAAAATGCTTAGCACAGTACCTGGCATATGGAAAATCCTCTATTTGTGATAGACTGATGTTATTATTATCCTCAGGTAGTAGTAGAAGTAATGTGTCTCCTTTAAAACTGAGTGTTAACTCAGTCACCCTGTATATTCTACCTATAACCCTTACACCCTTAATCCATGCTGGTGACCTGAGGATGTGATTATATTCCACTGCAGTCTAGGTATAGTTCTGTTGCAGGCATAGGTTTAAACTGTTTAACTGCAGGGTTTTTGTTGGTTATTATTCAGGACCTAGCAATTACAGCTAGGTATCATAATGTGACTTGAGAGAAGAAAAGATACATGATAAACATCCCTTTTCAACAAGCAGAGTAATAATAAGCAAACACTATGACTTTGTAGTTTGAGGTAGTTTATTTTTCCTTCATTCTTCAAAAAAGATATTCTTTCAGTTTCTTTTTACCAGGAATGGTGCTGGGCAGCCAGGTCAAAGTAATGAACAAAATATAGCTCCTGCTCTCATGGAGTTCAGCGCCTTGTGGGGAAAATGAATGAATGCTTGAGTACCCCAGTGGTGCAACTGCCATTGGGAATAATAGGAAGGACAGGCCCAGGAAATAAAGATGGCATGAGAATGGCAATCCAAGGATTATCCACGAAAGCAACTTCAGGGAGCTTGCTTGATATCCAGAATCCTACAATCCCTGAAACCCACTGAATTCAAAACTGGAACAAGACTCCAGTGGTTCACATGTATACTATGGTTTGAGAAGCTCTGGGGAGCTCTCTGAACAAAGTGTTCCTATCACTGTTGATCTGACTACTAAACAGCTATGTGAATTCTAGGCAAGTTGCTTAACCTCTGGGTCTCTGGGTCTCACACTCCTCGTACCCTGACATAGAAAAAAAGAACAATGGCATTAATGTTATCTGCTTTGTAGAGTGGTATATATAAAAGTGCTGTGCATATAGAAGTACTATGACTGAGTGGGGCACTGTGGCACACACCTGTAATCCCAGTGGCTTGGGAGGCTGAGGCAGGAGGATTGTGAGTTCAAAAGCAGCCTCAACAAAAAATGAGGTGCTAAGCAACTCAGTGAGACCCTGTCTCTAAATAAACTACAAAATAGAGCTGGGATGTGACTCAGGGGTCAAGTGTCCCTGAGTTCAATCCCTGATACAACCCCCCCCCCCAAATACTGTGACTGTTAAATGAAATGCACTGAGAAATATATGAAAACATATGAGAGAAATGAACTAAAAAAAACCAAGCTGTTATAAACATCAAGAAGACAGGAGTAGCCCTGTGACATAAGGGACCCAATGCTACCAAAGATGGCTCCCTTCCATAGAATTGGAAAAGGATTGTTTAAATGAATTATGATATTCATGATGTGTGTGTGTATGCAATATGGATTAAATCACATTTTTTTCAGGGAGTGATTTCTGTAGTATTTCATAGGATTTAATGTCCCTCTGTACTATTATAATCAAGCCCCTAGCTAAAGTAGAGTTTTTTCTTAACTTTCCACGAAGAAATATGAATTACCTGGCCAAGTTTAAGCACAGATACCTATATGCCCTTAATTTAATAAACTTTGGGTATCAATTCAAGTGGTTTTGCATCCTTTCTCCAGTCTGTGGTCCTGGGAAGAAAGTATCCTGAATTTGAAAAAAAAAAAAGGTCAGAAAATGCCTGCCAGAACCCTTGTTAATTATAAATGCCAATACTGAGAAACACACTGTACTGTGCTGTTTTGCAAACTTTATGAAATTCAATCTGAACTAAGAAGTCAATAAGGAATTTCCATCTTGCAGATGAGGAAATGGAGGTTTAGAGGAATTAAGTCAAATACTTCAATTCACACAGGACATTCTAACTGTGGTGATACAGCTGGAAGATGAGAGAACCAATACCTTCAACTCAAAACCATCTGCCTCTAGAACATTGTTGTTAACCAGTCAGTTATCTGGCCTCAGTTTAAGCCAGAGTGATTTAGTGACTTCACTGTTTTCTCATTTGGAAGATGAAAGATTAGGACTATAACAAGACATCTCAATCCTAAACTCAAAGATTCAATGTGTAAAACTCAACCTATCCTACATGTGTTGTGAAACTTTGCAAGACATTGACTGATAACTCCTTCCTCTTTTATAAGGCTTTAGTCTATAATCAAATGGCATGTGTATTGTATAGTCATTGAGCTCAATTGTTTTGTGTTATGAAATATGAAGTCAGGGCTTATAAATAGGAATCTCAGATCACTGTTATATATTTGATATACAAAGACACTAAAGCTGTATCCAAGCCAGGTGATGCATCATTTTAATCCCACCCTTGTAATCAGGATCCAAGGCAGGATTGCAAGTTCAAGGTAACTAAGAAAGACCCTGTCTGAAAATAAAATTTATAAAAGAACTAGGGCTATAGCTTAGTGGTAAAGTATTTGTTTAGCATGTGTGAGACCCTAGGTTCAATCCCCAATACTGTAAAAACAACAACAAAAAAATATATCCATAAAGTCATTTAATGTGAATTTTTCGCAACTTGTTTCCAAAGAAATCAGAAGTGACATATACTGTAATAGTACCAATTGCTTGGTCTTAATAATAAAGCAAACTTTTTGTGTGATCAGTACACAACACTTGGTGAGGCACTTAAGTGACAAGGATTGTAAATGATCTAATGTTCAAAGTGTCCACTTGAATGAAATGACAGACATAAGAAAAACAAGCTGCATACCCATTCTAGTAAGAGTGGACATTTCCTAACCCTGGAGCATGGTGGGTTGAACTGCTTCCGTAGAGACTGAGGGCACCATTTGAGAGAAGCTCTTAAATGTGTATTATTTATGTGACCACATAACCCCAGTTGTTCTGGGTTGTTCTCTGCATGACAGTTTGCTGATCTCACTGGGACCAGTCCTATTAACTGGGCAAACTGAGGGCAAGGTGCCATGTGGGCCAGTCTAAGACCAGCAATGAGTGCAGACTTATTTATAAACCCACGGGAGAGGCCCCTGGACATGTCCTGCCATCTGACCTGGGAACAGGGTGAGGGAAGATTAGTCTGAAGCACGGGAAGTCCTTAGTGGCCAACTGTGTTTCCAGTATGAACCATTGCCCTTTCGGCCAGGAGGTGGCTATAAACTGATCTGCAGGGTGTCAGTGCCCGTGGACTCCTAGAAAAGGTGTGATCTCAAGGCACAGAGATTGACCTTTCAGCTGTTGTTTATGGAAGTTGATTATGACTTGTACCATGGAGACCATTTACTCAAAAATATTTGTCAAGCACCCACTGCCTGTCCAGAAGTGTTGTAGGTTCAGGTTTTTATTGGAGAATAATAGAGGCAGGGTCTTGTCCTCACAGAACTTGCTTTCTGGTGAAGGAGACAGAAGAAAATTGACAAACACGTGAGAGTTTTTTGTGCCATGAAAAAATAAAGGAAGGGAGGGAAGGTTTATATGGTAGAAGAATCTTTTCCTAGTGGGCTGTAGGAAGTCTTTCCTGAGAAAGCAGCATTGGAGCAGCAATTTGACTGAAGAGGAGCCTGCTGGGTGGAGACCTGAAGGATAAGTGAGGACTTCAAGAGAATAGCGGGGATGAAGTGCCCAAGGCAGGTAGAACTCACCAAAACATTAGGAAGACCTGTGTGGTCATAGCCCAGTGAACAAATGGAAGTTAACTTCTCAGGATTGATAAAAAATCAACTTCTGTGTAAGTTCTTTGGCATTTGTCCCATCACTGAGTTAGGATGCTTTTCCATGGCAGAAGATAGAGAAAACATGAGACTCTCTTTGTAGTGTTGTTTGTCCTTTGTGCTAGCACATCACAAGTCACATTGAACAGTGAACTCTCTCAGAGCTGCAGTTTTTTCCTGGTTACTCTAGGTCAATCACGTCTGGCCCCTAACTTGGCAAAATGCTAGGAAGTTCAATTGTTCCATCAGATGAATTTAAAAAGGAGTTTTAGGATAGTTAAAAAAAAAAAAAAAAAAAAAAAAAAAAAAAAAAAAAAACCCTAGAAAAGCTAAAATGCATGTGCTGTATTTTTTAAAATAATAACTTTATTGAGATCAATTAATATACCATTCAATTGACACACAACTACATGAAATTTAATGTACAATTCAATGATTTTTGGTAGAGTTGTACAGTCATCACCATAATCAATTGGAGAACATCATTATCCTAAACAGGAACTCTGCACACACTAATACCAATTAGGAGTTATTTCCTATTCCTTCAGCCTATCCAGTTCCCCAACCCTACAAAACCACTAATCTACTTTCCCTGATTCTGGTCATTTCAATGAAATCATAAAATAAGAAGCCTTTTTTTTTTTTTTTTTTTTTTTTTGGTCTGGCTGCTTTCACTTAGCATAATGTTTTTAAAGTCTATCCACTTTATAGTATGTATCAGAATTTTATGGTAGAAAATATTCATCATGTAGACATACCACATTTTCTTTGTTCATTCAACAGTAGTGGACATCTGGGTTGTCCTATTTTGCTATTCTGAATAATGCTGCTATGAACATTCATATATGACTTTTTGTGGCAACATGTTTCATTTCTCATGATTATATACTTAGGAGTAGAGTTACTATATCATTTGATAACACTACCTTTAACCTTTGGGGTACTTCTAAACTGTTATAAAAAGTGGCTGCCATATATATGACTTTGAAATGCTTTCTCCCAGTTTCTATGGGGAAAAGAACCTCTTGGACACCCTCATAATTCTTAGGATGTCAAATAGATGGATTACAAAATAAAGGCTAAAGAAAGCATTTGCCTCCTCACTCTTTATTTGGTTTGAATTTTAAAGACTAATATTATGGCATTTGCAAATAAATGGATGGAATTGGAGAATATCATGCTAAGTGAAATAAGCCAATCCCCCCAAAAAAAGATTGCATGTTTTCCCTGATAAGTGGAGAACAATATATAATGGCAGTGAGGGTGTGAGGAGTGAGAGAAGAATGGGGGAACTTTAGATTTATGTAGAAGGAAATGAAAGGGAGGGGGGTATGAAAAATGGTGAAATGAGACAGACATCATTACCCTATGTACATGTATGATTACACGAATGGTATGAATCTACGTAGTGTACAAAATGAAATGATGTATCCCATTTGTGTACAATGAATCAAAATGCAGTCTGTAAAAAAATTAAAAAATAAATAAATAATTTAAAAAACTTTCACCTATTTTCTTTAAACCTTTATTTTAGGATATCTAGCAATCATAGCATTTTATTTGGGTTCCTTATTATCAGTTTTAATTAGAAACCCAACTATGTAAGAAATTCCTCACATTTTCTTCAAGTACTTTATGTCAGGTGATGATCAAAATTGACATGATACTTTTTCATTGATGATGATTAGATACATTTACCTAATAATCAGTGAGTTCTTAATGTATGTCTGGCATGTCTGACATGCTGGTTACTTTATTTGTTCTTCTGTACTTTAAGAAATTCACTTTATTAGTTGTGTGTGTACTACAGACAATTCCTATGGCTCGTTTTCTATAAGCAGAGCCTTGGCACATTATGTTTGTGGCTTTTGGAACTCATTAGCTACAGACTTTTTAAAATACATCATTGGAGTCACAGTAAGTCAAATTTATTGCAGATTATAGTTCTCAGCACTGCAGGAATTTTATTAGGTATTTCTTTTCCCACCCCATAGTAATGTTCATTTCTTGATTTATTTGGTGATATATTGTAACGCCACTGGCTAAAGAACCTACTGAAAAACAATCTCCACCAGCCAAAGAAAAGTTGAACTAGTAGCCTTCCAAGAATTACATCCAAGTCAGAATCTAACTGGAGTTCATTAAGACCATAGCTGACAGGACGTGTACAGAGCTGTAGAAAAATTGGTGTGATGTAGAATGAGGTTGATGCCTGAGGAATAACGAAAGCCTATTTAATTATAAAGTTAATTTTCTGATTTTGTTCATCTCTGAACTGGCTACCATACCTGCCTGTCATTATAGAAACTTCTAGAATGAATTTTGATAATTGGTTTTTATGATACATCTTAATGGATATGACATCCATTCTAGTCACTGTCAATTTGTCAATGGATAATACCATCCTCTTTTAACTATGAACAGGAGAGGTGCGTCAGATCCTTAGTTGTAGTGGGGTTCTTTGGTACACTCAGAAAAGCAAGTACTCATATTGCATGTACTATGTATTAAACTGTAATAAGCACTTTTTTTCTGGCTTAATTCACACATCTTCACAACTATCATGTGTGTTAGGTATTATTCTCCTCATATTACAATGAAGAAATAGGCAAAGAGAGAGAAAATATCTCATTAAAGTTACCATGCAAATAGGCGGCCTTGTTTCAGAAACTGGGCTCTTATCCTTTGTACCCTCTGCCTTTTCATTCAACTTCTTGAGAGTTCTGTTTCTTCATTAAAAAATTAGCAGATTAAATTCTATGCTAAGTAAGTAGTTGTACCTGCTAATCGCCAGGGTCCCTTCCAGTTCTAGTTTCTGACTCAAACTCAGAAGTCTAAAAAAAACCCCACTCTTAGGACTGGAAGTTGGGGTGGGGGGTAGTTCAGTGACTGAGTGCTTACAGAATATGCACAAAGCTCTGGGTAGAATAGTTCCCAATCTAGAAAACAAAACGACAAAAACAACAGCAAAATCCGTCATATCTCAGCTACTCGGGAGGATTAGTAAGGAATATTGCAAGTTTGAGAATATTTCAGCAACTTTTTTCAGAATAAAAGGGGTGAGGATGTTGTTTAGTGGTAGACCACTTGCCTAGCAGTGGATTCCCCTGGGTTCAATTTCCAGTTACAAACACACACACACCCAACCAAAAACACTTGCATGACTGTTACTAAGGGAAATAATCGACATACAAAATACACTAGGAATTAAAATATTCAGGAACAGTCTTTTTGGAATTCTAAGGATGTCTGGAGGACCCTGTTCAATGGAAGGAAATGTCTTTAATTAGTAGGGTACATAAGGTTGTCGGTTAATTTAGCCTCAGCCTGGTGAGCACCACAATATGTGTGATTGATCCCAGCATTGATACTGTGGGTCTTACCATTCTGTGGATGTAGAAACATATGATTTTTCTATGAGTACATAGTGAAGGATTTGGTGGAAGGTAAAAAGGAATGTTGGCTAGTTTCTATCTGAGCTGGCTGTACATCTGGCGTCTGATAAGTATTTGCTTATTACTGCCAAAAGAGATCACTCTTTTCTTCTGAACTTTTAATCCTAGTCATCCACTCTTGATTCTTCTTGACCTAAAATCGGCTATTTCTAATGAAACTTAAGCATTGACTTTGCCAGCCACCATTGTTCACTCTACTGGCATTTAAGGGTTTCCGACTTTTTTGTTTGTATTGCATCTATTCTGTGATCTATGATCACTTATTCCAAACCACAAATCAGGAAACTAAAGCCGACAAGAGAAATTTGTACCATTTTCAGGTGTAAAAGAAATGTTGAAGTTATTTTTAGATTCAACCATGTGGAGTTTCTCAGATTATTTTTTTCTTTTTGGTGTTATTAGAACAACAAGACACAATATTTGAAATCAGAACTATTCTAGAGGATTCTGCTATTGTGAGGCACACTTCCTTAATTTCCAGAAATTCTTTGTGAACTCATAGGAAACCTGGAACTCATCCTAGGCCTTTCTCCTTACTGAGCCCTTGATTATCAGCTTCGCTTAATCTCTGAATTAGTTTCTTTTACCTTTCTATGATTTTATTGATTTTTACTGTTCATAATTCTGCTGAATTTAAAGTTCATGATTGTTTACTCAGATATTAAATCAGTCTTCTAGATATTCTCCTCCCGTCCATCCTCCACCATGGCTTCTAGGACTAATACTTTTTGAATATAAATTTGACTATGTCATTCCATGTATTCACAGTTCTCCTTTGCCTCCTGGTTAGCCTTGATATGGAGATAAGACATTTCTTAGGTTGGGCTAACCAGCATTCTGATTGCTTTTGGAGAATTACTCTCAAGCAATCTTGTCTTCCCTTACCTCAGAGATGGTTACAAGGCCCTGGACATGTCAGTCATATTCTTTCTTTGGGGTCTTTGAATCTTGAAATAAATAGAAGCAAAGCAAAACAAAAACAAAACAAAAAAAAAGGAAAAACAATAAACAACAAAACAATAAAATGTTATTCTTATTTGAACTTGATTTATTGTGTTTGTGGAAAAAAAGCACCAGAATCCAGTCAGAAGGATAGCTTGAATTAAAATTCCACACCTCTTTTATCACCTGTAAAATGGGGAAATAGTCTCTTCTACCTCATAAGGTTTGTTGGTATGAAAACATAAGAATCCAGCACAGGTAAAGTGCTGAGCTCAGTGCTTGGTGGTTCAGGTCATTCCCCTTTGACTGCCTGTCACCTCAATCTAATTATCTGCCCTGTGACCCTTTGTGGGCAGCAATCCCTGGACTCCCTCAGTGCCTGGCTCTTCTTGGGCTTTGGCCAGTGATAGGCACCATCCAAGACTTGAGAGCAGATTGAGAGGTGAGGGTGTTCTCTCACACTGATTTTTGTCCCTTGTCTCTGACCAAAAAGCTCTTATCTCTTCCATATTCCAGTTTCCTTCAGGTGGTCCCTCCTTTATAGATGCCCTTCTCCTAGGTCCTAGGCATACTAGGTCTTCCCTTTGTCACATAGCCCTAGAGGAAGTTGTAGCTTCCCACTGTCCCTGGTCTTTGGATGGCTCTTGTTTATTCTTTAACCCCTGCCCAAATAGTTTTTTCTCCCACAAATAGTTTTTTTTCCCTTAAATTTCCCTTATTTGACTGCCTGGGATTAAACTGGTTTTCTCTCTGGACCCTGATACTGTGCCTAGCAATTGCCTAAAAATGTAAGCTATTATTATTTTATCTGAAATTATTAATAGTAAATGTTAACATTAAGTATTTAGATAACTGTTAAAGCAAATAAATATTATTAAAATAAAACAGGGGACCTCAAGTACATATCATGACTACAGGGGGCTTTTTCAACTACATTTTTAATAACTCCCAAGTACTGTGATGGAAACATTTAAGCAGCTCTATGATGTGGTGGAATTTTAGGGACAGAGATAAGGAAATCTTTCTACATTAGTCTCCCTGAGGTGAAGGTAGATAGAGGTATAATTCATTCATACTTTTAGATGAGGATGAGGATGATGATGAATCCTGGGATTTAACTCAGGGGCACTCTATATGTGCCCCTACTCTATTGAACTACATCTCCAGCCCTTTTAAATTTTTTATTTAGAGACTGGTCTAAAACTTGCTATCCTTCTTTCTCAGTCACCAGAGTTGCCGGGATTATAGGAGTGTGCTGCTGTACACAGCTAAGATTATTCTATCTGTATTAATTTCAGTCTGTGTTTCAAATTGTTATGGAAATTGTACGGACTTAAATTTTTCCCTCAGGGGTATATATTTTTTTCAACTTTTATTTTCATGAGTTAGTTATGACCTTCCAAATCACACTCAGGAAATCAAAATTGTGGCATGTTGAATAGACAAGGTGACCATATTTTCCAAAGAAATACTGTTTACTTGCTGAAACCATGCAGTGAAGTCTTTGAATTAACCATAAATTTGGGCTGGTGTGGATCTTTTACATAGAGTAGAGGTTATGCTCTTTTCCTTACATTATGTAATGAAAAGAGAAGAAGCTAAAACAACATTTTGAACTGAAAAATTGTTTGGGATTATCTAAACCTCTTTATGCAATACATCTAAGGCAGATACTGAGGTGGAGGCACATTTGAAAAAATGGCACTGTTTCATAAAAAATATTCAATTCACTGATTTTATGCTTATTTTTAAATAACAGTCACCATCCACCTGAATTTTCTCAAAAAGAAAACTGTATCCATTTGTACATTTGAGCTCAATAGTCCTGCCTCTGGGAGTAAACTCTTCTAATCAATTATCTAACATGATTAAACCACAGATCATTTAAGTTGAAAATTAATACATGATTCCAGGCCTAAATTAAAAAATGTGAGCCAGGTGCCATGGCCCATGCCTGTAATCCCAGTGGCTTGGGAGGCTATGGTAGGAGGATCACAAGTTCAAAACCAGCTTCCAACAACTTAGTGAGGCCCTAAGCAACTTATTGTCCTCAAAATAAAAAATGAAAAAAGGGCTGGGGTGTGGTTCAGTGATTAGCACCTCTGAGTTCAATTCATAGTGCCAAAATAATTAAAATAAAAATAATGTGAGAACTGTTCTTGAACTTTTCTGAATACAAGAAGGAATTTCTCCTTCCTTCCTTCAGTCAGTACACATATGAGATCCTACTATGTGACCAGCAGTCTTTTGGATCCTGGGGTATATCTGTGAACAAGCACAGCAGAGGCCATATGTCACAAGGGTGGACTCTGGACTCTGCCCGTGTTCACCTTTGTCTCTCCCACTGTGGTGCCCTTTGACTCTGGGCAACTCACTTCACCTCAAGAAGCCTTAGTTTCTGTTCTGTAAGATGAGTAAAATGTATGAGAATCAATAAGAGAATGCTTGTAATTAGAATAAATAAAGCTGGGCAGAGTAAAGCAAGTGAAGAATTCCTAAGACTAGTTGCAGCAAAACGGTTTCTGATGGTTTGGACATGCACTCATGCATTTGCTCATCTAGTTATTCATTCATTTCAACAAATGATCTCTTAGCAAATTTCTACTCCGTTCAAGCCCTTTTGTTGTACGGAAGAATGAAGAACAGCTAGACTTCAAATGCTCTCAGAAGCATATAGTTCTGCTGTGCAGATAGACAACAAGCACATTGACATGGAGAGTAAATGTGAGCACCTTGACTTCACACAAATTGAGCACATGGAGAGTGTTGGCATCCGATCTGCTACTTTGCTGCCACCAGTATTCTGCACCCCCAAAACCATTTTACAACCCAGATCATTAGTCTACGAACATCCTAGTCAGCCATTGGTCCGGTTGTCAGCCTGTGAACATTCTTGGCAGTCATTGGTCCAGACTGTTAGCCTGCAAACTCCCTAGTCAGTCATTGGTCCATTGTCATTAGCCCCCGAAATTCCACTACTTAAGATATAGTTCAGTAGGAGATTGCCTGTGGGTTCAATCACCATTTAACACACACACACACACAGTGTAGCTTCAAGGTTATTTTAAACATTTGAAAATTAATCCTTTTGAATAAAAGTTCTATAAGCATAAAATAGAATGATTGACCCACTTTTATTACTTTCTGGTCTTTTATCTGTTAGAGTGTGAGAGTATAAAATGGAATTCATTATTGAATGACTTATAGATGTCTAGCTAACTTCCATAAAATCTAATTTATCTGCTTTAGTTATTTTCATTTCAAAGTACAGTGTTTTGTGGGTATGCTGTCATTCATAAATAGGGGAAGAACAATATGTCAAAAGGAAAAAATAATTTAGGAAGGAAAGCTTGGCCACCTAGGCAATTGTGAGGCTGGTGTGACTTGGGTTGGTCTCGTGTATTCCCTGCTCTGCCCCAATGACACCTTTCTCTGCTCTCTCTGCTTCTCCTTCCTCACTGGGGTGAGGACCAAGGAGCAATTTGGGGTTAATCTCTTTCTCTAAAGTAATGAGATAGCAATGTTTCAGGAAAGGGAAACCTCAGAATATTTCACAAATTACAAGTTCTTCCCCCAAACCCATACTGGGGATTGAATCCAGGGGCACTCTACCACTGAACTACTCCCCAAGCCCTTTTTATTTTTATTTTGAGACAGTGTCTAAATTGCCCAGGTTGGCCTTGGACTTATAATCTTCCTGCCTTAGTCTCCAGAGTAGCTGAGATAATGGGCATGCACGACTTCACCTGGCAAACAAATTCTTGATAAATGCTCCATAATAAGAATACCAAGCAAAACACTAACTCCTTCGTTTGGGGCATCAGTTCTGTACCAATTTCCCTTCAAAAGCTTTGCCTCTGCCTTCTTTTCTTGCCAAGCAGGTTCCTTCAGGTCCAGCTTATCTAATGACCTACCTTTTTCTCTCACTCCATCTGGTTTGAAAATAGATTGTTATTGTTTAGATATGCATTGTCCCCAAAACACTTTAGAAATAGACAAGGCAAGAATGTTTAGAGATGAAATGATTACATTGTGAGAGCTGTAACCTCAGTGGATTGATCCAAAGATAGGGGTTAACTGAGTGATAACTGTAGGCAGGTAGTTTATGACTGGAGGAAATAGGTCACTAGGGTTTATACTTCGTCTTTGGTGAGCAGAGCTCTTTCTTCTGTTTTCTGATTGCCATGTCCTGAACTGCCTTTTTTTTTTTTTTTTTTTTTGCCATGCCATTCTGCCAAGATGTTCTACCTCATCTCAGGCCCAAAGTTATGGAGTCAGCCAACCTCAGACTGAACCTCTGAAGCTGTGATCTGAAATAAACTTTCCTCCTCTAAATTGTTCTTGCCAGGCATTTGGTCACAGTGATGCAAAAGCTGACTAAAACACACATGAACTTCAGGGCCTGGTGACAGATGGACGATGAGGCTCAGAGCAGGAAAACTAGCAATATTTAACTTATCTGATCCTCACCTTGCCAGCAGATCTTGTCAGCAGATCTTGCATTTCATGCTGCTGGGAATGAATATTTGAGAGTATAGGGAGGTGTTTTAAAAAAAAAATTTTGCTGACCATGAGTTTGTCTGACTTCATTGATTTTATGTAAAACATCATGAGATTTTCCCCTTTATTTTCTCTTTTAATACATAAAATGGTTTTATTTCATCCTTACATATATGTACATGAGTGTGCATGTGTGAATGCCCTATGCCAAGCAGTCATCACCCCAGGCAGGTCCCATGCTCTCTAAGTTCCCCAGGCTGCCTTCTATCCACTTCATTCATGAAACAACCTGGCTCTGCAACCATTTGAGTTTTCAACCCTTGGGGTCTAGCATTACTCTAAAGCTGTGACCTTGCCTATGTGTGAGGACAAGCTTATTTTTCAGTTCTGGGTAGAAATGAGAGTGATGGCTATTACTACATGTAAAAGAAATCTGGAAAAAATTTGGTGTGGCTAAGAACAGGGATGGGACAATTTCAGAAACTAGGTGGTGACGAAGAAATATTTTTCAAGTAGGTTTGTGTTCCCAACTTAGAATTTCATATACATTGAGTGGTTTGACCATGGTCAGGAAGACGTGTTTGGATGGTTAGGATCTATTTAAATCAAAGAAACAACTTTCTACAATATCTTTTATTGAAAAATATAGAGAAAAGTATACCAATTATCAGTGAACATTTTAACACATTATCTCAAAGTGAACACACTTGAGTAACTACAAACTAGGTCAAAAATAGAATGTGAGAAAGCAGCCCCTACTAGGTCCTTGAATTTCTTTGTCCTTCCAGGGTCTATTCCTCTGCTTGGCAAACTCTCTCTACCTTTGAGTTACATACCCATTCCCTTTTGTTTTGTTTGATTTTTTATTTTTATTTTTTGGTACTGGAAATTGAACTGGGGAACACTTTACCACAACCCCAGCCTTTTTTAGTTAGTTTCATTTATTTATTTATTTTTTTTAATTTTGAGACAGGGATACAATAAGTTGCTAAGGAAATCACAAGTTGCTGAGGCTCATCTTGAACTTTCAATCCACCGTTCTCAGCCTCCTAAGTTGCTGATAAGACAGGCATTTAACACTGCACTCAGTCCCATCTTTTAAAAAATATTATTTGAGACAGCTAAATTGCTCAGGCTGGCCTTGAACTTGGAATTTTCTGCCTCAGCCTCTTGAGTCACTGGGATTATAGCAGTGGGGACACCATTGAACTTCGTCCATCCTGGTCATGCTTATCTTTGAGGACAGGATTCCTGAGGGCCAGATGGATTAACTGAAACCAGTGGGATTGAAAATAGCTGCTAGAGGAATCACCAGACAAATGCAAACTTCATTATAAATCCTCTGCATGCTAATGATTGACAATTGTCCTGAAAATGACCGGAAAGAATCATAAAAGGAGAGAAAAAGAGATAGCACCTAAATTTGCAGAAATCTCCATCTATTTTCCTTACCCCTTATTTCCTTTATATCTTTAACTTTCTAATTCTCAAGAGATTGAGAGGCTGATCTTTGAGCCTTTCTCCCTGCTTCTCCTATTCTTGGTCAAGAATAAACCTTTCTCAACTGCTCAACTGAGCTCAGTTTTGTTACTAGTTCCACAATTCCAAGAGAGAAAAAGGAACCAGTTTGGGGACAAAAGTTGACAACAACAGCATCATCTTTTAATTTGTTCCTTCCAGAAACTATTTTGAGACCACCTCTTTCCAATTCTTACTGTAGTAATGATTTTCCTACTCTTCTTCCTTTAGAGAGGGAGGATACAAAACAAAAAACAAATACCTGCTCATTCTCTTCCTAACCTGGAATCAGTAAATTGAATAGAAAGGAATAATATGGGGGAAAGGATGACTGCCACCATTTCTGTATTGTAAGAAAAACCATTACAAACCCATTACAGGTGCAGCCAGACTCCACGTTTTTTTTTTTTTTTTTCTCATCTCACGTAGACTCCGTGATGTAAGCAAGATTCTGGGAATCTCCTTCTGATGTTATCACTAAGGAAATTGTTATAAATAAGAAAGGGTTTCACAGCTTAATCCGGATTTTTGATATCAACTTTTTGCAAAATGTAGTCTTTGTCCAGGTCAGAAACCAAGTCCTTCATTGTATAAAGGGAATTCTCACTAAGGTGGTGCATGGCTCTAGTCCCTTTTGTACTGAGTAGAAAAGCAGTGCTGCTTCCCAGAAAAAAAGCACGAGCACACACACACACACGCACACATACTAAGACAGAAAGTGCCTATCACTGGAGTTGGAGTCCTACACCTGGTGAACCACTGGAACCTAGGAACTGTCTCCAGTTTGTTACAGTGATTCTCTGTCGGGAAAACGGCCCACATCCACGTTAGCTCCAGTTAACAGCCAAAGATGGTACTGTTAGTACAGTTCAATCAACTGCTGGACAGACTGACCATCTCAGCTGCAGGGTCTCCCTCCCCCCCCTCCCCCCCCGCTACCCACCCCCCTCCCCGTGCACTGCAGGACACTCTCCTACCCTCCTCTCTATCAGAGCTGTCACAAAAGACAGCACTTGGCATCTTTACTTCCCACTGCCCAGGAGCACCGACTTCACAAAGTTCTGGTGCCGGTTTCTCTGGGATCACTGCCAGTAGGGTATACAGCTCCGGCCAGCAGGACGCCCGGTGGCCTTGGAAGCCAGAGAGAAGAGGGGCGACTTGCATTCATATCCAAACCCGGGATCCCCATAAATGCACACAGTCCTTAGCCCTCAGGGCTACAGCACACAGTGGGCGCAGGGGCCAGCGGCGCCAAGGAACGCGCGTGTGCGCGCACTGAGAGGGCGCCTGGCCGGCGTGCCCACCTCTCCTGCGGCCTTAGTAGCTCTGTGCGGGCCCAGCCCGGGGGTCAGGCAGTGTCTTTCCTCCTCCTGGCCTGGCCGGGCCTGGAGCCACGAAAGCAGCGCAGCGCGCCCCTACCGCCACGCTTTTCCGCCTCCATCTCCTCCTCCTCCTTCCCCCAGTCACCGGCGCAGTCACAACCGTTCAGACTGGGCCAGGGTGCCGGGCAAAGAAGAGAAACAAGGGGGAAAAAACCGGGGGATAAACTCTTCGCAGGCGGAGGAAAAGAAGAAGAAGGTGGAGCCCAAAGGAGAGGGCAGGCTCTCCAGCTCCATGTGGCCGCCGCCGCCGCGGGGCTTGGCGGGGGCAGAGGGCGGCGGCCCCAGGGACAAGGCGTAGCGGGACGGATTGCCCAATACAGCGGCAGGGGCCGGGTCCCGGGATAAATAGCCGCCCGGTACCGATCTGCAGGGGAGAGCCGCAGCCGCGGTCCGCACCGCACCATCTGCCCGGCCTGCGCCGGGTGCTGCGCCCCGGAGCCCCCTCCGAGGCCGGTACTCAGGTAAAGGGCTAGGGCTCTCGGGGAGGGTCCCAGGGGTGTGCGGCCGTTTCTGCTATCTAGACTCCTGGAGACGAGAAGTAACTTCTTGTATAGACCCCGAGCATTAGAAGGAGATGACCACTACGCTGTCACCCGCGGACAGTCAACTTGTAACCGGTTTCTTGTTTGGGGTGTGTGCTGGGAGCTGAGTGTCCGCGGTGCTCTTGCGACCATCGCTTACACCCGGCTCTTTGATGGAGTGCTTCTCCGCGGTGGGCACATTTCCCCGGGAATGAGGGCTACATTGTACCTGGAATAGGCAGAGAAATAAAAAGCGGGGGAGGACGGCGTCCCGGGAGGGGGCTAGCGGCGTGCTGTCTTGGAACTCCAGAGATAGCTTCTGGAGTTGGTGGCAGAGCACGGAAGAGGCGTGGGATCCAGGTGGGCCCCCATTTCCTTGAGGGCAGCTAGGCCTCTTGTCAGGTTAGGGTTCATGCAGGTCCCGGAGAGAGTCAGTATTAGGGGCGCCCGGTTGCACTTGGGCTGCTAGGAAAGAGGCACGCAGAGCGCAGGGCTGGCAGATTATGCCTGTATTCGCCAGGTTCAGCACCACCAGGGAAAGACCTTGGGCGGCGGAGGAGCCCAGCCTTCACCACGACCGCGGGAGGCACTGGCACCTCTGCCACCTGACCACCGAGGGGAACTTGCTGCTTATGCACTATCTGTGGTAACATACCATGGCTTCAGAAGCGCCCAGAGACTTTGCAGAGAGATGATAACCATTTTTTAAATTCGGCCATTAAATAAAAATCAGTGCTTTCCCTTCTTGGGATGCCAGATCTATCTGACACAAACCATCCAGGAAATATGAACAGCATTTATACTAATGCTGTACAGTAAGTCTCTTGATATAACTTTCATTAGACAAGTCTCCTGGGCCACCATAGTTTGGAAATACATAGAAAATACACTGGCTGTACCGAGCATTGAACCCAGCCTTCCTCTTGCTAGGTGAGCACTCTACCACTGAACTACATCTTGAGGCAATTTAGCGAGACCTTGTCTCAGAATAAAAAAATAAAAAGGACTGGGAGTGCTCTACCATTGAGCTACACACCCTGGGTTCAATCTCCAGTACTGAAAAAGCAAAAAGAAAAATTCTCAGGCTGGTATAGACAGATCACTGAAGAAGCTAGAGAAGATAATGAAGTTGAAGGACAGATTATACATTACATGTTTACAATCCTTTTAAGTAGTATGTAAATGCAGATAATAGGTTTAGTATTATTACCAGAAACAAGTTTTTCTCTTCCTAAAGTTTCTTGAAAGTAGAATTAGATAATAAAATTCTTTAACCCGCAATCTTGCAGCAACTCATACTATTGGCTCCACTGAGCAAATTAAGATCATCCTTGAATTGTTCCATTTTTTGTATAGGTGCCTGAAATGACAGGAACCCTTCAGATGTAAAGAATGAGTATCTGGAAGGGCAAAGGTATGGTGAGGGAGATCAAGATGGTAGGAAATCTTTACTGAATTTGGATGGGACTCTGAGAAACTGGTGATGGTGTGCATTGGTTGGTGTCTGAATCTTTATCTGGACAGATTGTAGAGCTACAAAATAACAACTAGATGTGGTCAGATTTTCAAGTTTTACCTCCTCACCCCAATATGTAGAACCCCCAAATATTTTGTATTTTTTTCTACAGTGAGCTGTCTTTTGAACTTTATTCATAGAATGCAGGAGGGTGTCGAAGCCTTGCAGGAAGGTGAAATGAAACAAGGTCTTACTTGAGAAACTACAACTTTCCAGGAAAGTATCATCTAGTGACTTAAAGCCCCCCTTCCCAGTACTGGGGATATAACTCAGGACCTTAGGCATTCTAAGTAAATGCTCTACCACTGAGCCACATCCTCAGTCCCATGACTTTAATTTTTTTTATTTGTTGTTTTTAGATATATGTGACAGTATGGTGTATTTTGACATATTACATATACATAGAGTGCAACCTATTCCAATTAGGATCCCATTCTTGTGATTGTACATGTTGTGGAGTTACACCCATCGTGTATTCATATATGAGCATAGAAAAGTTATGTCCAATTCATTCTACTGTCTTTCTGATTCCCATCTCCCCTCCCTTCCCTTCATTTCTCTTTGTCTAATCCAGTGAACTTCTATACTTCCCTTCCTCCCCTCCCTTGTTATGGGTTCACTTTTAATTAAGGATTGCCAAAACACATCTATTTTGAGCTAGTTGATGTTTTATTTGGGATTCTTTTTTCCTGGACACCAATGTATTCTCTGTGGATAAAGGGTTTGAACTCTAGCTTAAAATTGAGTTTAAGAGAAGGCATGATCCCTTCCTTTGATGACACAAGGCTAATGGGAAAGATAGGCATGTTTATAAACATTGACAATACAAGATAGTGTGAATGGAGTCATATGACAGAACACCAATGGTCTACTGTTGAATGACAAAGAAAAAGAGAAGTGCATTAAGAACTGAGAAAAGTTTTGTGGTGGCTGCAGCATTTCAGCTGGGACTTGAAGAGGAAGGGAGCTCCCTGTTGGGAAGGAGGCTACTGAAATGAGAGTGGTACAGATCTATGGAAGGTCTGGTGTGTTCCAAGGAAGCCGAGCAGTTTGAAGTGGGCAGAATTTAAGATGGATAATGCTGGCAGGTAGAATAGGTGTAGAGTATGGAGAACATGGAAAGTCATGTTAAGAAATTAAAATGTGACTGAGTATTATTATATTCATACCTACAATTTCAGCACTCTTTACTACACTTTTTTACTTTAAATTCAGTTTTGTGAGTTTACCCTAAAATAGGCAAACAGTTAAAATCTTAGTTATGTTTGCTTCCTATCACTATTACCATAAAAAGTAATATATTCCAAATAGCCTTCAAAACTTTCTTCATATCTAACAATGCTTCCCGCCAAGTTGGCAATCTTATGGTAGTTCATATTTTAGATAGGGAAACATCTACTTTCCTGGGCCAACATACAGAGTAAAGCCACTTTCTTTTATCTGTTTCAATTGTTAATAGTAATATTGTTTATTAATCATGTTATGTCATGGGAGCCACGTATCTGTTACCTAGGGAGGCATTATTTTGACTTTAGACTGAGAATTTTGATAAGGCAACTCAACCAAGTAAGTGGTAGCAGCAGAATTTGAACCCAAGCCATCTGCTTCCAGTGCTGATCCTTTGAACTGTTGTGCTAGCACTAATAAGGACATCATACATGGTAACTTTTATTAATAGTAGTTAGAAATTGGGCCTGGTACCTGCAGGAGTATTCCTCTGTGTTTTTCTTGGCATCCTCATTCCCATCATTCAGATCAATTTCCCTTTACACATTTAATAATGGGGCATTTTTTCAACATCTTAATACTCCTTAAAACTATTACATGATCTGACTTGGGAGACTGAGGCAGGAGGACCACAAGTTCAAGGACAGTCTTGGGAACTTAGGCAAGACTGTGTCTAAAAATTAAAAAAAAAAATGTAAAAGGGCTGGGGATGTACTCAGTGGTAGCATGTCCCTGACTTCATTCAGTCTTTAGTGCCGAAAAAAATTATATGATCTTGTACTTGGGTAATAACCCACTCAAAATAAGTGAACTCTTTGAGGTAGACACAGAATGTGGGAAGGTGGCAAATATGAGGAGTAAATCAGACAGATTCTCTGGAGAGTATGAACTTCCAGTATTCTCATTATTCCCCCAATGTGCCAGATATCTTTCTATCTCAGCATGCCATACACATCATTATGTGTCTTGATGGGTTTTTTTTTAATTTTGAAGGTTATACAGCAAACATACTAGTTGTACATGGCATACTAAAGTGTGCATTGAGACAACAGATCAGACCCCACATGATCATGTATAAATTTATATGAAGCAGAAGAGGACTTCAGGGTTCATAGCATCATCATGGATTTCTGCACCAGAACACCACTCCTTGGCCAAGCTTTGGGTAGGGTTGTATGGAAGACAGATAAGCTGTAACAAGGATCTGCAGCACAGAGAGCAAGAAATTGGGACGTGGTAGATGATGATGCCCACCTGCACGTGCAGGTCTAGCCCTCAATTTTCTTATGTTTAACTCTGTTGAAATTCTAGAGCTTTCCATCTGTTCTCAGACTCTGAATAGTTTACAAATCCTGCTGCCTTCTCATCTGAGTTTGGGCGCAGGACTTAGAAATAGATGACCATTCACCATATGGTGAATAAGAGGTGTTGGTACTGGTCTCTCCTGCCAGGTGGCATCTCTAAACCTCAGTTTTGTTGTGTATATCCAGGGGTTGAATACGATCCACGGTGGAAAGTTCACGAGGTTCACCCAGGTAAGAAAGGTATCATCAATAAGCACAGGAGACTGGGGATGGAGCCAATAGGGAGGTGGGAGGTAGCACAGGCCAAACTCCAAATGCAAATCAGTCTTGGCCCTTTGTCAGGGACATGTTAAGGATTAGGAGGAACTGGAGAGACTATGCCTCATCCAGTAAGGGCCAAAGTTACTCAGGTCCAATTAATTGTTATATAAAAAATCAGAGCCCAGTGTAACTATACTGATTTTTGACTGAATTAAGAAATTCATATTTTTTGTGAGAAATCTTCCTTTTTTTTTCATTTTTTTTGAGATGGGTCTCACTAACTGATCTGTTTTTCAGAGCCGGTTCTTTGAACTATTGTGCGGTCATATAAGGAGGGCGTCATACATGATAATTTTTTTCTTTTTTTTTATTGTAAACAATGGGATACATTCTCTGTACATGGAGTAAAGGCATACCATTTGTGTAATCATAAATTTACATAGGGTAATGTTGTTTGATCATTTTGTTATTTTTTCCCTTCCCCCCTCCCCTCTCTCCCCTCTTTTCCCTCTGTACAGTCCTTCCTTCCTCCATTCTTGCCCCCCTCCCTAACCCTAACCCTAACCCTAACACTAACCCCTCCCACGCCCCATTATGTGTCATCATCCGCTTATCAGCGATATCATTTGTCCTTTGGTTTTTTGAGATTGGCTTATCTCACTTAGCATGATATTCTCCAATTTCATCCATTTGCCTGCAAATGCCACAATTTTATAATTCTTTATGGCGAGTAATATTCCATTGTATATATATACCACAGTTTCTTTATCCATTCATCAATTGAAGGACATCTAGGTTGGTTCCACAATCTGGCTATTGTGAATTGAGCAGCTAGGAACATTGATGTGGCTGTATCTCTGTAGTAGTCTGATTTTAAGTCCTTTGGGTATAGGCCGAGGAGTGGGATAGCTGGATCAAATGGTGGTTCCATTCCAAGCTTTCTGAGGAATCTCCATACTGCTTTCCAGAGTGGCTGCACTAATTTGCAACCCCACCAGCAATGTATGAGTGTACTTTTTCCCCACATCCTCGCCAACACCTATTGTTGCTTGTGTTCTTGATAATCGCAATTCTAATTGGGGTGAGATGGAATCTTAGGGTAGTTTTGATTTGTATTTGTCTTATTACTAGAGATGTTGAACATTTTTTTCATATATCTGTTGATTGCTTGTAGATCTTCTTATGTGAATGATAATTTTTATTAATAATAGTTGGAATTTGAACCTGGTACCACAGAAGTATTCTTCTGGTTTTTCTTTGCATCCTCACGCCCATTATTCTGATTACTTTCCCTCTATACATTTAATCAGGGTATATTTTTCACTATCTTAATAAACCTTAAAACTCTTTATGACCTGTACTTCATGATCCAATCAAAAAACCCTCTTAAACTCTTTGGGAAGAGAGAGGATATGGGATGAGGCCCAGCCTGACCTCAAACTCTGGGTTAAACAGTCCTCTTACCGCAGCCTCCCAAATGCTGGGACTGTAGGCAAGCACCTCCAACCTGGACTGAAATCTTTCGGTTTTAAAACATTGACAATTCATTCAAATTCACTAAAAACAAAAACAAAAGTAATAGCACTGAGCAGGTGAACACACACACAATATCACATACACACACACAAACACACACACACACACACACACACCTAAAGACTAGATTTGGCCTTAGTGTTGCCAGTGTGTGATTAGACGATTTCCAGGGTCCCTTCTGGCTCCAGCTTCTATGACCCTAGACCAAATCCCCTTTTCTCCAGCCCATCTTGCCCTTTTGCTGAAACACATCATCTTGCTCCCTGTATCCTGAGGGTAACAGCTTTGGAGGAACTCTTTGGCAAGCCCAGATGTGACCATCTACAAGGCCTTGAAGGTCAAAGGATATCCTTTTCCCATGGTCGTGCTGTTGATAGAAGTTAGAGGTTCCCCCAGTTAATTACTTGTGTTAATTATCCCTTTCAGGTGCAATAGTGTGGTTTAATTCTAGGACCCAGAGCTATTTTTCTAAACATTTTCCTTCCTGCCTCAATGTGAAATAACAACTACTAAGAAATTGATTTTGGTTTCCACTTGGACAAAGTGTGTTTGTATTGACTTATGGTGTTCACATCTTCATCATGGCTGGAGTTGTAGCTCAGTGGTAGAGCCCTCACTTAGTCTAGCATCTATGAGGCCCTGAGTTTTATTTTGAGACAGGGTCTTGCTAAGTTGCTGAGTCTGGGCTCATCTTGTCACCCTCCAGAGTTTCTGCAATTACATATGTTCACCACTGCCCCCCAGCGTCTCTGGGTGTTAAAGGTAAATATATATAATGTAATGTGGACAAAACATGAAACTTATTAATCTTTTCTATTTTTACTTATAATTTTGATAACATTAACATTACAGTTACAGTGAAGGAAACTATAAGCTTCCTGAGGGCCAAAATGATCATTAATGATTTCCTAGTGTGCTTTTAAGCATTAAATGTGATTAAAACATTTTTTTTTTTCAAACCTCTACTCTGCTCACAGGTAAATAGTGGGTACTGAGGAACAATGGGAGGATTTGAAAAGTTGGAAGCAAAATTAAGGTGATCTGATGACTGTGGTTTGGAAGGATGAGTCTGGTAGCAGCTGGGCAGATGAACTGCAGCAGGGAGAGAGTGTAAGCAGAGGACCCATCAGTAAGAAGGTGGTTGTGACAGGACAAGGATCTGTGGAGGAGATGGAGAGGAAGAGTGTGGTTGCAGAGTCATTGTCTGAAGGACCCTGGGATGCTGGGTAAGGAGGAGCTGGGACGCGATGAACACCAGGCTTTGTGCTTGAGCTGATGGAATTAGGTGATGTTGGTTTCTGGATGGAATTCAGGAAGAGGAATAATGGACATGTTGAGTGTGAGGGTCCTGAGAACATCCAGGTGAGATCTGAGATCTTGACATAGACAATGGCAAGAAATTGGCTGGAAATATGGATCTGGAATTCTGAAGAGAGGTCAGGGCTGAGGGTGGAGTTGTCAAACTTCTTGTTTTGCATGTCTGGGATCATGCAGGGAGTTAGAACTTGAGACGGTCACATGTGAGTGGGCTTACAAAAGCTATGGGGAAGTTTTGATTCTTTTGGGCTTATTTGGTTTTGTGCAAAGAAGAGGTGTAAGTAAATAGTGTTAGGCCTGAGCAGGCTGCACTAAGGTGTGGGGGAACACCATAGCCAGGACATTTTCCTTGGTTGGATGCATCAGAAACCACAAAACACTGAGTTGAAGTGGAGGCAAATAGAGTATTCTTTCACGTTTTCCTATGAAAACCTTTAAAAGTTGCAACTAGAGACCCAGTGGCTTGAGAAGCTGAGGCAGGGATCACAAGTTCAAAACCAGCCTCAGCAACTTAGAGAGGCCCTAAGGAACTTAGTGAGACTCTGTCTCAATATAAAACATAAAAAAGGGCTGGGGATATGGCTTAGTGGTTAAGCACCCCTGGATTCAACTCCTGGTACAAAAAAATGCAACTACAGTAATAACATATAACTGTTGCCGCCTGCAGCAACTAAATCGCGGGAAAGAATCAGAGGCGGACTGGGAATGAACAACTTCTTTATTTTTCTTTAGTGATGCTTCCTTGCTTGCTTCCTTTCTTGCCTCTCTCCCCAAGTAGACGCCTTGGTGCCAACACCAGCTCCGCCCAGCGTGGCCACCGTGAGGCCCCTGTCACTCGCCTCCAACAGCATGCTGCTCTCCCCCGTGGCCTCCAGGCTCGCCAGCAGCGGCCAGCAGCCAAGGCCCTTTGCTCAGGACCATGAGCGCTGGGCTGCTGCACGTGGGAGCCCCGACCAACCCGCCTGAGGGCGCGCAGCCTTCAAGGGCTCCTCCTTGCTCCCGCAACTTCCAGGAGTTTTCCTTTCCGCGTAGGCTCCGCGTGCTCCCTCGCCAGACGCCTCATGCACGAGGTTGCTGGGGCTGCTGCACAAGCGCACCCCGGGGGCGCGTGCTTAAGGGCGGGGGAGGAGGCGACACAGCAGGTGGGCGCGTCCTCCCAGGCGTGGCCTCCTCCCCAAATAACTGCAGGCATGTCTCTACATATAACATTTACTAAATCTTTATTCCAAGCACTGGGCCTAATGTTTCACAGCCATGTTTGAAATTCCCTACAGCTAGTACAGACTTTTCTTTTTTCTTTTTGGTAGTATGGCGAATTGAACCGCAGAGCATTTTTTCCCCTTTATTTTTTGACAGGGTCTTACTAAGTTGCTGAGGCTGACCTCAAACTTGAGAACCTCCTGCCTGCCTCAGCCTCCCAAAGCACTGGGTTACAGCTGTGAGCCACCATGCCCAGCTCCAGTGTAGATCTTGATAGTTAAAGAGAAACATGTTCATGTGGAGCTGCAACCGAGGAATGGAGTCCTTTATTTCCTTTTTGATATACAGTGAGTTGCCACCTGTTTTTTAGAACTGGTTTGAAAAGAAAGATAGATCCTGAACATCTTTGGAAGAAGAAAGGGTCTCTTTGAACTGGGTAAAGAGAGGAAAGCTGTGGCATGAAGAATGTAATGACAAACTTGAATGCTTAAGAGACAGAGCAGTTGATTTTAAAGGCACTTGTAGCTTTTGTCAGTTTTGAAGATTAATTCTCATCCTCATTTTACCAACAAGTGTTATCAGTGGTAGTCTGGGGATTGTGTTGTTTTTTGCCTCCTGTGTTTTTGCAGGAGAAAATGTCAGGCAAGGCATGAAATGTAGTAAAAACAGCATGAAAGCACTCTCGAGAGGGAGGGAGAGAGTGGGCCCTCTCTAAGAGGAGGGAGACATGCTGTTGCCCCTTTGTTTCCTAGGAGTGTGTGTGTGTGTGTGTGTGTGTGTGTGTGTGTGTGTTTTACTGGGGATTTAGCCCAGGCACTTAACCACTAAGTTAGCTCCTCAGACCATTTTTGAAATTTTGTTTTGAGACAGGATCTCTTTGAGTTGCCCAAGTTGGACTTGAATTTGCCATCTGCTGCCTCAGCCTTCAGAATCACTGGGATTACAGATTTATGCCACAACACCCTGCATGCTTCCTATTATTGGTGGTCTTAGGGGAATTTATAGAAGTCCTGCTCAGGTACAAACCTCTCAACTTTTGACTTACAGTAAGATTGCATTAAATTTTTAAGTTCTTGCGGCACTTGTTTTTACCCATGCATGCCCAAGCAAACCATGGAGGAGGTGGGATTAAAATCATATGCTAAAGATGTAAAGACAATTCTCAGTCACCTTGGTTTGCACTAACTAGTTCTAACTGGAACTTGTTTTATAGATTTTATGGTAGGTGGGCTTGATAAGAGTTGTAAAAGTCCCACCTTCAAGATAACTTTTGTTCTTATCAGCGGGGGAGGAATCTTACTATCAGAGAGGCTTGAGAGATATAGCTCTATGGACACAGATTTTTTTTGCCAGAATGTAACTTATCCTGTTGAACTAAAGTCAGAGAACAGGCCTTAGGTAAGGAACTTTTTAAGAGAAAGCATGTGGCAGGTCAGCGTTGGTGGCTGTGTCAGGCCCAGTGTGACTTATCCCTGAACTTCATGCCCACTCCCATTGTCTACCCTGCTTCCTATCATAAGCATCCTGTAACTGTTCAGCAGGGTCTGGAAGAGGGATGTTCACGAGCCATGGGGCTTCCTGAACTGAGGAGAAAAGGAAGGAAGGAAGGGAGCAGAGAGGGAGGGAGGAAGAGAGAGGGAAGGAAAGAGGGAAGGGAGGGAAGGCAGGAGAGTAGGAGGGAGGGAGGGAGAGAAGGATGGTGGGAAGGAGGGAAAGAAGGAAGAAGAAAGTGGGAGGAAAGAAGGAAAAGGGTAGGAGGGAGTCAGGAGGAAGGAAATGAATGGAAGGATATGAAGCAAACCTTGTTTGGACTTCAGTCCCCCCCCCCCCCACCTTTTTAAAAACTTTTCCCAGCTGTTGTGACCTGAGGGTTCTTGGTGATCTGCAAGTAGCCACTGTCATTGTGGTCTTTCCTCAGTGAGACTGCATTCTTCTCATTTGTTGACTTTTCTTCTTTCTGTTAAGAAATTATGCCAAGGGAGATTGAACATATTCATTTGCATATTTGGGGGAGTGTAGTAATGTGTGTGTTGGTGTGTTTTCAGTGCCGCTGAATGTGAGATAGTGAAATCTAGAACCAGTTGTCTAATAGAAGATGTTCTGTTGTGTCAGGGAAGGAGGGGTGTCCAAGGACATTCTGGCCAGATTTTTTATAGGCTCAGTATTTTCAGATTTTAGGGGGAGCTGTACCAGCATTTGTTTAAGTCATTTTGTAAATTGATTAGGTTTAAAGGTGTAAGAAATAATGATTTATGTTAGATTATTGTATGCAGGCACCATGCTAAGTACTTTACATAAATTATTTCACATAATCACTGCAACAGATGATGAGGTAAATCCTATCATTCCCCTACTAGATACATGAAGCAAGTGAGAGGCAGAGATATAATTGACCTGCTGAAGGTGACGCTCCTGCCTCATACCAGAGCTGGGAAGTGCACTTGGTTTATCTGGGTCCCCAACCTGTGCTCCCATTTCTTACACTGCATTTTCTAGAATTATATTTCTACATATTCATAGATATGTCTGGTTGTGTACTTGTGCAAAACTATAGATATCAAAGTAAGAGAAAGGTGGAAATCCTGTCAGCCTTTCTTGTAACCACATGACCCGGTTACCAAAAGATCACAGCTTCCCAGCCTTTCCTAAATTGAGAGATGGTTTTGCTACTGTGAACAAATTAATAGGTGACTACCACGTTGACTGCCTTATTATAATTATCCTCCTCCTCAGCAACACCATCATCATAGTTAGAATCTTCTCAGGGTTTTCCCTGACAATCCCATAACTGCTGTGCTGGGGACTTCAGAGGCTGACTGTGGAATGTGGTGTGGACCAAGAGAGTAGGGGTGAGTATCTTGACACTGGTTGCCCTGAGATTCTTGGGTCTTTCCTTGATTGCCAGACAGCAGAAGGATGGACTGTGGGATGTTGAGTCCATGTTTGGCCTTTGGGGACAATAAGAAAGACTGGAAAAGACTTTCATCTGGCTGGCAATGGTGTGTGCTGGCTCTCTCTGGAGCTGCAGGCGTGGAGCTAGGTTTATTCTCTAACCAGAGACCAGCCAACAGATTTTGGGGATTTGCCACTCCAAAATTCGGAGTTAATAACGTTGTCACCACCAGTGGGGACAGAGCCAAATGGAACAAGTAAAAGGGAGCAGGTGACTGTTCATGTTTCTCTTCTCGCTCTCTGATCCATTGTGCTTGGAAAAAAAAGCCATGTTCTCCTGAGAAGGTCCAGTGTTCTTCTCTCTTGTTCTGCCAAAGTTTGATTCTTTGGAGGAAGTGCTTACTTTTCTGCAATGACACAATTCACCCAGGCTCAATGGCATGTTAGGGGTCTTTTTAAGGAGCCGTTTGATACACTGTCTTATACCACTTTCTCCAATTTTCATTAAAAAAACCCTTTGCAAATCTGCTAATAAACAAATATATTTATCTTTTAAATTTTTTCATCACTGGCATTATTTGCCTGCATTTTCCCCAAAATTTTATAGAAAATCAAGAAAACACCTTTTTTCATGGTCATCCTTTCTGTTAGGTGGGCAAGTCAGTCATGAATGGGTGAGCAGAGAAAGGACAAAGAGGAGCAACGGAAAACCACAAGAAGCTTTATTTAACAGACAAGTGCAGGGAATGTGGGTGTCTGGTCTGTGAAAATCTCCCGCACTGGTAATTGCATCCCTTTAAGGAAAATTATTGTTTCAAGATCAGGTTGTACCTTTCCAGGTGGCCTGGATCCTTTTTTATCACAGAAGGTAGGTCTCAACCCACAATTACCCTCACAACCAACATATTAAGACCCTCACCAAGAATGTTTTCTGGGGGCTATTCAAAGGGTAACAAACCAATTAAATGTGGGGCAGGGAATGGAGGCAAGAACGGGGGTACTCACTTTCCTTAACTCCAGTTCTGTGAGCACCACGCCCTCCTCTCTAGAGGTGGTCTGTGCAGTTCCTATGCTGTCAGTCAAAAGTCAAGAGGTGGATCTGGGTGGGACTCTCTGGAAACTTTCCTGAGACCCCCAATAAAACTGGATAGCAGGAGGGGTACTCTGTCCTTCTCTCTGAGAAAGTCTACTATCCCTTGAGAATGTCCCTTTTCCTTTCTCTTCAGTAACCTCATGACATGTCTGAAAAAAATTCTCCATCATGATCATAAGAATCAGGGTGAGGAAGGACGTCTGTTACTGCTTCAGCTTCCTGGCAGGCCTTTGCTCTGTAACAGTCTCCGTAAGAATTTTGTTTTCATTTCTATTTGAAACCCAGATATGAAGATGAAGTAAGATTGGTGAGTGGTGAGATAAATAAGCTGTGCCCTTGTCAGAGAAACATGGTGTAGTTAGAAGAACAACTGCCTCTGGCTACTGCAGTGGGTGGGCTCAGGGTATTCTGTGGTCTGGGTATTAATGCTCCTCATCACAGACTCATATTGAGATCCTACTCCCTAAGGTGAAGGTGTCAGGAGGTAGGGCCTTTAGGAAATGATTAGGTGCATAGGGTGGAGGCTTCATGAATAGGATTTGTGTCCTTAAGGAGGAAAATACCCATACCCCTTGAACCATATGAGGACACAGTGAGAGGCACCATTTATGAACCAGAAAGTGAACCATCCATCACCAGATAATGTTCCTACCTTGATCTTGGATTTCCAATTCCCAAGACCTGTGAGCAATGCAATTCTGTTGTTCTAAAACCCCGGCTTGTGGTATTTTGTTAGAGCACCCTGAATGACTAAGACAGCATGAGAGTTTACACTTGCTCCAGTCCCCCTCTGGCCCACAGCTGCCTCTTATCCTTTTTCCCTTTTGCCTGAGACCTTCCCCCACTGAGTAAGAAGAGGGGACAGTTGTTCTTCCATTCTATACGGCAGTGATTCTCACCCCTGCCCGCACATCAGACAGACTCTCCTGGCAAGCTTCCGAAGGAAGTGGGAAGGTAGGCACCACCCTGGAGCAGCCTGGTGCTGGGATCTGGCATCAGGTTTGTATAATTTCTCCAGAGGATTCCAGACAGGTCGAGAATCACTGTGGTTTGGTGAAGTTTCTCAGCTTGTCAGTGTGGATGACCTGGGTTAGGACCACAGAGTGTCTTTTTAATAATGAACAGATCTGCAGGAGAGGTGGCATAACTCTATGATTCCAGCTACTTGGGAGGCTGAGGCAAGAGGAACAAGGTCAGCCTGGGCACCAGAGTGAGAACCTGTCTCAAAATAAGAAAATAAAAAGGGCTGGAATGTAGCGCGCGCGCGCACACACACACACACACACACACACACACACAGAGTTCAGATTCTAAAATTTCAAACACACTAAATTACTCCTTGAACCCCAAACTAAAGGGAAGCCAAATCCTAACAGATCCCTTATCCAAAATGCTTGGGACCAGAAGTGTTTCAGAGTTTTGGATTTTGTAGTATTTGCATATGCATAATGAGATATCTTGGCAATAGGACTCAAGTCTACACATAAAATTTCTTTCTGCTTTATGTCTACATGGTCTGAAGGTAATACCCTAAAATGTTTTTAATGCACCTGTATTTTGACTGCAATGGGTCAGGTGTGAAATTTTCCACTTGTGACATTATGTTGCCACCAAAACAGATTCAGATTTTGGAACATTTCAGTTATTGAATTTTTGAATTAAGGACACTTATTCTGTAGTAAACACCACTTTGAATTATTGCAGTCTCCAATGTTCAGAATATTTGTTCAAATGTTCTAAATATCAAGACATATAGATGAAAAAATCTTAAAAAGCTCTAGATTGATGTCCTGCCTTTTGTGTTATAGGGGTCAAACCCAGGGCCTGTACATTCTGGGCACTCAAGCACTGATCTAAAGCTCTAGCTCTTTTTATTTCTGTTTGTTTTAAGATGAGTCTCACTAAATTGCCCAGGCTGGCCTTGAAGTTGTGATCTTCTGGCCTCCGCTTCTAGTAATGAGATTATAGGCTTGTGTCCACCAAGCTCAGCTAAAAACCCTAGATTTCTAATGCTCCATAACAGGTACGCTAGAACAAGGGGTGAGTATCTGGTAACTACTATTCCTTAGTAAGTGGGTATGAGATTATTAGAAATTCCTTAAGATTATTCATTTAATAGCTGATATTTATTAAGCATTTACTGTATGATAGTCACAGAGCTTTACATTTTTAATCCAGTATTATACCATTTACAAATGAGAAAACTGGCTCAGAGCCATTAAGTAATTAGCTCAATATCACCTGGTACATAGCACAGACTGAATAGAATGCAGATTTTTCATTTAAAAATAAACCCATGATCTTAAACATTACTCACTTCCTGTCACTCTGGAACCAGATATTAACCACGCTTCCCCTCTTCCACTCTCTTACCTTATCTACATGGAAGTTCTCAGGGGAATAAGGGAGACTGTCATGGAAGGATGTTGCTAACTTGAGTTAGATGATTTTCCTTCAATTATTTTTTCCATGTGTACATAAAGCAGTCAAAGGTCTCCGGCGTTTACTTCAGAAATCTGGGATTTATGCTGTTTTAATTGCTTTGATTCTTTTATGATGTTTAGTCATGACTGCCTGAGAAGCTTTGCTCATTGTCCTTTGAGGAGCTACGATGCCAGAGGAATAAGCAACACCCAATCTCCTGATTTTATTGCCTTTGTACAAACCTGTTTCTAGGTTAAAAACCTGGGTGTGTCTGTTAGTGGGGGTGTAGATAGACATGGGTGGGAGAAGGGCCACCGCCTATGAGTGCCTCACAAATGCAGTTGATTTTATCTCCAAATCAGGCCAAATATATGGTCATTGTAACCCTGTGTATTCATAGCATTATTTTTTTTCTTTTAAAAACATGTAAATTATGAAACATAATTTACATACAATAGAATCAAACAATCATCAATATAATACATTTTGACAAATGTGCCCAGTTGGGGTCTACCTTCATTTTGTAAATAATAGCTTTATTAAATTACAGTTTATGTACCATACAATTCACCTATTTAAAGTGTACAGTTTGGTGGAGTTTAGTATATTCATAGAAGTGCTGCTATCACCATAATTCATTTTCAAGCATTTCATCACATCCAAAAGAAATATCCTAATCATTAGTATTTCTCCTCTTCTGCTCCAAACTTCCTAGTCACAGTAAGCCACTAATCTACTTCTGTCTCTACAGATTTGCCTGTTCTCTACATTTTGTACAAATGGAATTATACACAGAAGCCTTTCTTACTTGGCTTCATTCCTTAGTTACATTTTTTGTTGTTTGTTTGTTTGTTTGTTTGATGTGGGGTCTCATTAAGTTGCAGGGGCTAGCCTTGAATTTGTAATCCTCCTGTCTTAGCCTCCTGAGTAGCTAGGATACAGATTTGCCACCATCTTTGGCAGTGCTGGGGAACAAACCCAGAGCATCACGCATGCCTGGTAAGTACATTAAACTGAGCCCCATTCCCAGCTCTGATAGCACTAATTTGTGTGTGTGTGTGTGTGTGTGGTGGTGTGTGTATGGGATTGAACTCAGGAATGCTTAACCATTAAACTACATCCCCAACCATCCCCAACCCCCTTTGTTTTTTTAATTTTAATTGTTTTAATCTTAGTGAGATAGGTTCTCACTAAATTGCTTATGGCCTTGCTAAGTTGATGAGGCTGGTTTAAACTTGGGATTCTCCTGCCTCATCCTCCTGAGTCACTGAGATTATAGAAGTGTGTCACTGTGCCCAACTTATAGCATTTAATATAAACCTTAACAGACAATTTGTTTTTTGCATCTTTTTTTTTTCCCCCTTCAGGATTTAATACTGAAACATGGAGACAGAAACATAGAGGTGGCTTAGTCCTATCTTGACCTTGAGACAATCTATTAAGGCCACCACAAATGAATTCATAGTGTACTAAAATTATTAATTATTAATTAATTATATATCAAATAGCTATTATATTATAATATTGTGTTACAATATTTTTGTAATAATAGCTTACACGGCTATTTCATATTACAGAAAATACTTATAGAATTGTAGATATAAAATAAATATATCTATATCACGAGAGTGGTGAAATGATTTTACAGTTTTAAAATTTTGAAGTACAACAGCATAGATTCCTTTTCTTAAAAAACTATAATTTATAATTAAGTTTACTTGACTTTAAAAGAGGAATCATAGGCCTAATATTGTGAAATGTCAGAATGTCAGTGGACAGTGACAAAAATCGATCCAGTGGCTCCAACTTCTAAAGGACATGTGTTGGTGAGACCATGCTCAATCATACGCGGATCAACAAGTAGGGTAGATTCATCTGAAAATATGTCCTTTGACCTTGCGGGAACTTATATTATTTAAAGCTTGCTACTACATATAATTGTTGTAAAAAGTAGATTATAAGTATGCTGACGCTTTTGCCACTGGTGACAGCAAGTGTTGTACTTTTTAACCCTTAGTAATTACAGACCAAAAGTACTTTTCATTGCTGGTCACAAAACACCTGAGATAATCAACTTACAAAAGAAAAGGTTTATTTTGGCTCAGAGTTTGTGAGTTTTCAGTAAATGATTGGATGCCACTGGCCCAGTTTGTTTGGGTCTGTGCCTGCACACCATGGTGTGAGTGGGAGGCAAAGAAAAGTTTCTCTTCTTGTACAAAAGGTGCAAAAGAGGAAGAGGGGCACTGTCCCCTTCAAGGGAATGCCCCCAAGTCCCACTCCACACCACTTCTGTCTAGCCCCTGAAAGAAGCACACGGAGCCACAGTCAAAGCAAATCACTGGAGAAGTTCTGTTTTATTTTAAAAATGCACACACTTACATAGGGCCGGGAAGAGGCTGATTGGTTGGGGCATGAAATGGGGTGAGAGTTGATTGGGAGAGCCTTGTTGCTGGGGGACAGGGTGATGGTTGATTGGGTGAGCCTTGTTGCTACGGGTCTGGGCGGGGTGTCAAGAGTCAATTGGGTGCAAGTTCGCGCAGGTGGGAAGAAGTTATGAGGAGTAAAATCAGGAAGAGAAGCTCGGCCATGTTGGCACCTAAGGGGGGGGTGACCTTATGGCCCCCACCTCTTAAAGTTTCCTCCACCTCCCTAAGCTAGTGTTTAAGCCTTTACACATGGTGCATTGGGGACATTTAAGATACAAATTATAGCGGGAGGGGTGAGGATGTAGCTCTGTGGTAGAGCACTTGCCTAGCATGTGTGAGGCTCTGGGTTGGGTTCAGTCCTCAGTACTTCAAAACAAATCAATAACTAAAATTACTGAAAAAACAAAAAAACAAATTATAGCCAGGGACAGTGGCACCCACCTCAAATTCTGTATGATTCCCAAAAGACAATTAGGAAATTCCTAATGAAGTGCATATGGAAAGAGAGAGATGAAGACTGGATATATTTCTGAAATCACCTTATGGAATATAGACCATCAGAGAAATAGCAGGTGAAGGTATCTAAGCAACAGAGGAAACTATAGGAGTAAGGTGAAAATGAGAAATCACTAATGGTATTTTTCAGATCATATATATCTTAAATTACAAGATGACAACAGATCAGAAGCTTTTAGTCATCTCTATAAACACTTGTCAATCTGTTTAGTCTAAGTTGATATACATGGCACTTTGTATTCACAGGTATGTTTTTCTAAATATTTAACATGAGAAGAATTTCTCAGGCTCTTGGCCTACATGTTGAAATGTCACCAGTGAAAAGACAAGAGAGAGCAAAGGTTTTAGGTATAGACATCATCATCATCATATTTTTGTGGTACTGGGACTTGAACCCAGGGGCACTTTACCACTGAGCCATATTCCCCAGTAACCACTGCCCCCCCACCCCCCCATCCCCTCCACTTTGGTTCTCACCAAGTTGCTTAGGACCTCACTAAATTGCTGAGGTTGGTCTTGAACTTGGGATCTTCCTGCTTCAGTCTCCCAAGTTGCTGGGATTAGAGGAGTGTACCACCAGGCTGGGCATTAAGAGGAATTTCTGTCTACTTAGATTTGAACACTGATAAGGAAGAGAATCCTCTTTACTTTCATCTTCTGGAAAATACTGGCTTTCTTTGTGATTCTGTTGTTCTGCCTATGTCTGTACTTTTCCTAAAGTGCAATGATTTGAGAATTTCAATGAAAGATGATCCCATATGCATTTGTTTTTGTACAATCTCTTAGTCTCATTAGTTTCTTGAGCTTGCTTTTTCTTTTTCTTCTTCTTTTTTTTTTTTTTTTTTTTTTTTCCATACTGGGATTGAATGCAGGACTGCTCTGCCACTGAGCTGCATGCTACCTCCTCAGCCCTTTATTTTTTTATTTTGAGACAGGGTTTCACTAAGTTGGATGTTTGATTATTTCTATCATATATTATCTAATTGGGGAAATAAGATTACATTAAGTCTACATAAAGGGGATTCTGAACAGAAATTTTAAAATACTAAATTGTCATTAGAAGGACTAGAATTACATTGTTTACTTTTATACTGGAGTAGGTACTAGAAACAGTAAACTTCTGATGGAGAATATTACTGATTATTTCAAAAGATCTCCATGTTTGGAAGTTTGAATTATTTTCCCTTTTAACATAATCGTGTTGCTTGATTGCATTTGAGACTCTACAGCTGTTGACACAAATTCTTAACATCTTTCAATTTTCAATTATTAAAACTTTCAATTATTATGGAAAGTTAATTTGTACATAGACCTGACAGGTCGTGACATGAGTTTCAACTCGTGCTCTGAATTCGAAGTGAAGAAATTCCCTACAGCCCAGGTTAAAGATGGGTGTAGCTATGACCTCTTGAAGCAGCCAAATGCACTGTCATCTAATTAAGGAAGTGTGTGAATGGATGAATGGTATTCCACTGTCCTTACCTATTATCTGATGAAATCACAGTCAAGGGAATGGCTTGGCAAAACCTGTAAGCAAACAAGACTCTTGTTGAACCTGACTGTAAAAGTGGCATGGTGAAGAGACACTAAAAGAATAAGTTAAAGTGGGAGGACCCGTTGATGACTTTAAATCCACTGTCACATAAGCTTTTCAAACCTAGAGAAGGAAAACTTTTAATTTGTCAAAAACCTAAATATAATTTTGAAACCAAAACCTACTAAAAATTAAAAACAAAAGTAGACAAATCTCACCTGTGAATTTAAAAATCCCTCCCCCAAAATAGAACAGCATGGTCAGAATAGTGCTTTAACTAAGGAAGATTTAATCCATTGATTCATGAACACTACAATGGTAGAATATGTAAATTTTGTCATGTCAAAATCTTCTTTTAATTTATTGTTTCTATTTTATTCAGAACATTTAAAAATTTTGTTCTTTTTAGATATACATGACAATATTTGGACAAATTCTACATAAATGAAGTATAGCATTCTAATTAGGATCCCATTCTCCTGGTTGTACATGATGTGGAGATTCACAGTGGAATATTCATATTTGAACACAGAAAAGTTATGTCCAATTTATTCTAGGGTCTTTCCTATTCTTATACTCCCCTCCTTTTCCTTCTTTCCCCTTTGTCTAATCCAATGAACTTCTATTCCCACCCTCTTACTGTGTGTTGGCATCTGCATATCACAGAGAACATTTGATCTTTGTTTTGGGGGAATTGGCTTATTTCACTTAGCATGATAGTCTCCGGATCCATCCATTTACCAGCAAAAGTCATAAAGGCATTCTTCTTTATGACTGAGTAATATTCCATGGTGTATATGTACATTTTCTTTATCCATTCATCTGTTGAAGGGCACCTTGGTTGGTTCCATAGCTTTGCAATTGTGAATTAAGCTGCTCTAAATATTGATGTGGTTGCATCATTGTACTATGCTGAGCTTAAGTCCTTTGGGTGTAAGCTGAGGAGTGGGATAACTGGGTCAAACGGTGGTTCCATTCTAAGTTTTTTAAGGAATCTCTGTACTGCTTTCCAGAGTGATTGCACCAATTTACTGTCCCACTGGCAACATGTCAGTGTACCTTTTCCCCCACATCCTCAATAACATTTACTTTTACTTGTATTCTTGATAATTGCCCTTCTGACTGGAGTGAAATGAATTCTCAGTATAGTTTTAATTTGAATTTCTCTAATTTCTAGAGATGATGAACATTTTTTCATATATTTGTTGACCATTTATATATCTTCTTCTGTGAAGTGTCTTGGCAGTAACATGAACGACTTGAAGAATAACTTTAAGTAACCCTGTGATCTGCTTTGCCTTCCATTGCTCATTAATAACTACTTCCTAACAGTACCCACTCTATTTAATGATACATTCTCCTTATGATTTCTCAGGCTCATATTACTGTTCCACTAGTGTGAGGAATTGCTGTGTCCCCTGTTTCCCAGATGACTCCAGTCATTCTCTTCTTAGTCTGAACAGGAGAGGCATATTCCAATTAATGCATGTGTGGTCAGAAGTGGCCATAGAAGACATGGAGCCGTACAGCCAGTGCCTGCCCTGTGAGCATCTCAGTTGTTTTTCACAAGAGGTTGTGTGTGTGTGTGTGTGTGTGTGTGTGTGTTTGTGGTGCTGGAAACAGGTTGATTCTGAAGATCAGATAGAAGAGTAAGCCAGCATGTTGATTCATGCCAGTAATGCCACTGACTAGGGAACCTGAGGGTGGAGGATGGAAAGCTCAAGGCCTGCCTGAGGTATTAAGGAGACCCTGTCTAAAGGTCTGGGGATATAGCTCAGGGGTAGAACACCCCCTCGTTCAATCCCCAGCACTGCAATAAATAGGGTTAATTAATTAATTAAAAAGAAAGTAAACATGAATAACCAGAAAATATTGAAAAGATTTACAGCGATGGAGAGGGAAGGAATTTAACCCCACTAGAGAAGGAATACATTTTTAAAACCTTTTTAACAATTTCAAAGGAAGGGTTCCTTTGACTCAGCAGTTCCTCTGGAGTTCTGCCTGACAGATATGCATAAGTAAAAAGATGTGTGTATAGGTAGACTACTCACTGCAGTATGCTTTTCAAGGTCAGCCACAGGGGACTGAGTAAACAAATTAAGAGAGAGCCCTGTACGGACTATAGCATAACAGTAAGAATGAAGGAAGGTAGTAAACATGATTATGAAGATCTTCAGGATACGATGCAATGTGTATAGGATACCTTGTAAGACATAGAGGAAACTTAAATTTGAGTTTGCTTGTGTGTACATAAGGAAACTAGATATAAAAAACAAGCTTGGTTACCTGAGGAAGAGATAGGGATTGGGTGGGAAATAGGTCAGTGGGTACTGTGTACCTTTCATCCTTTTTCAGTTTTGCCTATTTGCTATGCAGGTAAAGGAACAAATAAACATATGTCCATATGGTGAGATACTAAGTGCTGATTTAAACAGCAACAACAAAAAAATGAGTAAGGATGCTTTCTCTGTGTGTTAGGAAAAAAATCTTTAAGGATGTTAAGTAAATGAAACAAGGTGCAGAGTATAATGTGCAATATGATTCTTTTTGTTTTGTTTTGTTTCAAAAAAGAGGGAAATCTAAGCATACTTTCTTGGTTGTGCTTTTCTATGTTGGTAAATGTTGTGATGTGCTGCCTGCCCCCGCCAGGTCCCTGTCAGGAATGAAAGATTCCTTGTCCCAGCTGCTTGGACTGCTCTTGACAGATGACCTTTAGCTGATTGCCCTAATGGTCCAATTGCCCCCCGAGGTTATCACTCCTTCCAGGGGTGGCCTGTATCCAGTGAAGGGACAGCATTGGGGATGAGGCCAGCCCTCCGGTAACTCTGAAGAGTCATCCCAACTTTAGAACCCCTTCCTTTTAACTGCTTGGCGGTATATCTTCTCCCTCTGCTGTTCCCTTCTGTAGGTGCAGACCCAAGAATGCTCCTAATAAATGCCTTTCTTGCTAAGAGTCTACTTCCTGGGAGTCCAAGAAACTAAAATCATGGTTCCCTGCTGTTAGGAGGGGATGAAAACTCCAGTGAAAGGGGACAAGATTGGAAAGACAACACTTCAGTTTGTGCCCCCCCCCTTTTTTGGACCCACATGTGCTCTATCTCCAGCCCTTTTTAATTTTAATTTTATTTTGAGATAGAATCTTGCTGAGTTGCCCAGGGTGGCCTCGAATTTGTGATTCTTCTGCCTCAGCCTCCTGAGTCATTGGGATTACAGGTGTGTGCCACTGTGCCCTGCCACTCTTTGCCTTTTTATAATTAAAATTTTTCTGTACTAGTAGATGCATGATTTCTGCAGATCATAAGTGGAAATTTAAAAAACTAACTTGATAGTGGAGTAGTATTTTGTGCCTGTTCATGTATATGTTTAGAGAATCTTTTTATTTCTTAATTTAGGAGGAGATGTTTTAATCTAAAATACTGCACCTACCACAATCTAAATTTGCCTTCCTCTTCTGCTTTTTTTCCTTTTAGGACCTACAGAAGACACTGCCTTGATTTCATCTTACAATGGAATTTAAAAAGTCACCTGATGGTGGATGGGGCTGGGTAATTGTGCTCGTCTCCTTCTTCACCTCAGTTTTTGTGTTACGGATCCCCATTAGCTGTTGGAGTCTTATATGTAGAATGGTTGGATGCTTTGGTGAAGGGAAAGGAAAAACAGCCTGGGTCGGATCTCTAGCCAGTGGAGTTGGCTTGCTTGCAAGTAAGTAGAGAAATGTCTGCCTGTCCTTACTGTTTCTTCACTTAATTACATTTGCTACATTGTTAACATTGTGCAAGGTATAGAAGGCTTTTTATTTTTTTTAAGTATAACATGGGCTGGGGTGTAGGTCAGTGGTAGAGTATTGCCTAGCATGCACAAGGCTATACATTTGATCCAAGCACTGAAAAAAAAATGTACAACATATTTTCCTGCTGTATCCCTTTTTGCCACTTTTTTCTCTATAATACGACAATATGAAAATACAGGAATTCCATAAGATAATTATTCATTCATGAATGAATGAATTCCTCTACTGTTCTCCCTAAAAATGGCAGAAATCTTAGTGTGCCAAGCAGTGCACTAGATGCTAGAAATGAAAAACTGAACTGCAACCCCAAGGTTCCTGCCATTAAGAAGCTCATAGTTTGGGGCTGGGGATTTGGCTCAGTAAATGTGGCTCAGTGGTAGCATGCTTTCCTAGCATGCATGAGACCCTAGGTTCCATCCCCAGCACCAAGGTGGCAGGGGAAGGAAGCTCATAGTCTCATGAGGGTATGCATATACTTTCTTAAGTACAAATAAATCAGAGTGATGAAGGTAGTATGCCAGGTATAACCAAGATGTGTGGATGATCAAAGGATCAAAAGATGCACAGGAGATATCTAAGTAGTTTCCACATGACTCTTGATTGCTTTTCTGCTTTGGTTACACTGGTCAGATCACATGTCCTACGTTCATGACAGCTTCATAAGAAAAATCTGGCATAGCAAAGTGTAGTCTTGTCTTACAATGATGATGTTACTAAGGATTTTAATCCAGATTATTAAAAGATAAATGTGTGGCATTTTGTGTGTTCCTGAAAGGAATATTTTTATTTAATGGTTGCATATTATATAATACTGATTTCTGTCATCTTTAAGGAGAATAGTAGAGGATTTTTAATTTTGTTTACCATCATATGCTACTTCAGTTTCTGAAGTCATTCTTTAAACTCTACAGTAGTGTTTAGTGATCATTGCTCTAACTTACTTGGAACTACTTAAGCTTAAATATGCTAAGACAGTGACTTAGATGGGGTCAGTAACCCTGGAATCTCTTCCTGTGTGTCAAGAATTTAACATGATTTGCTGAGCAAATCACATTCTCTCTTCTTGTGAGGAAAATAAGAACATTGAATTGGTTATTTATTAGGTGTTTTTGAGTTCTAAAATGGTTTCATGAAAATATGCTTATAACAAAATGTATTAGTTCCTTCTTTTAAGTAGTTGTCTCTCTTGGATATTAAGGGACCTCCACAAGGATGGGGTAGTCAGGAAAAAAAGTGCTTCCAATTGTTGTGTTACCTTTTCAAATTAAAAATAAGACACCCAAGACTTGAAAAAATAATGTGAATGATCTGGCTGTGACAGGTAAGATAACTAAGCATAATTAAACTGATGAAAATAATATTGTCATTATGAGCACAAGAGAAACAGAAAAGTTTATCCAAGTTTTATTTGAAAGAGATTTTCAAAATAGGAACTGTTTATAAAGTTGTCAAAGTACAAGTGGATGATAATTGATATGAAGGGATTTGTAAGTATTGATTTCCAGAAAACAACCTGGAGTGGAAAGGAGAGAATTTTTAAAATGTCTCCTAATTGGTCACTGTTATGATTTGGATATGAGGTGTCTCCCAAAGGCTCATGTGAGACAAGAAGGAATGTTCAGAGGTGAAATGATTAGATTATGAGAGCTGTAACCTAATCAGAAAATTAATCCATTTCATGGATTAATAATTTGAAAGGTCTACTGTACCGGTGGTAACTGTAGGCAGGTGGGGCATGACTGGAGGAGATGGGTCACAGGAATTATATATATTCTCTCTCTCTCTCTCTATCTCTCTTTACTTCCTGAATGCCATGAATTGAGCCACCATGCCCTTCTGCCTTGATGTTCTGCCTCACCTCTGGCCCACAGGGATAGAGACAGCTGACCATAAACTGAGACTTCTGAAACCCTGAGCCAAAATAAACTTTTCTTCCTCTAACTTGTTCCTTTCAAGTATTTCAGTCACAGTGACAAAAAGCTGACTAATACAGTCACCATTCCCATTAGGAAATACTTAAACAGAAATGTAAGTACCCCAGTTTCCAGCAAGGGCCCAAGGATAATTGAAAAATGATACCTTCCTTAATACATAGTTGGAGAAGGAGACTTCCTTCTTGAAGTCTGTCCAGGTAGGAGAAAGCTGAGGGAAGCTGAGGTCTCCTTGAGGTGGGGCTGATTTTTCCTTGAAAATTGAAGTGTTGCTCTATACTTTCTCTACCTTCCTAGGTGGATGTAGAGTTTTCTCCAGGGCCAGGGGCAGCCATCATCACTTTTAAGCAAGAGGGTACATAATTTATAGGTCCCAGTGCAAAATGAAAATACAGGATCCTTGTTTAAAAACTTACTAAGAATCTTAAGACAATGACTGCAGAGCATTCAATAAAATGGGGGGACCTTCTAAGAGCTGAGCCTTGTGCACCTACTTAGATCACAAGTCCAGGAAGCCAACCTGGCTTGTAGGGGCTGGAATGATGAAGAGTCTTATCAAAATTCAGTGAGCAAACAAGTACTTGAGGAGCTTGGGGTGAAGACAGAGGCTAACTCAAGTCCTGGCTCTGCCACCATTTAGCTGAGGAATGTGCAAGGCATTTTATTTCTTTAGGCCTGCTGTCATCAATTTGATGAGGAGGCACTTGGATCTGCCAATTAGAACTTTGAAAATGAGCCTAGGAAAAGGAGAGCAGAGAGTTCAAGATGAGGAAGTAGTGAAAAACAAGATGGCTAAAGAGCTAATGCTTATGGGACTGCCTGTGTGCCCTTTCAACATTGTGTCCAGCTGTGAGCAGAATTCACACTACTAAAAATATGTGATGTTTTACCCATAGTTCTTTGTAGCATAAATTAAGAGACAAATCTTGAAAACTGAGCACTGACTAGCAGCATGTAAGTCACATTGACAACCTGCTTTCTTGACAACTTTGTTATAGATAAATAAGATCAATATTACTTTGGAAGTGGGACAAGCATGTTTTATGTTGGCGACCCAAATAGTTACCAGGATTTCTCAACCAGGGAGATAATTAAATCATTTATAGAAAAATTTCAGCATATGATTGCTTGGATTTTTCTCTCTAGTCATTCTAATTCAGTAATTCTGTGATGGGCCCAGATATATTCATGCGTGTGTGTATGTGTGTGTGTGTGTGTACATGTGTTTGTGCAGGGGATCAGATCAGGGCCTCACATAAGCTAAACAGGTCCTCTACCTCTGAACTACAAGTCCAGTCCCATGATTTTTTCCCCTGAAGTCTCAAAAGTGATTTTTTATTTGGGAGCTATACTGGCTCAGGCCTTTTCTATTGAGATTTTGATTTTGTACTTTTTGATAACTCTCAGGTACAACTTACTGATTTCTTTGGGTATATGAAGGGGACTACTGTAAATTTTTTTGTGGGTGTGACATTACTCATGCCATGTAAGTTATAAAAAGTAAATTATGTTTCCAGTGACCCTGGTTCTGGTAGTATTCTAGTGAAAAAAATATATAGACATCTTTGCATTCTTTTTAATAAAAGATGACTTTATGCAAGTGCATCTTTCTGATAAAAATGAACTTCACATACTTTACATATACAGTTGCACATAAATTCAGGGGTTTGTCTGAATTATTTGAATTTGTCTAAAAGCAGATTTCCTACCCATCTGTGGATGGAGGTGAAGGTGGGGATGGGAGTAGGGTGTGGTTCTGAGAATTTTCATTTAAACTAGCTCCCCAGTTGATTCTGATGCAGGCTGTGCAGTATCTGAGAAACATTGGTTATTTTCTTTATCCAGTTTTGTCCAGAGAAGGCCTGGAAGATGTCCTGCTTGATCAATTCTGGGATATGACCTCTTAGAACTTTGTAACAGCAGAATAAGTGCATTCGGCAAGAAACATACAAAGATTCTGCTTTTCGTGTACTTATTTTTCCATTAAATTATCTAACTGTTCGTTGAGTGCTTGGCTTCTGCCAGTCACTTTTACTTGTTTTATCTTAGTTGATGCTCATAACAGTGCAGTGAAGTGGGTGTTATTGTCCTTCAGGCTTAGGGGACAATGCTCAAGATGTGCTTTCTCTAATGAGAAGAGTAGTACCTGAGCTCAGGCCTTTCTAACCTGGCAGGCCTGTTCAATTTAAATTGAAGATAATAAAACTACCAACCATATGGGATTATTGTGCAGAATAATTGAGATAATGCTTGACATATTGTGAGTGCTCAAAAAATGTTAGTTATTAGAAAAGAAATCGCTCACAAGTAAAATTACTCTCCCAAGCAGTTCCAGCAAAACTGTAGAACCTGAAAAAGAAAGGGACCCTTCAGAATGAAAGACAGACATTTCTTGGAAGAGAGGGTTAGCAAAGAGAGCTAGGAACTTTCCCTGGGTTGCAGTTAAGCATCTGGAATTTAAAGACCATTTCTTATCTCTGACAAAGCTGACAAAGCCAGATTTGGACAATAGCTCTTCATAGCTTATTAGAACTAGAAAGAGACATGAAATTCTAAACGTTCCTCTCTCCATAACATTAGTTCTTTTTTGAGGGGAGGAGGGGGTACTGGGGATTGAACTCAGGGGCACTTGACCACTGAGCCACATCCCCAGCCCTATTTTGTATTTTATTTAGAGACAGGGTCTCATGAGTTCCTTAGCACCTTGCTTTTGCTGAGGCTGGCTTTGAACTCTCAATCCTCTTGCCTCAGCCTTCTGAGCCTCTGGGATTATAGGCATGTGCCACCATGCCCGGCCATAACCTTAATTCTTTATAGCTCTTCTTTGAAACTTGAATTGAGGAGAAAAAACTTTTTTGCCTGAATTACTATTATTATTTCTAGTACTGGGGATTTAACCCAGGGGTGCTCTACTGTTGAGCTACCTGTTCCCTGTCCTTTTTCAGACAGATTCTCTCTAATTTTACTTTGAGACAGGCTGATCTTGAACTCATGATCTTCCTGCCTCAGGGTCCCAAGTAGCTGGGTACTTGGGACCCTGAGGCACCACAGAACCTGGCATGTGGCCTGAATTATTTATTTATCTAGATGATCTTTGGGGTTGTTGGTGGAGGTGGTATGAGTAGGTCCTGGAGAGGGGCACTTCAGTTCAGGACAATGGGGTCCTTGACATACATGAAAGAAAATAATTTGCTAGATATTGAGGCACAGAGATTTGTTTAGGAAAACAAGCAGTACACAGTCAAGAGGGAATGCAGGCCATCTTGAGAGTGAGGGGTGGGCATGGGAAGGTGTGTGGGGCTGACATCAGTCTGGTGATCACAAGATGATTTATGGTGGTCTGGCAATTCTCAGGACCCTTATATTGATGTATTTTCCATTATCTTATCAATAGAGAATGTTGAGAAAGCACCCTATATTGTAGGTTTTGTATTTCCCTTTGCTCAATCTGTAACAAGAACCTTAGGTGCTTTACTTTCACCTGCAAATGTTAATGGGTGGCTAAAAACAGGATTGAAGACTTGGCATCTCTGCCTCTGTTGCATTGCTTCCAGTCACCTGGGATTCCAGGAATGAGGTTTGATCCAATAAACACCTAGTGATAAGTTGAAGGTGACCCTCACACAACAGCAACTTATAATTTTATCTGGAAAGAAACCCTGCCCAACCTATCCTGAAACAATGGACAGACATCAGATTAAGTTCAGTTGATTCTGCAGCTATGAAAAGACCCACAATGCTTGCCCTCATTTCCCTTTCTATAAAACCTAAAAGTCATTGTCAGCTCCTTGAAGATAGGACTGAGGGCATGGTTCCCCTTGTCTTCCCAGAGTAGCAATACTGAATGAAGTTCCTTACATGCTTTTCACCATTACCTGTTCTGTTTGCTTTTGGGGGATGAGTGCTCAGACCTGATTTATTAGATCTCCAGAGTCAATCTCTGACCAAGGATTCCTGTTAAAAAAAAAAAAAATTCTGTTCAACAAATACATATGTTAGTGTGCTAATTAATAGTTTATAAGGTTATTTTAATAAGTGAATAGATTTCTAGTAATTTTAAGATTGTGGGTGAAGATTTGTAGATCTCCCAGAAACTTGGGAGTGATAAACCTGGGAGACAGAACTGGCTTGGGGAGGAAAGATATGAGGAACTTTAGTACAAGACTTTTAGAGCGTGGTCTCCTTATCCGTCCTTTTGTTCTCCTTTTTACCTATCTTTTAAAATTTCTTCTGTCCTACCCCAGCGTGAGTAAAGCTGGGTATAGAGGGTCTTTACTTCCTGGTTTGTACATTGCAAATGAGCTCTTCATCATGACACACATGGGTTGGGGAGATAGCTCAGTCGGTAGAGAGCTTTCCTTGCAAGCACAAGGCCCTGGGTTCGATCCCCAGCACCGCAAAAAAAAAAAAAAAAAAAAAAAAAAAAATCATTATGACACACATTCATAAGGTCTCATCTGTGTTAGGGGTGCCAAGATATCAGACACCACTCATACTTACAAGATTCTATAATCCCAGGGAAGTGACAGAAAAAAATGATAAGTAATAATTTGAAATGTCACAAATACTAAGGAAATAACAAGGGTGAAACACTCTCTGGGATTTGTTGACTGAGAATAAAATCAACCCAGCCAATGCGTGCGTGCACGCACACACACACACACACACACACACACAAACATATATAGGGGGCTAATTAGGATCATAATTCAGGAGAACAGGTTCAAGCATCTTGAAAATGTGTTCCGAGGTCCTACAAAATGGTACCTTTAAACTACAAGGGAGTTGGAAATGACATAATTTATTAATCTGGAATTAAGATTGATGCTATTGGAAGTTAAGCTGTTTTATGAGAAAGGGATTGGGCATAGTCTCAGTATCTAAGTAGTGTGGGGGAAGGTGTAGAGGTTCTCAATGCTCAACTTGGTCAACTTGCATCCAGGGATGGGTCTGTCTGAAGTCCAGATCAAAGGTTCAGCTCTGGATGTGTCTGAGTCCTGCTTAACTATGACCCCCTGACTCTAAAGAGCTCTGAACCCTTGGAACTCCTTTTTGGTTTTGTTGCTGGGATAAGTCTGGGCTGACCACCACTAGAAGGCCAATGTTCCAGAGATGAGTTGGTAGGAAGGAATCAGGTTTGTTTAAGGGCTGGCAATCTTGAGATGGTGGAGGGACACAAAGCAGCATCTTGGAGGTCTCAGGGGCACAGAGTTTTATAGGGAAGGAAGGGAGGAGACAGGCAGGAAGGCTGTGTGCTGAGCAGGATCTTCATCATTGGGGCGTTTCTCCTTTCTCTTCTGGAACAGAACCCTTTGAACCTCAGCCGTCTGGGGCTAGCTCATGTAATTATTTTTAGAAAGAAGTAAAGACTAAGAAGGGGCATAGCAAAAGTCATCATCTGCAAATCTAAAGAAAGATTTAGCAGGTAGCATCTTAACTATTTAGGTGGGGCTTCTCTTTAAAATTTAGAATACCAGAGAGAAAGGAGGGACCCAAAAAGGATTAGAAAGAAGCAGAGTGAAGAGAGAGAGGAAATGAAAGTGACTGTTAAGGAAAAGTTTCCCAAAGAGCCACCTGTTACAATTTAACCATCTCAGTCTTTGAGGTGGGCTCAAAGGAGGATGCACTGTTACAGGTGTTCAGGTAGGGAGAGGACTGGAGTCTGCACACAGGTGATAGCTCTCAGAGGAGGAAATTTGGCGGTAGAAGAGGGATTGTGTGAGGAGTTGGGGAGGAAAGCATAATAATCAATCTTATGTGTCAACTTGGTTAGGCCACATTCCCTGATTATTTAAATACTAATCTAAGTATTATTGGGAATGTATTTTGTAAATATGAATAATGTCTATAAATGGTTAAGTTTCAAAAGGGAGATTTTCCTAGCTAATCCTGGTGGACTTGATTCAATCCACCTACGGCATTAATAGCTGACGTGAACTTTCCCAGAAGTTCCCAGAAGTTCTACCTGAGGGCTACAGGCCTTGCCTTAAAGAGTTCCAACATGTCCTTCCTGTGGCCTTCCCTGTCTGTACTTTCCTGTCCTGGCAAGTATCACCTAGCTAATCACCCAAACCAATTACTTGCCATAAATCTTTTCATATTTATGTCCTACTAGTTTTGTTCCTCTGGTTGAAACCTGACTGTACAGAAGGAATGGAAGGTAACCAAACTGGAGGGTTGTCATGATCTTGCAGTTTTTTATGATGAGTTAAAGCATCTTTTGACTATTTGTCACCTTCAAGTCCGAGAAGGGTGGGGGCCACTTCTCAGACAGCCTCATTGCTGATACAGCAGGGAGATTTTTTTGTTCTGTAGTTTTGGACCCAAAGCAAATTTAATAGTTCCCTCCCCTACTTTTTGTCCTTAATTCTTCCAGCTTTCCAGCTCCTAATATGAGTCAGTAAGTTTATCCCCAGGTTAATATAGTGAACCAACACAGGAAACACCCGCTTGTTGAAAGAGCTCTGACTGCCAGCAGAGCTGGGTTTCAGCATTAACCCCACACACTGTTAACTCCTTCAAGGAGGACTGAATTCCTGCCACCCACAGGATTCTGTTGCCTTGACCAATTTCCAGTGTAATAGGCAGTTCCAGAATTGGAGCAATTGGGTTTTGGGTACCCCTTCCACCATTCATTATGAATATCACCAAACCAACCAACCCACAAGGCAATCAGTACAAATGAGATCCAGAGTCTCAGTGGGATTCAGCTCCTTAGTGCCTTTCTCTTTCTCAGGGACATGCACTTGAGATTCACAGTCTCAGCTGGAGCCAGGAGTGAGGACCTGTTAGTTCTAGTAGTCAGCCCTGTGGGGTCCCTGCATTTTAGGTGGGTGGATAGGGCTCTCATGAGCCTAACTGATCCCCTTTGTCAGGAAATCCTTGCTGTGAGGCAGGTTGATAGTTTGTATTATATTGTATTTCTTACTGTACCAGAGGCCAGTTAATGGCTTCAATACAGCAGACCTGGCCATCCTTCTATTCTTGAGTCTCTCTGAAACTTTAGGGGAGGGGGAAAGTGCAAGGAGATTGAGTTTATTTCCCAAAGGAGATGATTTCTTTCTCAAAGCTACCTAATAATAATTACAAACTGGAAAACTGCATTATGTTTCAGCTCCTTCCCCATAAAATGTGTTTTCGTCTTCTTTTTTTTTTTTATAACCATATTTCATGGCCCCGTTTAAATCTTGGTTACTAGACCCAGGGCTATTTCCCTCTTATAAAATCCCCAAACACATAATTTGAACCTTTCTTTTTTGTAACCTTGGGCTTTGGCTTAACTCTTGATGTGTGTTTGCTTTGCTTTCTAGTCTAGGTCCTGGATTGTATGTGATATTCTGTGTCATCTTCCGACATGGTATGAGATTCTAGTGTTTTGTTCAATATGGTGGACACATGTGGTTGGGCTGCTGGGCACTTGAAATTTGTTTTATTCAATGTGCTGTAGGCATTAAAATACACAACTTTCAAATACTTAGTATAAGCCAGGTGTGGTGGCACATGCCTACAATCTCACAGCTACCCTGGGGGCTAAGGCAGGAGAATTGAAAAACCAAAGCAATCCTTGACATCTTGGAGAGATCTTGTCTCAAAATAAAAAAGGACTTTGATGTAGCTCAGTGGTAAAGCAGTACTGGGTTTAGTCCCAGTACTGGGAGCAATGGGAGACTTACGTATCTCATTAATGATTCTTATTTTATTTTTTATTTTGAGACAGGGTCTCACTCAGTTGCCTAGGCTGTCCTTGAACTTGAGATTCTTCTGCCTCCCCTGCCTCATTAATAACATTCAAATGATATTTTGGGGTATATTAGGTTAGATAAAATGTATTATTCAAACTAATTTTAACTCTTTATTTTTTAATATTGCTGTTAGAAAGTTTAAAATTCCAAATATAGTTTGCATGTGTGACTCTGTATTTCTGTTATATAGCACTGCTCTAATGGATGATTAGTAAATCATAAAGGAATGACAATGGCCTATTATTCATTTTCTCTTTGATTAACTCACATACCTAAATAAAATGCTATTACCTATTTTAAAAAGTTAGGTAATTCTTCCTTCACACTAACTTTCTGTTTCTTTCTTTTTTTTTTTTTTTTGCTGTGCTGGGTATTGCGCCCAGAGAGTTTTGAACTTGGTAGGCAACTATTCTACCTCCAAACAAACTTTGATGGCAAAAAATCAAACTCTGTTGGATCTTCCCAAATTCTCTGAAGGGCTGAAGGAAGCAAAGCTAGCGCTTACTTTCCAACTTCTTTAGTAGCGACTCATTCTTTTCATTTTCCTAATTCACCTGTGATCATAACAAAACACTTCTTCAATTAGACTTTTCGTTTTCCTTTCCCTCATTGGCTGAAAATTATATCAAGGCATCTGACTTGCAGATGACTAGTAAAGAAGTATTTTCTATATTTTGTTTTATATATAAGAGGTCACAATGCTCAAAATCTCTTCTTTCTTCACTCCTCACTTTGATTAGGTTGTTCTCCCCAATGTATACATTTGTATCTCCTTTGAGGGCATGTGTCAGCATTGTGCCAAAAAATGGTGCCCAGCCACCATGAAGGAGGGCAGGATATATTTTAAGAGATATTACCGCATACACCCTAGAAAGGATGGAACCATTCACCTCCTACTGCCCCATGCTACCATCTGCCTTCCTTAGATCATTTCTCTGTGATGTCAGCTCTGTTAGCTAACAGTTCAGCCAACCAGACAAGAGGACTCTCCAGAACACAGGTAATAATATTAGTAATGGCTTCCTAAGACCACTTCCAATACTGTTAATAATGGCTCTAATGCTGAAACACACCCTAAATTCCAGAAAAACATTCCCCAAAGGCAAGACAAATATAAAGGCAGTCATAACATGTGTGCGTGTTTGTGTGTGTGTACTTGTGTAAGGTTTTATCCTTCTATTGTCTTGCAGTTCATTCTGAAATTACCTCCTTCTTATTGTTTTCTTATTAAAATATTTCCTTCTTTTCTAGTGAAGTGGTGGTGATAATGGATGGTGTTTGAATTAATTAATTAATTTTTGGTACCAGGAATTGAACCCAGGGGTGCTTAACCACTGAACAATATCCTCAGCTCCTTTTCATTTTTTTAAATTTTGGGACAGAGTCTCACTAAGTTGCTTAGGGCCTCGCTAAATTGCTGAGACTGGCCTCAAACTTGTGATCCTCCTACCTCAACTGGGATTACAAGTGTGCAATGCCACGTCCCCTTGACTGGTCGTTGCATTTTAAAATATGTCAATGACAAAATAGGCAAACTGCCTTTTTTTTTTTTTTTTTTTTTTGCTTAAATTTTCAGGTTACTGATTCATATTATGGGTTAACTAACTTCTGTTCAAAAAGTCCCTTGTGCAGTGTGAAAGACCTGAAACCTCATAAGAAATCTCCCTTCAGAATAGTCCTTTGATTTTACTTGTCTCTTGAAACTTATCCAGTGCTGAGGAGGAATGCATGGTTATTATCTTGGAGAACTTGTGTGTTATGACAACTAAACACAAGTGTGTTAAGTTTTACAGATGTGACTTGATAGTCACTAGTGATTCTTGTTCTAATTGTTTTTGATGAAATATGAAGCTATTGTGGTTTGAATCTTTGCAGGTAGTATCTATAAATACCTTGGTTCTTAGGCTAAGGATTCTAATAATTTGCTCTAAACATCTGAATGCCAAGTGATCATAAATGTTTTGTATTAATTGTAATAAATTTATAAAAGTTTTTACTCTGTAGATTAACAAAAGTAATTTTTCACGCCTATTTTGACTTTTAGGGAAAAAATTAAGATCCTGATTGAAATATTTCTCAGTGGGAAGAATACTGGTCTGACTTTGGCCCAGCTGGGTCCTTGACTGGCTATGGATGCTTGCGCAAATCACTTATCTTTCTGAACTCTAGTTTCATCATTTTTAAAATGAAGTGTTTGAACTATTTCAGTGTCTTTTCCAACCCCCAATTCTTTGTCTTCTTTTTTTTTTTCCCCCTTAACTTTCTGTGATACTAGGGATTGAATCCCAGGACCTGTGCATAATTAGACAAATACTCTGCCTCTGAGTTACACCCCCAGCCCTAAAATTCTTTGTCTTTAATCTCTGACATCAATATTTGTTTCTCTAAGTAAGCAGCAGATGGCAGTGTGAAAATAGATAATTTTTTTTTTTTAAGTTTTCCATTTGTTGTTTTCCTCTGTCAAAGAATTTTTGCTCATTTCTTCCTACAGCTTAAATTATTTTGGAAAGAATCCTGTGTTAAGCAAACATGATTTAATATTTTATCACATAAGTGATCATGATATCATATTTTTATTTTACTTTCTTTATTTTTAAAAATTTTGATAATAAGAATTGAACCTAGGGGTGCTCTACTGCTGAGTTATGTCCTCAGTCATTTTTATTTCTGATTTGGGGACAGGGTATTGCTAAAACCATCTAATTTGTGATCCTCCTGTCTTGGTCTTCTAAGTCACCATGTATGCCACCATGTCCCAAGATGTCATATGTTTTATAAAACACTGGGTTTGTTTGTACACTCTATTAAAATTATTACCTTTCATCCCTACATCCAAACACCAACACCCCAACTCTATGTTTTTTGTGGAGTTAGCATGAATTAAGGAGCATATACTTGAAGTCCTATTTTGAAGATGCAACTTGAAACCTTTCAAGCTTGTGAGTAATAATCTTTCTGTGCTGCAATTCCATTGTGGCTGTTAAATTTATGAACACTGACTCTAGTGTCAATGAAGTTTAGTAAACAACAGAGAAGGGTCATGCCTTTATGTTGTCAGACATCCATTTATGAAATTTGACTCTTAAAAACATTTCTATTTTTGAAACATCTCTTTGGGTATACAGACAGCTCAACTCTTGGATGATAAGTTTCACCTTTCGAGTGGATTTTCATTTTGAACACTGGCATAGAATATTCCTCTCTGTCATATAAATATATCAGTCTGCTGTTCTGCACTGGCTCACAGAAGAGGGCCTGAAAATGGCAGAAACCAGTTCATGGCCAGAGAGGAATGTGGGTGAGCCATAGGCATTGGGAGCTGTGATTTTAATCTCAGTGGTCATAATTCTGTTTTAAATGTGTGTAAGGTATGATATTGGGAAGAATGTTGGGCCTTGGGACACTGGATCCTGGCTATGCCACTAACTAATAGTATGAATATGGAAGGATTCCATCATTTCTCAGTTTAGAGTTACTTTAAAAAGAAGTAAAAGACTGGGTGCAGTGGCACATATCTCTAATCCCAGCAGCTTGGGAGACTGAGGCAGGAGGATGGCAAATTCAATGTCAGCCTTAGCAACTTAGTGATGCCCTAAGCAACTTAGTGATGCCCTAAGCAACTTAGTGATGCCTTAAGCAACTTAGTGAGACCCTGTCTCAAAATAAAAAAATAAAAAAAGCTGGGGATGTAGCTCAGTGGTAAAGCACCTCTGTTCAATCTTCAATATTGGGGGGAAAAAGAAAGATCAATAGTACATACAGAAGTGTACACCTATCATATGAGTGAAGTTCAATAAATTTTCACAAGCAACACAACCATGCAATCATTCTCAGCCAAACCCAGAACATGAGCAGTACCTGCAAGTTCAGCTGTGTTCTCTGTTCTGGTTACTACTCTTCCCCAGTACAAGGAAAACACTATCCTGACTTCTAACCATAGGGTTTTTGTTTTTGTTTTTGTTTTTTGTGTTTGTTTTTTTTTTCCTCTTCCAGTACTGGGGTTTAAACCCAGGGGCACTCTACCACTGAGTTACATCCCCACTCTTTTTTATTTTATATTTGTCTGTTTGTTTGTTACTTCGATATTGGGGATGGAACCCAGGGGTGGTGCCTTAACACTGAGACACATCCCCAGCCCATTTTTTAAAAATTTATTTTAGATGTGCATGATGGTAGAGTGTATTTTGACATATTATACATACATGGAGGATAATTTCCCATTTTTGTGGTTGTACATGATGTGGGGTTACACAGGTCATGTATTCATATATGAATATAGGATTGAGACAGGGTCTCACTAAGTTGTTTAGGCTCTCACTAAGTTACTGAGGTTAACTTCAAACTTGTGATCCTCCTGCATCAGCCTCCAGAGTCACTGGAATTATAGGTGTGCACCACCATGTCTGACCTAACTGTAGATTAATTTTGCCTGTTTTTGTACTTTTATGGTTATAATTACATGGTTTTAGCCTTTGCATTGAGTGTCTTTCACTCAGCATATTTGAGAGATTGCATTCATATCATTAGTGTAGTTGTGTAGATCATTCTTATCACCATACAGACCATTATACAAATATACCAGAATTAACTCATATACTCTACTGCTGATGAATGTCTAAGTTACCTGATTTTAGCTGTTATCAATAGCTCTGCTATGAACATCCAAGTAGATGACTTTTGGTATAGTAGAATTTCTATTGGGTATATACACAGAATTGGAACTTCTAGGTTTCACAGTGTATCTTGTTCAATAGATTATACAAACACCATATGAGGATTCTGCTTGCTCTACGTATGTATTAACAGCATTGACTGTCTTTAGCCTTTTGGGTAGGTGTGTTTTTTGAAAATTGGAGATTATAATTTGTACCTTGCAGTGTTGTAACTCAATTAAGCTATAACTTCTCTTTGCTTCAAATCTTGGATCTTTTTTCTGCTATGAACTTGGACAATTTATCAGAACTTCATTTTCCCTCCACGTAAAATGAGTCCATTGGACTAAGTAACCCTGATGTTCTTTCAGAGCTCTGTAATTCTGGGTGCTTTCTGGGTATGGTGCTAGTGGAATTTCACTACCATTTAAATCCTGTTACACAAGCAGTTGCCCTCTTATACACAGAACAAAACCAGGTAGTGACTGGTTTTGCCTACAGTGCAGAGTAACTCTGAGGTGGGCACTTTCATTATTTCAGTTTTCAGATGAAGAAACTAAAGCATGGGGAGATCAGATAAGTTGTCCAAGATCAAATGACTACAGGTAGTTACACTAGAGTTTGAATAAAGTGACTCCAAAAGCTTCCCACCCTTCCTTCCTCCCTTCCTCCCTCCCTCCCTTTCTTTCTTCCTTTCCTTTCTTTTTTGTTTCCTTTTCTTTCTTTCCAGGAGCATTCTATCTCTTAACTACAACCCACTCCCCTTAAAATTTTTTTTTAAGTTTAGAGAAAGGGTCTCCCTAAGTTGTGGAGCCTGGCTTCAAACTTGGGATATTCTTGCCTTGGCCTCATGAGTAGCTGAGATTACAGGCATGCACCACCTCACCTGTCTTAGTGTTTATTTGTGTTGTGGTGGTTTTTAGGATGGAAAAAAGTCATCTTGAACTTATGATGACTGGATCGTGTAATTGTGGGAAAGGGGTTACTGTTAAATAAGTGAAGGTTTCTGTTTTATTTTTTTAGGTCCTATCTGCAGTCTCTGTGTCTCATCTTTTGGAGCAAGATCTGTCACAATCTTCAGTGGCTTCATGGTGGCTGGAGGCCTGATGTTGAGCAGTTTTGCCCCCAATATCTACTTTCTGCTTTTTTCCTATGGCATTGTTGTAGGTAAGGAGCTTGGTCACTATGACTTTTCAAACTTCATGAATCACACATCATTTCACCAGTGTCAAGGTTATTATTCAGTTAAGATAAGGAGAGAAAATGTTCACTAATAATTTACTTTCAATGACAACGTCTCCAAAAATTGTTGCTGTAGCAAAATGTCTTCTCAATGAATCAAAGTATATGAAAGGGAGGCTGAGGGTGCAGCTCAGTGGTAGAGCTGTAGCCTAGCATGCACGAGGTCCTGGGTTTGATGCTCAGCACCACACACACACACACACACACACACACACACACACAATGTGTGAAAGGATAAGCACACTTGAATAATCCACTTTATTTCTGCCAGTAATGCACAGTAAGGCTTTTATACTAGCACTTGTCTTGCTATAAGCACAAAAAAGGAAAAGAAAGAGAGGAGGAACGTACAACTTAGATGTCATAACATCTGTTGCTTCTCAGGCCTAGAAATGGTTCTTTTCCTATTGGGCAGTCAAGCAGGCCTCTGTTGAACTGTTTGTGTTCCACAGTATCTATTGCCAGGGCCCAAATCAAAAGTTACAGTGAAAGTAGAAGGTAGTAGAAGATAAGGCATGAACCAGGCACAGTGGTGGATGTCTGTAATTCCAGTGACTCAGGAGGCAGAGGCAGGCAAATCAAGGGATCCAGGCCTGCCTGGGCAACTTAGCCCCTGTCTCAAAACAAAAAATAAAAAGGGGTATGGATGTAACTCAGTGGTTGAATGCCCCTGAATTCAATCCCTAGTATGTGCCCCCCCAAAAAAGATAAAGCATGACAGTGAAGAAAACTATGTGGTGGGATGATTGATGTATGATCTTGGTTACAAAAGAGCCAAGAGTGGAGAGCTCATGGCCTGAGGACACTGACAATTCGGGGGTGGAGGGGTGGGTGAGGGGGAAGCTGCATTCCTCATGTATTCTACTAATTGCATTCAATGTTAAAAATCACCAGACTCTTGAGGTGGTACATGCTGGTAATCCCAGCAAAGGCAGGAGGACTTGTTTGAGGCCAACCTGGGCAGCTTAGCAAGACTCTGCATCAGAATAAAATAAGATTGGCTGGGGCATGGTTTAGTGGTAGAGTACTTGCCTAGCATGTGCAAGGTCCTGGGTTAATCATCAGTACTAAAAATGAAAGAAAAAAAAAAATCGACAGACTCTATTCCTAAAAGGTGTTGAAATTAGAAAAAGATGACCTATAACTTTCAAAAGTTTATCTAAGTACTTGCAAGAACCTAATTTTGTTGACTACCAATATTCTTTTTTACTTGGAAATATTTCCTCATTAATGAGTAATGAAAATTATATCAGATAATATTATTTACACTTTGTGGGTGTGTGTGTGTGGTATTGGGGAGCAAACCCAAGTCTTCCTGCATGCTAGGCAAGTAAGTGATCTACCATTGAGCTGTAGCCCAACCACCCATCTTTTTTTTTTTAACATTTAAAAATTTGTTCTTTTTAGATATACATTACAGTAGAGGGTATTTTGACATATACATACATGGAGTATAACTTATTCTAATTAGGATCCCATTCTTGCATCTTAAGTAACATGGAGTTCAGTGGTCATGTTGTCACATATGAATATAGGAAAGTTATGTCTGATTCATCCTGCTTTCTTTCCTGTTCCCATACCCCACTCCCTTCCCTTTGTCTAATCCAGTGAATTTCTATTTTTCCTTCCCTACCCACCCTTATTGTGTGTCATATCCACTTACCAGAGAGAACGTTTAACCTTTGATATTTGGGGGATTGCCAGCCCTTTATAGCAGCTAATATGCATTAAGTCCTTACTTTGTGCTGGGCACTGTGCTAAGTGCTTTACATGCTCTCATTCACCTTCATAAGAACCCCCTTACAGAAAGGGAAAGTGAAATTCAGAGAAGTGGAATTAAGAACCAAAACCACATAACTAGGAGACTTAGGGTTGGAATCACTCATATATCTGAGCCTAACCTCTTTTTCATTTTTCTATTTATTTTGGGTAATTTCAGAACTCAATAAATAAGTCAATAATTCTCTTGTTAATTCTTTGAGAGTAGGTACTATGTATTTTTATTTTATCTTCCCTATAAGGCTTTGTGCAATTTGAACCTTTGACTAAAAATACATTAATCTCTTGTATAAAATTTGAGAATAATAATTTGTTGAATAATAATTCTGCATTCTTGTTTAAAATCATAAAAATAAAAATAGAGGCATCTGCGTTTTGACCTGAACATTGGATTATTCCTTTTAAGAAAAAACTCCTTTTTATGTAAAAAATTGAATCAGCATGCCAGTGATTATTTGGGAACTTTCCCTAAGCTCTGGTCTAATTATTCAAAATGTCTTTGGGTTTTACTCTTTGAAATGGTTTATGGCCTTTGTGAGTTCATAAAGTTATCACTGCTTAAAAGTTGAGAAAAAGTGAGTGATACCATGGCATTTGCATTATCTATAGGTAAAAATGAATTTTTTTTGAGAAAAAATAGCTTATATTGCCTTAAAGATTTATGTACATTTAATTGTTAATATAAGGAGTTACATATAAGGAGTGAAAATGCCCACTTGTGATGAATATCTAAGATACTTGGAAAGGAAAAGGAAAAATTAACTAACCTCTATAACTAAATTTCAAAACTCTGGATCTGTGGAGAGAGCTTTGCCAAACTATGAAACTGATTTTGATTTGGTTCATGTTGTTGAAACCTTTCAATGAAAATTCTGCACTTCCTTCCTTCTCCCCTACTGTGATTGAGTAGTCTATCTAGGTGGGATTCAGTATGAGTTTGAATTTGCTCTCTTAGCTGTGGTGGTAGTGATGGTGTGGTTACAGCACTTTCCCCAAGATAACTTAATCTATGGGCCAAAGAACAATGTAGGCATTATAACAACTGTCATGTTCTTGTGCTCAAACTAAATATCAGGTTCTAGAGAAATGAAAGTTGGATGGGCCCCTGGACCCAGTAGATCTCTTATTAATGAGACCTGGGCCTTGATCCCATGTATTACCTGGCCCTCAAATGAGCCCTCTCCAAGAGGAGGCCTTGTAAACTCTTCAGGTCCTTAGTTAACAATGTCAACCCACACCCTGTGTCCAACAATATTCAAAGGTATTCCACATTCCCTAGTATATAAATAAATAAAAGGGCATAGCTTATCTTTGGGAGAGAATTCAGAGTGTCATTACTTGCAGACCTGTCATAGTACTTGCTGCAATCTCCTTCCTTCTGAATCCTGGCCTCTTCTTTAGTTAGGGGTTCTGGGTCAGAAAACAGGCCCATGCCTGATAGGTGCTGCATCCCAGAGATTAGGAGGAAGCTATCAGTTTATGAAGCAAGCAGTGGACTTCAGGACAAGAGATGTAGGCTCTATGATCTTCGGAAAGCCTTTTATGTTCATGAATGACCTTCCCCTCATCTGTGAAGATAGACTGTGAATCCCACCTTATATGGGTCTTGTGAGGGCTAAATGAAGTCAAGCAAAAAATAATAATAATAAAAAAAGTAAAAGAGTTGAGTTGGACTTCAATAAATAAAAAAAGAAATTATTCACTCTGGTAATTGTTAGAGTCCTGTGAACTAGTCCTTGTTAGTATATTATTAATATTTACTTCCACAATTGACTTCTTTGTGGTTTTAATTCTTTGTAGGCTCATGATGCAGGATTCATAGAATATGTGTGGGATAAATAAATGGAATAATAATGTACAATATCTCTTCCATTATGTCAGCATTTGAAGTAAAGTGTATAGTGAACAAAAATGGCAGGAAATTATTATACAGTTAAAACTCATCTCCTTTCTGTATCATGAGCTCCTTTAGAAAAAACAAGAAAAATTCAGTCTAATGGTAGCATTCACTGAGCCCCAGTTTTGTGCAGAATCATACTCTAAGGACTCTCATGTGTCTGTAATGAACCAGATGGCCTCATAAGATAGATGGTTTGGCAAAGGGAGAGAGCTCGGGCTAACAGGCAGGCTTTGGGGTCAAACCATGGGTTGCCTTCCCAATTCCCAGCTGTCAATCTGTACATGTTTCCTAACTTTTATTTTCTCATTTGTTTTTTGGTACTGTGGATTGAACCTGGGGTACTTTACCACTGAGATACATCCCCAGACCTTTTTATTATTAATTGTGAGACAGGGTCTCCCTAAGTTTCTGAGACTTGCCTTGAACTTGAGATCCTCCTGTCTCAGGCTCCATGTTCACTGGGATTATAGGCATGCACCACTGCACCCAGCTGTTCCTTTCTTCTTAAATTCCTTTCTGACCTCTTAGTTCAAGACTATGACAGCCATTTTGGCTATTCAAGAGGTTCTATTGCATCAGAAGTATTTTGTGTAAAGATTAAAGAATATGAAAAAATTAAATTAAATTAAAATATTGGATGTCTAATCACAATCTAAAATGCCAAAATAATACTAAAGTATATTAACTGGTATAATTCTATTTTATCATTTGTTTATCTTTTATTTATTTATTTTTCATTTGTTTATCTTTTAAAGAATATCATCTTAAAAATATGTTGTTTAGATTTTTTTTTTTTAGGTCAAATAAAATAGCATTTTGCTAGTTTTCAAATAACTGAAAGAAGACAGTGTGGGTGTGAGATTGGAGATAGATGGGGAAAGAGGTGCAGGAAATGTACCATTAATGAATTGCTCAAGTCTCTAATAATTTTTCTTTGTTTTTCTGAAAAGCACAATTCCAAATTAATTCCTTTCATTCTCTTTTCTGCTGAATATATTGTTTCTTAGCTGTTTGATTATGATTTTCTTAATACTCTTTTTTTGATTTTTGGAAAAAATCCAATTTTTCTCCCTCCCTCCTCCCCTCCTTCCTCCCTCCCTCCCTCCCTTCCTTCCTTCCTTCCTTCCTTCCTTCCTTCCTTCCTTCCTTCCTTCCTTCTTTCTTTCCTTCCTTTTTCTTTCGTACCAGGAATTAAATCCAGGGGTATTTAACCACTGAACCACATCCCCAGCCCTTTTTGTTTTTTATTTTAAGACAGGGTCTCACTAAGTTGCTTAAGACCTTGCTAAATGCTGAATTTGACCTTAATTTTATTGATTTCTGTATAATCCACTGAAATAGAAGAAGCAGAAAAACTCATGTTCATCTGATTTTCTTACTCTAATTGTGACAAAAATAGAGTTTTACAAGTCTTTTCCCCACTCCTCATTTTAAATGGTTATATCATTAAAGATAATTTTTTGATGATCATGGGTGTGCAGTTGTAATAAGGAAGTAAGATTTTCTAATACAATCGGAGTTTAAATCTATACAATGCCATAAAACTTAGGTGAAAAGTGAAAGGAAAAAACAATATAATGACATTTGTTAGTACTTAATTATATTCCAGGCACAGATAACTACATCTTTACATTTTTTAATCTGTCTTAACCTTCATGAATATCTTGTGAAGTTGCTTATAGAAGTAGGGAAACTGAGAATTAGAATCTTTTTTTTTTTTTTTTTCCGGTACTGGGGATCGAACTCAGGGCCTTGTGCTTGCGAGGCAAGCACTCTACCAGCTGAGCTATCTCCCCAGCCTGAGAATTAGAATCTTAGTGACTTTCCTGAAGTCACACAACTGATCATCTAGTTGCAGGGATAGAATTGTAAATGTGTAACTTGTAACCTAACACAATAAGTACAATAGTGAAGTGAAACCAGTGTTCAGCCCTGGTGTACTATGTATGTGCAGGGAGAGGGGTGTGAAAATTTATATGTGAGCAGAGTCTTGAAGGACAGGCAGGAGGTGGCCAGGTGGCTACTCATTGGAAGGTGAATGAGGGTGGTATAAGGAGGACATTTCAGAGTCCAAATACTTAGAAGTATGAGACAGAATGGATAATAGCAGTCTGTCTGTCCCTTTCCCTCTGTTTCTCTGTCTCTCTTAATATATATATGAAGGAATGCACAGTCACATGGGGAGCTGTAAATATCTCAAAGCATGGTGTGCAATAGAGGCCTGATGAATAAAAGTTTTATGTAGTCTTTATTGTAGGAGCATAATGTAATGAGCACTGTTGGGCAGCAGCTTAGATTGCTGGGGAAAGCACTGGAGGTTGAGACAAGTACTAATCAGGAGGCCATAGTCCAGATCAGAAAAGCTGGAGGAGGTCAACTGAGGCAGTGGCAGTGCAGAGAGTGATGATGGTTGATGATGTGGAGAGTGGGCGTGATAAAGAACTTGAGGTGCCAACCTAAATAACAATCAGAGAGAGATTCTCTAAAAGTCAGTTAAGCTTATTGGGAATATAGTATCATTGCAAGGAGAATATTCATACCTTAGAAAATGATGAGCATATTTCAGGAGTTTGCAGGAAGAAGTTTTTAAGGTGAAATGAGGAGAATTACATAGGATTTTTGGAACAATGATCCTTGGCTACAAGGATCAATAACAAGGGTGGCATCTGCCCAGTTGTTGGGTGGGTATTCTTGCAGAAGTTTTTCTTTCTTTCTTTCTTCCTTTCTTTCCTTATGTAAGGTTCTGATGTTCCTTTTACAAAGTTGTAGATGGGGCAGTGTCTTTCGTGAATAGTTCTTGCATTCATGCATGAGATCCTCTCCTTTATAACTTCTCACCTTTATCTAGTTTCTGGTTATGAATGGACAAAAGTGACTCTGTTTTTATATGACAGCTTTTACAGATATGAGGAGATGCGAGAAAAGAGTCCTCTGGAATTGTGGTCTTGCCCAAAGATGTGTGAAATAGAACAAAGAATGTGGAAAAGAAATGTTAGGATTTTTATTTATTAAACATATTCAATTTTTACTTATTTAAGTAAAGGGAAACAATTGTTTTACTTATGTTTTATGCTTTGAATTTTCAGCAACATGGATATTTAATTTTAAAATTATGCTTATACTGGAGGTTGATGCTCAGAAGTCTTTTGTTGCTAGTGTGTGATCAAAACTGATTTGGACCAGGAAATGCTTTAAAGTAGTAGTTCCCAAATGTTTTCATTGTACTTTCTTTCTTTCTTTTTCAATTTGTTCTAATCAGTTATACATGATGGTAGAATGCATTTATACATTTTGATAGAATATACATAAATGAGTGTCAGCTCTCATTTTTCTGATTATACATATTGCAGGATCACATCAGTCATGCAGTCATTCATGTACATGAGATAATCATGTCTGTTTTACTCTACTATCATTCCTTCTCCCATACCACTTCCCCTTCCTTCACTCCCCTCTACCTAATATAAAGTAACTCTGTTCTTCCCTATCCTCCCCACACTTACTGTTAATTACCATCTGCATATCAGAGAAAACATTCTGCCTTTGGTGTTTTGGGTTTGGCTTATTTTACTTAGCATGGTATCCTCTAACTCCATCCATTTATCAACAAATGCCAGAATTTCATCTTACTTTCTTATTTAGAACCCCAAGAAACTTGTGATTATGTGGATTATATTCCTTTTTATTCTATAAAAAATTACTGTATAAAAGATAAATTTTCAAATATTTGTTTAGTAATTCATTTAAAGAAAGCAAACCCAGTACATGTTAACATAAATAACACATTTATTATACAAAATAACTGTTTTATTAAACAATACATAATTCAGTGAGAATTTAGTGAGAAGAATGTTTTTGTTGTTATTGGTTTTTTGGTTTTTTTTTTTTGACTTTGTTTTTGTTGTTTATGTTTTGTAATGCTAGTGTCAAATCTGGGTCCTGGGTATGCTATGCAGGTGCTCCTACTGAGCACACTCCCAGCTCTGAGAAGTGTAATATTGTTTTAATATGTTTGAAAATCTCTTAATGCCTGGTTTCATAGAAGACATGGGCTCTCATCTTTACTCAATCTCTTGCAGTATGTTTTTTGATTGAAATTATATGAAGCAAATTTGGTCTTACAGAAAGAGGTAGTTAGAAAAAGAATGTGTCTTTAATAGCTTTTTTTAGGCAATTAGAGATATTCTTTGATACTATATGAAAATTTGATAGGGGATAGTTTCCTAAAGATTGATGGCAATGTGCACCTGATACCATATTAATATACATTTTAAATTTTGTTACATTAAACCCATTTTGTAATTTGATTAGTTTTTATTCAAACCTGACTTTATAACAACATGCACTAATTATTTGAGAACTTTAAAAAATATTAAGACATTTCATTTTTATAACATCAAAAATAACTTTTGTTAATATCAGCAATAAGCTCATTGGAAATATCTTTATGTGTTGGGAAACTATAAAATTCATGGTGAAAGATGTAAAATTATAATTTTTTTTAAACTGGAAAATTTGACTGTTATCATTGGGGATAATTACTGTCACTTGCTTCCCTCATTAGTTCCTTTTTAAGAAAATATCTAACAAATACCCGGAGTGAATAATCACAATTTATTTATTAGACATTGTATAAATAAAAAACACAGGGTTATATGAAAAAAGTGGCTATGTCAGCTGGCTACTAAAACAACTGCTTAAGTCCTTATCTTTATAGCACTTTTGTAAAACTGATAAAGCATTTAAAACAATTTTGTTTGATTTTACTGTGAATGTGTGGTGCTAAAACCTATAAGGTATGAAGTTTGGTACAAATACATTGATCTGTTCTAAGTCTTTTGCAATTTTATCTGCCATCCTTTCTTTCTTTTTTTTTATCTTAAAGCATCAGCATAAGTATGAACAGTGAAAAAAGTAAAGAACATCTTGGCATTCTTGTAACAATATTTTTGGCTTCATGGACTCCATGAGTGCATCTCTGAGACTGAAGTTCTTCATGACCTCTCTTTAATAACTGCTGGTTTAAGATAAAAAAAAGAAAGAAAGAAAATTCCTAGGGCATATATTTCTAAAAATTGTTTTTATAGTGGGCAAAAATCATGTAGATATTTAAAAACATTTTTTCCTAAAAGGCTACTCCAAAGTTGTCTTGATGGTGTCATTTCAAAATGTATAAATCAACAAAACTGTCACCTAAAAAAAAAAATTTTCTTGATAGAGATGTGAGAGTAATGTGCTACCTTCTGCATTTCTGAAAACTTAGAAGAAAATACATTTTAAATTTTGGCTATATTAAAAAAATAAATAGTATTTACATTAGGAAAATACTTTTAAAAGCAGAAAGAAAATAACTGGAAATACAGACTACTTAGTATTACAAAGTGCTAAGATTTCTAAATCAATTATCTTGTAAGATTTTCATGCACTGTTAAATACTGACACTAGATTCCATGAATAATGCAGTTGAGATGATTTCTCCTTGAGTGGATTGCCACTTCTGGAAATCATTAAAATTAAAGAACAAATTTAAAAACAAACAAAAAAAAATGAGATATCTTATTTGATATCCATTAACTTGAAATTATTTTTCAAAAATTCTACTTAGTCTATAAAAATTTAAAAGTGTTTATTTCAACATTTTTGGCATTGGCATTTAGAAATCTGAAATGTCTTTTTTCATGTCCCCAATGCCTAACATTTAATAGAGCCCTGACAACCAGATTACAGAAAAGTAAATCCATTCCTCCTCCAAATGCATTCAAAAATAGTTCTAGTTAAGGTTGATACTTTCTGGTTTCATAAAATTGACTTTTAAGAACTAGTATTACTTTATGTCATGAAGTGTCTATATGTCATAATAACAGCTATATAAATTAAGCCAACTAATGTTTAAGTTAGATATTTTTTATCTTATATCACACAAAATAAAGAATTATTTTGTGGCACTGGGGACTGAACCCAGGAGCACTTTACCACTGAGCTATATCCCTAGTTCTTTTTACAATTTATTATTATTATTATTAATTACTTTGAGACAGGGTCTTGCCTGCTTCAGCCTTCTGCACTACTGGGATTACAGCCATATTCTACTGCCCAACTTGGAAATGATCTTAATTCACCTAATGGGTCACGGTGAAAATTCAGTTTTTAGCTATGACTTAGAGTGAGTCTCAAAACCAGATAATGTTGAAGAAGGTGGTCAAAAAGTAAATGCATTAGAGACAAAGGAGAATTTCGTGAAAAACAAACTGGGGTTATCAGGTACCTAACAGGTAGGAAAGGATTATGCTAACAAGAGACTTGGACATAATCTGGAGACAAATATTACCCTTAAGACTCAAGAAGGGAAATTTAGTTGTAAGTTTTTTTATTGATGAAAATTTCAAATTTACAGAAAAATACAGAATAGTATACAAAATAGCCATTTACCCACTACTTAAATTTAATAATAGTTAATATTTTGTTGTATTTGCTTTGTTCCCCCAAAGGTTCTTTAGACTAAATTAAATGCATCACCACATGCTTCTTCTAAGTAACATAGTATGCACCCCTAAAAGACAAAGACTTGTTAATATAAATTGTTCTGTGAAGGGATGATTGAGCACCCTACAAGAAGTGCCTGAGATCTTTGTTTTGCAGACTGGGTGACAAGCTAAACTTCAACAAAATTGCTTGTTTTGGAAAGGGGACATCTAGAAGCTGTTAAGGGTACCTAGAGGAGGAACACTGACTTAGGGGCATGAACTTAAACGAAAAACAAATATCCAATGAGCAAATTTGGTTAAGTTTTACTAGTTGGTGTATATTTTAACCATCTTCTCTATTTTCCCTTAAATGACATTTGCATGATTAATTTATGTTTGAGAAATTGGATTTTTAAAAAATTTGGTCCTGACCTTAAGGTGGGTTTAGGGTGAAAACGTCCCAACTTGTCCATCAGGACATCAGAAATAACATTAAAGAAGAGAACAAAGGACCAAACTCTGGAGATTTATCCAGTAGTAGCAGAATGTCCTGTTGGAGATACTTGATTATTCCTTTCTTTTTTCTTCTCTCTCTCTCTTTCCTATCTTCTTTTTTTTAATTGAAGTGGTTTTTTAATTGAAGTGTCTTAATTTATGCAATGTCTTCTTTTGCTTAGGTCTCGGATGTGGTTTATTATACACTGCAACAGTGACCATTACGTGCCAGTATTTTGACAGCCGACGAGGCCTGGCACTTGGCCTGATCTCAACAGGTACACTTTCAAAATAAGTACAGTATTGCCACTCGTCATCTTTTTTTACTCTACTCCTAGAAGGAAAGTTCATTTTCCATTGTAAATTATAGGAGTAGCTTTCAAAAAAGGCACTAAAATTGCCGGGCATGGTGGCACATGCCTATAATCCCAGCAACTCAGGAGTCTGAGCAAAGGAGATTTACAAGTTTGAAGCCAGCCTCCGCAACTTAGCAAGGCCCTCAGCAACTTAATGAGACTCTGTCTCAAAATTTAAGAAAAAGAGCTGGGGATATAGCTGGGGTAAAGCATCTGTGGGTTAAATCCCCAGTATCAAAACCAAACAAGCAAACAAACAAAAAACCCACTAAGATGCATATATGAAAATTCTGGGACATTATATGTACAGCGTAATATATAAAGAAGAAGGTTATGGGCCCAATATGTTGACAGCTCCATGCTGGTGAGGGTTTTACCAATAGAAGCAGAGAATGCTGTATAGAATGCTTATTCCTTAGAAAGACATTAGAAGGGGAAGGAAAATAGATACTCCTCAAGCCACCATCAAAGACTGCAGGCCATCTCTACACCTCTGCTTTCTGGACTGCCCTGGAAATTGTATAGTGGTGTTTTACTTTTCAGATTACTTTTTAAGTTGTTTAGGGAACTTATCAAATTGTCTGTGGTCAATATTTTATGAGTTTATTGAGGAGATATAGTTGTCGCATTACCAAAAGCTGTTAAGTTTACATAAGCTAATTGTTCATAGGCAGGTTTTCCTGAGAGATCAGGCTTCAAGATAGGCTCAAGAACTCCCGGCAACAGGAGTTTATTCTGGCAACAGGATCCACAGTAATTTTTGTTCTTGAGACCATCCAGGAGCAACAAGATTTGTGGTTCAATTGAATTGAATTGAATATTTAACCCCAGAAGTCCTATCTCTCCACCACTCCCCATGCTGGATATTGAACCCAGGAGTGCCCTACCACTGAGCTACATTTCTAGTCATTTTTCTTTTTTATTTTGAGACAGGATCTTGCTCAGTTGCTCAGGCTAGCCTCGAACTTGCCATCCTCGTGCTTTAGCCTCAGAAGGACATTCAGATTTGAAGGTGTTTTCAATTTCAGTTCACAGAGAGCTAGGTGAGGTAAAATTAGGAAGAGGCATGAATCTACCTTCAGTGAAGGCAACAGCAAGCAAAAGAAAAGTCACTATAGAATTTTTTTTTAATTAAAAAGAAACCTCAAATCAAAATATTTGAAATATTGTGATCAAGTTGAAAGGGGAAAAAATGTAGGCAGAAAACAAAATTTGGAGTACACTATCTTTCTCCATGGTGGACAGGGAAAATGGATGCCCAAAGATCAGCTGTGGTGCACTGTTTTTGTATGCCTCACCAACTAAGAATTATTTTTACATTTTTAAGTGATTTTTTAAAATCAAGAATATTTCATGACATATGACAATTATATGAGATTCAGTGTCCATAAATAAAGTTTTATTGAAACTCAGCTGTACTCCTTCCTTTATGGATTGTGTCTGTTTTCATGCTTCACTGGTAGAGCTGAGTATTTGGACAGGTTTTATATGGACCATAGTGCTTTAAATATTTACTCTTTGACCCTTTACAGAAAAAGTTTACTAACCCCAGTATCAATGAGTTAATCAATGCATGAGTGTATCTCCTGACTGTTTCAGGTTCCCTGAGCACCAAGTAATATTTTCCCTCTTTGTAATAATGTATAATCTGGACAAGAGTGAAAGCAAAATTAGTGTTTTATTCTACTTTGTTCTTTACATGACCATTTTTCAATTAGGATGTTCTTTTTGAAGATTTAAAATTAGTCTTATAGTTTATAAAATTAGACAAGGAAATTCTTAAATTTCTTTCCCTTGCCCTGAAAGAATTCCTGCATCTTTTAAAACCACAGCCAAGTTCTTGTGAGATATAGCCTGAAGTATATAGTTTGAGTTTCCCTAAACTGTCATACAATTAGCATATCATAGGTGTACAATAAATATCTATTTGATATGTTTTCTGATATTTCGAGATGTTGACAGATAAGCTTTGTTGGTAAACAAATGAGAAAGTTATTTATTTTCTTGAGTTAAGGTCAATTCATAGAGCATTGCAAACACCAAGATCTTTTCGAGTGTCTAATGATGTCACATTTTGTTAGAATCTGTACAAAGGTAGTAGTAGAAAAAAATCACAAATTAACAGTTAATGGATGCTAATGCAGAACAATGGTCCATGAGTTGCGCTGTGATATTCAATTATTTTAGTTTGTTTTCTGAAGTGTTTTATAACTTCAGAAGCATGTGCCACTTTTACAAAGATAAGGAAAGGGTTAAATTTTTCTTCCATTCCTTCAAAAGTCAGTAAAGTTCTAAAGTAGTGAGGAAAAATACAAGGGTACTTACTCTCCCATCAAACGTACTATTTCATCTGCCAGTGCATTAACCTGAGTCATCAATTAATGTCTACATGAAAAAACTTTTCTCCCTTGGGAATGAAGGAGTTAATTAGAAAAATATTAAGAAATGGGTCCCCAGGAAAACTATTTTTTTACAACTCCATGACAAAGAGCTATTCAGTTATTAGTAAAGCGAGTCAGTAAGTGCTCAGTAAACCCAGTCTTTTCCATTTTCTGGATGGAGGAAGCTCAGAGGGATCTGAGTCCATGCAGACTCAGGCTCTGCACACTGTGTTGTGTGCTCCTCAAAACAAGTGTTTGAGGCAGTTACTCTGATATCCCCATTTTGCTGAGGAGGAATCTGGGGCTTATTTGGCTTAGTGTCTAGAAGCTCAAATTAAAAGCCAATATGTTCACCTCCAAAAAAATTTTTTTTTTAATAAGGTGGGTTTTTAACCACAAGCATGTCCACGTCATCAGTCATGTCTTGGAACATGTTCTCACTGGTGTCCTGTTGGGGTTATGATATAATTTGGTATAGATCCATTTTAAATGTATGATCAAACTGTGTAGACCTTTTCTTAACTGATCTTTTTATATTTCTCCTGTTTTTTCATATGACATTTCCCAATGATACTTACATTTTAAAATACTCAATGTTTAAAAAACAAAATTAGAACCAGATGAGAACAGTGCCAATTAATTGGGTTAATATAACTTGACATTTTGGTGTGTTTAGTATGATTAATGCTGAAAAGGAGGCATATATACCCTGTTACATGATATACCACCAGCACACTTTGTAATTAAAATACCATGTCAAATTCTATTACTTGTTCTGAGAGCCCCAAATGATAGTAGCCTAAGACTAAACACCCACCCCCTTTCTTTTTTAGGTTCAAGCGTTGGCCTTTTTATTTATGCTGCCCTGCAGAGGATGCTGATTGAGTTCTATGGACTAGATGGATGCTTGCTGATTGTGGGTGCTTTAGCTTTAAACATATTAGCCTGTGGTAGTCTGATGAGACCCCTCCAGGCCTCCAATTGTCCTTTACCTGAAAAAACAGCTCTGGAAAATGTGGCAGAGACTTACTCCATTTACAGTGAAAAAGAAAAGAACCTGGAAGAAAACATACACATTCTTGACAAGAGCTACAGTATCGAGGAAAAATGCAAGGGCACTTTGGCCAATGGTGACTGGAAACAGGACAGTCTGCTTCATAAAAACCCTACATCAATGGCTCACACGAAAGAGCCTGAGACATACAAAAAGAAAGTTGCTGAGCAGACATATTTTTGCAAACAGCTTGCCAAGAGGAAATGGCAATTATATAAAAACTACTGTGGCGAGACAGTGTCTCTCTTTAAAAACAAAGTATTTTCAGCTCTTTTCATTGCTATCTTACTTTTTGACATTGGAGGGTTTCCACCTTCATTACTTATGGAAGATGTAGCAAGAAGTTCAAATGTGAAAGAAGAGGAGTTTTTTATGCCTCTTATTTCCATTATAGGCATTATGACAGCAGTTGGCAAGCTCCTTTTAGGAATCTTGGCGGACTTCAAGTGGATTAATACCTTATATCTTTATGTAGCTACCTTAATAATCATGGGCCTGGCCTTGTGTGCAATTCCATTTGCCAAAAGTTATGTCACATTGGCAATACTTTCTGGGATCTTAGGGTTCCTTACTGGTAATTGGTCCATCTTTCCATATGTGACCACAAATACTGTGGGAATTGAAAAACTAGCTCATGCCTATGGAATATTAATGTTTTTTGCTGGACTTGGAAATAGCCTTGGACCACCAATTGTTGGTAAGATATTTCTCTTCAAGTTAATTCAGTTTTATTATTCTTCATTGTGACATCTCCAGATAAAGAAATTCAGATTATAATAATAGTACAAATTTGCACAATATAAATCTGTATAGACTATCTCATGGTGATAATTTATTCAAGATCACTTTGATATAGTTGAAAAACCAAACATACTTTCTCTGACTTGGTTCCCATTGTTTATTTGGGAGAAATGTCTGCCCACCCACGTTAGAAGAGGTGGAGTAATATAAATGTTTCCTAATCCTTACTGCATGTAAAATTGATGAAACTTAGATATGGGCTTGGCATTCATACTATTTCTGTGAAACTCACTTTTTTTCTTATTGTCGTTTCAGGTTGGTTTTATGACTGGACCCAGACCTATGATATTGCATTTTATTTTAGTGGCTTCTGTGTTCTACTGGGAGGTTTTATTCTGCTGCTGGCAGCCTTGCCCTCCTGGGATACATGCAACAACAAACTCCCTAAGCCAACTCCAGCAACATTTCTGTACAAAGTTGCTTCTAATGTTTAGAAGAATATTGGAAGTCGCTTTTTTGCCATTTTATACCATATAGCAAAACATATTTTTAAAAATTCTCAAGCAAATTCTCTACAGTTAAAGACTTTCCTCACAGCAAAATTTCACTGTGGCTAAAATTTCACTGTGGCTGACTCTGAATGTGGATTTTTTAAAACATATTTTATTCTTTATGTACTGTATGTGTAGCCTTTGTCCCCTATATTTTCCTCCACGTTCCCTCCCCGAAAGTAGACTATTCTGTTCTACTATTATTCATTAGTTTTTAATATTATAAAATATTTGGCCAGCCTCTGAAAACTTTCTCTGTGTAAAGAAATATAAATTTTCTACTAACTCCTTTAGTTCTACTACAAGACACCCAGAGGGTTCTCTTTGATTTTAAAATTGCTGCATGCTGGGCATGGTGGCACACACCAGTTGTACTTTCTGGAACCCAGGAGGCTGAGGTAGGAGCATCACAAGATCCAGGCCAACCTGGGACAACTTAGTGAGACCTTTTCTTAAAATAAAACATAAAAAGGCTGGGATGTAACCCATTGGTAAAGTGTCCCTGGGTTCAATCCCCAGTACTCCCCAAAATTAGAAATAAAAATAAAAAATAAAACTGATGCAAACCTCATGATGGGACATGTATGAAGGTCACTAGAGAGTAAATGACTTCCTTCTCTGTTAGACCTGCTAGTCAGTGGAAGACATAAAGCCATTTCATTTCCAGAAATGAAAGTAGTTATAAAAACAACATTAGGCCAGGAATCCTGTGACTCAGATGGCTAAGGCAGGAGAATTACAAATTCTAGGCTAGTCACAGCAATTTATCAAGACCCAGTCTCAAAATAAAATATAAAGGACTGAGGATGTAGCTCAGGGGTAGCATGTCCTGGGTTCAATCTCCAGTACTACCAAACAAACAAACAAACAAACAGAAAACAGCATTAAAATTGCAGTGGAACAAATTGATCACTTAAAAAAAGATATTTCAAATTGCAGTCATCAGTTTTCATTATTCTGTTTTATTTACCTTAAAGTACTCATGTGGTGTTTGGGGCCCATTGTGCATCAACTGTTTCTTGACTTCTAAGGTGTCTGCTGAGATGCAGGCAAACTCTAGAGCAGCAGCCACCATAGCCCTTTTTCATGGTTGTCCACTAGAACCTCGCTCACTTGTGTGTCATCATCCACTCAGCTGACGTTTCACAAGAAGTGCTGATTTTACCCATTTCCAAACTGGAAATGTATTTTTCAGCCATTCCTCCTGGCAAATGGAAAATATCCATTTGCTTTGGGCACAGTGGAGATGGGTTGCAAACCCTTGCATATCTTCCTGATAAAGCATGTATTTGCTACTATCAGATATTACCACTATCAAATTTTAGTTCAAGGGCAGAACTAAGAAGTGGGGGGGGGGGTGTTTGTGTGTGCGCACGCGCGCGTGTGTACTTGTGTGTACTCTGAGTCTGTGTGGGACATGGGAAGGAAAAAAAACTATAAGTTGATATCCTCTCCAATCTCACTTAATCTTAAGAATAATGTTCTAGGAAGAAAATAATATTTAATAAATTGATAGTTTTTCCCTCTAAGGAAATGGGGTTTTTAAACTTTGGTGTGTATCTGAATCCCCTATAGATCTTTCAGAAAATATCGGGGACAGGGTATGCTTACAGATTTTAATTCTGAATTTTTTATTTCTGTAAGTCTATTTGGCTGTGGCCCAAGCATCTATATTTCTAACAAACTCTACAAATGATTCTAATAATAAGGCCTGGGTTGCAAATGACTGTTAAAAGAGATAGACGATAAGGAAACATTTATTCTCTTCAAAAAATAAAAACAAAGTCACGAGGTCAGAGGTTTTTATAAATAGCCAAGTAGTCTTTAAATAGAATCCTTCCCATTGTGCCAAAATTGTCTTTTCATTTCTTTTGAAATACGTGATTATTTTTATACTTCTATTTTGCCTTTCTTCAAAGGCGCCTGAGGCACTTTATTAGAATGAGCCCTCACAACACCTCTGTGAGGTAGGTAAATAGTACTTTCCTGTGTGGTAAACTTGGAATGTGGAGAATTCATAACTGAGTTAATCCTACTCAATATGCAATAACAGGGCTCCAAGTCTCCTTGGACTTCTGCTCCATACTCAGACTTCTGGAGAGTTTTCTGTACCTCATTCTTTAGTCACTGTCAAGGTTAGTAAAATAAATGAACAAATGACATTTAAAAGAAAAAAATAAATAAAAACCAGCTACATGTTTTTGTATTGAAGATTCCTTTTTGCCAATATTATGTTTGATAAAGTCAGTAATCTGAAAAGGTTTGACTTTATGCTGTCTCTGCATTTATCAATGTTGATAATTATCCAAATGTATCCACCATGTCTACTAATACCATCCGATGTGGGCATTATCCATTGTCTAGGGGATGAATTTTAAGTTACAATAAATATTTTTACATCAGTTTGTTTTGTATCAGTTTGGTTGCTTTCTCTCTTCTTACTTTTCTTCCCAATTATAGTGCCACTTCACTTATATGCAAACATATATTTTCTGATATAATTCAGACTTTCAGAATTTGATGATCAGGTAAGAGTATATTCAAAATCAAATTGCTTAATTAATTTGATCATTGCCTGCCAAAAAGTGAATTTATCAGACCCTCAAAATTCCCTGGAAGAAAAGAAGGCAGATTCCTCTGAGATTCTTAATAATGATCCCACTAACCATTCAAGACATTTTTTTTTTTTTGAAGATGAGCTCTTGCTATCTTGCCCAGGCTGGCCCCAAACTCCTGCCTCAGTCCTCCAAGCAACTGGGATTGCGGTGGGACTACAGGTGCCTGCCACCATGAAAGTTTAATCATTTTTGGAATTCTTTTTCTATTTTACACTACCTGGGAATTGAACCCAGGGCTTACACATACACTACACAAGCTCTCCACCACCAAGCTAGCCCTCTTTATTTTTATTAGAGATAGGGTCTCACTAAGTTTCCTCAAACTTGTGATCCTACTGTAAGTTATATAAATAATTATTCAGGACTTATCCTTTTCCTAATAATTAACATTTAAAAAGATACTTATCAAAATCAAATTGATTAGAATAAAATCTTTCCTTCCGACTTGAAAGATACTTTTGGACACTGGAAGTTCAGGAAGTGAGGAGTGTGAGTTTGTCAGGAGCCCTCCTCCCTGACTTTCTTAGCAGCTCCTCACTCCTTTCTGCCTCCTCCCTCTCATGATGAGCCTCAAGAAGCCAGGTGGTGATCTAATTTTCTCCAGGGCAATTGTGTTGTCAGGAGAGAGCATCAGCCACCAACTCCTAAAGGCCCCATGAGGAACAATTCCCAAGAACCACAGTTCAGCATGGGGAGTTCATGACTGGATGGCACGTTCTGATCTAGAAGTTCCATGACCTCAGGTAACCTCAACATCACCAGGATGTTGCAGGAAATGAAGGAGAGTTCTCTTCTGAAGGAAATCATTCTTACTTTTACTTAGAAGGAGTATTGCATTAAACACACAAAAAAATCACAGTTTACATTAGCAGTGCCATACCATTTCTTCTCCCTGATCAAAATCTTGGGAACGTTTGCTGTCTGATTAATTTTGTCAGATCAATGAGATTCCCTCCTTGAGTATGGAGTTAGCCCAGCCAGATGAAATGATCAGAGACCTATGGACAAACTCATGGATGTTATTTGGGGATGCAGTAAACATACTGGTGAAAGTTGTGATTCCATAATCAGTTTGCCTGGGTTCAAATCCTACCTAGTTTGGTGTCTGTGGCTGAGTGACTGTGAGAAAATGATTAGCCTCTCAAACCTCACTTTCCTTATTTATAAAACACACCCTGGGGCTATTTTGAGAATCAAATAGCACAGAGATTCTTATACATCCAATAAACATTACCCCATTCCTCCTGGTCAGTTTCAAGATTGTGGCTTCTCAATACCTGAGGGAGGTTGCCAGTGTTCCTGGCACAGGTGTGGGGTGAACGATTGCATTAAAGGACTTCGTTTAGGAGAATAATGAGCCTTTTTTTATCCTTAACTTGTACAACCGTCACAGCTCTCACCCTTCCTCTAGAACATTTCTGTCAAAATCTTTTATCCTCAGGGATTCATGACTCAGCAGATTTTTCTGGAATTGCCATTCAGAAGCTCTGACAAAACAAAGCAAAACAAAACACAAGCTGTTCCTCCACAAGTGGAATAGAATCCACCTTGTAAATTGAATCGCTATGGAAATTTGAACTTTTATTTTTTTTCCTTAAAAGTTTAATGTGAGTAGCTCAGAAAGTGGGCTTGAAATTGGACAGAAAGGAAATTAACCTGATTTGTTTACTGACTGCTAATTAACTTGAGCTCAGGGGCCCCCTTACCTCACTGCCTTTCCGGGATGCCTCTGAGACTTACTCTTGGGCGAATATAATTTCTTGCCAAGTCTTCTGGGATTCTATTCTCAGTAGCTTGCGGCAACACTACCTTGCTTTTTACTGCATACATTTTTTTGTTCTATACAGGCATTTACTTTTAATGCTTTCTCCTTGCAAAAAGGAAAAAAAAATTTTTTTTTTTTCTAACTGGTATTCTAACACCTTTAATAAGCAGCATCTATGCAATAAAAAAATAATTAACAGTGGTCAAGGTGCTGTCCCACTGTAGGTTATCTTAAAACTATGGAGTCACAAAAATGTGCCTATTTTTTCTTCCAGAAATGTTTCTGATATCAGAAACTAAGTTGTTATTCCTCTGTCTTAGATCTGCAAACTCGTGATTATATACAACTTTAATAATGCATCACTAATAGTGCCCCAAATGACCCTGAGATCCTAATAAAGAAGATAGATGTTTTTCTGGAAAGCACTCCCTAGTTAACTTCCTATATGCAAACTCTGTCTCATGTTCTACTTTTCTGAAGGGACCCACTGAGAACACCTGTAGTACCAATACAACAGGGTAATGGCATGCATGCATTGTAATCAGAGTACAGAGAGTGGGAATTGGCTTTTTCGAGAGTTTAATGTGGGCCAGATATTGTTCCAGGTACTTCAAAAACCATATTTGCAACTCCACCAGCAATGTGCAAGTGTGCCTTTTTCCCCACATCCATGCCAACATCTATTATTGCTTGTGTTCTTGATCATAGCCATTCTATTTGGAGTAAGATGAAATCTTAGAGTTGTTTTAATTTGCATTTCTCTAATTAGTAGAGATGTTGAACACTTTTTCATATATTTATTAATCACCTGTATATCTGCTTCTGTAAAGTGTCTGTCCAGTTCCTTGGCCCATTTATTGATTGGGTTCTTTGTATTTTTGGTGTAAAGTTTTGTAAGTTCTTATAAATTTTGGAGGTAAGTGCTCTATCTGAAGTGCATGTGGAAAAGATTTTCTCCCACTCTGTAGGCTCTCTTTTCACGTTATTGATTGTATCCGTTGCTGAGAAAAAAGCTTTTTAGTTCGAATCCATCCCATTTATTGATTCTTGCTTTTCTTTCTTGTGCTTTGGGAATCTTGTTAAGGAAGTCTGGTCCTAAGCCAACAAGATGAGGATTCAGGCCTGTTTTTATTTCTATTTGGTAACAGATCTCTGGTCTAATTCCTAGGTCCTTGAACCATTTTGAGTTGAGTTTTGTGTAGGGTGAGAGATAGAGGTCATTTTATTATAAATGGATTTCTAGTTTTGCCAGCACCATTTGTTCAAGAGGCTATCTTTTGTCCATTATATGTTTTTGGCTCCTTTGTCTACTATGAGGTACCTGTATTTATGTGGGTTTGTCTTTGTATCTTCTATTCTGTACCATTGGTCTGCCTGTCTATTTTGGTGCCAATACCATTCCATTTTTGCTACTATCACTCTGTAGTATAGTTTAAGGTCTTGGAATGGACCCACCTTTTGACCCAGTTATCCTACTCCCTGGTTTATACCCAAAGGACTTAATATTAGCATACTACAGTAACACAGCTGTTTATAGCAGCTCAATTCACAATAGCTAGATTGTGGATTCAATTTAGATGCCCTTCAACAGATGAATGGATAAAGAAACTGCCGTACATATACACAATGGAATATAGAGCCATAAAGAAGAATAATATTATGGCATTTGCAGATAAATGAACGGAATTGGAGAATATCATGCTAAGTGAAATAAGTCAATCCCCCCAAAACCAAAGACTGAATGTTTTCCCTGATATGTAGATGATGATACATAAAGGGGGTGGGGGGATGGGGAGTAAGAGAAGAATGGAAGAACTTTAGATTGCATAGAGGGAAATGAGAGTGGGAAGGGGGAGAAGGTATGAAAGATGGTGGAACGAGACAGACATCATTACCTTATGTACATGTATTATTACATGAATGGTATGAATCTGCATCATGCACAACCATAGAAATGAAAAGTTGTACCCAATTTGTATACAATGAATCAAAATGCAGTCTGTATAAATAAAAAACAAATAAATAAAAACACCCATATTTTGTCCTAAGTTCCAAAGGCTTTAACAAGGCTGGTGACTATCAAAATGGCAGGACACCTTTTATCTTAGAACATTTGGGGTCTGGCTCTCTTCTGGTAGGTCTGCATCCTTCATTCCTTATTCATTCAACAAATCTTAACTGAGCAGCTAGTATGTATAGACACTCTTTCAGGACCAAGGATAAAACAGTGAACATGACAAGGTGCCTGTCCTCTTTGAGCTTGTCAAAGACCTGGAACTGATCAGCAAAAATGAAACTGCACACAATTGCAACAGAGGCCTCCATTCCTATGAGCAGCTCTAGAGGTAGGATGGCTCTTTGGCATTAGTCCCAGTGAAGTAAAATTATGTTTGACTCATGCTAAGATTCCCAAGGAATGGAATTAGGGGGCAAACTGCCAATTTATTAATTTGCATGAGAAATATAACAGCTGAGAGCAACTGGGTCTTCTGGTTCTTGTGGTAGTCCCATTTTCCCTAAGTAAGGTAAATGCCACAGGAAGTCAAATAATAATCAGAAGGTGTTTGAGGCTCCTGTGATCAGGGTCATGTTGGTGTTGAGTGATGTGAGTGTTCAGTAGCATACTGAGAGCACAGCCTGGCTTAGTCTTTTTCATGCTAGGGAGCTGCTTCTGGACAGTGCCTGGTTGGGCACAGACGATGTTTGCTTTTGTGACAATCCTTCTGTGAATGTGTGACCAGCTCCTCTTCTCTGATGTGTTAATGTGTTCGGTCAGGCTATAGCCAAGTGCTCCTGGTCAAAGTCCCAGTGTACATGCTCTGCTCAGAGGTGTCATGTTTGATTTTGTATCATATTGCTCAGCAGACAGTATACTTGACTGGGTACTCAACTTTTGCTGAAGGAGCCACCCTTACCATGAGACAGATGAGGAAACCGAGGAATTAGGTGAGTCAATCCATGTCTGTTTATTAGTTGACTCAATGTGTAATTATTTCATTTTTTGTAATAATAAGATTGATCACTGGATTCAGGTTGTCAGCATGATGGTCAATTGTAAATTCACCACCACCTTGTCTTTTCCTAATGACTTGTATAGCTCTTTGTGAGAGCGAACTGTGCTCCTTATTTCACTGGAGCTTGCAAAATGGTGCTACTCTAATATTATTCTTTAATTTATTAATGACATACTTCTGTGAAGATTTCACCTGTGAACTATTGATTTTCCCAAGGAATAGTGTATACAAAACAAACAGGATAAACATTGATATTTTATCTTTATTTATCAGTTTCAGGAAAATAAGTTAGTTTTGTGGCATTCTCCAAATGGAACGAATGACTCCTTCTCCTGGTTAAGGTTCGATGTGATTATGAACTCATGGATTTTTAATTTGGGGGCGGGAAGGCAGGGAGAGGGAGTTTCTAGCAGTGGCAGGATTTCTTTTTCTTTTTCTTTTTCTTTTAGAAACTTAGCACAGTATTCATTTAGGCTTTAAATGGTATTATTTGAATGGACCACTTGCAAAAGTCTCATCTCCCTACTCAACCGATGGGATGCTGAAACCATGGTCCCCACTACTGGTGTCTAAATGAGCTCTCTGAATACTTTATTAAAGAGATCCTAATTCCTCAAGGAACCTTAATATCTTCCTTAGCAAACTAAGGGTCCACCAACACATTTGTACAAGACCCAGGAGTCCAATACAAGTCAGCCTAGGTCTTCCCAGGAAGCCAGCATGCCAATAACCAGCATGCCTCAGGGTTCTCCAGATTACTTCTGTAAAAGGTGCTCTGGGAGGCTCATAATCATAGATACTCAGGGGGTGGATTTTTATTTTCAGCATCAATTAGGACTTTCTTGCTCAGCATCATAGAGACTAAATAAAAAACCTTAACTCTAGACTTAGGGAAAGGAAGCCTAAGAGATTATTTCTTCAGAGTTCCTGTCTACTTTGTGGCAACTTGGCCTAGTGCTCTGCAAAATTTAGATTCACTCATTTATTCATTCATTTGTTCATCAAACATTTGCTAAAGAGATACCATGTATAAAGTCAGTGTTGGACACTAGAGAGAAATGTGAACCAGCCATAGACTTTGTCTTCAAGAAGGCGACATGGACAAATGCATTAATGAAGCTGAAGAAGACATGGAGACTTAGGGAACAAAGAGGAGAAATTCTCGCCTTGTTACCTGGGTTGGAGGTGAGGGAGGCTTCACAGGGTGATGATCACCAAGTCATCTAACAGGATAATGTTGAAAGGGGCTGAGGGTGCAAGGGTCATTCCAGGCAGAAGAAAAACACTCAGGAAAACAGGGCATGAAATGGTACAGCATACTGGAAAGTTCTGAGGTGTATTCTGAGATGTTAACATTTGAACACTGTTATCAGAAGCCCAGCTCATGAGTCAGGAGGACCTCCATCACCCCTGAAAGGCTCTGAAGGAAACACCAGGTAGATCAGAAGCACTGACTTCAAGTCCTGGGCTGGCCAGTGCACTGCTTGGCCCTGTCCCCCTTCCCACATGGCGATTGATTTCCCCATGTCCTGGATTTCTTTTTTGCTGCTCAAATTTTTCTATCAAATTGACTCCTGAGTCCTAAAACAGTAAGATGAATAGTCTTTGATAGTTTCTGTACTTCCTGATAGGACAAGAAGTTTTAGGCTCATCTTATCTGGATGAGTTATTCCTCCAAGGAGTCATGAGGGCTGGTTCGTAGACCCCAGTTTGGGCATTGTGGATGCTCATTAATATTGAGTTGGAGATTATGTCTACAAAATAGGTATTTTTGTTTATAAACTTGAAAATATATCATGAGTATCATGAGTTCATATTGATGACTCTAATTTAAGTTGATGATCACATATTTCTACCTACATTGATTGTATAAACCCTGTGGTTTAAACCTTGGTTTTTCTAATGACAGTGACATAGCATTTGCTCTACCCTATTATATGTATAACACTTAAAAAATAACAATATTACTATTATTACTAATACTATGATTACAAAACTGCTATGTAGTTCTTTTTGTCCTTAGTGTGACCTATTCTGTTTCATAGGGTATTTTTGTTTTGTTTTGTTTTGAGGTACTAGGAATTGAACCCAGGGCCTTGTGCTTGTGAGGAAAGCACTCTACCAACTGAGCTATATCCCCAGCCCTCATAGGGTTTTTATTTGACCGTTTCTTTGTTTGTTTTGTTAAACTGGGGGTTGAACTTGAACTCAGGGTGTTCTACCACTAAGCTACATCTCCAGTCCTTTTAATATATTTTAATTTTTTAATTTTGAGAGAGGGTCTCACTGAGTTTCCCAGGCTGGCCTTGGACTTGTGATCCTCCTACCTCAACTTCCCTAGTTGGGATTGCAGATATGTTACTGTAATGTAACTGGCAATGTAACCTATTCTGGATATGTGCTCAGATTATGTTTTGGTCTCTTGTCTTCTCTGTGTGATCACCAAGTTGATACTTAGGTTGTGGAGTTTTAATTTGCATTTTTCCTATTATGGTGGAGGTTGAACATCTTTTTATATATTTAATGGATATTTGAGTTTTTTTCTTTGTAAGATGTGCTTTTCTATAGGATGACTGGCCTTTTTACTCCTTTTTTTTTTTTTTTTTGGTGATGGGGATCGAACCCAGGTCCTTGTGCTTACAAGGCAAGCACTCTACCGACTGAGCTATCTCCCCAGCTCCTTTACTCCTATTTTTTAGAAGACCTCTTTGTATTAGGGATATGTATTATTTGTCTATACTTTAAGTTGAAAGTGATTTTTTTTCCTACTCCTCATTACTTTAATTGACTTATGGTATTGTTTTCTCATTAGAATTTTTTTATTTTTACATTCCATTTATTTTAATCAGATTTTTCCAAATTGATTTTAAGTATAAATTTATATAATTTAGATTTTAGCTATGAACATGTTTTAAAACTTTACTTATTTTTGAAATTATGAGATTTGCATGGTATGAAGTGAATTTTATGAATATTTCTATGTGTGCATTATGAGTTTTGTGTCTTGCTTAAAAAGGACTTCTCAACTCAAAGATTACTTTTATTTTTTGGTTAGTTTTTTTTTTTTAATCAAATCTGCTTTTTAGTTTATTAGTGTCCAGCTCTGTCCCATATTTTTTTGGTGCATTAGATAATGATGGGTTTCGTTGTTACATATTTGTACATGCAAACAATATAACAATACTTTATCCAATATCATTCCCCAAGATTATTTTTACAAATGCATGCCAGGATTGTTTGGCTATAAATTATAGAATATGAAATTAAAAGCTTAAAGTATATTAAGAGTATTTATTATTTTGCATAGCAAAAAATCTGGAGCTAGGCAACTTCCATCTGGTATTAGTTCATTTTGTGGCTCAGTGATGTCATCCAGGTCCAATGCTCCTTACATCTTTCTGTTTTGCTGTCATAAGCCTAAGAGTTAACTCTCTTGGGCTGGCTTCCTTCATTGTCTCAGAATGTTGTCTGTCAGCCTTTGAAATATCACATGTAGACAACTCCAGAGGAAGAAAATGGAGGTTCCTCCTCAGTCTACATGTTCTGACAAAGTAGAAACCTGTCTCAGAAGGCCATGTCAAGTCTCAGATCTGAACTGTGTTCCATTCCCATTTCCAGTGAAGTCAGAGGCATTAGAGATAAGACTCAAAATGACTCATGAAGGTTTAACACTGGGATTTGGGAGGGCCCTGAAGCATATCTGAACATAATCTAGGTATTGAGAGTGAGGAAGAAGGAAGAAATCACCAATGGGCAGTTTTGCAGGTTCATTTCTTGCACATAAACCTTTGATCCACCATAAATTGATGTTGGGGTAAACAATGAGTTAGGGATCAAACTTAACTTTTTCTCCCAAAGCTAGCTAGATGTCCTATTTATTAAATAATTTTGCTTTTAAATCAGCTTGCTTATCAAAGTTTTCCTAAGGAAATTTAGGAAAACCTGCTGATACTGTGGGAACTTTTGATCAAGTCTCTTTCTTTCACAATCATATAAAACCACAGTAAGACAGCTCCTTCAACTCCCATTGCTTAGATCACACCAAACTCACAGTGTAAGAACTTGAAAAGTCATATCTTTTTGTGCCTCTAAAGTCTCTACAAACAAACAGTATAGAATGTAACTTAAAATTCATGCACCCCATTTGCAGGCAAATGGATGAAGTTGGAGAATATCATGCTAAGTGAGATAAACCAATTCCAAAAAACCAAAGGACGAATGATCTCTCTGATAAGCAAATGATGATACATAATGGGGGGTGGGAGGGAGGCAAGAATGGAGGAAGGATGGGTTATATAGAGAAAAGAGAGGTGGGAGGGTTGGGGGAAAGAAAAATAACAGATTGAGACAAATATCATTTCCCTATGTACATGTATGATTACACAAATGGTATGACTCTACTTTATGTACAACCAGAGAAATAAGTTTTACCCCATTTGTGTATAATCAATCAAACTAAATATATTATTAAAATTTTTAAAAAGATAATAAAAATAATTGATGCACCCTTTGCTGAGAAATCACATGATATGCTGGCTATATGTATTCTGAAAACCGAGTCCTTAAATGTACTTGTATATATGTGTGTGTACGTGCGTGTGTGTGTGTGTGTGTGTGTGTACACACACACACACACACACACACACACACGCGCAAACCCTGGTTGCCTACCATGTAGGAGTCACATACTGGCCTTAGGAATCTTGCATTTCATGTGAAGAAGAGATGAAAAAAACAAATAGACCTTGGGTAGGTGTGAGCAGACAGGGTATGGTGGTGTATTTTTTAATATGACTAGACCGCTATTTCACCAAATTTGGGGGACTCTAATAAACTTGGGTATGCTTGTGTTAATTCTATTCTACATCTACAAACGCCTCAAAGCCAGTCAATAGGCTTATAATGTGATCATAAAACAGGCCATGGCTGCCCTTGGAGCAGGACAATCTCCCAGTATATGGCTTAGTATGCTGGATCGGTAGTCAAAGACGGGTAACCGTGGGAAAACACTGTACCAACCTAAGACAGAAGGGCCAACCCTGCCTTGGTATCCTTTGATGACGGGTAAGGACAGGATGTTGATTCCCTGGACCTAAGACAGACAAGATCCCTGCCAGCTTCGTTTTCATTTCATATTAGGAAGGGGGAATTGTTGGGGGCTATGCCATGCGGACTACGCCAAGATGGTGCCTGGCAACCAGCCAGAAGTTGTTTTGGTCACATCGGCAGTGAGGAGGTTAATTAACATAAGTACACTCAGGTGATTTGTCATTGGCCGTATTCAATTAAGTCCATGCATACAATGCATGCACATGTGTTCTCCAGTGCTCCTGATCGTGCCTGCTCTTTTTGACCTTTACCATGATTGGGCAGCTAGCTCTCACCTAATCTTCACATAATTGGCATCAGTCCTACCTTTCACCTCCTGGAGGGGGATATAAACCGGCTCTCCTCCAGCGCCAGGGTCCCAGGTTCCAGGTTCGAGGTTCCGGTTCCCGGGTTTCCTGAATCTACAATAAACCGTTCTGAACTCAAGAGCCTCGCTATTTGTTTGTCTCCCGCGCCAAATTGACTCCGCTGGACAGCGTCAAAAGATTTCACTGAGAGGTTAACATTTGAATAAGGGCATAATGAAAAGGAGAGAGCAAGCTATATAACCATGCAGGCAAATATCAACCTATGTAGAGGAATGAAGTGCCGAGGGCATTAGGCAGGAGCATTAACTCTGGAGGCAGAGTGGAAGGAATGAAGAGGAGTTGGTAGCAGAAAATGAAATACTTATGGGTTTCATACAGGGCCTTAGAGACCATCGTAAGGATGTTGGCTTTTACACTGAATAAGGTTGAGACCAGGGGAAGAGAGAAAGAAGGAGAGAGATGACAGGAAATTAGGGAGGAAAGAAAGAAAGAAACGTTGCAGATCTGGTTAATGTTTGGGTTGTTTTGTTGAGAACGGACTATACAAGGGGAGAAGCAGAAAGACAAGGTAGGAAGAAATTAGTTATTCACTTGGGAGATGAGGATAAATTGGAACAGATTAATACCAGACTCTGGACATTGAAGGTAGAGCCAACAAGATTTGTTGATGGGTTTCATGTGGGGTATGAAGGAGAGAGGCAAGGGTTTGGCGCTTCAGTACCTGAAAGCACAGAGTTGCCATTTGCTGAGACGGGAAAAGTTTTACAAGTTATACAAATAAAAACTCTGTCGTGAATCTGTTAAACCTGAGATATCTATGATATATTCAAGTACAGATGAGTAGGGAGTTGGATGTCAGTCACAGAGTTAAGGGATGTTGTCTGTGGATGTGTGAGGTATCAGTCCTGTATTAATATGTAAAGCCACAAGTATGGATGAGATAGACAAGAGAACAGGGATGAGGACTGAGCCTTGGCATTTCATTGTTTAGAAAATTGAAAGATAATATGGAACCAACAAATGAGGCTAAAAATGACCCAGTCAGTAAGATAGGAAGAAAAGGAGAATAGTGTCTGTGAAGCCAAGTGAAGAAAGTGACTCTAGAAGGGAGTGACCAATTGTGCTAAGTGATGCAGTTGGGTCAAGTAAGGTGAGGACTGTACACACATTGTTGATTTTAGCTGTGTGAGTGGAGATCCTTTGGTGACCTTGAGAAGTAGTTTGGAGGAGCAGTCAACATACAAAGTGTCTGATGAGAGTGTCTGATGAGAGTGAGTTCAAGAGAGAATAGGGAAAAGTGTTTAGGATCCTTCAAAATCAACTCTCATGGAGTTTTATTCATGTATATGATGAAAGTATTTTGAACTCTGCAGCCTGACTTGGGCATGGTATCAATTAACCTCAAATTTCTGCTTCTATCCCTAAGTGAGATTTAAATTCAGGGCCAATTTGCTTTGCTTGGACTCATAGTTGGAAATGAATTCTTGACTTTGATCATCTATGATACTCCCTACTGGGATGACCTGGGAGAGTGTGGACAGATCATTGCAAACTCATCCACAGTCCTGGATAAACCACCTGAAATGTCTGGTTAATGGTTGACCCCTTTCCCTGAAAGCTGTCTCCATTGAGTGGAATACACTGGAATAAGGCATTCTGACTTTCATTCTGTAGTACTGCCTGGCTTACACAGTGCTCTCTTCTTCATTTTCTCGTGTGATCCTCGTAACAATCACAGATGTAGACCAGGGTGATGATGCTATGATTAATTTACTGAGGAGGCAATGAGAAGGAAACTGAGGATTCCAGTGGCTTGGAATCTCCTCAGGGCACAGAGTTAGGCTGAGCACACTGGACTGACTACCTGTCTCCTGTGGTTCCCTTTTGGCCAGATTCTACTAGCTGGCTCAGCCTGCCACACAGAGCTACAGTGAGCAGCAGCCTGAATTTGTTCTCCTGTGTGATGTCTTCCTGGTAACAGGAAGGGAGAGAAGGATGGCATTCAGTTCTCACAGCCTGGTACATTCACAGCCTGGGGCAGCCTAGCCCTGCCTCAGTTTCTGGAAGTCATCAACTCTAGTCTGAATTCTTTCTTCTCTTTGACCTCTCCAGATTGTCTAATTGTCACGGGTTGTGTCTCAAATTTGGACAAGAGGTGACAAGACTATCAGATTGCTCTGGATTCCATCTACTTCTATTAAAATCAAGTATAGCTCCTTCTAAACTTAAGAGATTAAAGCATTAGATGAAATTGCATACGAGTACAACAGGTAGCATTTCAGTCTCTGTTCCTGAAATTATATAACTACTTTCCTACTTCCAAGAATGTTCTAGAACTAATTTCAGAGACTGTAATTCACATTTTAATACTCCTAGTCAAAGAAAACAAAACGTTTATATGTTACATGCAGATGGGAGGGCATTAAGGGGAAATTTGAAACTCAGGAGGTAGAATTAATGAGCCTGAATTTTCTTCTGGAAAACAACTGATCATTCCTCCATTGAGATGTGATAATGGGTTCAGAAAGGCCCCTAGGAGCGGCTCTGGTGCTCCCAGGAAGCAAACACACACTGAGTGAGAGTGAGAAATGTGGGCACTGTTCTGATTCTTGGCCAGACAGTAAGGCGTATTTACATACAACGGCCTCATGATTCCAGGTTAACTTCCAGTTTTCTTGCCCTAGACACTTAATGGAATCATTAAAGACATTTTAAACTCCGAAGGGAAGGAGAGAAAGTGGAAACTCCTCCACTAATCACATCTAACATTGTAGCCCTGAGGATCACAAGACAAATGGGAGGGTAATAAGACAGTGGGCAAAACAGGAGGGAAGCTACAAGTAGGCCAAGAGTGATCTTCCTCCAGTTCAGCAAGAAATCTGATCCACAGGAGAAAGGAAGAGAAGGCCCCCTTAAAGGCGGACACACTTTGGGTGTCTTTGTGGTGATGCAGTCACTCACAAGTACCACGATACCAGATATCAGAGTAAACGTCCATTAGAACATTTGGCAATATTTATCAAAATTTAAACGTACATATCCTTCTATCCAGCAGTTTCTCCATTAAGAATTTATGCCAATCTTGTAGATGTGTGCAAAGATCTGCACAAATGCTCAGAGCAGCATTGTTTGTACGGGCAAATCTGGAAATAACCTTGATGTCTAAAATAAGGGGTTTGGTAAATACATTATATTGGTACAGGGAACTGTCATGCAGCCAATAAGGGAAATCAGAATCATATGAACTGATATGGAATGTGCTTCGAGTTATATTCAGTGAAGGGGTGTGTGTATATTGCGTTTGTGTGGTGTGTCTTCAGTCAGGCTCCTATCATGAATCAGAATTTGCCACAGATGATTTAAATGGTGTGACTTTAATGAATGAACCATGAGCACAAGTGTGGGCAGAGCCCGTTAAAATACTCAGACACGAGTACCAGTGGGACACTTTACCACCCTGTAGTGCGTACTGTGGTTCCATCCACGTCTCCTTTTCAGGGGTGATGAAAACCCATGTGCAGGGCTGGGAATACCCACAGGTATTGGATCACACTGGGAATTGCACTTAACTACCATGGGGACAGCCCATTAAGATAACACTTCCTCCTGGGGGTGACTATGGCCAATGATTGCCTGATTCAGGGATATAAAAGCCCAACATCCTTAAAGCCCAGCACCCTTACCTCAATTTGTATAATTCTGAAGAACAACCCCAGCATCAGCCAAGGCCTCACTGAATCGTATTTCAGGTGAGGTTCCCTTTCGCCAACCTTCTTTCTTCCTTTTCTTACAGGTGTGTCTCCCAGAGTACTACTCTGTAAGTCACCTACATGTACTTCTCCACCTCAGTCTGTTTTCAGGAAATCTAATCTAGAATATATAGTGCTGGAGCTGAAGGGGCTGAAGGTGTTGGAGCCTGGAGAGGGGGCTGCATGCAGGAACTGAAGTTATATAGGGATGGAGCTGTCAAAGCGGAAAAGGAATGGGTATCCCACATTTTCTCATCTTTCAATCTCCAACCCTCTTCCATTATGTCGGGTTGGAAAATCCCAACTGGAAATTAACCAGCATGGGATTCCAGGTCTTGAGGGATGCAGGGTCTGTTTCTGGAGACAAAGAATAAGACATAAAATGGATGGAGAATGAAGAGTAACAGATGAAGAATAAATAGCACAATATCTTCCTCTTACATAAAAAGGAGGAATACACACATATACTAAAACACAAAATATGTGTACTCATGCACAGAAAATTTCTGGGATGATATAGAAGATATAAATAGGAATTGCTTTTGGCAATGGCAATTGTACAACTAGGGTACATAGAAAATTTATCTTTCTTTCTCTTCTGATCATTTTATTTTTTTAATATTTTTTTTTGTTGCTGTTTTATTCTTTGGTACCAGGGATTGAACCCAGGGGTGATTAGCCACTGAGCTACATCAGCTTGTTTTTTATTTCTTATTTTGAGACAGGGTCTTGCTAAGTTGCTGAGGCTGACTTTGAACTTGGATCCTCCTGCTTCAGACTCCAGAGTCACTGGGACTACAGGCATGTGCCACTGTGCCTGACCATTTTAATATTTTTATACAGTGTGTATATATATATATATATATATATATATATTTAATATTGAAGAATATTTTAAATGAAAGTATTGAACTTCTCAGTAGGAATCTGAGGAGAGTAGTTGGAGCAGTCCTTTCATTTATGGATGGATGGTAAGTGTCTTGCATTATATTTTATGACTACAAAGAGAAAAGGTCACTGCTTCAATAAAGAATTTACAATTTAGTGTGGTGTGAAGAGTGACAAAAATATTGCTTTGAGTCAGTGTTAATGGAGGTGAACTGCAAGACACTGAGAACCAGAGAAGAAAGTGAGTCTAAATCTAACAAGTCTTCAGCTCATAGGAAATAGAGCCACACTTGGACAGCAGGACTCACAGAGGGTAATGAGAGGAGAAGACCTAAAGATAAATAAAGTCAGAAGAGGAAGGACCTGTGTGCTTTATTCAAGATATTCAATATTGAGAATTCATGGGGGATTGTGTTTTGTTTTTCAGGGTAAGTGTACAAGTTGAGTTTTGTTAGGTGTGTATTTAAGTGTATATGTGAATCTTGCCTGATCATGAACTTTGTAAAACAGAATCTCACAGGATTTACTCTTTTGTGTCTGACTTTGTTTGCTTAATATCATGTTTTTGAAATTTATCCATGTTGTTTGCCAGATAAAATTTAGGATGCCCAATTAAAGTTTGAATTTCAAATTTAAAAAATTCATTTTTAATAAAAGTGTTCCATATAATTTTCTGACTTTATTTGCTAAATCTGATAACCCTAATATGTATCATTGTGTTTAATAGTCATTTTATTCTTTTTTAATGCTGAGTAGTTCTCTAGAGTATGACTAGACCATAATCTAATAACCTATTCTCTTATTAATGGATACTTAGTTTTTTGGGGGACTTGGTCATAATAAATAAAGTTGCTATGGATATTATTGTCCAAATAGTTTTGTGAATATGTTTTTATCTCTCCTGGGAGAAGTAGATATACATTTTGTTGTTTGTTTTCTTACCTCTATAGAAGAATTTTGAGCAGGGAAGTGACATGGCCAAGTTTGCATTTCAGAAATCTCCCTCTAGCAGCAGTCTTGAGGGGATGGCAGATAGCTGGGGTAAACTGGAGGCAGGGAGGCTGGAAGTGGCCTTTTCAAGGTCCAGATGAAGGCAATGAGTGCTTGTGATGGAGAGATGTGTAGGAGGCAAACTCAGTGAGACTACTTTAAAAAAAAAAATTATTTTAATGGTACTTGGGATTGAACCCAGGGGCACTTTACCAGTAGCTGCATCTCAGCCCTTTTAATTTTTTGAGACAACTTGCTAAATTGTCCAGGTGGCCTTGATCCTCCTGCCTCAGCCTCCCAAGTCACTGGGTTTACAGACATGGGCCACTACACCCAGCTCAGTGAGACTTTTTGATGAGTTTCAGTGAGATTAAGAGAGAATCAAAAGTTTGAGTGTCTTGTCCTGCCACAACATTACTAGCACTGGTAGGGATGAAGTCAGCTGTGTTCACTAAATTGTATTCAGTGCAATGTTTAATCATAGTTGGCTACAAATCAATATTCATTTCCTAACTCCTACTTTCTGTGACTCTAAAGAGAAAAATCCCTTCTAAATCCCTGTGACGATTATATTTCCATCAATATTTTTAATTAGTACAAATATAAGTTCTATATTCAAAGGGCTATGACAACACAGAGAAAAGATGACATTTAATTAATAAGGATTACCTTTTGGCAGGCACTATAATTTCAAATTCTTTTTTGGCACCTGTATTTCTCCTATGGTCACACAATCATAAGGTTCATAATGACCTTGAAAAGGTATCTTATCCATTCTGGGAAGAAGCAGCCTATTACTATAGAAGCTGTTAAGTCCTTACTAGTTGTGTGACAATTGTCAAGTCACTTAACATCTCTGATCCTCCATTTTCCCACCTACATGATGTGAGGGTTGAACAAAGTGGTATGCACGTGTACTTCAACACACTCTCCTTTGTACCTGTAATTGGGTGCAGTGGATCACAGCTGCATCCTCACATACAGTTGATTGACAGTTATGCACATCATTCATCTCCCAAATCAGTCACTTGAGCTGGAGAACAATTATAAGGTGTCAGCTGTGACAGTGTTACCTTCCTCCAGGCCAAGCTTCACTCCCTGCATGTAGAGAGAGGGGCTGATGAGGCTTACCTTCTGTCAGGTCAATGTTTCACACAATTCCTTCTTGAATAATTAACAGCTCTCATGCATGAGAAGCAGCATTTTGTAGTGATTAAGTGCTGGACTTTGACTTCAGACAGACCAAAGAAATTCTTAAGATCTGTTTGCTGTGTGATCAGTTGCTTAACCTGTCAATGTCCCCAAGTGTAAAGTGAGGATGGATAATAGCACTTATCTTTCTGTTTAGGTCCTAGGGTAAGGTTTGGAACCCACTTGGAACAGGGCTTGGGACCTCAGGAATACTCATTCAAGGGAAGTAGGGAGGCTGGTCATGGTTGGGGGGCTGTACTCTTGGGAAGATGCTGTGTTCTTTCTTAGTGAAAGCTACCTGCTCTTATCACTATGCACTGATACCTGCTGCTCCTGCCTCCTTACCCAGTGGAAACACCTGGGAATCAGAGAAATCTCACCAAGTTCTCTACATTTAGATGGGCAAGCCATTTCCCTCCACACTGTCAGCTCCACAGCACTTATGGTTAGAGAGCTGAGAAAAAAACCCTGGAGCAGAGTCTCTCTTCTCCATATAATGCACTCCTTCCTGTGATTGTTCAGGTATGGAAGCCACAAACTCGGGCTTGTCTGTGGAGGAGTTTAAGTCTCCCTCAGGGCACAAACAAATCCACTGCCTGTCTTTTCAAGCTGACAAGGGATTCCTCCCTAGGGACCCCAAGCAACTGTGGCAGCACTTCTTCAATTGATCTAGGTGGCAATGACTTCATTTCCAAGGCCTGTTGTTACAAGGATTATGTTAGACCTACAATCAGAGAAGAGAAAACTTACCTAACTCTGTGTCCTGGAATTTTTTTTTTTTTAATCAAATAAGAACTTGGAGAGAAACAGACATCTATAAGTGGGAAATAGAATGAAAGGGGATTTAAGAACCAGCTCAGACTGAGCCTGAAGCCCACAATCAACATGACTTGGTCATTTCATGGTACAAGATTCCCAACAGAACAGTTGAATTCTGGATTCCAGCTTTCTTCCCCATGTAAACCCTTCAAAGATTTCCTGCTTTGTGTTTTTCCCTAGCTGAACCCAAAAGGGGACACTGACCTCAGTACTTTATTGGGGGGCGGGGATTAGCCTTCTTTCTGGATGTTAAGAGGCAGCTTGGTCTGCAGGGTCCCAGGATTCCTGGGGCACCATGTGACCTCCTGATAACTGGCTTGGGGTCTTTCCATTACTCACTTTCAACATCTACACAAAGAATTTATGCACAAAGGACATGTGCATGTGCTCACAGTACTGGGAGCAGGCTGGTTAAGATTTTTCCTGTCACCATGAATAGACCAACATACAATTAGGTTGTGTCACTTTGGGGCTCAGACCCAGGAAGCAGATTCAGAATTCTGGCAGGTGGAAGAAGATACAAGAGGCAGTTAGGAGAGTAGACATGCTTTATTCAGAAGTGGTAACAGCCTCCACCTCCAACTTCAGCTTTAGTCCCTATCAGTGTCATTTAGTTCCCAATCAGTTCCATATAGGCTTCATCAGTGTCATTTAGCCCCTGTCTTTTCAGCAGACCCTTTTATATGCAGGCCAAACAAAGAAGGCATACTGCCCACAGGTTACATCAGCGGGCGCATGCTCACAAGTAAAAGTTTATGACCTTGAGCATAGTATGCTGAATCAGTGTTTCTCACCTTGACTACACACTGACCATAACATCGCTGATACATGGCCTTGATTACACACTAAAAATATAGCCCGCCAGAAGCCTCGATGAGGGATCCTAACTATAGCCATTTGGGAACTGCCCCACAGGATGCAAGTTGATAAATGTCGTGATAGTAAAGATAAGAATAAACACATCTCTACTATTCAAAAAATGTCTCTAATATCCCAAACCTCTGACAACCAACAGAGTCACTGCAACAGCCATGGTAGGGTGACTAAGGGATGCCAATGGGCACAGGGCATTTGTCTGTAGTGGGCCAGCACTACCACCAAAAATGCCAATGCTCCTTTGGGTCCAAGCCTATTCAGGGGCTGATAGAATGAACTGAGGGGCCTAATTCAGGCTGAATGGGTGACAGGCACTGCAGGGCTCTGAGGGACTGAGTGACCAAGGCAGTCGGGATTCGAGGGGAGTGGGGGGGGCTGAGATGCTGCTATTATCCTGGTGGAACAGAAGTTTTTCAGTATTTTACAAATGATATGGCTGTACCAAGGCCCTGCTCCGGGAGCATCAATATCCAGTGGAAGTGTAATGTGAGCCACATATGTGATTACACATGTTTAAGGATCCAAATTTAAAAAGTACAAAGAAACAGGGAAAATCGTTTTTTTCTATTTCATTCACTGAACAGATGAGAAATATTACTTTTGACCTGTAATCACTGTACAACACAAGCTATTTTATGTGTTTTTTTGTTTTGTTTTGGAAACTCACTGTGTATTTAGCGCCCATCTCAATTCAGAGAACTCAAAAGTCACTTGTGGTTTCAGCACAAGTCTCTAAAGGGGTGTGAGCAAGGTTGTTTTTCTTCCTCCCTCTCTGGATTTTGGAGAAGGTGTCTGGAAATTCCGGAGGATCTGTCTGTGGTTTCCTTCACTGCTGGTCCACCTATAAAAGTGCACAGACATTAACAGGTGTGGAATTTACAACAGAGTGTGGCACGCCTCATGGTGGCTTTCTCAGCTCTGTGCTCAATTATATTAATTACCCAGCCTATTGCTTAGCACTGCCTTCAGTACTGGATTAAAGACTTAATTGCTCTCTTAAGCGCCTTTGAATTTTCAGACCTAATTTACCTGCACCCTTGAGCTCCTGAAATCAGGCTCTGGTGAGTTTACTAAGCATAAGGGGGGAACACTTGGTGAGATGATGGATCTTCTGGTTTTCCCTCCTCCAGGCAGGTGACACTGGCAAGCTTAGGAAACATTTCCTGTGCTTTAGCACCATCTTGTGGCAGGAAGGAAGAAACCAGAAATGGGCTACATCCATTTTGGAATGATGGAGCATAATGAACAGCCTTGAAGGGCCATCTGGCTTTTGTTGTTTCTTTAAGTCTGAGAGGAAATGAGATTTGTAACTGACTATGGAATGTCTCCTACAGACTGAACTGCCTGCTGAGAAATCAGGCAATGTAGTGGCTCCAATTTGACCTAAGCAGGAATCATGCAGAAACATAAAACTGGGCTGCCACAGCAGCTCTATTATTTAAATTCAATTGTTTGTACATTTCACAGATGACTCAGCTTACCCAGAAAACTTGGCATCTCTATCTGCTGTTACTGTAAAATGCGTTAATGTCATCAGTTGCTCTGAATTTGGAATTAACTCCTGATCCATTATCTCAGGTGACTGAACTTAAAAATAAAAGAAAAAATGCAGGCCTAGAAATGGCCTAGTAAGACTGAACCCAGCCTCTCTGACCCTTCCTTGCTTGCCCCTGAACTGGAAGCCCTGACCCAGAGTGAAGAGCGACGACACAAAGAAATGCACATGTGCCTGCAGGATTTGAACTACATACTCCAGTGATGGCTAGGAACAACGATGGTACTCAACGGGGCCAAAGAATTTGTGTGTTAAATTATTGCCTCCTGGTGTGTTGTAGTTCCGCTACTCCTCAGAGTCTGGAGGCATCTGTACTTTCAGATTCCAAATAAAATTAGACCCAGCCCCTGACTCTGCAGGCTCCCGGATCAGAGGCTGCAACTCGAAGTCATGTCTGCTTCATTGGCCTTCATTCTTCAAATTTTTGCTAAGGCTCATGGGTTGCTGTATTAATTACACCTGGTTACAATATGTGAGGGATGTAAGTGAACAGCGGAAAAGAACCTCAGAAATAAAAATTCCTTCCCACCAGGTGGCCTCAGCACCCATAGTTTCTGACTGAGTCTCTCCTTTCTGTTAAAGCATTAAAAGACCTTAAAAGTACAATTTTGCTAAGGGAGCAATTTAAGCTTTCATCTGACCCTTTAACCTTAATATAAAAGTACATTTTATATGAGTTCTGTGGATGATGAATTTTAATGGAAGTTAGTGGCATGAAATTTGGGTATTTCCCTGAAAGAAAATATCAGCGTGCAATACTGCAAGAGGTAGGAACATTGTTGCTCATCATTTCATTTCTCTCTCTCTCTCTCTCTCTCTCTCTCTTTCTTTCTCCCCATATATATATTTATTATATATACATTTCTAATGGTCACATGATTGGAGTCTGTGAGCAGAAAGCATTGCTACATGAGACCAGAGTATTTGCCTAGCATTTCATTTTCATTTGGCTTGGGCTTCTGGGTAGCACCTGAACTCTTCAGTTGGTTCTTGCAGTAGGAGAAAAGGGGTTTATGCTTGGGCTGTCCTGCTGGAATTGGAACCTAACAGCATGTTCATGTCTTGATGGAGAGGCAGATTTAGGGTAAACATTAGTTGATAAGGCATAGACCAAACCGTTGGAAAGTAGGCCTAGTTCGGGAGAGAGCAAAGATAGTTGAAGAGCTGAACATTAGGCACAGGTTTGCAGGCAGCTAGGTAGAACATGGTAGGTGTAGTAGTCTCTCTGAGTCTCCTTTTAATATTTTACAGTCTAAAAACGAAGAGAAGAAGGGAATTGAAATTTGTTTTCAAGGAGACAGACTAGAGTTCAAACCCTTCCCTTGACTTTCCTAGTTTTATTAGTTAGGATGTGTATTATTATATCTTTATTATCTCATGTAAGAGCAGGTTAGGCCCCAGGGCAGTTCCAAGGCTGGTCATGTATGCCATCAGATCCTCCAGTCCTGTCTCATCTGATGTTATAAAATTCTGTCTTTCTGCTCTGTTGTCATCAATCAGCATTCTGTCTTTTAGCCTCAAAAATTGTCTCATGGTATAAGATGACTGCCATTGCCCCAAGCCTCACATTCTCACGAAATCACAGGAAAGACAAAGAAAGAAAGAAAGTGAGAAGGGATAATTTCTCAGGCATTCCTTTCTATGAGGAAAGGAAGCATATCTCAGAAGTCTGAAGACAGTTCTATGGATACCACTGGTCTGGATGGCTCACATGCTCATGTGACATTTTTAGCTTCCAGAGTGGAAGGTGCACTCTGCCAGCAAGGGAATAGTGGGGTAATGTGGCCAGAAAGATAGTTCAGAGTATGAAACACAGGGCAAGAGCCTTAATATCTCTGTCCATAGTTTCTATACTCATAAATGGATGGTTCAGAATTAGGTTCCTAACACAATGTCCAATATTCAAAGGCAGACTCAATAGAAGTATATTCTTTTTATTTTCAGCACCCACAGCTCAAGCATTTCAGGAGTCTGCTGCCCCAACAGAAGTATATTATTGAGTCATGAGGACCAGACAGGACAAAGGATGGGAAAGTGACCTTCACTTAAATATGGGTTGTCCCCTTCTCACTGGACTTCACAACTGAGTGGGGGTGGGCTCTGAAAAGAAAATGGGAGCAGGGGGACAATAAAGCTCACAAGAAAAAATAGACCAGTGTTTGAAGTCTTTCTATTAGATATGTAAAGCACTTGTGTGTATTTCCAAGATCTATTTCACAATCCCACTTAAGAAATTGACAACTCATCCCAGTTAACTTTACACATAAGTGCCATTTCAAATAGTGTCACTATAGAACAGAGAGGCAGGGGGTGATAGATCCTGAAGATGTGACCAGAATTGACTACCTACCATGCTGAGCAAGGCAAATGTGGAAGCCCATATATTCATATGTGGTCATGTTAGCCAGAAGGTTAGAGGGACCATTAACATGATGCCCTGAGAATTCACGAAGGGGTTGGGGACATTTGTGGTGCTCAAAGAGGAGTGGATACTTTTAATATGAAAAGAAGGAAAGAAATAGGAAAATATGGTTTTGGAAACTTGTAATGAAAGTATTGATTCAAGCAAACATGATCAATTTGTGCTTAAAAATCTTTAGATGGATGACAGAAGGGGAACTGAAAGTTCCCATAGTGCCACAGTAATACTACACAGAGCTATTCACAGATGCAAGGGGAAAACTTTAGAATAAAATGTGATCCCGGATCATCACCAATCCAGGGGTCAAACTTAGCATCTCCAATGTATGCTAAGATATGATATGTCTTTTGTTCTGATTCCACTTGAATCCATCAAGACGTTAGATTGAACTTCTGTTTTACAGGAAGAGCTAAACAACATTAAGAGAGAAATGAAGACAAGTTCAAACCCAGGAAGAGGGACAATACTCCAGGAAACTCAAGGCTATTTCACAGATCCTGGGAGCTAAACTAGATTTTAAAAGGATGAAGAGAAAAATTTAAATATCTAATTTAAAAAATGCCATCAACATCCTGGGTAAAATATTAGTTTAAACTAAGTAGTTCAAGGACATTTTGGGGTCAGCTGGGAAAAGTCTGAATATTGTCTGGATTTTAGTTGAAATAATGATTTAAAGATTATTTAAATATATTATGTATGATATATACACATACATACATATACATAAAATTTAAATTTTTGGAAACTTCAGTTGTGTTGTCAATTTTGGAAAAAGTGTCCAAGTTTACTGTGTTAAGTTGGCATTGTACAGAAATTAACAGTCTTATTTGTCTAGAATGTTAAACTTAATTTTATTTGTATGTATTTCATGTGTATTAAATATATAAGGTCTTATCTATGTGAGTTTGATTACAGGAACTAATAAAATATTCTCTAAATAATGAAATAAATTTCTTGACTGAAAACATAGGTAATAAAGTGGCCTATTACCTCATTTCCACATGCATGTAGATATGCAAATGGAAAATGATCCAGAATGATACATACTAAAGTATTAGGGAAAGCTCTGGATGGGGATCATGTGATGTTTTTTATTTTTGAACCTTTACCCATTTGCATTTTATTATTTTCTACAATGCACATGTTCTGCTTCTGTCATAACGGTTATCTTTAAAGGTGAAAATTATTAGACTGAACACACAAAGAGGGAAAAGAAATGGAAAGTGAAAAGTGTTTAATTCTCAATTTTGCTGAAATGTGGCTTGGTCTAGAAAAATAGCCTTGAAGAATAGCTGCATTGTTTGTTCTTGCTCCCCTTTTAAACCTCAGGAGCAATTGTGGAGGCTGCTACAAGTGGCAACCTAGATGTTTTCTGTCTGTCACAAAATTGTGATCCATCTGGCTACTTCCAGCCAGCCGTGGCATTTTCTCAGTAGGGTTCCTGGAACATATTTTGAAGCCCAAGAACTTTCAATAAAAAAGTATGCAGAATGTATTTCGCTTTTCAATAGTTGGAATAAACAGCTTCCCTCATCCCTGCCTGAGAAAAATTGAGGCCAAGGGGAACTGAAGGGTCAAGGTGATGACTGAAGGGCAGAGAGCTAGATGGTGGGAGGAACTCAGGCTTCTAGCATGGGAAATCTCAGTCTTTTCATCTGATTAATTGATCACTCACTATATGTTTACTTACCATCCATTGTATTTGTGGGCACTAAATGGGACAGTGAGGCAGCCACTGTCTGCTTGAATCCTCTGAGAGTAATGCTTTATTTCTCTGGGGAATGTTCTTCCTTCCCTGCATTCAAAAGACTATCAATTTTTTTGGAATAATGATTTAAAAATCCAAATGTACTTATATGAACTTTCAAATGACATATGAGAGTTCTTAATTCAACAGGGCAAAATGGTCACATGTGGGGAAATAATAGACAGAGTTCTATGCAAAATCAGAGTTTCTGTCTGAATCCAGTGTACTGTAGGAGATAATGCTCTTATCCACATTTTCAGACATACATTTTCAGAATATATGCAGCATTCTTAAGAGATGAGGGACTTTTTTGTCGATTGATCATTTTGCAAATACTTCCTAAGTGAGTATTGCAGGTGAAAACCCAAGACAGGTGTGGTTGGAATGAGACAGATTTGGCTCAGCATTTAGCTTTTAATCCTTTCTATTTTCCATTTTGGGAGAATAAGCAATAGGAACAGAGCTGGATATGGAAACAGATTGTTCCAATAAATGGCATCAATTATTTCAGCAATACAAACAGAGCCTGAATCCTTGCTCCTGTTTTCCACTGGAACACTGTATTAAAAGCTTTGTAAAAGTACATTCTGTTATATATTATTCAGTGTTCCATTACTATAACAAAATACCTGAGGAAGAGGCTTTAAAAAGGAAAGAGGTCTATTGAACTCCTGTTTGGAAGATTTACATGACCTACTTGTAAGAAATATTACAGAGATTCCATATGTCCTTTATCCAGTTTCCCCCAATGGTAGCATTGTACACAATTATAGTACAATATCACAAACAGGAAGTTGCCATTACTATAATCCATTAGTCTTATTCATATTTCAGCAATTTCATGTGCAATCATTCATGTGCATGTATGTTGTGTGTGTACATGTGCATGTCTGTATGTGTGCATGCACATGTCTGTAGTCATTTAGTTCTTTGCAATTTTATCACATATTTGGAATGGTGGGATTAGCACTGTAGCCAAGACATAGAACAGTACCAACAGAAGGAAACCTCATACTGCCTTATCAGAGCCTCCATTACCCCCAGCTCATAGCAACCTTGGATCCATTCTTCATCTCAGAGTGTCATTTCATGAACACTATAAATGGAATCACATGGCATGTAACTTTTGAGAAATTTTTCATTCAGCATATTTCCTTTGTCATTCATTCAAGTTGTTATTTGTATTAATAACTCATTCATTTTTACTGCTGAGTATTATTCCATGCTATGGATATGCCACTGTTTGTTAAAGCATTGTACTGGTCAAACAGCATTCAATTCAGATTGTTTCCAGTTTTGGAAACTTAGGAATAAAGCTGCCAAGGACTTTTCATAGGTTTTGTGCAATCTTAAGTTTTTATTACTTTGGGATGAATGCTCAGGAGAGAAATTTCTGAGTCACACTGTAAATATATGATTAGTTGCCATAATTTTTTTTTTTTTTCAGGTGGAGTTTGGAACTCAGGACCTTGGGCAGGCTAGGCAGGTGCTCTGCCACCGAGCTAAATCCTCAAGCCCCATACTACTTTTTTAGGAGTGGTTGTATCATTCTAGATTCCCATGAATAATGTATGAGTGATCTAGTTTCTCAGCTTTTAGGGTTATTACTGTTCTTTTGTGTTAGCCCTTTAGGTAGGTAGGTAGTAACACTGCACTGGCATTTTAATTTGCATTTCCCTAGTGACTAAAGATGTTGAACACCTCTTCGTGTGCTCCTCTGCCATTTGCAATCCTCTTCGGTGAAATGTCTACTCATGTCTTTTACCTATTTTCCTATTATTTCTAATTATTTGCTTTCTTTCACAGGTGAGTTGGAAGTATTCTAAATATTTTTAAGATATAGATTCTTTGTTGGACTTGTGTTTTGTGAATATTTTTTTCCAGTCTGTAGGTTGTCTTCTCATCCTCTTTGCAGTGCGGAAGTTTTATTTTTTATTTTAATTGTGGTACGTTCCAGTTCATTAATTTTTTATTTTATGGATCATACTTTTGATATTCCATTTTGTTTTTACCCTATTTTCTTGAGACATGCATATTTGCAGTTAAAAGGAAAACTGAGCAGAGCACTGTTGTGATTTCAGTTATTTGTTCATGTTGAGTGAACTTGAACTGTTTCTTTTATAGTCAGCTGTGCAGTGCAGGTGACATGTGGATTCCTGGTAATTACCAACTGCATTTATTAAGATACCTCTTCCTTGTTCCCACAACTGATGTTCTTCCTCAGACTTTGTAATGGTTTCGAGGATTGTGCCTACTTGGTGCATGATCCAATCTACAAGTCTAGGCCACTAGCTGTACAAAGGCTCATTTATTTTATAGCAGGAAATCTCCATAGCATAGGTGGAAAGTGCATGTGTGAAATTCCAAGGTGACCATGCTCAAACTTGACTCTTCCAAGCTGGATGAACTCTTCATGCTTCCATTTTCTCACCAATAAAATGGGGCTAACAAATCCAAAGTCACCATGAGATCAAAATGTAATGAAGTATATAAAGTACTTCATAGAGGATCTGGTTTATTGAAGCGCTAATAGATATTACCTGTTATGGGTATAGATTTTCCTTTTCATTTTTATAATTTGAGATGGAATCTCATTCTGTTGCCTAGGCTGACCTTGAATTTACCATCCTCCCATCACCTCAGGGATTATGGCGGGAGTGTGCACAGCCTCAGCTTTTCCTTTTGGCATGTATTCTCTGATTATTGTCACCTAACGTAAAGCATTTTCAAGTCATAGCTACTCCCACTCCCTTACAAACAGGGAAGCTTAAAGGTCAATGCTGTGACAATCTCTACTTCCCTAAGGAGGATGAAAACAGCAAGTTCATGACTGAGAAAAAAGCAGATCACCTTAGCATATTTATGGAAGAGATTTTATCCAATAAATAACTCTTCCTTTGTAATTGCATAACAGAAAATACATTCCTAGCAAGTGTGTCTACTTAAAGAAAGTCCTGAGACAAGGACTTAAGTGATTTGGAAGATGACCCAAGAGAACGCTGGTAGGGGAGTAGACAAATGAAACAGGAAGGAGAGGCAGCCCAACAAGAACCACTTCCAACAAGATCCTGCTGTATGGGCAGCAGGAGTTTAATTCCTCTGGGAAGTCTAGAAGACAGTATAGAAGACAAACTTCAATTATCTCACTGTAGGACTGAAGAATCTGGGTGTTTCATCCAACAACTCCCTTGACATTGATCAACAGTTGCACCAAGATAAAGGTGGATTAGTTTCCAGTTACTTTTCTTTAGTTATAGGACAAAGAAAGCCCTCAGGCAGGAAGTCGAAGGCGGTAGGATTTGGAAGTCAAGCCAAGAAGATGGTGTCACGGGAATATGGGTGAGGCTCTCATGGCTGCTGTTACAGTTGGTCCCTTGCCCCTAATAGATCCACTTGTATCCCATGTTGTGTTTACTCCCTCACATATTATTTCTTCAAATTTGTGGCCAGTCACAGTTTCCAAATATTCTAACAACAGGAGAGTTCATGGACACTGCTGCAGTTGGTCCCAAGGACATAACTGTTATTTACAATCCTCTTCCTCCACCATCCACTCTAGATGCCCCTCGCCCTCAGCCAGCAAGCCAGGACTTCCGCACATGGAGGTTGAATATGTAATGGGGGACTCCTCACCTTCACCTTCAAGGATCTGGGTCCCTAGGACTTTTCTCTACCTGTCCATGATGAGAGACTCAGAACACTTACCATTTTCCCTGATAAAATTGTTCCCCTCACCATAGGCCCATCTGCAGTCTCATTCCCCAGACCTAAACTAATGTGAGAGTTTTAACCTGGGATAAGGTTATCATTTTTTTTTTTTTTTTTACATCTAGAAATTGAGAAATTGACCCATTGTGAGACAGACTAAGGCCAGGACTTCATTTATCACCTAAACTCCTCTTCTTTTATTAGTGGAACTTCTGGTGATTTACATTCCCCATATTTGCTCAGATCCTGTATCAAGCAATTCTCAAGCAATCTGGTTAGTCCCCTCTCCTCATTGTATAGTTTTATGGGTAAATGACTGTAGGTCATTTTTAGATGGGATTAAGGTTAGGTGGGATTTGTCCTGGGATTGCAGGTAAAATGCCTTCAATTAATTGGCTGTAGATTGGAGAAATGATTCTGGTCCACACACTAGGCTAGGGTTAGAGGACTTTCCTTCAGCTCCTATCAGTCATTGGCTAAAGGCTGTTCCAGACATCATTAATTCCCTGGCACTTTTGGAAGCAGAGTGGGTTCCTGAGATTAGAGAAAGGCCTTAAAGAATTGCAGATTTTGGAAGTGACCATTTGGGCAGCCATGCATGGAAATAATAAGCACAGAGGAGCTATAGGGTAGAGGACACCCACTACATATGGACAAACACTAGTTTGGAACAATTTGGGAACCAGCTGGTATCAGAAAGTTCAGTAGATTTCTGTATCAGTCAACTAAAAGATTTATTTTCTCCTTAATCTCAGTTTACAACCTATGGATAAGATTTGTTTCTTTTCTTTTAAATTAAAATGCAAAGTTCATTAATTTAAAAAATCATTATAAAAGCAACAGGTACGATCAGTGAGATAGCACTGTAATGTGAGGCATGGAGTAAGAGCCACAGAAGCGTGAAAAGAAACTTATGATTGTGATAAGTGAGTTAAGGGATGAAAATAGGCAGGAACCTTGAGCACCCCCGCAGCTTCCCTTGTGGTCTCATCTCCTACGGCATTACAGCATCCCCGTGAGAGAGATAAGATCCGAATATCATTATCATTTTATTAAAAAGGCAGATGAATAATGAAACACTAACATATTCAAGGTTATACTATAAATTTTAGGGATACAGCTGTGCCTCTTGATTACCATTTAGTATTCGATCCTCACTAAACTACTCTTTATCTCATTTCAATTGCTATCTCAAATTATATTGGTAAGCCCATACTCCACAATCTGTTTTCACTGGGGGAACAGAGAATGACAGGCTATGTATCATCCATCTTCACTTTAGAATGAAATGTGACTTTTATATAACTATGGTAATATATGTATGCTGTAAAAATGAATTGCTGTCTGAAAATGCTACAAATAAATTGGGAAAGGAAGACTAATGTGCTACTGAAAGGTTATAATTTTCAACCCTCTTAGCATAAGTCAGTCTCCATGTGCCAATGCTCCTTTGAAAGGAGGCTGACAGTTCTTCAGCTTTAAGCAGAAATATGATAGAATTATAAATGTCCTGCATCCAATACCACAAATGACACATGAAACTTGGAGCTTCTTATTGAAAGAGTGAACCCGAAAGCACTGTAGCCCCATAGTAATATTTTCCTATTAATTTTGTACAGAGTCAATTTGTTCTTACCGAGTTTTCCCTTTCAGGAATATTTTACATCAAATGGCCACATAACATGTTTTCATTTATATGTAAAGAGATCTGTGTAATGAAATTGTCAATCCTTTACCTCAGTGTTTAACATCATTTTAGCAAAAGTTTTATGAACACATACACACACACACACACACACACACACACACACGGAAGACATACCCATATGTATGTCAGTTAAAAACTGCTTCTTGGGTGTGGTGGCACATGCCTGTAATCCCAGTGGCTCAGGAGGCAGGGGGATCACAAGTTCAAAGCCAGTCTCAGCAAAAGTGAGGCACTAAGCAACTCAGTGAGACCCTGTCTCTAAATAAAATACAAAATAGGGCTGGGGATGTGGCTCAGTGGTGAGTGCCCCTGCATTTAATCCCTATACCAAAACAACAACAACAGCAACAAAAACTTCTTCATCTACTCTGTACTCAGAAATCAGACAATTGGAGTAAATTCTTGTATACAGCAGTTCTTCTAGAAGTAAGTCATATTTTCCTCCTTATTTTAGGATTGTGGACTCTTTTTAAAAATTATTTTTACTCTTAGTAATTACACATCAATGTCATTTGGGAACAGGAAAAATGTGAACATTTCAGAGAAATCTTAGTAAAGTCATAGGTGGTATTGAAAATTTTTTTCATTATCTTTTTTTTGATAGTGATAAATATTTAAAAATTTTTTTCATACATGTATATGGGGTAATATTGTCCATCTCATTCTATTGTCTTTCCCATCCCCACCACCCCACCCCTCTGCACAATCCAAAGTTCCTTCATTCTTCCCTACCCCTTGACCCCCACTATGGATCAGCATCCACTAACCAGAGAAAACATTTGACCTTTGTTGTTTTGGGATTGGCTTATTTCACTTAGCATGATATTCTCCAGTTCCATCCATTTACCTGCAAATGCCATAATTTCATTCTTCTTTAAAGCTGAGTAATATTTCATTGTGTATATATACATTTTCTTTATCCATTCATCTGTTGAAGGACATCTAGATTGGTTCCATAGTTTTGCTATCTTGAATTGAGCTGCTGTAAACATTGATGTGACTGCATCATTGTAGTATGCTGATTTTAAGTCCTCTGGGTATAAACCGAGGAGTGGGATAGCTGGGTCAAGTGGTTGTTCCATTCCAAGTTTTCTTAGGAATCTCCATACTGCTTTCCAAAGTGGTTGCACCAATCTGCAAGGACTGTGGACTCTTAAAGCTTAGTTCAGCTTTCTTCTCAGAGTGGTGGAGAGAAAGAATATAGGTTTAGAGGCCTAATTTCAAATTCCAATACCAATATTTATTAGCTGTGTATACTCAGGTGAACTGCACACTTTCTTTTCCAGTCAGTTTTCTCATCTGCAAAAGGAAGACAGGAATGCCTACCTCACAGGATCATAAGATCCAATGAGGTAACATGGAAAGTGATTGCAGTAGTTCTCAGACAACCCATAACAGTTCTGGGACTAGAAGAGTTAGAAAATTCTTCCTTTTCATAGAGTTAAATGTTCTATAACTTTATGCCTCTGATTCTTTTTTTTTTTTAATTCATATTTGTTCTTTTTAGTTTCACATGACAATAGAATGTATTTTGACATATCATACATCCATGGAGTAACTCCTGCAGCCTTGTGCCTGGGCTAAGTCCGGCTCCCTCACTTCCCTTGTTCTCTCCTGAGCACAGGCTGTGTCCTCCTCTCTCCTTTGCTTAGCCTCACTTCACAGGATGTGATCTCCATAGTCTTGGAGGCTTAACCCAGGCCATTTTATGGATCTTTGCTCTACATCCCTGCTCCTTTCTCAAACACTGAGTGAACATCCCATCCTCCTTCACTTTAGCTTTGTAAGGCATGAAGGAGAAGTTGAACTGGATAAAGAGAAACTGGTTCCATTTCTTCAGTCACCTCCCAGCTGCCACACCTTCATCAGCACTGTTGGTGGATCACATTAAGCCTTAGACAGTATTTGTATGTTTAAACTACTTGGAGCTTATAGATTCCACTGTTTCATTGTGACAATAAGAACTATAATTATGCTTTCTTCTCCTCTGATTCCTCAAAATATTACCCACAGCAATTCTCTCTGCATCCCTTGGACTTATTCTTTGTCCAGCTCGAAACTCATTTATAAGCAGCTAGATCTGGTTTACAATCTCCTTATTTGTCTGTGGCTTTGATTCTCTCTTAACAATATTAGTTTCACTTTTCCCAGTGTAACAACAATGCTTGTAGGCAGGGCAGATGGCAGTAAAATAGAACTCGAATAAACACATTTGTTCTTATGGTTTGTTAGCATTAAATCTTTGTTCCTAAAGCAGATGCAATACAGCTTTTATCATGAGCTAAAACAAAACAAGCAGCAAAAACTTGAAAATAAAACCCAGAAATAACAATGCTGTCACTATCATCCTCATCTTTTCCTCCAACTCCAAATACCTTGAATTTAAAAAGTCCTAATTAATTTATTTTATACCTTAATTTGTTTGGCTTATTAGTTATGGCTCTTAATAAAGCACCCCCAAATTATATACCGTATCATTTTCATTTTACTGAAGAATTGTATACCTTCATTGTTTTTAAATATTTTCAATGTTTTCCAGTGAACCATTTGTTTTGAATCATGATTGGTGCATTGAAATTACAGAATGATTTCAAATTTATTATTTCAAACATGGGCTTTGTAATCTAAAGGCTTTATCTTCTAAAAGCATTTAAACACTTGGATGACCTTCACCAAACAGATTAACATCTTTGGACTTTAGTTTCTTCCTCCATAAATGAGCTCTTAGGATTAGGAAATACCAAGTGTAGAAAGCCCTGAATAGGGGACTTGACATGGGACACAAAATCTGTATAAGTTCCCTTGCCCTATCTTTATATGAATTGTGACAGGATTGAAGCAATCAATTTTGAAGCAATATGGGAAGTTAATTTTTACAGATTTTTATCTATAAAATTAAGGCAACAAAAAGGCAAATTCATTAATCAGAGTTCTGGATATATTTACTTTTATATTTTTATATAAATATATCCAATCAGTACTTGAAGCTCTCCAGATGAATTTTCTAATTTTCCTAACAATATTCATTTTTTAATATTTATAATTTATAATGAGTGATGCAAATACAGTTTTTCAGAGGAACTTTTAATCAGTATGTATTCTTTTTCTTTTTTTTAAATATTTATTTTAGTTGTAGGTGGACACAATGCCTTTATTTATTATTTTTTAAAATTTTTATGTGGTACTGAGGATTGAACCCAGGGCCTCACGCATGCTAGGTGAGCACTCTACCACTGAGCTACAACCCCAGCCCTGTACTCTTTTTCATAATCAATTCACACATTGAAATTTTGAATAATGAAGAAAATTATTTTAACTGACAGATCAATGTGCTTCACTGTAAGGAGTTTTTTCAGGGAATGGATAGTGGAGATTGGTGTTGGTCAGGCTGAATGAAAAAAATCTTTCTATTGTCTATTATCTGACTTCCATTACCAAACAAGAGGTATCAATCAACTAAACACAAAATAAGACTGCTTCATTTATTTATTTATTTTTGGTACTAGGAAATGAACCCAGAGGTGCTTAACCACTGAGCTACATCCCCAGCTGTTTTACTTTTTATTTTGAGACAGGGTCTTTGCTGAGTTGCTGAGGCTGGCTTTCAACTTGAGATCCTCCTGCCTCTGCCTTCCAAACCTCTAGGATTACAGGCGAGTGCCACTGCACCCAGCCTAAGACTGCTTCTGAAACAGAAATGAGAGGGAAAATTAAATTTTAAAATCCTCAACTCAATATTTTTAGTTTTAAAAAACTGTGTGTTTTTAAAGATTCTTTTGATTGTTGACCCAATTCAACCAGGTCAAGCAAAAGAAAAAAAAAAAAAGTTTATTGGCAGGCTGCTGGGGCACTCTTGAAAAAAACCAGCCATGGGGGTGACAGAGATGCCACTGAGTCCTAGAAATGCAGACTAGAACAAACACAACCAGGATTGGATCCTGCTTTCTTTGTCTCCAGTTCTCTCTGAGTTTTCATCCTGTCCCTTGCTGTAGACTGAGTCTTCCATGCATAAAACTCAAGCTGGTGGTTTCTGAGTTTACACCTTACTGCTCCAACAGCAGAGCACACACTATTTTGAACACATGGAAGACTGGCAACCTGGGGAAGGTGGTCATTGGCTGGGCTTTGGCCAGCTGTCCTATTCCTAGTTGCAACAACTGTAGAGAGGGAGAGAATCTAATGAAAACATGGCCATCCCTGTGGAAACCGTTAGGTTGTGTTGGAAGGTAGGTGAGAGTTTGCTGGGTAGCAAAAAGCAATAGGGCTCTTTACAACTGGGCTCTGCTGTCTGTAAAGTCACTGGGTGTCCTTGTACTTTCACCACTGTGAATGCCATATCACTATCTTTCATCCATGGCCTTATATTTATTTCTCTGGCTGAAATACTATTCTTCCCATCTATTACTTGGTCCTGTTTTCCTGTTACTTGTGACTTGAACATACTATGCCCCATGAAAGTCTTCCCTGATCCCAGTCCAGTTGGCAACATAACCTGAGTTAGGGAATCCAATTATAACTGAAATTTCTCATCTCAAGGCAAATTTCATGTTCTATTGTCTCAGTTCTAACTAGGACATAAAACCATGTGGGAAGAGAACTTGTTTATCATGTTTATAGCTGTGTTGTTAGCCCTTGTCCCAGCATCTGTCATAAATAACCATTCAATTGAAGTTGTTTAGTAAATGAAAACATACACAGCAGAACAGGGAACGAGCACATTTTAGGAGCTGCAGAAGTTAGAAGAAGGTGGCGGTAATGGGTAACGGACACAGGGAGTTTGAGAGTTTTTTGAATAAAGATCCTTACAGCCCATTTAGGACACTAATATATCTGTGCTCAAAACTTGACATATGCTATTTTCCTTAATATCCTCAGGATTCCCATTTTACATATGAGGGAGTTTAGGTAACATGCCCATGGTTCCATGTAGTTGGTTTTGAAACTCAATATTTGACTCTAATTTCTGTGTTCCTAACCATTCTCCTGCATTGATCCCTTTGTAAGCAGCCCCCAGATAAAAGAAGGAATGACAGCTCCTCCAGGTCTAAAAGTCTAAAAGACACCCATTTTTCAAAAAGAAAATCTTCTAGGTACCATTAATACCAGTAGGTTTTTTTTTTTTTTTAAATTGAATAAGTTGATAAATTCTTGTTCTTTCTTGTAGTAAATAAAAATGTGAAAAATAAAATCAGTAATCATATTTCAACTGCGAGGGAGAGAAAGAAAAGTAAACTGATTAATCAATTGCTGTAGCTTGTTTAGATTCAATGGTACAAATTACTTGGAGTAAAAAATCTGCTGAACTTGGTAATTATTTTCATAGTTGATTATTTTATAGTTGATAAAAAATGTCCAGGATCTAATAAATTATCTGCTTCTGAATGGTTCTTAATTTAGTAACAATGCCATAATTACCAAAAAGAAAGGTTTTACATTTGCTCTGTTCTCAAAGTTCATTCTTACATATTAATCAGTTTTCAGATGACAAAGATCAGACACGTTTTACAATCCTATATTTGGTTTATTCTGATAGCAAATTTGTTTTAGGTAGTTTCCCGAGAAGGCAAGTTTCTTTCATTTCACTCTGTGCTCTTTAGTGCAGAATCCAAAACACATGTTTGATAAGTGAGAATTTTGTACATTATTCTGATGGCCTTTCCCCACCCCACCACCCAGTGCTGGGTATATCCAACTCACGAATAAAACAGAATGACAATCCTGGTCTTTCAGTGACACGCCATTACATACACATGAATGCTAAAGATGGGCATGTGAAATTGACTTCCATATAGCCTTAATATTTTTTAACTGTGATCATTTCCTAGTCTTATAATTATAGACCACAGAGTTGGGTTTTTGAATGTAATTTCCAAGAGTTACAATTTTTCATGAAATTGCGGTAAGCACATCATCAGCCTCTTTGATTAATCAGTGCTTGTGGTCACATTAACCCTCCAGCACATGAAAAAGTCATGTTTACATATATCTTTGTTCTTTCCCTGCCTCACTTATAAGTTCATAAAGTTCAATGGCAAAGATTTGTTTAACAATGTCCCCTGGCAGTACTTTAGCACTCAGTGGACATTAACTAACAGTGAAAACCCTTCTCTCTTTGGGGCATTGCTGCCTTTGGAGCAGCAGTATAGAGGTTCCAGTGACATGTTCTAAGTGTAAGACAAATCTTTATTTCCCAGAAGTTGTTAGATTCCACATGACTTGGTAGTAATTTTCCTCATTTCTCTTTTCCTTTACATCCCACAACCAACCCCTTTATAAATTTAAATCCCTTAGTCTTTAAAATATATACCATTTCATGCTAAATGAAATAAGTCAGTCCCCCAAAGTCAAGGGTCAAATGTTTTCTCTGATATGTAGAAGCTAATTCAAAATAAGATGAAGTTGGGGGTGGATAAAAACAAAAGAAAAGAAGAAAGGTCAGAGGACTGTATAAAAGGGAATAAAGGGGAAGGAGGAGGGATGGGATAAGGAATTCCGGGAATGAATCTGACTTGACCTTCCTATGTACATATATGAATAGTCCACACCGACTCTCACCATCATGTACATCACAAGACACTAATTTAAAAACAAACTATAAGTAAATAGCAAAATAGAGGGAAGGGAGCAGGGGTGGAAGGAAGGGAAGGGAAGGGGAAGTATTGAGGACTGAATTAGACCAAATTATAATCCAAGCTTTTATAATTACATCAAGATAAATTCTGTTATCATGTATAACTAAAATGAATCAATAAAAAATTTTAAAATATACAATTTCTTTCCATTTCTACTATCATTTTATCCAGACCCAGTCACAGGTTTATGTCCTTGCCTTTTATACTTCATTCCATGCTTCTGTTTTTCACACAATAGAAAAAACCTTTAACTTTGGTTGTATAGCTACTCTGTTAAAAAGCCTTGATGACTTCCCATTGCACTTCAGAATAATATCCAAACACCTTACTACTGCATACAGAACTCTACAAAACCCATCTCTGCTTACCTCTCCAACTTCAGGTTTTATCACCCCTCCCCAAGTTTACCAAGCACCAAACATTTCAAGTTCATTCCATCTTAGAGGCTTTACTCTTCTTATACCTTCTGCCCAGAAAATTCTTTCCTTTTCTGAGGCCGGTTCTGATGGTCATTCAAATTTTGACTCAAAAGTCCCCTCTGGGAGAGATCTGAAACCTTTTTTGTCTTGCAACTCTTCTCCCATTTACTTATCTATACATATATATATGGCATTCACTGAATAGTCATATTTCATACAGAGGATAATGACTTTCCATTGGTCTTCATCTTTGAGTACTTTAATAATCTAAATCAAATTCAAAACATGTTTTTCTAGTTATAAAATTACTTTATACTTATAGAAATTAGGAAATTCAGAAAAGTAAAAGAAAGGTAACTAAAATCACCATTAACTCCACCTATCATGGATAATTATTATTAATTTTTTGCTAGTTTCTTTTTTTGTGTACAATGATATGTATCATAGACCTTTCTTTCTGTTTAGGATGCACATATTGTACTTATCTTCCCCAAAAATCTCAAGGGGATATATCTCAATATGTCTTATTAGAACTTTGCTTTAAACCAAATATTTCCAATTGTGTATTAATGTGAATCTCTTACCACATTATAGCCATGCTCTCTCCTATCTGCTCCCATGTAATTCATATAATCCACAGTTCCTCCTGTCCTCCTGTGACTTTTACCTTAATGTAAACTACATTTCTGTTCTTTATTAATTTATTTACAAAAATATTTATTGAAGACCTACCATGTATCAGGCACTATTCTTTGGCTGGAGACAGTCATGAATCTGAAAAAGTTCCTTGATTTATGGATGTATTCTGTGAGTTATGTAACCCAATGATTCATGGTTAAAGTGAGATAAAGGGGAAGAGAGTCATGGAGGTAAGTAAGGCATTATTTTTCAGTTGTGGTCAGGGAGATTTAAGCAAAGACCTGAATGAGGTAAAAGAGTGAGCTATGGGGATATCTGCAGGAGTCTCCCTGACAGATACACAGCAAGTTCAAAGATCTAGAGGCTGGAATGTGGTTGAAAGATCTGAGAATCACAAAAAAGGCGAGTGTGACTTGAACTGATCTCCAAAGCAGAGAACAGGAGGCAGATGAGGGAGATCAGGTTGGGTCACGAAAGATTTTGCATTTTCTTCTGTTCTGAGATGATTCACCAGTGAGAACTTTAAACAGAAGAGTTTTCATGTACTGCAGTCAGTAAAATGTACCCCTCATTTCTCTGAGGAAACAGGGCTGGAAGGAGACAGGAATGGGAACAGGTGGCCAGTCAAGAGGTTATAGGAAAAATCCTAGCAAGAGATGACTGTGCTAGTTAGAAGTGGTCAGATTGTGGATATATTATGACTATATAGCCCAACAAAGCTGGCTTGAGAAGTGGGGACTCTAAGAAAGAGAGGAGTGAAGCATGAGTCCAAGGTATATGTTCTTAGCGAAATGAAATACACATTTACAAAAATAGTGAAGATTGCCAATGGGTAGGGTTGGCAGTGGTGTTGTGTGGTGGAGCTTATTAAAAGTTTAATTTGAGAACTCCATATGGCAATGTCAGATATGCAACTAGATATATGACTGGATTTCTGAAGAGAATTGAGTCCTGGAAATATGAATTCAGAAATTGCTATGCTATGGATGACATTGGAAACCATAGGACTGGTTATGATTACCAAGTGATTATAGATACAGAAAAATGAGAAATGGAAGGGGAGATGAGAGGAGGACAGGAGGGAAAATGTCTATGAGCTTAAAAAAAATCTTCCACACTCAGTCTAAGTTTCACTTTCTTTTCGAAGCTTGTCATTATCTAGATTGCATTTATCTTTTGATTTCCTGATCTTTCTATTCTACTTTAATCCTATATGATGGAATTTAGCATTCAATTGGGTTGTATTAACTGGGTGGCTACTATTTATGAATCAGGTTCATTGCAAGGCCCTGGAAATCCAATGATGAAGCAGATAGACATGGAATTTCCCTAGGGAAGTTTTCTTCCCAGTGGAATAACCCTTTAGTGACATAGTATGTGCATGGAATATAAAGTGATATGCTATATATGCCTCATATACATAATAGCATATAGTGATACAGTTTTACTGACTACTAAATATTAAATCCATATCTTCTCCTTCTCTTGGCATTTCTTTATTTATTTATTGAAGAACTACCATGTATCAGGCACTATTCTTTGGCTGGAGACAGTCATGAATCTGTCTCCAGAAAGGAAAAGAGTTAAACATTGATAAAAATACCATTCATTTGCTCTCTCAAGGAATTTTTTAGAATGCATAAATAAATCTTTTCAGATTTCATCTGAACATTGCATTTAATCAGTGTCTACCACATGTACTTTGTTGTAATGACAATATCTGTTATGATGGTGCTCCATAAAGCAATTCCCCTTTGGCTGATTCTGAATGTTGTTCCAGAATATTTCTCTTGACTAATAGCACCATCCTTTACTATGTACCGAGTAGACCTTGTTTTCCTGCCCAAGAAGCAGTGTATCCTTGATTTCTCAGCCCTTCTCTCTCCATCTCTGCTCTTCTGGTAACTGTGTCCCCAGACTGACCTTCTCTTTGCCCTTCTCAATCCATTTCAGCTTTCCAGTACAAGTGGGTATCCAGTTTGAGGGGTTGATGGATGTTAGGAGGCTACTTGCAGAGGATAGAGGTACAAAGTTCTTGCCAGGATGACTGAATTCTAATTTCCTAGAGTGGAACTCAGATCTGAATTTTAACAAGTTGATTTTGAAACTAGTTTTGAGAAGTGCCACTGGATTTGTCTAGATGAATATGCTGGATGACCCAGGTTGACCCACACCCTATGGAATGGAGAGTAGGGTCTCAGCAGGGATTAGAGAGGCTCCTTGGGGCTGGCCTATTGAAATTTTGTTTTGTTTTCTTTTCTTTACAACTCCCCTCAGTTTTACATCCAAGGCAAATAAGTGCCTTCCTTGCCTCACCCTAGTCTTAGGCCTGCTTAGACTCACTGAGCAGTGGTTAAGAGCCTGGATCCACTGTTGCTGACACGTCTTAGCTGTATTACTTACACTCTAAACCCCAGTTTCCCCTTCGGAAAAACAGGAATGATAATCACATCAACCTTAAAGAATTTGCTGTGAGGAACAGATGGAATAATCTACGTGAAAATCTGAGAGCAATGCTTCCTGCAGTGCAGGGGCATAGCAAGTGACCATATATATACTGCTTCTGCTAGGGAACATTTTTTTCTCTTCATGGGAAAGCTTTGTCCTCAAATGATGAATTCATATATTTCCCAAACAACCCATTCTCACTTGGGGATGTTCAATCTAAATGGTTTTGGCTTTGCTGCTGTTTGGAAGAGTTAATCAGCACTGGGAAGCTACAGTTATTCTCATGCTAATTAAAAGAATAAAGCCCTGGGCAGCAAACCAACCCCAATGGCCTGTGGTTGATTCTGTATCAGCCAAGATCTTTCTTTAGAAGAGCTCTGAACACTTGATTGATAGTGTCAACTTCATAAACAACCTTCACAGAGTCTCATGAGGAAGATGTCTTGTTAAAAGTAGATGGTCTACAAGTCTTTTTTGCAGTAAAAAATACGGTAAAACATTAAAAAGTTAAATACTCCTGAAAAGAAGGCAAAAATCAAAGGAAACTTTTTTGTGAGTATTAGATCAGTGAAAGAAAAGCAAAATGTTCCAACCTGGTCTTTGTTATTTAATTGTCATAGAAATAAGTGGAAAATTGTAGATGATTCTAGAGGCATGTCAAGGGGAACCATGGATATTTTACTTGATTTTGTTTGTGTCTGTAGTGGTCCTATGTTTCATTTTCCTTCAGGTCAACTCCACAGGCTATACCTGCCTTACCTAAACTAGGGAACACTTCCAATTGAATCTCTGTTTCCATATATACCGCACATGCCTATTGGAAATATTCCTAAATGCTCTCTGCATAATTCTCTCCCACACTCTAGAACCTTCTGTGATTTACAAGTGCCAGGAAATGAAAATAAGAAACTCAATATGCCCCCTTCATAAACTTCCTCTTCTAGGCTTCTCTCTAACAATTCTAGCATAAACCCATTTTTTCTAAATAGATGATCTTTTTTACCTTAAGAGCATGCCCTCTGAATTCTGACCTTCATGCCCTTTACCCATGTCATCTCTACTCCCTGGCTTTTCTTTCCTGTCCCAGTCTATCTCTTGCAACACCTTTTATATTGAGTGAATTCTAACATGGGTTATTATTTTTCTCCCTATTGAATCCCCTTCAGAGTAGGAGGAAGGACTCAGGCTTCTTTGTATTCTCAGCATCTGGTGTCCTACATGCTTAATAAACATTTGTTGATGGTGATGATAATAATGTTGACTCAAAACTGGATTGATTCTCAGGCTGTTGTTATGATTAGAGTCTGAATTAACTTCAGATTTATTATAGCAATGCATAAAACCAAAATTGCTCCTCACCTTGGAAATCAGGGTTGTGATCAAGGAGAGTAATTCCCAAAGAAATTCTCTACTTAGCCCACTCCCTTCCTTCCCCTGTGTCTGGTTGGTGTGATCCTCAGGTTTTGAATAAACTTATGTGTTGTATGAGAAATCTGCTAGCAAGACTACTTATTACCATGTGCCTCCATGAATTCCTTTCTTTTAGCTGCAGAAGGACACTAGCTTTAATTTGCCAATCCACCCCATTGCTCCCTGATTCTAAAGGATAAATGTAAAAAAGGAGTTGGAAGGACTGGTTTCTACTTGTCATCAAAGGCATGTTATTAAAAGTTAATGTATTTCCCTCGCCAGGTTTGGGACTAATGTAGCAGTAAATTGAATGAAGATGGTTCACACTGTCTATATAATGAGAAACCAGCTAATGTGAAACTAGAGGACCTTCTGTTTTTCCAGTGGGGGGAAGGGCAGGAGTTAAGCATTGTTAAATGTCAGTTTCCAAAGCACCCACAGCCATGCATGAATCCAGGAGAAGAGGGAATGCTGGTCCTTCTCTCACAGGGGCACTGCTGGTTGCCGGTGTGGGGCCAGCGTGGTACCATGGAAGCTGGCATTCCTGGGCACCTACAAAGGTTTACAGGGAAGGGAGAGGAAGCTCCTGGTTCCTGTGACATTAAAGTGAAGAGTGTCAACTTTAGATCAGGGTTCAAATCTTAGTCTATCACTTACTGCCTTTGGTTAGTCATTAAATTCCCAGTTCTCACTTTCCTCTTTTGGGGGCTGATCATAGTAAGTGACCCAAAGAGTTGTAAGGATTTAATAAACTTGGCAGCTGGAGGATACTTCAAAATGCCTAATGTATTGTACATTCACAAGGAAGGGCAGTGGTTTTTACTATTACTAGGAAAGAATTTCAGTTGACTCCACTTCTGAATTGATGAAAACAAATTCAAAATTTGTCCTGTATTTTCTCATTTCTTTCATTGCTGTGTTTCCCCTCTTCGACTTGGTTTCCCTTTCAAGATTTTATAATTCTATAGGGCTTTAGAACAATAGGATACATTGAAATTTTTATTGTTGAAGGTACACAATAAACAATAGTGATTGTGTTACAACATATAATAGGATGGGCTAGGATTTTATTACAAGACACTCAAGGTGATAATTACAAAGATCTCCTGACCATGAGAAGAAAGAAAATAGGCTTCCACTTTCTGGCCCTCAAAATGACAGATTGGACTGAATGATGTGCAACTGAGCTGCTAACGTGTTAGTATTTTCTCCTCCCTAGTAGTGGCTCAGATGTAGTGATGCATTGTATTTCAGCTAGCTTTGATGATGAGAAACTAAGAGTACCCTGCGCTCCAGCAAGGGATGAGAAAAGGGAGCCCCATTCCTAGAGTTTTCAAGTGAGACTGGGTTTTGATCTGCAGTCAAACATGCGTGATTGAAGGTCTGTTGTGACCAGTAGTCACAACTCTAGAAAGCATGTGCCAGTCAGTTAACCTGCAGGCTGCTGACCTGAGATCTGAAGAGTCTGGTTCTCACAGGGGTGTATAAATGGATGGGTCGAGGCAGGTAAGAAGTCAAACAAGAACAAGGGATTGTTTGGGGATGACTGGCAGGAAGTCAGAGCACACTCTGGGGGATACGTCTGTAGAGTAAGCAACTGAGTAAAACCAGATGTTGGTCAAGAGCTGAATGATCTCAGAGATCATCTGAGAAATGTTGCACAATGGAGAGGAAAATGCATCATCTTTCAGTCCTTCAGGGAAAGGTTTGCATCCTGGCTCTGCTGCTTTCTAAGTTTGCATATGGGAAACTGTTTTTACTGCTTGTGGCCTTGATTTGCTAAATGGGAATGTGAGTGGCAGTTTCTCAACGCTGTTGTGAAGATTAGCACCAATGGGTACAAAGCAGCGTGCTCAACAAGTGGAAGTGCTTATTACCAACTCCCTCCTTTTGTTTTTCGGTTAAGAAAAACAGTGCTAAGGCAGGTAGATGATTCAGCTACTAGATTTTGGGGGAGCTGATATTGTGCTTCTCTAACTGTTATGTGCACAAAAACCAGCCAGAGAGATGATTAAAAGTACTGAATCTGGTTTTGTAGGTTTAAGTCTAAGACTCTGTAGCTCTAAACAAGTTTCCCGGTATTGACTGTGTTGCTAACTTATGGACCAAATTTTGAATAACCTACACAATACAAGTTATTAGACTGTAGTGAGATTATGCCTGGTGCAGTGGTGGACACCTACAATCCGAGCTACTCCAGAGGCTGAGGCAGGAAGACTGAAAGTTTGAGGTCATCCTGGTCAACTTGGTAAGAACTTGCCTTTATTTATAAAATAAAATTTATAGAAGGGCTGGGAAGGGAGCTTAGTGGTAGAGTATGTGCAAGACCCTGGGTTCTACATGAGCATAGCAAAAAGAAAAATACATATACACAAGATTAGTTAATATTTATGTTAACTAATATAAATACAGTGCTTAGCAAAAAGCCTGACCCATGGTAGACCTCCAATAATTATAGCTACAGGTGTTATTGTAATATTCAGACTTCCTGGCTAGTGCTCTATTATATTCCCTGAAGCAGCGCTAAAGAGGGATTAGATTGTCAGCTTTTCAGGAAGGCAAGAGTCTTTCCACAAAGTGCCCTTTTAAATCTAGTAGGATATGTGCTAAAACAGAAAGAAATTTGTGGAGACCTTCACAGACAGGGACCCCAGACACCTTCTGGCTTTTATCTGGGGCATATTTAGTGGCCCATCTTTAGCAACTCCAGCTGCCAGCGACCAACCTGGGAATAGAGCATTCATCGTGGTTGGAACTTTCTCCTGGAGGTGGCCTCAGAGAGGCCAAGGCAATGGGAGACTAGCCAAAAGAAAGATGGACCTTTTTCCTAGTGCTCCCTGTAGGCAAGTTTATAGCCTAGAAAAGTACAGACTGTTCTCTGTGGGTCCAGAAAGCACACATCTTCAAGTTTTATGAGGACATTACAGCACTTACAGTGATATTAAAAATTTAATGCCTGTGTCTCACTCAGCTAATAGTATTCTTTTAAAAATGGAACTAGATATCAGCTCATGCTTCTTAGGCTGCCTGTCGGGAGCCCTGTTTAAGCCCTCCTTGTCCTGAGCTGTCCCCAGCTGCTGGGTAGGGCTTCATTGATATTTCTTGATCAGATATCTCAATCCTGTCTTTACTCTCTGAAAGTGTGTCAGAGCCCTTGGAAAATTCCTTTCAAAGATCAGCTCTTGAAGTAACTTCCAATCTTTCATTCCAATTCCTTATGGAGTTCTTGCTCTATTGCTATAGCTTCCCATTAGAATCATAGCAGGATTAGAAAAAGATTCTGTAAGTACCTCACATTAATGAGATCAGCACCAAGGATACCTATGGCATAAGTAAGAGGGTTCATTGCACATCACTTGGCACCACTGAGGCCATCTGATCCAGAAACTATAAAATGGAGACCTCAGAATTTCTATTTTTAAACAAAGTCCACATGGTTTGAGAATCACTGACTTGAAGATAGGCAGTAGGTGGGACAGTTAAGTGGAAACTGGTATAAATGTGTCTTCTGGCTCTAATTTATATCCTGGAGGTCTGCATAAAATTTCAGTTGTAATAAATATTTCTATGATTAAAAATAGAATTATAAAATCTTTAGTGTAGTGCATACAGAATGATTCTTTTCTGAGTTTGGATCCCAACTGCCAATTGTTTGCTGAGTGACTTAGTCCAGAGATTGGCAAATTATAGTTGACTGTCATGGGCCAGCCAGCCTGTTTTTGTAAATAACATTTTATTGAAACACAGTCTTCCTCTTTCATTTACTGTTATCTATGCCTATTTTCTGTTACAGTAGTAAAGTTGAGTGCTCATGACAGAAGACTGTATGGCCTGCCAAGTCTCAAATGTTTACTATCTTGCTCTTTAAGAAAAAAATTGACCAATGTATGAATATATATATATATATATAAATGCCACCATTATGTACAACTATATAACTATATTGCATCAGTTAAAAAATATAGAAAAAAAGAGAAAAGGTGAGTTAGGTGAATTAAAGTATCTCAGCCTCAGTTTTTTATGGATAACATGGAATTAATGACACCTATCTTGTATGGTCTTTAAAAGGTTTAGATTATGCAATTAATGGAAGTTTGCTAGTATGACATTGAATGATATTGACTAATATTTATTGAGTGCTTTTTGGGTGATGGACACTGATTAAAGCACTTTATATATTTATTCTTCATAACAAAACTGTGAGATCTTATTATTCCCCTTTTACAGATGAGAAAATGTAGGCTGACAGATGGTAATTTGTCCAAGGTTATACACACTACAATTGGTTGAGCCAGGATTTGATTCTAGAGGCTATATTCTTTATCACTATGCTGAATTCTTCCAAATAAGGTTAATTTCCTCTCTTTCTCCCCTCTGTTGAAGTTAGTATTGACTGTCCCTCTGCTCACAAATCTTAAAATGAACCTCTTGAACATGAAAGGAATCTGATTGGGAAAGGGATTGTAGAGGTTACACTAAACAAATTCATCACTTTAAAGTTGTGCAACGTAAGACTTGGTCTACAGCCCCACAATCAGATATATGCATAATGAATGATAGACTGATGGGAGCCCTCACTCTCTGATCAGATAACAGAAAATAGTTCACTAGTTTCCCTCAGTGTGGTAGAACATGAATAGTTCTTTGGGGAGTTGAATAAATACTAACAATGTAAGTCCTTACTGACCTCACGGTTCATAATTCTCTCAAATATATTCACACATATTGGATGGGTTAAATCTCAAATGCCTATTAAACCCAGACCACCTCCTAAGGTGGCCATATTGTGTTTTTTATATCCCTGCCCCTTCCTACTCCCAGAGATTCAGTGGTATGAACCACTATGGGCATACTGCTTATTAAAATATGAAATATTTCCGAATGCATTGGAAATCATGGCTGCCCTGAGTCATCTGGGTACCCTCCCACTGACTTGGCTGGCTGAGCTCTATCCTTCTCTCAACTCCCCATAATCCAGCAATCAGATTTATTCTAGAAGATTCTGCTTCAGGTTTCAGGTTGAAAAACTCCTGCTGTAGGTTTCAGGCTAGCACCAGTTTTCATTGTTCTATGTGAGTTCTGAGCTAACTGATAGCTACAGTAATTTGGGTGCCAACTCTGCCGGGCACACACTTGTTTGCTACAATAGGATGAACTGAGCCAATCATACTCTCTTTCAATAATTTTTACCTGGAAGATAAGACAGTGAGACCTTTAGCAGTGGAAGATAAACATTTAAGAGGCTTATTTATGGTCAGGGTAGGCTTGCAGCAAAACTGAGGTGCAAAGAAACTGGAGGTTGGAGGGTAGAAAGGAGGAAGAATACATCACAGAGAGAAACAGTGATACTACGAGATAGAAGCAAGTAGCCCAGGAGAGAGAAAAGAGGGAGTAGCTGGTCTTAAGATCTGCTCAAGTTGTTGATTATTGTCTTGTTCCCTTAGCCTCTTAGTTCATTTGTGCTATTATAACAGAAACATCACAGTCTGGCTATTTTATAAAGAACAGATACTTATTCTCAGGGTTCTGGAGGTTGAAAAGTCCTAGATCAAGGTGCTGGCCTTTGGTAAGAGACTTCATGCTGTGTTCTCAAGTGATGGAAGGCGAAAGGGGACAAACTCCTTTGTGAAACTCTTTTATAATGACAGTAATCCATTTAGGAGGGCAGAGCCCTCATGACCTAAACATCTCCCCAAAATCTACACCTCCCAACACCATTGCTTTGGGATTAAGTTGCCAGCATGTGAATTTTGGGAGACACATTCAGACCCTAGCTACCTCTGTTTAGAGACTACACCAAACTCCTTTTCTTGAGAGAAACTGTTCCTTGAAATGGGACAATCAGACATATCAATAAGGTTTCAGGCCACAGTCATTATTCCATTTATATAAAACCACAACGAGATGCATTTGAACCCTAAAGTCTATTGCAAGTGGTATCATGCCATGGGTATCCTTGACAGCATCTGTGTGACTATCTCAACGTGGTGAGAAGGTAGACCTTGACTGTGGCCAGGTTACATTAGGTGGAGAAGCCTGAAGAATGCGTTGCTGACTCATTATTGGCCTTGATTCAGGGCTGCTGCCCAAGAGCATGAATTATCACTTTTAATAACCAAATGGACATTGAAATGGTAATGAGAATATTATGGTTTTTCCAAATGAAAAGCCTCAATCTGATACATTTTCCTTTGAGAACACTAATTTGAAAATAAAGTCATAGCTAATTTGAGTTGAGTTAAATACAAGGACCAACGGAAAATAACCAGCAAAAGTCATTTATACTCCTGCTTTTTTATATGGGTGCAGGTATGTCTACATAGCACTTTTTTATTTGCTGGGAAACAGGATAGTTGGTGAGAGATCTGTTGCAAATCGATACCTTCTAATGATTATAAAATGTACTCAAATTGAAAGAGACAAACATTTTAAGTAGGGACCCTGATAAAAGGTAAAATTATCTCAAGAGCTAGACTGGAAATGGAGTTTCTAGATGATCCAAGACTCAGAGAAGAAAATAAACTTAGGAGAGGAAAAAAAAAAAAATCCCTAAACAGACCTGGGGAAGTGGCTCAGTGGCCTAGCATGCTCGAGGCCCTGGGTTTGATCTCTAGACTGAAGAAAAAAAGGAGGAGTCAAGGGAGTGTGTCGCGTCCCCTCTGGCCGCAGAGAGAGACACGGCAAAACATCTGAAGCTTTGGAAGTTTATTGTGCACAGGTTCTTTCCTACGCTTCTCTTACCCCTAGCTTCTTCGCACTTTCAGCTTTCCTTTTCCCAGCTCCTTCCACTCCCGCGTACTCCCTCCTTCCAGCTCTGCTCCCGCTGCTGCCGCGGCCGCCGTCGCTGCCGCCGGTTCTTCTGCTTCTTCCGTCCCTTCCTCAGCTTCTCCCCCCTACTCTCCCACCCACCAGGCTTATATACACTTCAGTCAATCAGGGGAGAGTACACAAGATAAACGCGGACAGCTGCAGGCACAGGACGGGTGCACGAGGGGGGGGCATGCTCTAGTCACATCATTAACTAGCCAATTATTGGAATTCGCTGGTTGTTTACTGTATAGCTGGCCGCCTCTGGCTCAGCGTCAGGCGCCATCTTGACCACGCCCGAGGCTGGGGTTCCCGGAAAACCCCACAGGAGTGGAGAATCCCTAAATCATCTTTCAAGCCCTTCTGGGATCTGCCCCAATGCTTGTTCTCTCTCCTCGCCCTCCTCCTGCACCATCCCCTCTGCTGCCAGTTCAGGGACAGTCCTCATTCTCTCTGGTCTCCCTATCTAAACTTGTGCTTTCCTTCCTACCTAGAAAGTCTGACCTCTGAAGATGAAAGTTTTATGACTCCTTCAGTACTCTCACCCCCACACTTTTCCAGTCACCATTCGGACTCCAAGTTTTTGTTGCATCTGTGTCTTCTTACCTCGTGACATGTACAATCTCTTACCATGTTACCCAGTGTTTGTGGTACAGGTTTGACGTTTACAATTAGACCGGAAGCCACCTAGAGCTTTTGCACACTATTTTTCTGTGCACTTGAGATATACGTTGACCCTTTCCTTTGTCTTCATCTTACTTAGTTAACTTACTCATCTTTAAATCAATGTTTAAAAGATGATCTTCCTGGGAAGTCTTCCTGGATTCCTCAGACTAAGTCACTTGAACATAAACTTCCTTATTCTTTCTTTGTAAAAACACTATATATTTACATAATTGCTTTATAAAAGTCTCTCTCTCTCTTCCTCTAGACAAGCTAGGAAATGTGACAAATAGACTCCCAGGTCCCAGAGATCTGACTTGGGGGACATGGGAGTTTCTAAGTGTAACAAGGACCCAGGCTAATCTTACCATAAGAAAACCCAGAGGACCCTGCTATAAGTCTCCAAAGACTCAGACTTAATTGGTCTGGGGCAGAGCCTTGGTGGAGTGTGGGAAGAGATAATGTTTGCTGATTTCAGTTTTTGGTTTAGTTTCATGTGTTTTGTAGGAAGACTTGCCCTCTACTCAACCTTCTCATACTGCATTATTTTTTTGATCAGGAATGATGAGAACATCTGAGAGTTCCCAATAGCAACCTTTTCTCATTGATCACTTTAATTTTCCCTGTTCTGACCTGTATTCCCTTCCTATCTCTACACACGATGCTAGTTGATCTCTTCTCCCCTCATATTCTGGATTCAAGAAACCCTGGGAGAGCAAATAAGATAGGATCTTAGTCAAAGACATTTTGGAGAGTTCATTGGCTGTAGAGCATTTCCCAAGAGATAGGCTTGAAGAAACAGGTGAAGCTAAATCTGATGCTGAGTGAGTCTTTCTGAGTGATTTTTTTTCCCCATATTTTTTATTAGTAATTTATAGTTGTACATAATTGTGGGATTTATTGTTATACAAGATAACAATGTAATTTGACCAATACCACTCCCCAGTATTTCTCTTCCTTTTGGAGTGAATTTACAAACTCATTCAATAACTTAGTTCACTTCCTACTGTTTCTGTCCTATCCTGAAAACAACCAATAAGTGAACACATTTCGGTGACAAAACAAGGAGATGAAGAAGCACCTTGAAGCAAGCTTCTGTGATTGTTTGAGTGCCTGATCCCATCTCTCTGCACTTGCTTTTTCTATTCTTCAGCTCTACTCAAACACGGAGCCCAGAAATGAGTTTCTAAAATTACAAAACTTTCTTTCCATTTCTAAACTCTTTTATTTCTATTTAGGGCAGATGATTGAGAGTTTTCTCAGAATTCGCTTGTGTTTTTCAGGGAAAATATTATATCTATCTAAGTAAAGATTATTAACCTTGCCCTCCTAGACTAATAACTAGAAAATTATTTATACACACAATGAACCTGTAGGATATTTTACCTGAGAGCAAATATTCCCTAATGGAATTCTTCTGTCTTCACTATCAAAGTTTATTATAAAAGTGGTTTGTTCTTAGAGAATTATGTTAATTTAGCTCCACTATCTCATCTTTCATCTGTCGTTTAATTTAAATAATTAAAAAAATTTTGGGGGGTTCACTAAAAAATTCATATTTTTCTTGATAAATTCAACACTTTACACAAGGACCTTTGTGGAACTGTCTTCCTGTGTCCCATGATCAGCTTTTGCCTCTGTCAAAGTTTCCTGGGTGAACACTGCTCTTTGCTTCTCCTCCTCTCTCTGTTCAGTGGGTGGAGGAGCACAGGGTATAGGAGCATGAGGTTTTCTGCCGGGATTGTCCTTGTGCAGCCAGAGCTTACCTCTTGATTTTGGGTTCAGTCATCCGTCCAGAGTAGTTGGAAATAAAATTCAAAATTTCCCCAAAAAGCTTATTATTAGAAGAAAAACTCAATATGTTAGTCTCTCCCAAGCATCTTTAAAGCCCAGCAGCTTTGTCCTGCATGTGAATTTCTTTTCTATCAGATTCTTTGGTCTCACCGCTGCTGGGGACATTGAAATACCATTTAGATTTCATTCCACTTGGGGTCAGTATTGTGCTCCTGATGTCGGCAGTGTTCTTGTTTTACAATTCTTAAAAATGTTCATTTGGGAATCTCAGTGGAATTATCCATATAGTAACAGAATTGGGAGATGGGAGCAAGTTCCAGCTCTGGATGTTGTTACCCACTTTGATTGCCAGCTACCAATTTGCTTTGCAGCAAACTTTGTGGCCAATTCATTATCGCTCCCTTTAATATCTTCTAAACCTTTTCATCCTCATAAATGCTTTTGAGAGAAGACTTGCAGTGACAGCTTAGTAGCTACACTACTATAACAAAGGTTTAGCAAAAAAGAGGTAGCTACAGGGCAATGTTTTACCTTCAGCTGTTTCTCCTTATTACTATGAGCAAAAATATTTTATAATTTTAGGTTTCAATTTAATTATTTGAGGTAGAACCAAATAGAAGAACAGTGGTTCCCATCCTTGCCTGCACACTAGATGCTACCAGAAAGATGAAATAAAATCCTGATGTCCAGGCATTATCCTAGAGCAGGGACAGGAGAGGAGAGGAATTCAGGTAATAAGTGTATTTTTATAGGTCCCCAGATAATTTCAATTTTGGACTGATTAAGAACTAATGACATTAAAAAAAAAAGAAAAAAAAAAGGACTTGGAAACCTGAATTTAACTGAAAATACAGAAGAATTCTAAAGCTAAGGCAGACTGAACATGAGCCAGAAATCAGAACTGGGTTCCAATTCCTTCTATTCTATTGATGATCCATGTGACGTGGAACAAATCACATCACTACCTTGGATTCTTCTCCTATAAATGCTGTAAGGCCAAGAGTTGTGGAATATGACAGTCATTTGAAAAACAGATTTTTATTACTAGGTGCATTTTAATACCCATGATATTTCATTTCATTGTACTTCTGGAACTTGAAGAGTATCCCCTTTTTTTCTTTTTGGGTTTGTCTTCTGTGTTTCCTGGGCTTTATACTGATGTAATAGAAGCAGAATTTCTTAGAGGGATGATGGGCAGGAAACTGTATTTACAAAAACAGATAGGGTCTTCAATTCCAGACACAGAGAGTGAATACATTTCTCCCTAACCTTCCTACTACATATAGCCCAAAACCTGTACACTATGTATAAAATACCATATGCAAAGCTTTTCTTTGGCAATACACTAGTGAGGAAATCATGCTGCATCCTTACCTTGTTGAAAATAACAGGTGGAAGAGCTAGACTTCCACCTCACCTGGAGGCAATGGATCATTGCTTCCCTGCCATGCTGAGGTGGTGTCAGAGGAAACCAAGTAGGGAACCTGGACTTCTGTCTCTGTTCTGTGGTGAGAAGGCTCCCCTTCCTGGATACCTCCCCACCAGTGCAGTGGAGGCTACTCCAGGAGCATAACTTCCACTGTCATTTGCTTGTGACAAAGTGGGGGCTGAGTGGGGCCAAGTTGGCATCAGGAAGTCTGAGTGGGCAGTCTGGACTTCCACTCCCTCCCAGTGGTAAAGCAGTAAATACTTGATGCCCCTCTTCCACTGTTTTAATCAGCATTTGTGCTGCTGTGACTAAAAGATCTGAGCAAAATCAATTGTAGAAGAGGAAGAGTTTATTTAGTGGTTCGTGGTTTCAGAGGTCTCGGTCCACAGACAGCAGGTTCCATTCCTCAGGACTTGAGGTAAGGCAGAACATCATGGTGGAAGAGTGTGGTGGAGGGAAGCAACTCATGTGATGATCAGAAAGCACAGAGAGAGACTCCACTCACCACATACAAAGTATATACCCCAAAGCCAGGCCCCCAATGTCCTACCTCCTCCAGCTGCAGCCCACCTGCCTTCATTTACCACTCAATTAATCCCATCAGGTGATTAATTTACTGATTGGCCTAAGGGCTTGTAATCCAATCGTTTCTTTTCTGAACCTCCTTTCATTGTCTCACCTGTGAGTTGTGGGCTGAGTGGGGCCAAACCATAATATCCATTATCAGCCCAGCTTTAGCACAGCCCACTTAAAAATTTAAAATTTAAATAAGACCTGGAGTCCCTAACACCTAGAATGTCCAGAATTCAATAAGGAATCACTCATCATGCCAGGAACCAGGAAAATCACAAATAAGAGAAGAAAATCAAGAGATGCTGTTATTGAGATGATGTAGTTGAAGCATTTTAAGGCAGCATTTTAAGGCAGACATCTTAATAGTGCTTTAATGAACATTTATGAACACGTCTGAAACAAATGAAAACAAACTGCTCTGGTGTTTTTTATGCCTACCAATGATCTCTGTGTAAAGATCACCAGGTTGGTAAGTTTAGGCTTCTTTTAAGAGATAGGCAGGTGGCCAACAGGTCTTTCTTTCCTTAACTCTGAACGTTTCTATGAGGACCTGAAGCTGCTTAGGGTTAAATAAGTCCTGAATGCAGTCAACTTATTTTTTGGCACTCTCGTGTTAAATCAAAATAGGCTAAATAGGATATCCAACCTATCATGATATCCAACCTCATTGTTCTTGAAGGCCAAAAGTTTAAGGAACCAAGAAGAGATATACCTTTGTATCATAGGGTTCAGTTATAACTGACTCTGCCTAGCTCCTAACTTAATCTTCATCTCTTAATACGGACCACTGCTACTCTTCACGCTCCCTGGAGGTCCTGTGTCACCTCCAGTTACTTCTCTTTCCCTCTGCTTACTTCTCTACCTGGTGTCAGTTTAGGGCAATTTGGTTGATAACTCAGTGATTATCATTTCCATGAAAATCTGTGGAAGCTGGGGGAGGATTGAGCAGAGACTGACCTTCATTTTCCTTCCACTGCTACTGCTGTTGGTGGGGATGCCCACACCACAGTCCTGAGAAACTTTCCCACCTCACTTCCATCAACATCCACCCTTACCCCAGTTCCCTTTATATACTTCTGTCATATGCCCCAAACTCCTACGGAAACACACCCAGGAGAGGTAGAGGCTGGGTTTTCTCTCAAAACACAGACCAATTATTATTAACCTATGAAGCTTCAGTTTCATTACTAAAACATACATGCCAACTGGCCCCTTCCTGTTTAGGATGCATGAGAAAAGAAAGAAGACAATGAGTTCTACATTCGTTTCCCAACATCAACAATATTGAGTTGCAGTTTAGAGAAACCTAAAGGGGCTCCATGCTGTGGGGAAAAGGGGAAATACTGTCACAATGCCTCAAAACCTCCCTCTTTGCTGTGAGGACCAGACAGTCAATGTTCTGTTGTCTTCTCACAAACTCATGATACCTGGGAATGAAAAGATTCCTTCTTGCCAAACATGACCTTTAAGTGAAGAGAAGGAAGTCACCAAGAAACAGTAACACTTGATCTTGTACCCAGGATAGGTTGCTACCTAGTCTCCTCACATTCTTAACCTTATAAATTGCTTGTCTGATCATATTCCTGTGTGGCCAATCATGGGGGTATTACTTCCTGTCATGTGCTCAGTTTCAGACAGTTAAGTGTTATTCAAACAAAAACACAGTTTTTTTTGGTCTTCTCAAGCCCTGTGGTTCCTAAGTCTGTTCTATCATCCAAAATTTTCTGGACAATCAGCTGTTCTTCAAATAGTTGGGTGATCTTCCAAAGAGAAAGTTGGAGATCAGATCATCCTACATTGAATGATATTCCTCCAGAAGACTCTACTCAGTAAGTTTAGTATAGTCTGCTGATTACTGGTCATACTTATTCATCTAGATGGATTTTTTTTTTTTTTTTTTTTGACAAAAGTCTACTTTGTCTCTAACATGAGTAGGTAAGATTTAGGAAAGAAAAGTACGCAATAGAGTTGAGGTTTTTTGGTCAAAATTTTCCTTGTTCTGATATATTGACATGTAGGGATAAATGACTATAATGATTATTATTTCATATCAGAAAGGTGAACCAAGGGCAGCAGTAAGTTCCCAATTCAGTGTTTCTGACACATTTAAGAAGATTTTCAAGAAAATCAAGAGACTGAAGGAACTTTGTGGTGACATGTTTGAAGTTATGCCTTCAAAGATGGTGTAGTAATGAATTAGGGAATATAATGACCCAGAACCTAATAGGAAATGAGGACCACTGAGAGAAGTGAGGACATTTTTTTGCTAATGTGATCACATGCAAGATGAAGACTTGGATAATGAACTTATGAATAAAATATAACTTTTATGCACTAATAGATTGTTTAAGAAAAAAATATTTAAGATCTCTGTTGTAGATGCTCTTGAGGGACATGCTAAAGTGGTGACCATGGATGCTGAGGGACAGAACCTTTTAGTGTTCAGGATACAATAGGAATCCCTAGAACGTGTGATTGCATCATCAGAGTCCCCACATTGTCCACTCCACCACCCCACTGACAGGGAGAAGTAGTATCAATCACCGTAATCCAACACACTTTATCTTTCCACTTCATCCCCTAGCCCAGAAAGCTGTTTCTGGTGAGGAAACTATGATCAGATCAATCAACAAATGGATATGGGGTAGCCTGAGTTTTTGTTCAGGTTAGCCTTATGCAGAGGTTGAGTAATGTGCCTTTGCAAATACGAAGTCTAAATAAAAAACCAATATACTCAGGCTGTGTTTCTTGGGTAAGATGAAAAAAAAAAATGTGGCAAAATCATAGACCTGCAGATCATGGTTATAAAACTGGAAGGAAGCGTGTGTCACATTATCTATCCCTTGGCCCCATTGAGACCACGTGTTTCATTATAAATACATTGCTTTCCTGGGAACTTATTGCAGCTTGTAAAATCATCAGTTTTATGAATTTTCCCCTTTATATTTATTTATATTTTCCCTTTGTGAAGATTAGTTTCTTGTCCTTTGAGAAAATAGATGATCTGGCTGAATAATATTATACAACATTCTAATTTTGTGTGTGTGTTGCAGGGTATCTGCTCCTGGGGACTGAACCCAGAAACCTCTACCACTGAGCCCTACTAGCAGCCCTTTTTATTTTATTTTGAGAGAGAGCCTTGCTAAGTTGCTGAGGCTGATCTCAAACTTGTGATCCTCCTACTCAAACCTCCCCAGTCACTGAGATTACAATTGTGCACCACCTCATCCAGCTCAAATATAACACTCCTAATAAGAGTACTAAATTTCTCCTTCTCCAATCTAAATAATCCCCTTTAATTCTGTCTTTATTTCAATTATCTCTATTTGCTACTAATTGATTTCTTTTAGCATCAATAAACCAAATTGAAGATAGAAATGTAATAAGAGCAGAAATGTGCAGAAAAGAAAAAGAACTTTGTGGTTTTCACCTCTTATATTTCCAGTTATAAGGAGCATGTTGACTCAATTTTTAGAAGTACTGCATGAAACTTTACTAATTTCTACACTTAGTGAATTAGTAGTATAGTCTGACCCAATATTTTTTTAAACAGCTTTATTGATGTGTAATTGACATACAATGAGCTTCACATATTTAAATTGAAGTGTTAATAAATATTTGCACTTGGAAGTCCATCACAAACTCAAGATAATAAACATGAGCATTATTTCCAAAAGTTTCCTTTTGTCTCTTGGTAATTTCTCCCTTCCACTCCTCTCTCTATCTCCCCCAACCCCTATCACTGACCTCCTTTCTGTCACTCTAGATTACTGTATCTTACATATTTGTTTAGGTTGCTTTTAATTTATTTCAGCAATGTTCTGTAGCTTTCAGGATAAGATCTTTAAATTTGTTTTCAGATTTGTTCTTATTTTTGATGCTATTGTGAATGATAATTTAAAATTTTCAACTTTAGATTTTTCAATTATATATAATTGATATTTGTACTTATCTTGTAGTTTGCAATGAATTCATTTATTGGTACTTGTAAGTTTTTGAAGATTTCACCAGATTTTTCTATATAAGAAACCATGTGTCAGTGAATAGAGGGGATTTCATCTTTTCATTGTCAATTTCAATGTCTTATTTTGTTTTCTCTCGCTTTATTAAGCTGGTTGGAATCTCTAGTTGAATAGAAGCAGTGAGAGTGGACGTTTGTGCCTTATTTTGAATTTCAGAGGGAAATCATCCAGTTTTTCACCATTAAATATAAACTTAGCTGTAGGGTTTTCACAAATGCTTTTTGTCAGGTTGGTAAAGTTCTCTTTCCTCCTTTGGGGACTCCACTACATGTATATTAGGTGGCTCGAAGCTTTTTTGCAATTTATTGATCTGTTCATTTTTTGTCCCAGGCTTTATGTGTATTTTATTTTAAATAGCTATGTCGCCACATCTGTAGTTTTTTAAAATCTGTTCCATGAAATTTTAATTTGGTCATAGTCCTCTTTATTGCTTTCCCATCCTTGGCTATTTATGTTGCTGAACAACTTAGCAACCAGCCAAGTTGTAGAGGAAGCAATCTGTTGCTTCCCTTGTCCTCAAATGTTACTGATTTCTTATATGCATAAGTCATTCTGTCTTCTGCAAATCTTGGATATCTATTAAGAAGATTTCACCCTATGTCACTCTGTCTTGTGATATCCAATTGGAGTCACAGACCCATGTCTGCAGAGCCCTGGTTGTCTGGACAAGGGGATCAGGTTAGGGTGCAGTAGTGGAGACGGCAGGCTAAGCCCTGTCTGGGGCCAGTGCTGCTTCCCCATGGTGCTCTTTTGAATGGATGCAAAGCATTGTGATTGATGACTCCTAGCACATCTCTCTTCTCTCCTCTGTTGGGGATAACTGGAGTGCAGAGATCAAGTTCTACTCAGCCCTTTGTTCTCTCATAGTTTCCTTTCGAATCCTGCCTTAGAATATCCTCAATAAATGTTTGCTGAATTGAATTAAGATAATTTTGTGCATTATGCGATTTAAAATTCCCTCTGAATCTCATCATGGTAGAATTACAGAGCTGGAAGGAACATCAGAGAAATTTTAAATTCCCCACAATTTGGAAGATTACAAAATTTAGTCTCAAAACAATTAAATATCTTGCCTCAGGTCACACAGCTAGTTGGTTGCAAAAGCTGATACTGAGAATCTAGTCTTCCAGCCCTTAATTTGGTGCCCCTCAGAAAGACGGAATATTTTAGTTAACTGAGACTTTGCATTCCATCAAGTACCATCTCCTACAAAAATAGACTGCAGTAAAGCATACCTAACATTGCATTTATTGGATGCAATGTGATTAGCATTGCAACATTTGTATGCTTTCTGCATATTAATGCATAACTTTGCAAAGTCAACTGAAGTGTTTCAGTTTCTTGAAAGATATTATTGAATGATAGATATTAAGGACTCATCGGGAGACTCACCTTGGAAATTTTGCAATTTATTCATCATGGTAGTATTAAGGCTCAGTTTGGAGGATCCTACTTAAAAACCATTTGGAGAGATGTTTGAAACAATGAAAATTGTTAAATAGTTAACAGCATGACTCACACAGAGCCATCTGTAAAGTATCCTGAAACACTGAAAAAACTTTTTTTTAGGGGCCCAATTACTGCATAAACCTGTGAATGCAGAGCAAAGTGGGAGTGTCTCTTTGTTATGTGAGTGGCATATAAAAGGCAGGGAAATGGAAGCACCCGTGGGAGAGAGGTACCATCCTGTGTGTATTTCAAGGAGAAAGAATGAAAGAAGAATAAGAAAAAAAAGCCCAGAATAATTAATATATCAACAGAAGCTGAGTGAGAGATTCAAATCAGATAATGGGAAAGTTCATGGTCATTATCTCCCTTTCTCTCAAACTAAAAATAAGATATGAGAGAAACAGCTCTGCTCAGAGATAGAAAAGCAGAAACTCTGGAAAATAAGTTGCTGAATGTGCTTCCCTCACCTTTATCTAAGTGTAAACACAAGTCAATCCCTGTAGATCACCCTGGATGGTATCCCCAAATGTGAAAGTTCAGGCTGAGAAATATCCTCTGGGAACAACCTCTGTGAGTCTTGATAAGTATCTCTCAAGAAAAGAGCTTCTACTTTTGGAACACCACTATGCTTATGTAGGTGAGATACTCACAGTGTACCAAACCTTGGTTCAAAAATGCTGGTCTTTGAAAACTTGCTAAAACATTGTTAATGGCTGAATGAGATAGCAAAATGGAGCTGGGTTTTGACAAAGATTAGGGGGTGAAGTGGAGAGGGTCTCAGCTGGGGAAGCAGGTCCTTGATTTCTGCTTGTGAGGCTTACGATGGTGTTACTGGGACAAGCTATGTGACTTGTCAGTTTTGCCCATCTTATTACAATGGGATGGGTGGAACTATAGTTTGAGTGTGTTCCCCAGAATGCATGCATTTGAATCCTAATATAAAGTGCACTGTTGTCAGAAGTGGAAATTAAAGGGAGGTGCTTAGGTCACCAGGGCTCTGCCTTCATGAATAGATTAATGCTATTATGAAAGGGCTTGTGAGAGTGGGTTCACTTTGTACCTTCTGCCATATGAAGATTCAGTGCCTTTCTCTTGCAAAAGATGCAGCATACAAGCACCATCTTGGAAGAAAATGGTTTCACCAGACACTAAACCCATCTGCACTTTGACTCTAGATTTCCCAACCTCCAGAACTGTGAGCCAATATACCTTCATCTTTTATAAATCATCCAGTTTCAGGTATTCTGTAATAGCAACACAAAATGTACTGAGACAAGAGGAATAGATGATCTCAGAAGTCTCTTTTTGTGGAGAGCGGTGGGAGAAGATGGGAGAGCAGTGATGGGAAGTGGTGGGAGAAGATGGGAGAGAGTGCAATTGGGGGGTCTCTGATGACCTCATGGCTGTGGCATACCTGGTGCCTGGGAATGTTTCTGTGAAAGGGCATAGGATGCTTAGCTGCTGTGGCAACGCACTGCATGCGGAGGCTATGTGCAAGAGTCCTATCAGCTCTGACCTTGATCTGAGGCACACAGCTCCTGGGAAGGAAGGAATTCTTATGCTAGACAACCACAGTGTCTCACCAGCTCTGCTTCTCCAGTTCCTGCCCACTTTACAATAACTTCAAACAATGGACTTCTTTGAGAACTACACAAAGCTCCTAACATTGCACTTTGCAACTGTGGATTGCAACTGTGGGAAAGTTACATAGATGTCCTAATTTCTGTAACTTTCTTGAATACAAAGATTAATGGCTGCATAGTCTTTAACCTGATAATGAGACATATATAAAAAAAGATTACTGGTATAACTCTTTAGATCTGTGTCTCCATCAGAGAGCAGAGCTCCACCTGATCCCAACTTAATCTTCAAGATCTGTGTTTGTGAATCTTTATTTTCCAATCCCCCTTTGCACTTGCTGGATCCTAGAGTTTGGTAGTGCTTGTCATGACATCTTCTTAGATTTTCTGTGATATCCTTTTCTGTGGTTTGTGGGAATATTTGATACACAGGGAAAAACCATGCTCCTGTCTGTCTTGGGACCTTTCTATGGCTATTGGCAATTCAATTCTCTTGGACTCTAAAGTTCCTATAACCTCACTGAGACATTTCTCCCTTACTATTGTTGCTATTCTGTGCACTGTTTTACTTTTAACAGACAGGAAACTGTCTAATTATATAAGCAAATGCCTTCTAATTAATTAGCTAAATAGTGTGCTAACATCTCAGATGGAAAAACAAAATGTGTTGTCCAGGATAAGACATGCTAATGCTGGAAACTCCAGGCAATGGTACAGAGGTGTGTGTGTGTGTGTGTGTGTATGTGTGTGTGTGTATGAGTATGTAAATGTGTGTGTATGTGTGTGGTGCTTGTAAGGAAGAACATGATTACTGCTCTCAGGCTTAACCCACAATATTGCTGCCTATTTGCTTATCAGGTCCAGACACTCAGGTTGAGTGTTACTAAACTTGAACAAAGTCATTTTTTCCAAGTCAAGAGTGAGGGTTAACCAAGAAAACATTTTTTCATTTCTGATTGCTGAAAATCACTCTAATTAGTTCTTGTAAATTTGGCTTAAAAATTTGTGCTGACTAATGTGAATCAATTAACTATAAAGTAACTTCATAATAATAGACCAAGGTGGGGGTGGAGGGAGGGAGAGAACTATTTAGAATGTGACATAAAAGAGATTGGGTGAATCTTGCATCCAGCAAACTTTCAGGAGACCTGGTGAGAGCAACTTCTGAGCCTCCACAACTCTGTTTGCTCTCAATGGAGCTCAGTTATCCTCCTAAGTCTCCTTTATGTCCTGATTCAACTGACTCCTTCTTCCTCCTAGTTTTTGCCTCTCCTAACTTGATTTTGTTCAGTCCGTTGGGGGCCTTTGAGTTATAAGTCTCACAACTTACACTCTAATTTTCCCATGTATCATGGTTCATTTTTCTGGGAAGTTTAGTCTGATTGACTCTGATGGGTCAGATGTTGGAAAAGTGGCCTTTTGTTTTAGCCAATATACTTCTGTGGGCTTGTGGGTGTGTGAAAATTGATATTGTCATATGAACAAACATGGTTGCATAATGAGTAGTAGTAAAAGGCTGTGGGTGGGAAAGTATCCCTCAGAAGGACATGAGACGGGGCAGACAGGGTGAGTCTCATATTAAGTCAAAATGCCTCCCATCGTGATCTCATTTTTGTCTCCAAAATAACATTGGGACACAGGGTCGACAGGGGTAATCTCCATTCTGTGAACAGGAAGATAGAAACTCAGGGAGGATGTAGCTTGTAGGGATAGGAAAAACCAGCATTTGAGTCATACTTTTGGTATCTTTTCTGTCTTAGAATATTAAAGAAGAAGTGGAATCTAATCTAGCAGCCTACCTACTTGTACCAACCACCCTTTTCCACAGGAGTACAGACCCAGAGAAGATGCCATGTGCTGTTCACTATGAAATTTAATTATTTTATTTATTTGAATAAAAAAACTATAGATTTTATTCAATGCAAAACTTGGGAAAGTAGCAGGAGCTTGCTGATGGTTGCTGTTGCAATTTTTCTGATTAGTGCATTTTAATTTTACAGAATAATGGGTTTCATTATGGTCATATAAGGAGTTCACTGTTTTTGACAATGCTGGCTGAATTATAAAACCATTCTATTTTTCCTTACCCCAATTTATCTTTCCTTTACAAAAGAATAACTTAAGGTCACAAAATGAAAAGTTGAGTCTACACAATAGAATTTTCATGAATTTCTCAAGAGTCTTTAGTTGTTCTATATTCTTTTTTTCTAATTCCTTTTTTTTTATTTGTTCTAATTTGTTATACATGACAGTAGAATGCATTTGACCCATTGTACACAAATGGAGGACAACTTCTCCTTCCTCTGGCTGAACATAATGCAGTCATGCCTGTAGTGTAATCATACATGTATATAGGGTAATAATGTTGATTTCATTCCACTATCCTTCCCATTCCCACATCCTCCTTCCCCTCACTCCCCTCTGCATAATCCAAAGTTCCTTCATCCCCCCCACAACACACACACATTATGTATGGATTAGCATCTGCTTATCAGGGAAAACATTTGGCTTTGCATTTTTGTGATTGGCTTATTTCACTTAGCATGACATTCTCTAGCTCCATCCATTTACCCACAAATGCCATAATTTCATTCTTTCTTTAAGGCTGAGTAATATTCCATTGTATATATATATCACATTTTCTTTATCCATTCATTGGCTGAAGGGCTTCTAAGTTGGTTCCAAGGTTTAGCTATTCCAAATTGAACTGCTATAAACATTGATGTGGTGGTTGCATTGCTACATTATGTTGAGTTTAAGTCCTTTGAGTATAAACTGATGAGTGGAATAAGTGGGTTAAATGGTGGTTACATTTCAAGTTTTCTGAGGAATCTCCATATTGCTTTCCATAGTGGTTGCACCAATTTGCAGTCCTATCAGCAATGTATGCGTGTACATTTTTCCCCACATCCTCACTAACATTTATTGTTGCTTATATTTTTGATAATTGCCATTCTGATTGGAGTGAGATGAAATCTTAGAGTAGTTTTGATTTGCATTTCTCTAATTGCTAGAGATCTTGAACACTTTTTCATATATTGGTTGATCAATTGCATTTCTTCTTCTGTGAATTGTCTGAATAGCCAAAGCAATCCTTAGCAAGAAGAGTAAAGCAGGAGGCATAACAATACCAGACCTTAAACTATACCAACGAGCAATAGTAACAAACACAACATGGTACTGGCACCAAAATACACTTGTAGATCAATGGTACAGAATAGAAGATAAAAAGCCAAACACATAAACACAATTATCTCATACTAAACAAAGGCGCCAAAAACATACATTGGAGAAAAGATAGCCTCTTCAACAAATGGTGCTGGGAAAACTGGAAATCCATATGTAGCGAAATGAAATTAGACTCCTATATCTCACCCTGCACAAAACTCAACCAAAAGAGGATCAAAGATTTAGGCAATAGACCAGAGACCCTGTGCCTAATAGAAGAAAAAATAGGACCAAATCTCCACCATGTCGGCTTAGGAAGTGACTTCCTTAACCAGACTCCTAAAGCACAAGATATAAAATCAAGAATCAATAAATGGGATGGATTCAAACTCAAAAGCTTCTCAGCAAAGAAAACAATCAACATGAAGAGAGAGCCTACAGAATGGAAGAAAGAAGAAAGTCTTTACCACATGCACCTAAGATAAAGCATTAATTTCCAGAATTTATAAAGAACTCAAAAGACTTCACACCAAAAAACCAAATAACCCAATCAATAAATGGACTAAGGAACTGAACAGGTGTTCTATGTTCTTTACTTTCAACCTGGCAAGGCTTCATTCATTCCATCCAGGTTCCCGTAACGATCCCAAAACTTCCTTGATGTTGGTGTTAAGGAGAAGTGTTCTGTTCAGCAGAGAGCAGAAACTTCTTGTCATCCCAGTCTCTCAAGAGCTGGACAGGGAGGAGAGAGAACTGAGAAGGGATGCAGCCCAGTGAGCCCAGGGTTTTCACCCTGCCCGCTGTCAGCACAGATGGTTCTTTCATTTGGCATCTCAGTCTCCTTCACCATTATTGAAGTCTTGGGGTCCTTGCAACTCCACAGCAAATACAACCCAAATACAGTTTTAAAAGAATAGGGGAACATTTTCATTGGCAAATTTTCTCCTTAGAGACTTGGAGTTGGAATGGTCATGATGTCTATCTTTTATTGATACCTTGTGATTCCCATGTGAATTTTTTTTTTTTTTGGTACCAATAATTGAACCCCAAGGTACTTAAACACTGAGCCACATTCCCAGCCTTTTTCAAAAATTTTTATTCAGAGACAGGGTCTTGCTGAGTTGCTTAGGGCCTTGCTACATTGCTGAGGCTGGCTTTCAATTCTCCATCCTCCTGCCTCAGCCTCCTGAGCCACTGGGATTACAGGTGTGTGCCACTATGCCTGGCTCTCTGTGTGAATTTTTCTGGTCCCTTATCTCTTTCATGTTCTCCTTACATAGGCTGAGTGGAGAACATACATGTGTCTGTTGCTACCAATGAACACAGAGCTGTTTGATTAGTGGCATAAAACAGACAAGTAATTACAGAACTTCCATAAACTAGCATTCATGGCAAATTTGAAGTTGCTTGGCAACTTCATGTGAACCATGTTAAGAGTTTTAGAGGAGTATACCACAGTAAAATTCGTCTGGTTTTAAAAAACAAATCAACCATCTGCAGTAATCTGAAGATCAGGAAATTCAACACTTGGAAACAACTTGGGATGGAAAATGGTTAAGTATGTTCCTAAATTCTGCACATAGGAAAGAAGGAAAGGAGAAGAAAATGGAGTATAGAATTCAGAGCAAGTTGCAATCAGGAGTCCTAGATTCCTGGATTCCAGCCTTGGTTGTGCTTAGTTAACTTCTCAAGTTATGTGATTTTCATTTTGGGTGATAAAATTAAAGTTTTCATCGAGGTGATCACTAAAGTCTCTTTTAATTCAACAATGTTGTGAAATTCCTGACAGGAAAACCAATTCTGCTTGTGACCACATTTTCTTCCATTGACCTGATTGCAACTTCTGAGATCACAAGTAAAACCTAATTAGCTGGTGTTGAGAAGGTTGGTTACAGTGTAGTCTAATCACCCTCAACATCTTGTTCTGTTCTTTTAATCTCCTCTCCTTTTCCCTTTCCCCTGAGAAATTTGAGAATCACACCTGACACACTTATAAATTGGATATCCAGAGAAGTGATGCATTTTAAAAAACAGGAATCACATTTAAACATTTGGTGAAATGTATTTAATTCTAGGAAATGATAAAAAGAATCTGATTTATACTCTCCTTTGCATAATAGTTTAAATGTAATAAGCAAGGATTGCTTATTGGAGCTTGGTTGAAAAGGTAGACAAGAGCTATATTTATGTGCTTATCTTGCCTTTAAATTAATCCCCCCACCCCCACACACATACTTTTTGCCTGAGCCCTTTGGTTGCCATAGAAACTGGCATGGCCTCCAGCTGAGATTCCTCTGAGACTTAATTGCATTCGGAATTTCATAAACTCTCTATTAACCTTTGCCTGACAGGTTCTGTGTATGATGCAGGATGAGGTAGATTCATAGTTTTAAATGATATGTACATCTGGGTTGCATGTGCCTAATGCTTTCTGTCAATTAAACATATTTATAAATAATTGTGGTAGTGTTATTGTTGATGTGTTTCTTTGTTTAGAAATAATGCTAGATTTACTATGTATATAACCAAGAGTTAAGGGCATTTCTAAGGGAAGGTCTAAAATGGAAGCTAAACAGGCTTGTACGTATGTTTGAATATATTTAGATGCAACATATCTATCCATCTATCTGTCTCCACAATACACACGTTTGCATGTGTCAGGCTCCATATTTACTATTTAACATGTGCTATTTCACTTCATCCTTATAGTAACTCAGTGTAACAGGTAAAGGGATTGCCTCCATTTTGCAATTGAGGGAACTGAGACTTTGGGAATTAGAGATTCCACAACTACTAAAAGGTAGAGCTTGGGCTAGAATCCACACTTGTCTGACTTCACAGTTCTTAAATCTTCCCTGTGTAATCATTTGGTTAACCCTTATGCACTGCCTCCAGGACCCTCCTGGGTTCTCTAGGTAGGGTTCCAGAGAAGTTCTCATCTTCCACAGGAATAATTTATTAGCAGCTATGGTTAGATTCTGGTCTAGCAGCAGGGGAAACAAACAATGCACAAAGAGATTCTGGAGACAGGGGTGAGGCAGTGAATGGAGACACATGAAAGGAAATTCCAAGTTGCTAAGACATACTTGACAGGTGAAACTAACAACTGATACAGTTGTATTCAAAGACACAATATCTGGAATGTAGAACAACAGAAAAACAATTTCAGTTCTAGGGAAGTTTCTTTAAGAATACCAAAGGCAATCCCATTTATACAGCATTCCAAAACATCAGCTTCGTCCGTCTCCACGCACCTCATCTCATCTGCAATAGCTGCAATGGCACAGGGACCATTTTTGCATCTGGATATCTAATCATTCCAGCACCATCTGTTGAAAGTGCTCTCTCTTTTTCATTGCCCCCCCCCCAAATTATCTCTAAGACTTGGCTCTGGAGGCTTCCTTGGTGCTAAACAGTCCCTTCTCAGTCTCATCTCTTTATCAGTTCTATCTCTCTGATGAATTTTACTCTTATTGTTCTTCCATTACCCAAATTTCATATGGTGAAGAATTACTTATAAACCAACAAGAAGCTGAGTTTTTCTTCTGAAAGAAGAGATGGATTAAAGAGAAGACAGCAGACAAAACACACTACCTTTTAAAAAGAACTCTCTGTGATGCAGGAATAAATTGAGTGTGGTGGGAGTTAGATCAGAGCACGCCATCCTTCTCACCTGGGGAGGAGAGGGGCATTCGCAGAATCTTTCTATGGAAGATAAGATAGCTGACTGGGAAAGAGGCATTCCCAACCAAGGGAGCAACTTATACCAAAGTCCATGGGGACATATATGTATGGCATACTTGAGGAATAGACAGATGATTCTCTCAAAGAGAAATTCCAAACACTTCAGAGAGAATTCAGTCCATTATTTTTCACTTTAATGTCAAGATCTCTTGCTTTGAGAGCTTATGGTGTTTCCTTCAGCCCTGCTCACAGGGTCCTGGTCATGGGATCTGCCACTTTTGGGAGAGGTTGTTCTAGCATAAAAATAAGATCTTTCTAACAGTTTTTATCTATATAAATTCATTATTTATATTCAGTGAACTAATTCAATACAGAGACATCTCTAATAGTGATCCCAATTAAATGGAAGGGGTAACTGTAAAACTAAACATAATGAATTTATAACCCATTTATAACTTCCACCTTAAGACTGATGAAACTGGCTTGTTGGATGTTTAAAACCAAAAACTTGGAAACCAAAGTCAGGGAAGAAAAAGGATAAGGAAAAGCATTCAATATTTTGGTCTTTGCCCTCTAAGGTCAGCCTTGATCCAGAGAATGACAGGACCTCTCTCCTCTCTGGCTCTGCAACTCTGATGAGTCACCTGATCTGCCAATCAGGGGGACTGAGAGGACCCTAGAGAACAGCAAGTCAATTAGTGCACATTCTGCAAAGAGAAGGGTCACTGGAGAGGGTAATGTTCCTGATGTTTCCAACAGAACCCATGTATGGTCAGCAACCCTGACCCATCCTATCTGATTATACCACTGTTAGAGGAAGGCTAAAGGAGACAAGAGACTTCTCACATGTTCCCAAGAGTAATTTCTGAGGAATCTCAGCTGACTCTTTGTAAGTAGTAGAGAGGAACAAGGTCAATTTTGATCAAATTGATCTTAAACACCTGGCAGGAGAGTATGACCAAAGCACTGTCCTATATTTAAAAGGAAAGATAATTTTTTTAATGTAACTTAAGGTGTATACTTGTGTCAACCCTATCAGAAGTAAGTAAAGTTGGAAATCATAAGGAAAGGGTTCTTTTGTGGGAGTGCCTAATAATGATCACAAAGGACTCTAGAGTCACAAGTTTGTCCTGAGTCAATTGGAGCCTAATCTCCTAATCTACAAATCTTCCTACTCTTCTACATGTAGATAAACTCAATCTGTTTTTCACTGATATGAATATGAGTTACTATCTTCATGGTCTTCAGAGACTGGCCAAAATACTAATTGCTCTTGTGCTAATTGTTTACAAAAAATGTAATTCGTGGCTTTCATGTTTATTCTTATCTTAGCATGATCCCTGCCCTATGTATGCCTTGTCCAGTCATTTGCCATCTGCCACTGTGGACCTCTGGACCGCCCTGCTTCAAATTAGATAGATCTGGTTTATCATCCTATCTAAACTGGATAGGGTACAAGGCTGAACTGTTATTTTTATATTGTCACAGCCCATCCTCCCATTCTCTGCTATTGACCTATGTTAGATCTCCCTTCTTTGCAGGATAGTGAATTCCTTACTTGAATCTTAGGAAAAATTTATAATTTCCTGGTCACTCTGGTTATTAGAAGTCTGATTGGCTTAAAATTACAGTATCATATCAGAGTTAAACATTTTTCCAGTCACAGGACAGGCATGTGGTCCAGAAATTTTAGTGTGTATGTGTGTGAAGGGGGGTGGCCGGAGGGAACATGACATGATCTTTTATTCTATATCTCCCTCCTCCATTGGGGGACAGAATGAGCTCATTTAGTCTCCTCCCCTTTTCTTCTGGGCTCAAACCCTTCATTGTGTTGGAACAGAGAGAAGGAAGAAAGAGGACAAAAGGCTTTTATGCTTATGTTGTTCTCTGTTAGTTATTAATGCCTTTCTGATCAATACTGACTGCCTGACCCACTGAAGCCCACTGGGTGGCAAATGTTACTGGATCTTGGAGTAGGAGTCTCCCTGGGACTAGTTCCTTGGCTTAGGAGACCTGCTCCCAGCTCCTGCTTCAAGCTATCCACCGCATATCCTATTGCTACAGTGGTTCCCTTTAGGTTTGGTAACCTTGAGTGACTCTCAGCAGCATGATTCAAACCTAGCTACTCTGAGTGATATTTATGTGACCCATGTAATGGTAAGTATTTCTGTAAATTCAAACAAGAGCTAAGCCACTAGGAAAATAAAGAAAGTCAAAGCAAGCACATTGGAAAGAAGGAAAACTGTCTTACACGTGAATACAGTATGACTATCTTTGTAGAAAATTTTATGAGGTCTACTAAAAATTGGCTATAATAAATGAGTTTATCAAGGTTGCAGGATATAAGATAAAAATCCAAAATTTAATATTTTTATATACTGGCAAGGAGCAATTGAAAATTGAAGTATCATTTATAGTAATATAAAAAATAAGAAATACCTAAGAATAAGTTTGATAAAAGATGTGCAAGACCTGAACATTAAAAACTATGAAATATTGCTGAGAGAACTTAAAGAAGACCTAATTAAGTTGAAAAAACATATCACATTCATGTTTCAAAGACACTATTGTTAATATGTCAATTCTCTTCTAAGTTATCTATAGATCCAACAAATTGAAATCCTAGAAAACATTTTTTAAAGATGCTGACAGATTGATTTTAAATGCAAGAGGCCTCAAATAGTCAAAACAAATTTTAAAATTAAGAGCAAAACTGAATGACCAACACTACCTAATTTTAAAACATTCCATACAGTTATATTAATCAAGACAGTGTGGTATGGGTGTCAAGATAAATAAATAGATCAATGGAACCAAAATAAAGAATCCAGAAGTGATAAATACACAGAAACAGATTTTTGATGGGAGTCTTATAACTAACGAATTGGAAAAGAATGATCTTTCAAGAAATGGTGCTGGATAGTTGGACATTTTATGAATAAAACAAAACAAAACAAAAAAAGAAATTTGATCCATACCTCATACCATACATAAAAAGCAACTCAAGTGGATCATGGATCCATTGTCAAATGAAAAAATGAAAAGTGAAAAACTTCTACAAGAAAATGTAGGAGAAAATCTTAGTGACCTTGGATTGACAGGTCATTTAAATATGATTAAAAAAAGGCGTGAACTCTAATTTTAACACTGATAAGAAAATGAAAAGACAAGTCATGGATAAGGAGAAAAGTTTTGTAAAATATGTATCCAACAAAGAACAGGCACTTAAAATATGTAAAAATCTTTTACAACTCAATAACTGAAAAAGGAACACCTCAATTACAAATGTTCAAGATTTAAACGGACTCGTCAACAAAGAAGATAAAAGCAAATAAACACGTGTAAAGAGGCTTACTTAGTTTAATCTTCAGGGGAAAGCAAGTGAAATCCACAATCACCATATAATTGTGTTTGAGGATGTGAGGTAACTGTAAGTATCTCACACTTATGGTGGGAATATAAAATCTTATAATCACTTTGGAAAGTAGGTTAGCAGTCAAAAAGTTAAACATATATCTATGATATGACTCTACTATTCAACCCTTAAGTATTTGCCCAACGGGTGGCGGGGAACCTTATGTTTAAAGACTTGAGCACAGTCAAATGCAAAGTTCTAATACATATTTTTTCTGTGGCATTAGCTTAACTCTATAACTCTTAGCCTTGACTTTCAATGAGTTATACATATTACAAAGCATTGCATGGCCTGTTAAGCTCAAACTTCAGTCTGACTGATGGTGCTACAATAGTATATAAACTCAGTCTTAGAAAATATACAGGGTGATCAAAATTGTACATAACTGTGAAGCATTCAAGATGTTCAGTAAATGACTTCTGAAAGTTTTCTCTTTAATTAGTTAGTGGCAGGTGTGACACCCAAACCCAGTCTTCCCAACAACCAATCTAGTGCTCTTTCTTCTAGATTAACATTCTCAAAATGATTTTCTACAGTACTTTGGAAGGTTGAATATGTCAATTTTTTTTTCTCAAGGTGCTGGGAATGTCTCACAGTTGAATGGGAGGAAGTAAAATGAAGTCTGTCTTTAAGAAGCTCCCAGGAGAGTGGATCATTTTACTTATCTAAGCAATCTTAGACTAATGACTTAATTTCTATAATCTTTAGTTTTGTCATCTGTAAATAATAATTGCTACTACCTATTGAGCTTACTCTTTGCCTGGAATTATGCTGAGAGAACCTCACATTAACCCTAAGCAATCTGTGATATTATTATTCTTTTTTTAAAGACTTAGTTTATTGAGTCTTACGTGTAATGCTATACTGGCAAAAGTCTAATAACTAACTTGCTTTCAAATATCTACATAAACTGGGAATGGTGGCACATGCCTGCAATCTCAGAGGCTCAGGAGGCAGAGGCAGGAGGGTTCTAAGTTTGAGACTAACCTCAGCAAGTTAGTGAGACCCTAAGCAACTTAGTGAGACCGTGTCTCAAAATAAATAAATAAAAACACATAGATAAATAAATAAATAAATGGGGATGGTGATATAGCTCAGTGGTAAAGTGCCCCTGGGTCCAATCCCCAGTTTAAAAAAAAAAAAAAGAAAAAGAAAAAGAGAGAGAGAGAGAATTAAGAAAAAAAACCTACATAAATTTACTATAATTTTATGCTTACAAGTGTGTGTAGGCACAATTTAAACATAATGAAAAAAATAATACTTTTGCCAGGCATGGTGACACATACCTGTAATCTCAGCCACATGGGAGGCTGGAGGATTGCAAGTTCAAGGGCAGCCTGGGTAACTTAGTGAGACCCTGTCTCAAAATAAAATTTAAAAAGCACTGGAGATGTAGCTCAATGGTAGGATAATTGCTCAGCATATGCAAATATGCTTTATTGTGAATTCCACTTAGCCAATGATTCAGAATTTTTTCATTGTATCCAAAATTCTTGCATCCATAGTCAGAAGTTCCATTTCAACTTCAAGGGTTGGAGTTGCATCCAACCGTTTACATTTTCCTGATAAACTTATTGCTATTAAATACAATAAAATATGATATTTGGCCTACTATTAATCTCATACAGATTCATTAAGCTAAATATAATATCATGCATTAGAACTTTACTTTTTCCATTTGTCAATGATATGAACGACTTTGTTAAGTCCAATAATAATTTTTGAATACTGAAAGAATATTTTCTCAATGTTTTGCATTATTCATGATGCAATGGCTAGACATGATACACTTTAAGGTTTAATATGCATTATTAACATTTTCTCCATTATATTCTTAAGTCTAGATAGTTGATAAATTATGTGCTCACTTGTAGTTCTTATTGATTTCCTTCTTTTTTTAAAATATTTTTTATTGGTGCATTATAATTACACATAATAGATTCATTGTGACATTTCTGTACATGCACATAACATAATTTGGTCAATTTAATTTCCTGATATCTCCCCTTTTCCTCAAACTTATATATTTCTATGGCATAAATACCATGGACATGACCAGTATTTGAGGTATTTCAAGCTACAAATGTGACTGATGTCATTGAAGACAAAGTTGGGAGAGATTTGAAGTGACACACCTTGATGTAAAATTTCTACCACAGGGATATGAGAGTCCTAAAGGACCTAAGTATGATTAATAATAGTGAAATATGGTAAAATAATAGTAAATGATAAGTTGTATTTATTACCTTTGTTTTGAAATGTAATTTTTTAAATTTGTTTATATAACTTGATTTTTAATAGTTGGTTTACAGAATTAAATTTTTTTAAAGTTTTCATGAAGGGTTTTTATTTTTAATCCAAACAATTGGGAACTTAAATGAAACAAGATAATAATGGAGGGAATTCAGAAAAAATGGAAGAACAGGCATGGGTCATATTTGAGGTTGTGAGGAGTCCCCTTTTTTTGGTTCATACCTCTCTATGTGAGCAGCTGGCTTTTTTGCTTAGCTGTATAGTTGGTCTTCCTGCTGTCTCTTCATGTCTTATGTGGTATGAGTCTTATGTGGTTTGGATAGTCAGGCAGCCTTACAAGCAATTGTTTTAGCAGGGTGAAGAGAAACTGCTTCCAAACTATAGCAAGTTCAGGAAAAAAAAAAAAAAAGAATCTCTTTTAGTTGTATCTCATTTGCATTCCAAAGGAAAGCATCTTCTCTGAGTCTTTTGGACAAACATATCTTCCTACAACTAGGTTACTTGCAGAACCACATAGAACCACTGTCAGTGAGAAAATCATCATTGTTGTCATGTTTCAAGACACTGAAATCTTAATATTTAAGCACCTTTGAGAAACTCTGGAGAGGCTTTGTATCTTTTCATCCTAAAAAAAAAAAGAAAAAAGATAAAAAGCCATCAAAAGAAATCAGGCAGCCTTCATATATCCTACTCATTGAATACCATAGGTGGGAAGACTAGAACTGTGAGTAACTCATAGCTGGTCCTGATTCTGACATTTGACATGCTCTACTACTACGGAATTTGACCATAAGGACAAAGTGGCATAAAAAACAGAAAAGGACTAAGGAAGTTAAAATAGATATGCTGCCTGTTAATATCCATCCTGTGCAAACAAGGAATTTGAACCTGATGTGTTTTTTCCCTTCTTAAAGAATTGAGAAGTGAATGATTCTGTGGTGAAGTGTTTGTGTATTTCAGCAGTTAGCCTCTGCTACCCAGGGGGACTTTTCCAGGTCTAGGAAAATCTTACAGTCTGGATATCTGAGAGTTAATACTAAAGAAAGGTGCTACTACCACTGAGCTACATCCCTAACCCCTCCCCTCCTTTTTTCTTTTTTTTTTTTAATTTGAGACAGGGTTTCTCTAAGCTGCTGAGGCAGGCCTTGAACTTGAGATCCTTCTGCCTCAGCCTCCAGGGTCTTTGGGATTACAAACATGCACCACTGCTACCTATGGTAACTTCACTTTTTATCAAAATTCCTAGGTGGAAAAACATGTGACTACCTTCTTGTGTAAGCATTTTATTTTCTTGACTCCAAAGCTTCCAAAAGATGCAGTGAAAGCTACATAAACTGAGGCTAAAATTCTATGCTTCATCCTGCCACTGGCTCTTTTCTTCTTGCCTATCCTCCAAAGAGCAGGTTAAATCCATCATTAGTTTCTGCTTCCTCAAACATCTGTTGAGCACTGAGTGTGCACAGGGATGCACAGTTGTCGGGGTTTCTGAGACCCCCAGCCTTAGGCATGGTCAAGATGGCGCCTGACGCTGAGCCAAAAGCGGCCAGCTATACAGTAAACAACCAGCGAATTCCAATGATTGGCTAGTTAACGATGTGACTAGAGCATGCCCCCATCGTGTACCCATCCTGTGCTTGCAGCTGTCCGCGTTTATCTCGTGTACTCTCCCCTGATTGATTGAAGTGTATATAAGCCTGGTGGGTGGGAGAGTAAGGGGGTCTGAAGCGGCGGAAGCGGCGGAAGCAGCGGAAGCGGCAGGGGCTGAAGAAGAGGAAGAAGTGGAAGAAGCGGCGAAGGCGGAGGTTGAAGCCAAGCTGGAAGCTGGGAGTACGCGGAAGCTGGAAGAAGCTGGGAGAAGGGAAGCTGGGAGTGCACGGAAGCTAGGAGTAAGAGAAGCGTAGGAGAGGGACTGTGCACAATAAACTTCCAAAGCTTCAGACATTTGTCGTGTCTCTCTCTGCGGCCAGAGGGGACGCGATACACAGTAATACTGTCTAAAGCACAACCTTTAAATACACAATTTTATCCTTTCTTTGGATAGATAATTATACTTGCTTGGATAGCATCTCCCTCAATTTCAAGTCCTTCCTGGAAACTCAGAATGTGAACTTATTTGGAAATAGGGTAATTGTAAGCAGTAATTAATTAAGATAAAGTCATACTAGAGTAAGGTGGGCCCTTAATCCAATATGACAGGGTCTTATGAGAAAAGGAGAAGCAACACAGAAACAACAACACAGGAAGAAGGCTGTGTGAAGATAGAGAAAAATTGCAATAATATGTCTATAAGCCAAACATTCCCAGGATTTGCTGGTAGTGCCATAATAGAAAGGCAGGGAACAAGGTTTCCTCCAGAACCTAGAGAATATGATCCTGCCTATACCTTGATTTCAAATGTCTGCCCCAAAGGGCTATGAGAGAGTATATTTACATTGTTTTATACCTCTGAGTTTCTAATACTTTTATGACAGTCCTAAGATAGCAATACAATAGTTACAAAAAATAAAGCTATTGTTAAGCACTGACTGTCTTCCAGGTCCTGGTCTTAGGCCTATTTCCTATTATAAGATATTATCTAGGTATTATCACTATTACCCTGAAAAGGTTTAACAACTTCCTCAGTATCAATCAGCAAATATCAATAGCTCTACCCCAGGACAATCTGACCATTTTTTTAAAACTGGGAGGATGGTCCATTTAAGTAGACAGAAGGCAAAGTGACAGGTAAGAAGGGGACAAGACACCCAACTGGGAACAGCCTGGATGTCTATAAGCAGCAGAATAAAGAAAGGAATTGTAGAACTTCATATGGTGGATACTACTCTGTGATTCAAAGGAACCAACTATTAAAACCTGCAATGATATGGATGAATCTCAAATGAGTAGGTTGAATGCAAGAAACCAGACACAAGAGAGTGTGTACGGCCTATGATTCTATTTACACCTGAGAATGGTGAAAAACCTCAAAGCAGCTTACTTGTTGTGTGCGAGATGCTCTTTGGGGAACGAGGCACTGGGGTCCTTGATCTTTGGTTGTTCAGGATGGTAGCTTCAGACCCATGACCTGCTCCTAAGCACTGAGCACCCACGTGTGTACACACATCTGAGAGTGGAAAAGCCTGTGAATGTCACGAGGATTATACTGGTTTTACTCATTGTTATTTTCTAGGGTTTGCCACTGAACCTGACTCACAATAGTCCCTCAATAAGTATTTGTGGGATGAAAGCATCTAGTCACAAACTGGGTATGTCTACATGTTGGTATCCATTACCTCTAAATTCCTGCAATTCATACCACATAATTTAGCACTTAATTATATACCATATGGTAACGTTCTCTAATGAGTGTCATTATATCACTCCAATTACCTATACTAACGCAACAAGCAAATAAGCAATAGAGAGAGAGAAAGAGAGAGAGAGAGAGAATATGTGAAGAGGTTCTGAGATGTCTACAGAAATTGGATAGCAAACTAATAGGATGGCTGTGCACACTGCAACCAGGAGTCTAGAACTGCAGGGAGTTAGTGATGATAGTTCAAGTCAAGAAAATAAGTATATCTGGCACTGTGTTGGGCATGGGAAAAGCAGAATATAGCAGTCCCCCACTTGTCCATGGGAAAGATGTTTCAAGACCCTCAGTCTTGTGCATGCCCAGTGGATGCCTGAATCTGTGGATAGTACAAACCCTATCTATACTGTTTTTTCCTCTATATACATACCTATGATAAAGTTTAATTTGTAAATTAATCACAGTAAGATACTAACAATAATAACCAGTATAAAATAGAAGTTATACGTATTGTAGTAAAAGTTATGGGGGAACTGTCTCTCAAAGCATCTCATTGTACTGTCCTGTCTCTTCCTGTGATGATGTGAGATGATACATCTCTGTTCTGTGAGATGACACAGACTGTGTGTTATGTATGAGATGAAGTGAGGTGAATGAGGGAGGCTTTGTGCCTTAGCATTAGGCTGCTGTGTAAGAGTTAGTGGCTATAAGCACTGTGGTACTACAGCTGCTCATCTGATCATCGAGATGGCAACTAAGTGACTAACGGGGTGAAGTGTATGCAGTGTGGATATGCCAGATAAAGGGACGATTGATGACCCAGGTGTGGGAAGCAGGGTAGAGTGGGATGGTACAAGATTTCATCATGCTACTCAGAACAATGTGTAACTTAAAACTTATGAATTGTTTATTTCTGGAATTTTCCATAAATCCTTTCAGACTGTGATTGAAAGTGTATACCTAAGTGGAGAAAGTAAACCTACTGCTAAGGGAAAACTACCATACATGTTTTGGGCCTGAGGACTTCATCTCCTCTCTGTGATGACAAGGTAAACGGCACACAGTCTGGAAGGTTGGACTCTCACTGCTCTGCTCTTGTGCTCATGGAGATATAGCCCGCAGGTGTCACAGTGTCGTTCCTTCTGAGTCCCACGCTGGCTCAGGAGGTTTCCTCCAGACAACCACAGTAAACACCAGAAATACAAGAAGCCCAAGGAAGGCAGCCACAAGGAGATGAGGGTTTCAGAGGTTGGAAAGGCTTCAGCATGAAGAAGGTGAATTGATCTGAACACAGAAATGGCAGCCCTCTCCCAGTGACGCTCTTACACCTCGTACTGAAAGCTTGGAGCATCTGCAGTGCCTTCAGCTCAGCACCTCTCAGGAGGGGCCCTGTGGTTGATTGGAGCCATTCTCACCAGTTGATCCCTGACCTTACAGGGGACTGAGTCAGGTCCCAAAGGCTGGTTACAATCCAGCCAAGGTTTTCCATCAACCAGTTTTAAGTGCTTGAGCAGTGACCTCTCACAGCAAAGTGGCTCTGAAAGGGGAGAAAATCAGGACTACTGCCACCCCTCCTCATGCTGTAGAATCCCCAGAGCATCTTGAGCTCCTCTGTGCCTAGAACAGGGCCTCAAGGTGTGCAGTGCCCACAGAACATGATACAATGCAAGAACTGCACTACTTATTCTGCTAATGGTCTTGGTCTTCTAGAGGCAGAGTGTGGAGAGATGGTGCCTCCGCTTAACTAGAGCTGCCGTGTTGTTTCATTTAGAGATGCTTCTGCTAGGAGAGAATAAGAAATAGTGTCTTCAAAGCTTGGTCCTTTAATGGCATATGTAGCTACAGAATCTTGTCAGTTAAGGAAGGATGAGGGCTTTTTCTTTCAACTTAAGAAAAAAAGTAAAAGCAATGAACTTTCTGCTTTGGCTGGCATCAACACTAAGTCAATAGTTCTATTTTATACTATCCATACTTCTTGAAGTCTATAAGATGGCTCGAAATAAAAACCAACGTCAAGATCGTGAAGAAAGAAATGAAACCTCACGCATGGGAAGGTGTCTTAAGAACTGTTTTCTTGCTGGGGAGATAGCTCAGCTGGTAGAGTGCTTGCCTTGCAAGCACAAGGCCCTGAGTTCAATCCCCAGCACTGCAAAAAAAAAAAAAAAAAGAAAGAAAGAACTGTTTTCTTTCCTGCTCTTTGACATCTCTGGGGATTTTTCCAGAGACCTAGCACTGCAATCTGGGCCATCACCACTCCCACATTTTCCTCAGTTTCCAACACGTCCTTTCTCCCTCTGACACCCTTCCAGAAAATTTGCATTTTAAAATAGAATCCTTTCTGCCTAAAGGAGCTATTCCTATTGTCACCTGAGGGTGAGGACCAGGGAGAAAGGAGAATTTTCTTGGCATGGTCTCCACAACATCAATACTCACATCCTAGTCAGCTAATGGCTAAGACTGACCTTGACTTTGATTCCTGAAACTGCTATATTCACACTTTTCCAGGTTGGGTCAGTGTTTTGTATTGAAAGAAAAAAAAAAAAAAAACTCATTTTCTACAGTAAAACCTCCCACAACTTCTTTCTCCTGACTTAATGACTTTTTCTAGAATAGATGATAGATAAAGCCAGAGAACAGTCTGCCGTAAAAGACATATTGATTCGATCAGATTTGCCAGGACAAAACTGCAGGAAAAAAAAAATTCAAAAATGACTTGAGAAATCAAGATGCTGCCAAAGCAGTTTCTTGGCCAGGAATCTTTTGGCTGCTTCTTGTTTTAAATTCTTTCATTTTGCATTTCGGGAAATGACTCTCAAATTAAAGCCGGAATCCTAAATGCAAAGAGATAAATGCTGTTTGCTATGAATTCTGATTATTTCTCTTCAGTGAGTAACCAAGAGCCAATTTCTCATGTAATAGTAGTTTTGCATACTAAAGAGAAGCAGAATTGATTGGGTTCCACAGAAGCCAATTCTAGCTGAGTTAAAAGAAAAATACTTTAGAGACAGAAAGGACCTAATTTAATCCTTCATTGTATAGAACCAGAGATGGTGAGAGCCTTGCCTGAGAGCACACAGCAGAATGGGTGTTCAGGGAGACCTATGAGCTGCATACCAAACTTCTTGGACAGGTATGTCAATTCCCTGCTCTTTCTACTGCCATCAAGGTTCTCAGCCATAATTTACATAGGCACAGGGCAAGGATGAGCACCTAAGAGGACTTTGTTTAAATTCAAAAGCCAGAGTGCTGTTTAAAACAGCCCACCTGATATACTGGATGCCCTGTTTTTTGAACAAAGATTTCATGATCACTGCATAGCTTAAATGAACAGACACAAGCCCTTGCAGAACAGAGCATGGTTCTGGTTTGGAGTTCTTATAAACAAAACTAAAAAGTAAACGTTACAAGGTTTGCTGCAATGGGATGGTGTATGTGGTGACAGGAGACAGTGCTCCTTAGCTTGGCACGTCCTGGCAGGAGCATGAAACATCACCCATCACGCTGGCTGGAAGGCTGCAGTCATGCAGGGCACTGAGCTGAGCCCTCTGAGGCCATGGGCCACTGCTCTTTCCTCCCTCATCCTCTGGGAAGGGTAGATTGCTGGTGGACAGGACACAAACAGCCAGTTTCCTTCTGGGCTGCCCTTCAGCATAATAATTCAGCTAATAGATGAAGTTTAGAATCTCACAAATGGCAAAACCCATGTTTCATTTGCATTTTGTGAAGAAACGGATTTTCTCCCTAAACACTGTTTGTTTTGAAATATCCATGCTGCATTATCTAATAGGAATTTTTAATTATTTAAATTTATTAAGGCATATATTGAAAGAAGTCTAACATTGCTTCTGTTCTCACCTATCACTCAGTGAGTGTGTTCCTGCTGGACAGGAAGACAGTTCTATCTGTTTCTGTCTGACTCATTGTTGGTAATAGTTGTCAAGGAAGCAGAAAAGCCTTCTTCAGTCTATTGATGTGTTCCAGCTGTGCAACTTTGGATATCCTATTTCCACTGGGGGGATAAAAAAGAGTTGGTGACTTTTTCAAATGTCGCTGCCATTTAAAAAAAGTTTGCTGTCAGGGGATGCCAATTTTCAGTTTTTTGAAAAGGTTAAAAATTGATGATGAATCACTCTCTGCTGCCACAATTGGGTTGTATTGAAGGGAGATTTAGATCATGAAAATAACTGCTGGACACTATGTAGACCATTTTATGGTAGCTCCAAATACTTACTTTCAAACCAGAAAGTGATGTTTCAAACCAGAGAGTGATGTTTTATGCATTGAATAGTTCTTTAAAAGAAAGGTATGGTGTACATATCTGCAATCCCTGAAACTCCAAGGCTGAAGCAGGAGGATTGCAAGTTTGAGGCCAGCCTGGGCAACACAGGGAGACCCTATTTCAAATTAAAAGTTTAAAAAGGGCTGGGCATATAGCTCAATGGTGCAGCACCCCAGTGGCACAGGGGGAAAAAAGACTATTAAAACAGCTTTATTGAGATATAGTTCACATACTATACACTTCATTCATTCAAAATATACAATTAAATGATTTTGGTTTATTTAAAGAGTTGTGGAAACACCACTACAATCAATTTTAGAACATTTTCATTACCCCACAAAGACAGCCCATTCCCCTTAACCATCACCACCCTTTTCTTTCCTACTCACCCCCAACCTTAGGCAACCATTCATCTGTTTTCTGTCTCCATGAGTTTGCCTATTCGAGGCATTTCATATAAATGGAACTATACAATAGATGGTCCTTTGTGACTAGTTTCTTTTCTTAACAAGTTCCTTCAAGTTCTAGCATGTATAAGTATTTGTTGTAATGACTGTATAAAATATCCCATTGCACTTTGTTGACAGACATTTAGGTTGTCTTCATTTTTGACTATTATGACAAATGCTGCTATGAATATTCATGTAAACCTTTTTGTATAGACATGTATTTTCTTTCCTCCAGGGTATATACTGAGGAGGGGATTTGTGATAAACTTGGGAGACACTGGTAGATTATTTCTCAAAGTGGTTCTACTGTTGCATATTCCCAGCAGCAATGCATGAAGTTTCCAGTTTTGACACATCCTCCCCAACACTTATTATTGTCTGTCTTTTTTGATTATAGCCAGCCAACTGAGTGTGTGGTGGTGATAAAGTATCGTAATTATGTCCTTAAGCCCAGATGAATTCTGTGTCAGGGAGAAAGGAAAGCAGGAAACACCAACCCGACAGGTGCTTCCACTGAACATTCAGGAGGGCAGAGCCCACTCGCTGCTCTGTCCCCAGGGCCAAGAAGAAGGACAAGCATGTAGTAGGCAAGTTAAACCCTTGTGGAATAAATGAATGACCAAAAGAGTCCAAGGAGAGCCTACTGTGTGCAAGTATGGGTACACAGGTAGAAAAGCTCCTGCTCCCTCTGAGCTTGTCTTTCTGGAAGGAACGAGAATGACACTGTGACTGGGAGAGAGTTACTGATGGGGAGATTTGCACAGCAGGGCAATGCTCATTTCTCAGCCACTGAAGTACAGAGGGGGGAAATGAGCTCCTCTGGTCTTCACTTGATTTGTAGAGTCAGACTTTCAAGAAATAATGGGGGGAAAAAACACAGATACCCCAAACTGGTGAGGGAAGCCTTCCACATACTAGCTCAAATCTCTCCAGACATTATGGCATTGTGTGTGTGTGTGTGTGTGTGTGTGTGTGTGTCTGTGTCTATGGGCTCAGAATTTACAATTCTCCTCCTTAACTTCAGATATTTAGTGATTTGCCCATTTCCTTTTTCCCTCCTATCATCTATCTATCATTATCATAGTCATCTTCCTCTATCTACTTATCTATCCTGGCCTATTATCTATTTAACTTTCTGCAGATTTAATCTAATACATAATGATTCTCTAAGTGAATGTGCCATGATTTACTTAATATTCCTTTCCTATTAAGTTTTATTTTCATTTTTTTGTTGTTGTTATACATAATGCTGTAAATGAACTTGTTCATTACTTTTCCAAATTGGATTTTTTTTGTGTCTGTTTGTGATCCGGGGATTGAACCCAGGGGCATTCTACCACGAAGCTTGATCCCCCAGCCCTTTTTATTTTTAAACAATTTTCTCACTTAGCTATCCAGGCTGGTGTCAAACTTACAATCCTCCTGCTTTAGGCACCCGAGTGACTGGGATTAAAAGTGTGTACCACTCAGTTGGTAGAGTGCTTGCCTTGCAAGCACAAGGCCCTGGGTTCGATCCCCAGCACCCAAAAAAAAAAAAAAAAAAAAAAAAGTGTGTACCACTGTGACTGGCCCAAATTTGGATTTTTAAAAAAGATAATAATCTGGTTGACTTCTCGGGACTTTGAGTATTCCTTTTGTAATGATTCATGAAACCAAGCCCCCTCCCTCTGTGGGTACCCACACTCTAGGGATGTTAAGTAGGCTTCCAGACAATAGAAGGGGAAAGGGTGTGGAATGTACTTGCTTCTTCATGTTGCCAGGAATTGGCACCCATTCTGTTGGATGCCAAAAAGAAGCATCTTTTCTGTTTACATTCCAGTAAACTTGTCAGGTGGCCCACCTGGATGCAGAAGTTTGGTTGAGCAGACACTTCCTGTAAAAACTGCACATTCTTGAAGGACCATGAACTTTGGGTGAATGGTTGGTCTTTGTCATTACAGAATTTTAGTGGTATGATCTCTGATCGTTCTGTTGACTTAATACATTTTGTCCGAAAATGTCCTCACTCCCAGTGAAATATTTTCATTTTAGCTATTTATGATTATAAAAGAATATATGTACTTGTTCTTTGCCAGTCAATTCCAATAATCTCTGTATGTGACTTACTCATTATGTGCAGAACCAATGTAGCTACCGTTACCATTTTATTTTTCTTGGACTAATTCTACCCACCTTTTTGGTTTAATGCTTATAACACCCTGGCTAATTATTTTGACTTCTGTTGCTATATAGAGAAATTGGTTGAAACTTTATCAGTGATAGCATGTGAAATAAGCAAGGAGAGATTGGCTCCATTGATCTTCCAAAGATTAAAAAGAGTCAATGACCAAAAAATTGTTTTTCTTCCAAGGAGACTGCAGAACTGCAAAAACATCTCAGTTTAACTATAGGGTCTTATTAAAAAAATTTTTTTAAAGATGAAAGTATTGTCAGAAGATATTTTCATTTGTCATTGTTTCTTTTCCCTGAACTAGTTATTTTGTACATATCTTCTGTTGCTTTTTTAAAATGATTATAATTAAGATGTCATTGTTTGTAGATGAATAATTTAAAACCACTTGCCCCCATCTCTGTCACCCAACTCCTCTTCCAAATATGAATAACAACAAAAACAAAAATCCACAAGTATTTTAAATGTTAATAGTATTACTATAATTCTGTTAAGGAAATAGCTGAACTTTTGCTCAGTCAAAATGAATCCCAATTTTAGTTGACTCCATCTTTTTTAAATTTTTCCTTTAGGAAATTAAAGAGTATAATTAAGTTTAATGGAGATTAAGAAATTTGATGTCAACTACAGATACTTTATTGGAATATCTCTCAAGTGACAGACCAGGTAAAATTTTATGATGTTAGGAAGGAAAATTGATGTTGAGTAAGGGAATTGTGTGAGGTTCATTCATTCAGTCAGTTTGTTCAATCAATAAATATTGAATCACCTACTATGTGCCCAACATTGTTCTGTCTGGGATCTAGCTAGATATATTTAGGGTCTACATTCTTCTCTATCTTAGAATCTGCTAGGGGGTGAAACAAAGATTCCTGTCTTTGTAAAACCTATATTTTAGCAGACTGTGACAATAAGAATAATAAGTAGATCACACAGTAAGTTAAATTGGAATAAATATCCTACTCTGCTTCATGAAAAGGATGCTATTAATGTTTTCTTATATTACAAATGTATCCTGTCAGAGTAAAGATGGGGTAGGAAGCTGAAATTTTAAATGAGGTGGTGAGGTGCCTTAAGAAGGTATGTTATAGACCTAAAGGACAGGAGGGAATGAATCAGGCACAGATATGAGGGAGATTTCTAAGCCAAAGAAATCAGTGCAAAGTCCCTGAGGCTAAAGGACTTTATGATTTGAAGAACAGCAAGATGATAAATATGGTTGAATTGGAGTTGTTGGAAGTAGATGACAGGGGATAAAGTCAGAAAGGAAAAGGGGGAAGTTCGAAAGAAAATGTAAAGTCTTGTACACTGTTGCCTATTGTAAAAACTGACTATCGGGAGAAAGGGAGATCTATTAAGTAGGAGGTGACTGGATCTGACTTACATCTCCTTGGGATCATCCAGGCTGATGTGTTCAGAGCATGCAGTAGATAAACGAAGGCAGAAGCACAGCTGGGAGCTACTGCAATATTCCAGTCCCCAGATGATGGTGTGTTGAACCTGGGAGGTAGTAGTGAAGATGACAAGAAATTATTGCATTCTGGATATATTTTAAGGATAGACCTGACAGGATTTCCTGATGGATTGCATATGGTGTCTGAAAGAAAGAGGAGACAAAGCTTCTGGGGTAACTTGTATTATTGCCAAAATAGTTGTTGACTCTTCCTATTGGGCTCATCCCTCCAGGAGACCTGTGACTTGCCCTCTTTAGTGAGGTGGAAAGTGATGTGCCCCTTGCCAGAAGAACCTTTAAGCACCATCACATGGGAACCTCTTCTGTCCTCTCCCACAAGAAAGGCAATGTCCCAGATGGGTCTGCTCCTTCAGTCTGGATCTTGGAGGGAAGAAGATATGAAACAAAGCAACATCTCACTTTCTACTGATACATAAGCAAGCAAAAACGAAGATTGTAAGCCTCCAAGATTTTGGGGTTTTTGTTACTGTAGCATAACTCAGTTAAAGTTCATGGCTATAGATGCTGTTTAAGTCAATTTTTTTCCCCATGCTTCTACCTAAAGATCTGACAAGAACAATTTTAAGGAGGAAAAGTTTATTTAGGGTCTAATCATTTCAAAAGTCTCATTTGACCTTTTGGAGATAGCCAACTCCATTCCTAGGGGCCTGAGGTAAGGCAGAACATCATGGCGGAAAGTTTGTGGCAGAGGAAAGCAGCTGGGGACGTGTTTCCAGGAAGCAAAGAGAAAGAGAGCTTTGCTCAGCAAGGACAAAATATAAACCCGAAAGGCATACCTCCAAGGACCCACCTACTGTAGCCAAACCCTACCTGCCTACAGTTACCACTCAGTTAATTCCTATCAGGGGATTAGTGTACTATTGTCTTATAACCCAATAATTTCATCTCTAAACTTTCTTGCTTTGTCTCACATATGAACTCTTGGGGGACACCTCACATCTAAACCATAATAGATGCCTTAAAGAACTTTGTCCTCAGTAGCAGAAAGGATGGTACTTTCATTGACTGAGATGGGAAGATTATGGGGGAAGTAGGTTTCAAAGGAAGTATTAAAATTAGTTTTGAATGTGTTAAGTTTGAGATATCTGTCATGTATGCAGGTAGGGATACTGAATAGGGAATTAGATATGAGAATCTAAAGTTAAAAGGAGTGGCAAGGCTGGAGATAAATATTGGAGAATTGTCAACATAGACCTGGTAATTTCTAAGTCCACAGGATTGGTTAAAATCATCAAGGAAGTGACTATTACTGGGGGAGATTCTGTGAGAGGTCATTGGCGATCTTTTGCAGGAGGGGCCTAATTGTTTGAGAAGGATGTGAGGAAAGAAATTGGCTATAGCAAGGAGAGTTCATTCTTCAGAATTTTACTCTAAGGGGGGGGGGGCAAAAAATGGGCAATAAATGTAATCACACATTGAATCAATGAGAATTTTTCTGATAGGATGAAAACATCAGAGCAGATTCAATGCTCTTCTTGAACAGTTGAGTGAATTTTCAAAAAATTTCTCTTGACCTGTTTCTCACTTTAAAGATGCAAAGAAGCCAGCACTTATTGTGCTTTTAAGATATGCTGTATATGGTACTAAGCAAGTTCATATATTCATTTAGTCCTCACAACCACATTGTGAAGTGACCATGATTACCTTTCAGAGTCTCTGACAGGTGAAGTGACTTGATTAATGTCACATGCCTACTGCATGGCAGAACTGAGATTCAGTCCTGCATTTGTTTTTGACAAAGCCTGTGCTATTTTTTCCCTTGTAACTGCCTTTCCAAAAGGAATTAAAATAGTCTGTGAAGCAAACTGCACGAACACTCCCGCATAGCTTCTCAGGGATAAAATTGCCACCAACAGGTGATTTTATTCCCCAGTGTTTACTATCCAGCCATGTTCTACCTCTGTTGGCTTTAAATAAAGGGTTCTTACCAAACCTTAAATGTGAATTTAAACTCACTGTGGGTGATGTCTAGAAAGAAAGCTCCAAACCCACCAGAATGTCAGATGAATATTTGAGTCCTCTTTTGGCTTCAGGAGCATACAACCAGTCACCAAACAGGTTGCTCTAAAGTTTGGTAGAAGTTTCCTGAATTCATGATGATTATTGAATATGTGTGATTTAAAGCTTAAAAATGGTATTCTAGAGCAGAAGCTACCTCTCCTTCTCATTGCTTTGTTTAATTCTCCTACCCACAATAAGTAGATGGATCAAGTAGCAAGGGCTAGGACCTTAAAATGTTAGCTTCTGTGATATGAATCTTTTAGAAAACATCTCTCAATGAATTGTACACCTGGCAGCCTAAACACTCATCATGAATTGTGTTATTAAGAAAATATAGCAACATCTACTTTTTAATGGAATGTGTAAGTTGTTTTAATCCATTCAAGCTGCTACAACAAAAACACCATAAACTGGGTGACTTATAAATAACAGAAATTTATTTCTCATAGTTCAGGAGGCTGGGAAGGCCAAGATCAAGGCGGCAGGAGCATCTGTGTCTGGCAAGGGTCCTCTCCTCGGCTTGAGGATGTTCGTTGTCCCACTGTGCCCTCACATGGCAGAAAGGGGGGCTGGGAAGCTCTGGTCTCTCTTCCTCTTTACAAGGACACTAATGTCAGTGTGTAGTCCTCAACCTCATCTAAACCTAACTACTTCTCAAAGACCTCACTTCCAACATGAATTTGGGGATGGAGCAAACCACTCAGTATTAACACTTGCAAAGAAATTTTATAGTAAAATAGAGTAAGGAAGGAAGAAAAGAAGGAGGGAGTGAATGAACACAGAGAAAAAGGAGGCAAAAAAGAGATGAAATTTCTATTCTCCTTGAAAACTCTCCCTCTTAATTCCATGGGTTGATAAATTCTCCCTCCCTCTAACACTCTAGTGTTTTTTGCTATTTTTTTTTCTTTTTGTTTAGTGTTTAACCTATTTCAGTTGGTTTCTGTCAATCACCCTTGAAGGAATTCTAGTTAATTCTCCACTTCTTTGAAGGTGTTTTAAATATTTTTCTATTGAATGGAATTATATAATGAAACAATTAGGGATACACTTCTAATGGGAATTTTCTCAGCTCAATTCTTCAAGTAGTGTTGTATCCAGTGAGTGCCTGTCATCAAGTGTAATAAATTCTAACCATAATCTCTGCTCTTTCTTAGCTAAACATGAGGAAGACATTGTGTCAAGAACTTTCAGAAAAACAGTCAGTGAAAATTCAAAAGGAAACATTAAACTTAACCACTAAATAAAAACTTGGGCTTACAGATTCTAGGAAATATCAACTAAAGATGAACATAATATAAATGTGAAAAGGAGTAAAATTTTGGTGAAAAATTATTTATTTTCTAACACAGTTAAGTTGGCATTTCATTTCAGTACCACTAGACTCTCACCTGTATTTTGTTCCTTAATTTTTTTGTGTGTAAATGTCCTACTCTGCTTCATGAAGAGGATGTTATTAATAATTTGTCATGACATTATAAATGTATCATCTTGAAGGTTTGATTAATGCTCTCTCTCAAGGTTGAGATCCAGGCAGCTCGTTTCTTGCTTAGGCAAAGAAAAGTGAACCAAGAAAGTGATGAATGATGCTATGTAATTTTTAAAATGACTGCATCTTCATGACTTTGAGTGAAAAAAGAGAAAGAAAATTGGAAGTGTTAGAATGTTTTGGGAAAAAAATAAGAAATAGATGAAATCAAATTCCAAACAAAATTAAAAGATAAAATCTAAGTTGATGAACATAATTACAGAAAAATTTTAAAAACTGTTCTTAGTTTGAAGAAAACTTAGTAGAGTGTGTGCTCCTTTTCCAGAGCATTACATTTTCATGATGTGAAAATGACATTGGCATCTAACTTGCTTACCATTCTTCTTACAGATATGAAGTTAGTTGTTCAATTGCAAGTAAGTCCAACTATGCCTTCTTTTAAGGATGGATAAATCAACCCATTTGTTGCAGAATAGGGGAAAGGGGTACATGTTGATTGATGAACATTGTTTTTCTTTCCAATTATCTTTCATCTCAAATTGAAGATCATGTGCCCTAAATTTATTGCTAAGGTGGTGTCTTCATGTGTTCTGTGTTGATTGAACAGAGTTCCAAAGACTGGAAAATTTATAAGGAAACTAATTTCTCATAGTTCTGTAGGCTGGTAAGTCCAAAACCAAAGTGCTGACACCTCAGGAGAGACTCCTGGCCATGTCTTCCCATGGAAGAAAACAAAAAGATGAGGGTGAGAAAGTAAGAGGCACAGGGGTTGTATTAATTAGTTTCCCATTAATATAGCACAATACAGGAGATAATTAACTTATAAAGAAAAAACATTTATTTTGAATCATGGTTTTGAGGTTCTATCCAAGATTGGGGGTTCCATTGCTTTGGGCCTCTGATAAGGCATCCCATCATGATGGGAAGGCCTACCAGAATAAAACCAACTTATAGCACAAATTAGGGGTCAAAGAGGTGGAAGCCAGGATCCCACAGTCCCCTTCTGTACATGATGCAGATCCCCTCCTAAAAGTTCTACCATCTATCAATAGAACCACACTGGTATTAAAGTTTTAACACCTGAACTTTTGGAGACATCCAAACCATAGCCACTGTAACATTATTTGTAAAAACTGAAAAGTATAAATAATTTAAATACCCATCAACAGATGAGTGGGTAAACAAAATGTTGTATGTCCATATAATGGAATATTATTAATCCATAAAAAGGAATGAAGCACATGAATACCATGACTTGGGTGAACTTTGAAAATATTATGATAAGTGAAAGAAACCAGACACAAAAATATATTATATGATTCCCTTATATAAAATACCCAGAATAGGCAAGTCTACAGAGACTAAAACTACTCAGGACTGAGGAGATGGGTATGAGGTTTCATTTTGGAGGTACTAGAATTAAATAGTGGTGATGGTACACAACTTTGTGAATACTATGCATTAAAAGTCATTGGATAGTACAAAAAAATTGTGAGTTTTATGGTATGTAACTTATAGCTGAACTTTAAAAATGAACTATAGAAAGAGGAGTAAGTATCAGTTCTTGATGACCACCAATTAGCAGCAACCTTAGCGAAAAACAATGATCAGTTACTAAACTTCATTTCGCTTTCTCATTCTCATAGCAAAAGAGCAAGTCTGTATTTTATAGATGAATGGTGGAGGTTCAGATCAGTCAGATGGCTTGCCTGAGCTTTCTTGGCCAGTGGACTAATTCTGGACCTGATAATATGTTCTGTCTTTGGGAGCACAGGTCTTGTAAATTCCACACTAGGGCTTCCACTCTCCCTTTTTTCCCTGGCCCTGAGTTTAGTAGAATCTCAGTCCCCTCCCCGCAGAAGGTTTGTCCTATTTTTGAATCTAATTGCTGACAGTCAAGTCATTTAGGGCTAGAGGAGGGAGAATCATGGGAAATAAGAATGGTGTCTCTCCTTGTGACCTACACTGAATTCACTCCTGAACCATTTTTGTTAAACAGTAGGGAATGGCAAGTGCATTTGTGACAAAACATTGGAAGGCCATGAGAGAACATAGTTTTGTGATACCCTCTCAAAATTGGGTTAAGGATTGGGAAACTAAAGCTGCCAAAAAAGAGGCAGGAACCTGACTGCACATCCCTTCCCAAACTCATGTTATGGAGGCCTTTTAGGGCCCCCTCTCTTGCATATCCTCAAGCCTAATCCTTGAGCCTAATTTCTGCCTTCAGGAAATGATCTGTAGGAGAGTTCTCAAGTTGTGCTGCTATTTGCTGTTTGGAAAGTGAAATGCTACGTAGACGAATTGTCAGGATGAATTTGCTAGCCAGGGAGAAATTAACATCAAGGTTTTGTTTAAACGAATGTTGAGTCAGCTTAATTCCTGTCAAAACTGCCTTTTTCTATTGCTTCTGGGTAGCTCTGAAGACTGCAAATTATATCTTTTCCTTTGAGGAGCATGACAAGTTAAAATATTCTTCTCCTTGGTTTGTTGAATGTTAGTAAAGTGCATTTGTTGGGTGATGTGTCTCTAAGTTGTGAAGGGTCATCAAATGTGTATCAGTGGGACACGTATGAGGTAGGGAAAGCTAGAGGCACACTTTTCAATGGCTTTTCCTGTCCTCTCAGATCCTGGGTCATGATGCTGAGCTTTGTATTTCTATAATCAGATTCCAAGTGTCAACTGCAACCTGCTTGCAAAATGCTAAAATTCCTGAGACTTAAGTAGGAGGTGGGAGCGTGAGCCAAGCAAAGTGCACCTGGTGATGACGTAGGAAAAGGGATACAGGAACACTGTCTTTTCATATTCCAAAATGAGAGAGAGGGTAGAGGTAAAGCCACAGGAGGGAGTTAAGCTCAGGCCTTCGTTCATTCATTCAACATATATACTGAACATCTCTGTGTAGCAGATGCTGCTCCAGGTCCTGAAGAAATGATATCAAACAAGACAAGAGAAATCCCCTACCCTCAAGATCTCATGATCTCCCAGCTATGGTTTGAGAATGGGATTGTTTTTGTCCTAAATTTTGTCCTAACATTTGTTCCAATTTGTCCTAAAATTGGAACTGTATTTGAGTCTTGATTTCAGTTGATCTTTTTTAAAAAATAAGAATTTGGCTTTTATCAGAAAAATCTGGTCAGAGATAGAAGTTATCTATAGAGTGCTCTGGGAGAATAAGAAGGGAGGGATTGTGTGGATGGATGGAACAAATGGAACATTCTGTACCAAGTCACAGAGAACTGGAACATCAGTGACAAATGATGGTGGGAGTCTCAGATGGTCCAGCTGCAAAGTGAAGATGACTTCTGATTAGAGTAAAACAAATAAATGAGCTCTCCTTTGGTAGAAAGGACAAAAGTAATGGCTTTGCCTCCTCTGGGAGGGAAATTTTCTGTTAAAAGCACACTTTAAGACCTTACTGAAATTTACTTCCAAATTCACATTTTCCACCCACTTTTGAGTTTTGGTGTCTCTAAGTTGACTGTGAAATAGATTTTGACAGGAGTGAAATATCTATGATTATGACAGTACATCACTGGGACAGAGCAAAGAAATTGCTAATGGTACAAGGACACACACACACACACACACACACTGTACAATGCAATATATAACTTTTATACAATAGTGTGATTATATCTGTATACTATATATATATATATATGTTTATTTGTTATTTTTTTTACTTAAAGAGTCTTTAGTGAAGTTCAGGAAAAATTACAAAGAGAAATTAATGTGAAGAACATGCTCTGTTTACCTTGGTGTTCCATCTCGGAGCTTATATTGGTTACTGGTGATGCTAGTCCCATATTACCCTTAATCTCTTCCTAAGTATCAGAGTCGTTGTTATTCTGGGTTTCTCTGAATTGCTTGCTTTTCTTCCACCCTTGCTTACCTCCAACAGGGCAGGTGTGGAATACTGCTCTTCTGCTCCTAATCATATACCTATTTATTTAATTAGTCTCCTGTATTCATTTCTGTCTCTTGGAAGTATATATCTCAGTCCAAGATTTGGATGTAATTTTAAACCAACGTGACAGTAACTCTGAGCCTCTCAGTTTGCCATCAGGGAAGAAATCAACGTTCAGTCCTTGTTGGGGGTCCTTCCTCAAGGAATTGCCCACTGACCTGGACCATTCTCCATTAACTGCTGGTCACCTGTGGGGGAATGAAAACCATTCCTTGCTGAAAGACCAGGGAGGGGGATGACGGCTCCCCAGCCCCAACATTCTCTCTCTGGTCTGTCCTCCATGTCTTAGGAACAGGGAGAATTAAATTACCTTCCTCTCTCTCATGCTTCTCTCAGAGACACCTGCTTGTTTCTTGACCCCTGGGATACATGGCAAACAAATGCTTATAAATGAGCCTAGATTTTTGAAACCAATAGCCAGAAAGGGAAGGATCTTAAAAGTTATTTTTGCCATTAATTTCCTCTGGGCAGAAAACACAGAGTCTGTTAGTCTGTGGTGACTCCTTTTTCCCTAATCTGATCTCTCAAGATAGCAATGACAGCAAACAGGGAGGAGTGGGGTTACATGGAGTCATGGACACTTGCTCCATTTTCCAAAGCAGAAAACAACCTAACGCCCACCCACTGGTGAATGACATGTGTTATATCCCATGTACTGCAAGTGGAATATTCATCCAAAGGAGTGAAATACTAATGCATGCTACAACATGGATGAAACTTAAAATCACTATGCTAACACCTTATATGATTACAATTAAATGTAATATTCAGAATAGGCGACACTATGGAGACAGGGGGTAAATTGGTGTTTGCCTAGAACTGAGGAGATGAGGGAGTTGGGGAGTGATGAAATGCTCTACAATTGATTGTGGTGATGGTTACACAGCTCTCTGGATGTACTAAGAAATGTTGCATCACATTCTTTAAAGAGGTGAATTGTATGGTATGTAAATTATGTCTCAATAAATCTGTTATTTAAAAAATCCAGTGGGATATTATTTTCTGACCCCTGCTCTATGTACTATCATCAAAGAAATGAATGTAACTCTTCAGTTATGTGTTCCACGAATGCTACTGTTTCTTTGTCATGATTTCCTAGTAACTAACTGCTCTTTCAAGCAAATCATTTTTTCTGAAGCAAAACATTGTTTTTATGTATTTCTCATAACAAGTGGGCCACTAGATTTTTTCCAAGGTTCTTGAAAGAAAGGAGGGAGTAACTTAATCTGATTGTTCAAGTGAAAACTTTCATTTGGTAAATTTTTGTGACTTTGATAATATTCATGGAATGATGAATCATACAGTTGGAAGAGATTCTAGAAACAATCCATCCCAGTAGAATTCAAATATTTTCAATAGACTCTGGAACTGGAGAGGGAGGGACCTCAGGGACAACCAAGGAAGGGAAGCAGAGTAGGTAATAATTTGAGCAGAGAGCCTCCCACCTCTCCTTCCATCAGAGCAGCCCTGATCTCATCTAAGGCATATATTGAGTTTCAGCCAAGTTTTATTTTAAGAATTCAGCAGCTAACAAATGTTTAAGCTTCCCTTGTTTTTTTAATTCTACAGAAAATGACAATGAGTTCCAGGGAAAACACTCGTCAAAGTCAACACATCAGTTGAGTGCCGGGGCAGGGCCTACAATCTTAGATTTCTTAGAATGGGAAGGGTGGGTAGGGTCATTCAATCCATTGAAATTGGATTTCTCACAATTAAGAACTCTTGTCCAACAAAGGCAAGAGAATGTGACAGACAAGCAAATGGCCTCCATGGCCAAATGGCCTGTGCTTAAACCCTGCTCCACCCAAAGTCAGCTTCCCAACCCTGGCTTCCTCATCTGTAAAACAGGGTGATGCCGGTAGAAACCCCTGAAGATTAAATGGGATGATGCCCAGTGGCTGGCACATAATAGACGTTTGGTAAGTGTTGGCTATGATTATGAGACCGACTCTCCATGCACTTTGGTCCTCATCACTCACTGACTAACAGGCAGTGCTCCTGTGAAGTTTTCATCACAGAGTTAAATAGAATTTTTTAAAAATAAAAATGCAGATGAATCAATCCTCACTATTCTGCTAATGATTTATTTTTCATTACTTCCTTGTGCCACTGAAAATGTGTTCGTTAAACAACTTAATGCATTGCTTTTTAAAGCTCCCAAATTGATTTCCTTAGTGTCTTGATTATTAACTGTGTTAGCTTGACAGAAAGTCATGTTTAAAGAGATCATAAAGGGCAAGATGGTTACTTTTCTTATTTTAAAGGTGGGGAAAATGAGACCCAGAGAGTGTAAAACTGTACCAAGATCATATAACCTTGGGCAAAGGCTGGGACTAAGTTCTTTGTGTCTCAGTTAAGCCATAGCAGATTCCATAGCAGATCTGAGGGCTGGCTATGTCATAACCTTGTGGAAAAATATTTAAAGACAACAGGTTGAGAGCAAGATGGTGGCTAATATCCTCTGGTGATCAGCTCCCCACAGACACAAGAAGCTGAACAGCTATTCAGGTACCAAACTAACCTAAAAAGAGACAAGAAAATCAGGTGAAACCATACTGTCTGCTTTGAGTACAAGAAAACAAAAGACTCTTAAGGCAGGAACTACAGAGTTGTCTGTAACATCCCTCCCAGAACTCAAGCAGTCTAGGGCAAAGAAAAATACCTCCCTTGGGGGAAGGGAGAAAGAGTTAAGTCCAGACCCTAGACTTGAAACCCAGTACCAGGACTACTACAATGAAACACAGAGTTGGGCATATGAGTATTGGTTGCCAGGTCAAACAAATGGACCAAGCCATTAGAACCACATTAGGCCAGATACCTGAGAACCTCCATAACCCCTCATCAACCTTGGTCAGCAGTGAACAGAAGAACTGTACCTGCCAAGAAGTAGGGCATGAAAACTAGCACAGAGCTTTGTCTCAGAGCCTGGTGCCAGGACTGGGTGGTGAGACCTGGTGCCTGGTAGAAACTGAAAGTTCCTTAGATAGGTCACAACTCACAGATGGGTTCTCCAGGCTGGCCCAGCATCAGGTGGAGACCTGTGCACTGGTGGGACAGATTTGAGTTTCTGTCTGTAGCATTTCCAGTCTTGGAGTGGGTCCGAGGCGCACGCATACTTCTCCCAAGACTGTGAAGGCATCTGTGGTGGTGAGACTCAGGTGCAACGAGCTTAACCTCAACCTTGGTAGCCAAGGGAGTATCTCTACTCACCTTCCCCACTGCCTTGGGCAGCACAGCTGCCACCAGGTCAGTGATTACAGATGGGGCTCTAGAATTGCCCTTTTTCTGCCTGCATCACTGCCAGAACGGCCCAGGCCTTGATGCCACCCAGATGAGCATCAGCCTAGGTAGCCAAGGGCTTGCTTTCACCAATACTATACCAATAGTGGACAGCAGAGTGTGGTATAAGGTCCCACTCACTGAGTAGGGCAGGGTAGTAGTCATAAGACTTTGCCTTGGAATCTGATACCAGGCTGGTAAAAACTAACATTGGGCAGATCTTAATGGTCCCCAGAGCTTCCTAGTCATGTGAACCTCTGGAACAGCTTCAGTTCCAGGGGAAGATATGCAGACCCAGTTTGATGAACCAGCATCACCTTGACTTTGCAGTAGTCTTGAGCCATGAGTCCACTTCAGCAATAGGCAGCCCATAGTTGTGTGGACTTTGATCCTACACCACTATTGTGCTGGTCTTGGCAGGCAGGCTATGGGCCTGGGGTGAACCACAGCTTGTTGGAATGGTGGCCACAGACACAGCATAAGATCTTGGGCCTGGTCTATCCACAGTGACTTGGTTCAGAGTCAGGCATAGTGCCTTACCACAAACACATAACTGTGGATGAGTCATGTGGGCCTATCCTAGCCCCAGGGAAAGGCTTGTGGGGACACAATACTCTTTCTAGGTCTCACTCTCCATTTCTTTCTGAACAACATATCAACAGTGTATTTCAGACAAACTTGGGTTTGGATTGTCCTTTAGTATTGAAACAGTGCTTCTGAAAATGGACCTGATTAAAAAATGGGCAATATATCTGAATAGACATTTCTCAAGCAAATATATGCAGAGAGCCAACAGGTACATTAAAAAAAAAAAATGCTCAACATCACTAAGCATCAGGGAAATGCAAATCAAAACCACAAAAAAGATGTCACCTCACACCAGTTAGAATGACTATTATCTGAAAGGCTAAACATAACAAGAGCTGGCAAGCATGTGGAGACAAGGGAACACTTGCGCACTGTTAGTAGGAATGTAAGTTAATATAGCCATTAAGGAAATCAATAATGAGGTTCACAAAAAGATTGAAAATAGAACTACCATGTGATCCAGCAATCCCACTACTACTTATATGTCCAAAGGAATGAAATCAGTATGTCGAAGAGACATAAGCAATTCCATGATCATTGCAGCACTAGGTCACAAAAAAACAAGAAAGGGAACAACCTAAGTATCCATCACTGATGAATGGATAAAGAACATGTGGTACATATACACATGGAATACTATTCAGTCATAAAAGGAATGGAACCTTGTCGTTTGTGGCAACATGGATGGAACCAGAGACCATTATGTTGAGCAAAATAAGCCAGGCATGAAAAGACAAGTACTGCATATAGAATCTCAAAAAGTTGATCTCATAGAAGTTGAGAAGAGAATGGTTTTTATCAGAGGTTAGGGAGAATAGGGTGGAGGGTGGGGAAACATTGATCAATAGGTACCAAGTTATAGTTAGATGGAAGTGAAAAATTCTGGCTATTGTAGAGTGACTACAGATAACAATAAGACACTGTGCATTTCAAAGGACCAGAAGAAAGGATTTTGAAAATATTTACCAAAAAGAAATGATAAATGTTTGAGAAGATAAATATGTTTGACCTGATTTAAACATTATGCAATATGTATATTATCAAAATATTACATGATACCCCAATAGTATGTATAATTTTATGTCTTTAGGTATTATAAGATAAATTAAAACAAGAACAACTACCACCAAACAAACAGTTGCCTGACAAACCTGACATTTTCTGAGTTACAGCTGGTCTGCATTGGGGTTAGGCATTCTGAATTAAAGAATATCCAGGTATAAGAGAAACTATTCTGGAATATTACCTAGAACAGAACAGTTCACCTATGGACCATAAATTTAAGAAGGAACATAGATTATATAAAACTTTCCCACCACAATTTTAATCAAGAGACTAAGTTTTACCCACATTCATCCCCAATCCCCAAATTGGAAGACCAAGAAAAATGCTTGCGTAGTAAGAATGCAAAAAAGAGAGAGAGAGAGAGAGAGAGAGAGAGAGAGAGAGAGAGATGAAGGTACAGACTGTATGGATTTTGACTGACTGTATCCAGGAACTCAGCACAGAAAGCTGTACAGTGGCCATGCAACAGCATTATTCAGGGTCACCCTTGTACTCTCCAGTGGTAATCCACCAACAAAGTCCAAGTCCTAGCAGTTTACCTTGCTTCAAACACCACAACTCACAGCTACTGATTTACCTACCTCTCTGCTCCTGTTCCTCACTTGTCATTTTGAAGCCAGAATTGGGGATAGGCAGTTAGTGTAGAAATAGGGGATCAGGTCAAATTGAGGAAATGGAGGCCATGAAAGCCATCTGCATCTGGAAGTTGGAGACTGCCCCTGGGAGAATGGAATGTCAAGGATCTCCAGAGCCCATTGATTACCAAATTTACCTGCCCTTGTCAGGAACTACAATCAAGGAACTGCTAATTAATGCCCCCTGGGCCCTTGCCTGGCTGAATCACTTTGGCCCTCTCCCTGCCCCATCCGATTTCACTTTTTACATCTCACCTGCAAAATCAGGCCTAGTCATCTAGGAAGGAAGGAGAGATAAGGGGGAGAGAACTGGAGAACAAAAGAGACCTTAACGTATAAAAGATGTAGAGTGCGCTCACTTCTTGGGACTTTAGATCATCGCCCCCTTCTTCCTCCCGGGACAAGTCTGTATTATTACCTTTAAATAAAACCTGCTTAATATGCTTGCCTTGGCGTGCTTCTCTAGTGTTCAAACTTCAACATGAGAGGGAGCAGAGCTCTTCACTGGTAAATGGCGATATCACTTTCTCTTGACAATTCTTTCAGAATGAAGTGGGCTCCAAAGCAGAGTGAGAGCTCTGTTAATGCCCATCTTTGGTCTTGATAACAGGACTTGTTCATAACACACTCAACCAGGATACAGCCCAGTAAATCATGTTATAAATGTTGGGTAGCATTGCTTTACTGACATCCATCTAATTTCTGATCAAGGTCAGATATTGTCAGTTGCTACCCTTTCAAATTATAAACATCAATCTTACAGAAATTTAGGGGAAAACATAGGGGAAATTAAAAGATGTGTTAAAATGCATGATTCCTAAAACATCAGACAGGTGGATCATTCCAATGGAGAGCATGTAAGGAGAATGGAGGACCACATAGGAGAACTTGGGGGTGTTCAGAAGCATTGTTTTAAATTATTCATTTGATTGAACCCAAAGCAATGTGTGAATTATTGGGAAAATTTCAATGTCTTACTTTGCATTTCTGCTATTTTACATGTAATTCCCACAAACACGTGACTGTCCCTGCAACAGAAAGTTGAATACATGTCAGAAGAATTTCTACATATTGGTAATAAAGTCAAATTTTCCAATGATTAAAAAATGTTAATGTTTATCTCTTGACAAATCCAGAATAATTTAGAAAAAAAATCAACCACTCCCTAATTTTACAATTCAAGAGAGAATACTGAGGCTTTCAGGAGTTGAGTGTCTCATCAAAGGAGAATACATTTCTGGCTTACTGACTCATAATTTGGCATTTGTTTCTTCTTACTACTGAAGTCTCTGTAGGAAAAGGGAAAGAACATAAAATTTCTTAAATTCTGTCAAATATTTACTTATAAGAATTTTTTTGACAGCACTTGAGCAAGTTGTTTTTTTGACTTTATTTTTTAAGTAATATATTGCATTTCTTCTTTTTACAACTGGAAATGTTTATAATGAGCAGATGTCCACAGTCTTTGAACACTGTAATGTAGTCCCTAATCAGCTTTGAAGTTGAGATTCTTTTGGCTTCACTATTTTCTCCTCATGAAAATATTAAAATGACAGATTATGAATAATTAGAAGTACTGTAGATACAGCTGTTATTAGAACATAAAATTCACTGTGAAAATAGGTATATTTTTAATGTCTGAAGAAATTTATACCTGTATCAAGCAAACTTCAAGGTCATTGGAGCTTTGATACATACATGTAGACCAAGACTGGTGTTGAGGAGGCCTGATCCATTTAAAAGAACACAGGTATCAATTTCTTTGCATTTCAAATCAGTCTGTGTATTGATATTTGTGATCACATTTAATCTGAAGGTTCTGTATTGTTCAAATTGTATATTGTGCAGCTTTGGCTGGGTATGAAATTGTGTGTAGTCTAATGGGGTCATACTAAAGGCTTTTAGTTATTTCCCCTTCCTCAGCTTTGCCTTACACAATGAGTGTCTTTTGGCTTATTAAAGCTCCTGGAGCAATTACTTTTTCTGCCTGAAACTGACTCTGTGGTCTGGTCATTCCTCTTCAGATAACTCTTTTGTATCTTATCTAAATCTCTATATATTTTAAGCCTATTTTTGCTCATTTATGGGTAGGTATGATGAATAGTACTGAGCATCTTCCACATGAAACTTAGCAAGCTTACTTCATTGTTCAGTTTTAAGGAGAAAAGAAGCTTATTATAGCAAAGCAAATTTTATGCAATTTGTTACATAGTAATTTTGAATTGAATTCTGGCAGGTGTTTGGCTAAGCCATTGTTAGAACATGGTTAACCTGCTGCTCACCCCAAAACTAAGCATGTTTTGGTTGTGAGAGCTGTTGGTCAAAGCTGCCTCCTGCAAGAGTTGTTATTTGGCACCCAGAGACAATCTCATCTGGGAGAAACCATATGCAAAGTGTGCTGATCCATGCCCACCACTTGTCTGAATCCAAAGGGAAAGTGGGTCTCCTATTTCTTAGAGGATATCTGTGACTTCCTGTACTAAGTTCACACACATTTCAATAAAATCACAAGTGAAGTGTGATGTTGCAATCCAGGCATTTGGTTATGCTTTACACTCCTTGGTAGCACTTGCAGAATCTCTTACAATGTAGGCAGACAGCAGTCTCTATGACCTGCATGTCTCAAGCTTTCCCAGTCTCTAGTAGAAGAATTTGATAAGAATCAAAAAATCCTTTATACATTGCTTTAATAAAAAAAAAAGACAAATTTAACATTTTACACAGGATTTTTACTTTACAGCCTCTCAATTGTGCAGTAACCAGTACAATTTAAAATGTGCATACATTTTATTTTTCATTCATACTCAGACACTGTGAGGTACCAACTAAGATGCTCTCTGCAACATTGTTCATAGTAGTCAAGATATACTTTAAAACAGTATGATAATGTTCTTTAAAAAGCATATCTCATACTTTACACATATGGATGGATGCACACACATACACACACATGCACACATACACATATGTGTGTGTATATCCTTAGTAAAATATTCAAGTTACTAGCCAAATCGATAAAGTGCATATCTCTGGTAGTTATGGCTAGTGGTTGAATAGATCTTTAGTTATTTCTATAGTGTTTTAACTTTAAAATAAAAATGTGGGTGGTAGACACAATTCTAAGATGGGCCCAAACCCCTGCCCCCTAGAATGAACATCTTGTGTAGTCCCTGGCACTATGAATTTGATGGATTTTACTTTCATGATTAGGTTATATTCTGTAGCTCAGCTAACTTGAAGAAAGGCAGATTTCTTTGGTTGGCCTAACCAATCACATGAACCCTTAAAATCAGAATCTAGAGGTTGAGGCAGAGGAAGTCAGATATCTAAAGCAAGAAGAGTATTTGACTAGAGCAATTATCTTTTTTTAAAAACATAATTTTTTTGGTGTTACTTTTTTGAGTTCTTTACATATCCTGGAGATTAGTGCTCTATCTGATATGCATGTGATAAAGATTTTCTCCCATTCTGTAGGGTCTCTCTTCACACTATTGATTATTTCTTTTGCTGAGAAGAAGTTTTTGAGTTTGAATTCATCCCATTTATTTATTCTTAATTTCACTTCATGTGCTTTAGGAGTCTTGTGAAGGAAGTCAAGTCCTAAGACAACGTGACAAAGATTTGGGCCTAGTCTTTCTTCTATTAGGCACGAGGTCTCTCTGGTCTAATTCCTAGGCCCTTGATTCACTTTGAGTTGGGTTTTGTGCAGGGTGAGAGATAGCGGTTTAATTTCATTTTGCTACATATGAATTTCCAGTTTTCCCAGGATCATTTTCTCCAATGTATGTTTTTGACATCTTTAATCAATAAATGGGCTAAGGAACTGAACAGACACTCCACAGAAGATATACAAATTGATCAACAAACATATGAAAAATGTTCAACATCTCTAGCAATTAGAGAAATGCAAATCAAAACTACTCTAAGATTTCATCTCACTCCAGTCAGAATGGTAGTCATCAAGAATACAAGCAACATTAAATGTTGGTGAAGATGTGGGGAAAAAAACTACACTCATATATTGCTGGTGGGAATGCACATTGGTGCAAACATTATGGAAAGCTGTATGGAGATTCCTCAGGAAACTTGGATTGGAACCACCATTTGACCCAGCTATTTCAGTCCTCAATTTACCCCCAAAGGACTTAAAATCAGCCTACTACAGTGATGCAGCCACATCAATGTTTATAGCAGCTCAATTTACAATAGCTAAACTATGAAACCAAACTAGGTGCCCTTCAACAGATAAATAGATAAAGAAAATGTGGTATTTATACACAATGGAATATTACTTAGCCTTAAGAAGAATGAAATGATGGCATTTGCAGGTAAATGGATGGAATTGGCTAAGTAAAATAAGCCAATCTCCAAAAACCAAAGGCCAAATATTTTCTCTGATATGTGGATACTGATCCATAATGAGGGGGGCAGGAGCTAGGGAAGAATGAAAGAACTTTGGGTTGGGCAGAGGGGAGTGAGGGGAGGGGAGAAGAGAGGTGTGGGGTGGGAAGAATGGTGGAATGAGATGGACATTATTACCCTATGTACATGTATGATTGCATGAACTGTGTGACTCTACATTGTATACAGCCAGAGAAATGAGAAGTTGTGCTATTTGTGTACAATGTGTTGAAATGCATTCTGCTGTCAGGTATAACTAATTAGAACAAATAAAAAATTATTTATTTATTTATTTATATTAAATACTAGATTTTTCCATATTTTTATTGGTGCATTACAGTTATACATAATGGTGGAATTCATTGTTATATAGAGAAATTCTTGTTGTTGAAGGGACCATATGTCAAGGAATGCAAGGGTTTTTAGGATCTGAGAATAGCCACAAGCCAAGAATCAGCAAGGAAATAGGAGCCTCAGTCTTATGACTGTAAGTGAACTTGGAAGAACTGAAGTTTAAGTAAGATAAGCAACCTGGCCAAGACATCTCAGTTTTTATTCTGTGATACCCTGAGTTTTGGAATGCACAATTTATCAGACTTTCTACTCTCATTAATACTCAGACATCAGGAGAACCTAGTTACATCATGCCCAGATTTCTGACCTATAGAAGCTGTGAGAATATAAATGGTTATTTTAAACCACTAACTTGGTAGTGATTTGTTATGTATTAATAGAAAATCAATACAAATGTATTTGAATATCTTCAATTAAAAATAATTGATATTACCATAAGAAAGTTTAGTTAACCTTAATAACTTTCTGAGTAGGTGAAGAGTACTAATTGTATTTATAAAATGAATTTTGGGAACATAATGGAACATTTGTGTGGGTCATTTATCTTCTCATCACATTCACTTTGGGCCTCAGCATGGCCTTTGGGACACATGAGATCACTTAGAAATAATGGTCCTTTAAATACTCTTAAGACCTTGTTCCTGACTCTAATAATTTCAAAGTTCAACATTTTCTTATTGTCTCCTTGTTATTCCTTAGCATAAATAACAAAAGACAAAAACCTTTCCTCCACAGAGCTTTCACTCTCATCATAGAAGCTATTCTAATTTATAAATTGAATATTAATTTCTCAGGGTCATGGCTTAGTGGAGATGCACATTTCCCAAGTGCTTCAGGAAGATAAGCATCAAAGTAATTGTGTGGCCACAAGGTTTATGAATCATTGATGATGCACTTTTGATGCCATCAGAAGAGAAGAAAGCAAGAATTTGTCCAAAATAAGTACAAACAAAATGTTTTCACTCTAGTTAGCAATGTTTTATATTTGACTGCTCACGCAAGTGATTTTGTGGCCACAGGCATGACCTTTTGTATCTTAGAAATGAAAGAAACCTGAAGCTTTCGTAATTCAATTATCTTCCAAATACATTTTTAAGTATATTTTATTTTTTAGTTGTAGATGTATACAATATCCTTAATTTTATTTATATATTTATTATTATTTTTTTGTGGTGCTGAGGATCAAATCTAGTGCCTCACATGTGCTAGGCAAGCACTCTACCACTGAGCCACAACCACAGCACCTCTGAGTACCTCATGAAATAGTGAATTCCCTATTTCCAGACATATTCAAGCAAAAACTGAGTACCTTACTACTTCATGAGGTACCCAGATCTAGTTTTCCTTATTATTGTTCTTTGTTTTTTAAATGGACAACTAAAAATTGTGTTTATTTATGTGCACACAATGTTTTGAAACATGTAAAACACTGTGGAATGGCTAAATAAAGTTTATTAGCATGCATTACCTCACATACTTATTTTTTAGTGTGAGAAAATATAAAATCTATAAGAAGTAATTAAAGTATATAGTACATTTTTATAAACTATAGTTGCCATATTGTATAATAGATCTCCTGAACTTATTCCTCCTGTGTACATGTTATTTTTATGTCCTTGACCAAAATCTCCTCAATCTTTCCCTCCCCCTGACCTCAACTCCTGCAGACTTTGGTAACCACGATTGTATTCTTTGCTTCTCTGAGTTCGAGATTTTTAAATTACACACATTTGCGAGATCATGCATTTTTCACTTATCATAATGTCCTGCAGGTTCATCCATGTTTTCACAAATGACAGAATTTCTTTGAGACTGAATATTGCTCCATTGTATATATGTGCTACCTTCTCTTTATCCATTTGTCTGTTGATGGATACTTAGGTTGATTTCATATCGAGGTCTATTTTTTAAAATACATTTATCTTGGTTAAAAACAATTTTTAAATTTGGAATTTGCATTCTTCTAACTTTATAAAATTTATCATCTCTGTTCTGTTCTCAGAATCTAAATATAGATCAATCTAATCCATTTTCCTTTCAGATACTTAAAGCCACCTTCCACATCCCTTAATCAGATGGATTATAAAAACACAGAGAGTTGGACTCTGTCTCCCAAGTTTTGGGTTTATAGGTTTGAGATGCAACCCAAGAAGTGATTTTCTTGAAAAGTGTCCAGTAATGCTGATGCTACTGATCCAATTAAACATCTTCAATTCTATAACTAAAGGAATGGAAGATGATAAGAGATTTTCTTTTCTTTTCTTTATTTTTTAAAAATTTTAGAATTTATTTTTACTGGGCATTTAAAGTATACAAAACAGTAGTATTAATTGTGCCACATCAATACATGCACAGTAGGAGGTTTTAGAGAGATATGTGTGAATAAGTGTGTCACAGACATATTCACCTGTCTCTTATTAAAGTTGAGGGTCTCTAGTTCTTCTCATCTGAGCTTCTAAAAAGATTGCTGTATTTTCTTGCCTTCCTGTTTTGCTGCAGGGAGCCAAGGAGAAGTGCAAGGTATACGATATTAACAATTTAAAAACCAACGTGAAGACATTTAAATGGTCATCTCATTTTCTTTCTGCTTCCTGTGTGGAACTCAGAATCTACTTTACTTCACCTCCAGAACTGTTAGAGGAATCCAATCAACAGTTCTTAGTCCCTAGGGTAAAATATTAGATATTGAATAACACAAAAGTTACAAAATTAAAGTGATTCATTCTATGTTCCAGTCCCCAAAACAGTTTCCCTCCCCTGAGACAACACTTGGTTCATTTATGTTTATACTTGTACCTTACTCGTGTTTCCAGGGATTTTCTATGCACTCACAGATCTGCACAGTTATATGATTTTAACACAAATAATAGAGCATTAAAAACATTGTTCAGCAATTTGATTTTTTCATTTAATTGTATATTCTAATATCAGAACATGTAAAGCTGCTTTGTTCTTTTTCAGTGCTTGCATAGTATTCCATGGTAGATATGTATATTAATCATTTTAATCCACCCTTTTTGATGGGCCTTTAGATTATTTCCATTTTCCTTTTATTTTGCAGTTATGAACAACACTGTAAGATACATTTGTATTTTTTTTTATACAGGAGTAAGTGTATGTCTGGAATAGTGATTCTCAAACGTTAGCAGGTGTAGATTCGCCTGGATGGATTATAAAAACACATATCTGGGCTCTACCTCTCAAGTTTTTGGTTTAATAGGTTTGAGGTGCAACCCAAGAAGTGATTTTCTTGAAAAGTGTCCAGTAATGCTGATGTTGCTGGTCCAGGAATCACACTTTGAGGGCCATTACTCTAGCATATCCTGAAGTTCAACGGTTCCGTTGAATGCTCCACATGTTGTTAATTTCGATGTAGTTTTGCCAAATTACTCTTCCAAAATGTTATAACATGCTAAATCCTTTTCAGCAACATATTAGAAGGTCTGTTTCTCACTCCTTTTTCCTACTCAATTCTTTGACCTTTACCCACATGGCAGGTAAACAATAAAATGTCATGATGTTCAAGGGGAAGAAATCAGCATGATCTTATTTGAAAGAGCAATAACCTGGAAACAGAAGATCTGAATCTGAACAACTTTCACAGTGGGACCCCTAAAGCTCAGGTCAAGAGTTACTAAAGGGAATGACAGAATTAAAAAGCTTCTGCACAGCAAAGGGAACAATTAAGAGTGAAAGAAAGAATCTACAGAATTGGAGAGAATCTTTGCTACTTACACTTCTGACAGAGATGAATATCCAAAATATACAAAGAACTTTAGAAAACTTAATATTAAAAATCTCCAAATAACCCAGTTAATAAATGAGCAAATGAATTAAAAGACACTTCTCAAAAGAATACAAATGTTCAACATCATTAGTCATTAGGGCAATGCAAATCAAAACTACATTAAGATTTCTTCTCACTCCAATTAAAACCATAGACATCAAGAATACAAATGATAATAAATACTAGAGAGGATGTGGCATAGAACCACCATATGGCCCAGCTATATCACTCCTAGGTATTTATTCTAAAGAATTAAAGTCAGCATACTATAGCGATACATGCATACACATATTTATAGCTGCACTGTTCACAAGAGCTAAACTATGGAACTAGTCTAGTTGTCCATCCAGGGACGAATGGATAAAGAAAATGTGATACATATACACAATGGAGTTTTACTCAGCCATAAAAAATGAAATTACATCTTTTTTAGGAATATGGATGGAATTTAAGAGCATCTTGTTAAGTGAAATATGCCAAACTCAGGAAGCTAAGAGTCATGTTTTTGCTCACATGTGAAAGCTAATGAGGAAAAAGGGAAAAAAAGTGTGGGTAAAAATTGAAGAGCGATCAGTAGAGTAGAGGAAAGAAACCAGGGGTAGGGAAGAGGAGAGGGAAAGTGGAACTACTAGGGTATAATATTGGCCAAATTATATTATATTGTGTGCATGTACGAATATGTAACAACAAATCCCACCATTACGTACAACTAAAAGGACCAGTAAAAAAATATGGAATAAAACCCACTACTGGGTCTGGTGAAGTTCCTTCTCTCACTGTGTCATCTCCCTTGGTATCTTCATTTGAAAATGGAAGTAAAAATAGGACTTGCATTTTGTCATAAAATTCATTATATTATAAAGCCAGTGGGAGTAAAAGTGAGTGAATATTTATAGAGCACCTAAAATTGAACATAGTAGGCAATCTCAGACATTGGTTGATATGGTCTGTGGGTGGTCATGAAGTTTGTTTTGCATGCAGTAAAGTTCTGCTGTGAAACCAGCTTGACATGTCCCTCTATTCAGGAGCTCTTTATCCATCAGTGACAAGACTGAGATTCTGGTAAACAGGATGGGAAGTGGTATAGATCACTTCTCAGTGCTTGGCTATCATGCTCAAGCCTGAGTTGATTCTCTGCTAGAGTAATCTGTCCTGGGAACTACCGAAAGGTCAGGGTTGAACTTTTCAAGGACTGTACCAAGAGGACTTTATTCCTGTTTGAGGCAGTCGGGCCAGGAGCCTCCTGCACTCTTGAACAGTAACTTGCTGCCCACTTGTCTTGTTAGGTCTGTTCCCTCCTTCTAAGGCCAGGACATTGAATGAAATGATTGAACTCTGAATCCTTGCCATCCCCACTTCTCACTGATTAGAGATCTTCTTAACCTAGAGAGGCAATCACTGGGAATGTCATAGAGGTTAGGTTTGGGGACATTGCGAGAGGTTGTGGGGAAAGAGTAGTTTGGATGCAGGATCTACAATGAGATTGTTGATAAAAACTAAATTGGAATTTCCCAGAAAATGAAGCTACTCAGTATCTCTATTCTTAAACCTTTAAGGAATAATAGCTTACATAGTAGTTAATTACAATATCTGCCCCAAACACAGATTTCTTAGCTCAGGAAATCTGCACACTGATTCTAGTAATCTGTGTGTTGCTGCAGCTGGAGGGTATCAGTGATACTGTGTATGTATGTCTCAGGATTGGAGGACTGCCTAGGAGGCATCATCCCCAAGGAGAGATGTATGTTTCTAAACAGTCAGCGTTAAGCGTAGGGTTGCCCTCTTAGGCTAGTCTCCCAATCCCTTGAGTTCTTTTCCTTATCTGGGTCATTACTACAGAGAAGTGGCACATTTGAGAGGTTGCAGAGTTGGAAGTTGACTGGACCTCATATGAATTCTATGACCTTAGACAAATTATTTACCCTTAATAGACCCTATTTTCCCCTACTATAAAGTGGGAAGTTGATATGCCCCTCACAGGGTTAACAGGAGAATTATGACTCCATCTGTTTTCTGTTGTCATAACTGAATACCAGAGTTGGTGCTTATGAAGAATAGAAGTCTACTTGGCTCACAGTTCTGGAGGCTGAGAAGTCCAAGAGCACTATCTTGGTACTGGGTGAGGGCCTTCTTGCTGGTGGACCATATCACAAGGCAAAAAGCAAGCATGCCACCTTGGGTTTCTCTTCCTGTTCTTCTAAAGCCACTAATGCCATTAAGGAAGACCCCACCCTCATGACCTCATCTAATCCTAATCACCTCCTAATGGCCCAGCCTCTCAATACCACAAACCTATGAATTTGGAGATTGAGTTTCCAATAGCTGACCTTTGGGGGAACACGTTCTAACCATAACAAATTAGATGACATGACTCAAGGGTAATACTTAGTGTAGTATCTTGTAAAGATTAACCTTCAGTAAATGGCAGTTGCTGTTATTATTTAATGTAAACATTTCTCTCTTTTTTTCATAGCCAGATTATTTCCTTTTTTACCTTTTCAGCCAGACTAAGTAACCCTAAATCTCTACCCCTACTCACTCCCTACCCCAATACCACATTAGTTATTAAATGAAGTTTTATGGATTCACAAACAGTGGGTTTTGCCTCTTGCAACTCTTCTTTTAATGAACCCTTAAGCATTCCAATGATACCTGCTCAATGTAGGCCTCAGAGCATCATCAGCCAGTGGCTACCATGCCATACTGTACCATGAACAGTATAAAGTCTTGGTTCCCTGATGATGGACACCCACGTAAAGGCAACTTTAAAAATAAATTTATTATTTAAAAAATACATCAGAATTTAACTTAATAAAAGTGTTCTCAATTACAACTGCAGAAATAGCCAGTGTTAACAGCATGATATCTATCCTTCCAGATTTTATTCGTATGTAATAACATATATGTGATATAATACTTTTTTTGTCAACTTGGTCCTTGTAGGCTATACTTTAGTGTATTTCAACTGTGATAGCCTGCCAGGGAACCACACCTCCCGGCATACATATATGGTCACTTTGCACTAGCAGGTTTGCTATGCCAGTATTAAGAAGGACCCATAACTTTTGTTTTTCTGAGGAAAAAAAAATCCTCTATGGAAAAAAAGAGAAAAACATATACCTTAAATAACAATAGGAGCTACCATTTACAGAAGGTATACCTCAGGCACCATGTGAGAAGTCCACTGACTCTACTGGAGGGACCATGTGGAGAGGTCAGTGGAGAAGGACCAGTGACCTTGAGACCAGGTGGAGATAGAGGCCCACACCCCAGCATTGCAGCTGAACCCAGCCTTCTATCCATTCCCATCATGGTCCCATTATGCATATTCCAGACCCACCTGCAACTTATGCTCAGTGGTGACAATCTGAAGAACTGTCCAGCCGAGCACCACTAACGCTGCAGAATTGTGAGAAATATTATAAAATAAGTACTGGAATATTAAAATTTCAAAGAGTTTATTTGCACAATATGTGAATTACATTCCTCTGTGACATTTGCCAATTTGGGGCCCTGCCAAATAGGTGTGAGGGATGTCTTTTACATATTGAACTTGAAAGTAAGGCAAAGAAAATATTTGGATGATCAAAGTGGAGGAGTAGCCTTAATTAAGTTAATTAGTGTTTTGTTGGTTAAGACTCTTTAAATGAGTTGAGTTTTGGTTTGCTTAGGTAGGAACATGGGCACTAAAGCCACCTCAGTCTAATTGCCTCTCAACTAAACATGTTAGCGGAAAGATTAACATGTTTTAAGCCATTGTGTTTTATGGTGGTTTGTTATACATCAGAAGATAACTGAAATCATGGTACAAGGGTTACCTATGAGCCCATCATCCGCCTTGAGAACTAGGACAGTAATGACTATTTGCACCTACTTTTGTGCTTCTGCTCTTCCCCTTCTCTAGCCCTCTGTATGGAGGGAAGCTGGGTAAAAGTTACTAGGGACTTTATTATTTTTGCAGCTCCTGTGAATATGTATTTGTTTCAAAGTAAAAAGTGTTTTTTGAAAAGGAAAAAAAGTAACTGCTGGAGCATACTATTCACCAATAAATGTTAGTTTCCTTCCCCTCACTTGTCCCAACAATATCCTAACCATCAGATTAAATGTGAACTGTTTGTTAGGTAACTCCAGGCAAGTGAGGGCTTTGAAGCAGGCCTGCTTCTGCACTGCTCCCTAGTGGACAGCTGGGGGGAGGGCAGAATAACCCTGAACTTGGGGTTCAGACCCACTTGCCAAATCGAGGGAATTTATCCTTAGGGATCTTGACCTGGGTCTGTGAACCAGCTCTCACATGCTGACATTAGCTCCTAATTATCTGTCTCTACAAACATGAAGCAGGAAAATGGCACTGGACTCCTGTGTGTTCTGACCAGGTGGTTCCTTGCACAGTCAACCATCAGACGCTTGCAGATGCTTTCACAATGTGGACCTGCAGCAGGGACAGGGTGGCTTCATTGCTGTGACAGTCTCTACCCAAGTGCTCTCAACTTTCCATGACCCTGTGTGTCACCAGGCCCAACAGTACATTTCTTCTCCATTTATTCTCTAAACTGGTACAGTGGAAACAGCTGAATACCTACTGTGTGGTGGGCACACAATAACTAAACAGAATAGCTATGTGCCATTACCTTTATTTTATAGATATGGAGACTGAGGATGGGAGTGGGAATATAATAAGTGGAGAAGCCAAGACTTGAAACCAGGTCTATTTGACTGTTGAGCCTATTGTGTTCTGTCTGCTCTGCTCCACCTCTTTTCACATAGCAGAGGAGGTGACATGGATTGGTTTGTTCTGGGTAGCTTAAATATATCATGTGGGATTGATGACTAAAATGTCAGCTGAATTTGTCATAGCCAAAGTGAGTTCCCTGGGTGTTTTTCCTCATTTTCTCCATTGTGACTCTGAGTCAGGGCTGTGTCATTGATTTACATCATAGTGAGTAGTATACCACCTTCAGAAAGAACAGAATTTCAGATCAGGAGAGAACCTCTATTTCAATGCTTATGCTTTTGTTTTCCTAAAAGTAGGGAAACAAAGGAGATGGAAAAGTTAGGAAAAATAGTAGACTAAGGCCACCTCTCAGCATAGTGACAGCATGACTTTTGGTTCAAATTCCAGTCCTGCCATTTACTTGTTCTGACACCCTGGATGTGGGGTGCCTTTTTCTGTAGAATGACTACCAAAATTAAAAACTGTGTCCTCTAATACATGTTTTCCCAACTTGCCTGATAAAATCACCTAAAAGTTCAGATTATGCTATGTCTATATACAAAAAGACCACAATGAATCCTGCTTATATATATCAATATATAAGCACTAATTAAAACAACAATAAGATAACAATAACAATAAAAGGAGGAAGATCAGTAGAGTAGAGCAAGCAGATTGAAGGAAGGGGGAAGGAAGGGAAAAGGAAGGTACCGGGGAAAGTGAGTGATCCAACTGTTATGTGCATGCATGACTAAGGCATAATGAATTCCATATTGAGTAAAATTAAAATGCAACAATTTAAAAAATCAGATTTCTAGATTTTTCTTCTAGGAAATCTCAGAAGATTGAAGGTTGGGTCCAGGAATGTTGCTGGTCAAGATAAATCAAGGAGAACATGTCAAAGAAAGAGTGTACCCTATCCTCTCAGTGTGAAGCACTCTTAAGACAGGGTGGGTTTTGTCCATTGCCACTCACTAAGGAAGAGACAGTCAAAAGTGAAGACCAGCACTTTCCTACTCCCACTTCCCAGATAGGCTAACATTAGTCAAGGCCAAGTATGTCATTGCTGCAGAACCCAAAGGTCTCTGAGAAATGCGTGAACAGGTCTTCAGAGGATCAACAGTACCTTTCCACCTGGCATACAATTGGGAATTTGAGACTTGTGGATCACCTCATAGAAGAAGGAGACTAGAACTAGGGTGAAAGCCTGAAAAAAAGTAAGTGCTAACAGATACTAAAAATAAGCAATTCATGACCTTATCTAGGATTGGCACCAAATGTCTAAAAAAAGAAAAAAATCCTGTCAGCAGGAAATGAGGATAATAAAAATAATTTCTAACATTTATTGAGTACTTAGTCATTGCTAAAACTGCTTTCCACAAGAGGGAGAAACTTTTTAATGACCCAGGTTTGTTTATCTCTTATTTTCACTGACAGTGCCTCCAAGGGCGCATGGATGCAGTTTGAATCAGCCTGAACCAATAGAAAGAAGCGACCTTGGTCTTGCCCTTCCAGAATTAGCCTGGTCTTTAATTTTCCTGCACACAGTTTGCTGTGCTCTCTGGTATATTGGTCAAAAAGGGATCTTTACAGGGAATAACCTGTACATCATCTGCTCATTCTCAGAAAACAAAACACAACAACAACACCCAAAAGCAATCATTCCTTTACATAGCAAATGTAATATGAACAAAATTCAACAGGAAATCACAGCAAGGGTGACTGCACTAGGATATGTGTCTGATCTCAGGAACGGAATTGGGAGTGAATCACAGAATCCTAACACGCTTGGGGTAATAATCCTTATTCTGTGACTGCCTCACATTGGTGCTGGTTTTCAATCTGCTGCCTGGAGGTAGGAAGAGGTTCCATTTGGATGATGATGACAGTTTAGGCTGAGTATCTATTTGAAAATCTGTACTTGGTTAATAAGCATAAGAAAGATTTTTAAATGAAATTTGATTATTGAAAAATTATAAATAAAGTAGAAGGCAATTCACAGTATTAAAAAATGAAAGAAAAGGATTTCTGTAAGTAGAATAGAAATGGATAGCCTCTAACCCCAAAGAGGGATGAGGAGAATGCTCCTGAGAAGATGGTATTTTTTAGACTGCTATTCTGTGGGTGGTTGCAGCTGAATAAGAATCTTACTAGTAGTCGTGTTTCTTCATGAGATAAGAATCAAAATTAAAAGATTAAAATGAGTTACAAAATGTGACATTGGTGATCTGAAGATGAAGCAGAATTACAAGTTCTACTTGAGCCGTCTATTGTAAAGAATGATGCAAAGGCCAGGACCCTCTTGGTAAAAGAAAACTGAATGTCTAGACTAGACAGGGATGAGTTTTTTCACCCTAAAAAATTTCAAGTCTCCTGGTCAGAAGTGATGACCCTGCAGAGCATACAGAGAGTTGCCAATAAGCATTTTCTGTACCTTTAAGGAAACCTGAGGGCTGGAAGACATGAAAAGACTAGAAAGAAAGAAACAGATTAACTTCTTTCAGTGAGTTTGAGATGCCATGAAAGTAAAATTCTGTAATAAAATAACAGATGATTCAAGAAATAAGATGATTCTTTAGCATTGATATGGATTCACCAAAAGTCAAATATATTCCTCTAAATTAAATCCCTTTCTTGATATGTTTATTAGAGCAATAGATTCAGAGTGATTTGATGCAGTGTGTTTGGATGTTACAGGTGACTAATGATGTCTTTCTTGCTCCTCTTATAGATGAGATAAATAAATAGGAACCGTGTTATAATTATGTGGAATTTGTTATTGGTTGATCACGAGTGATGATCTTGGAAATAAGTCTATGGTAATTTGCCACAGAATTTGGCCACAATTCCTGCTTTCCTGATTCATCTTAAGAGAGGAATAAACAAACTAGAACATATCTGAACAAGGGGTACAAAGGCCAAAATCATAAATAATGGAGGTTAACTTGTAAAAGAAGATTCTGGGTGAACCAGAAAATATTTTCATGAATCTTAAAAATAAGCATTATGTTTGGAATCAATGGGCAGAGGTCACAGATTGGCAGTTGTTAATTCAATGTAAAGAAAAACATTTGAACAGTCCCAGTTGTGTGTGAATGGGTAGTTTAGGTAGGTATTGTGAAGTCCCTCAGTTGGTGGGGATATTATGTAGTGTGTTTCAGCACTGAATGTTAGATGAACAGTATGAATATTGGAACTCATTACAACTTTCTGTATACAAGTCACCAGGAAGGAGAAAACCAACTATTTTCTTGGCCAGTTTCTAGAGAGACAAATTTTATTTCTTGTTTAACAGGGGTCTGTGCATGGAAAGTGTAAAGGCTCTAGGAGAGCAAGAGGAAGGCCAGAGGCCATGTCTGGCATACAGACATAAGAAAGCATGCAGCTTTCGATAGAATCTGTTTTAACTGAATGTTTCTTAATTAAATATTCATTTGGCATTGAAAGTTAAAAGTGAATAAAATCTGTAATTCATTTTACATGGTATTCACATTGGCTACATTTCTGTATAGCTCTAGACCAAGCTTCCCCACCCAAGGAATGATATTTAAAATTTTTGTTCCCTTCATATTTTTTATCATATCATAGAACATGAGAGATTATATATGCATGGCTATTTAATTTCAATTTTTGAAGTAAATGAGGACCCCACATATCAATGCCATGGGTCACTAGTCACACACATTATCACATTATTATTATTAGATACACATTATCTATCAAAGGACAGATCACACAATTGGTGATTTCTCTGATTCCTTTTTGTTTAAGGGCAGAAAAGTGGTAAACATCATTGCTTTGAGCTGTGTTGGTATATAGTTGCGGAGTCTCTAAGTCAGAATGAATTTTATAATTCCCAAATTCATCTGATATGCAAATCTTCTTAAAATTGCCCAAAGTGATTGTCCTGCTTCTGTTTGAATTACTCCTGCAACAGGAGTTGCATCTCCAGAACATCTTCCCCATTTGATTTTCACTAAGGAAATGCTATCCTGTTCAAAGTAGGGATGCAGAAGAGTCCTAGTTGGATCCTGATGGTGTATCTGTTATGTTCTTATTTGTTTAGAATGTACAATTTGTATGAAAAGAGGAGTATTTACACACAAAGTAGTCAACAGAGCAAGGTAATGAGTGATCAAAATGAACATGCATGGCTCCAATATCTTATTTGCTTTATTCATTCACTCGTTCATTCATTCCCCAACTTCTTTCATACAGAGAATAATAGAGGTTTAGTTTAAGCAGGTTCCCAAGAATGGTGAAGATCTGTTGAGGCTGGAGTGGGTCTGGAAGACTTCTGGGAAGAGCTGGAATGTGAAGTGAGTCCTGGTGTTGGGTGGGGTTTCCATGGAGATACAGGCAGGGGCAGCACTGTGACTGAGTGTAAGGCAGTGAGTCTAATTCTCACTTTGTGGGAAGTGAGCATACAGTGGGAGCAGAGGTTAACATTAGAGATAAATGAACAACCAGTTGTATTTAGGAAGATGGAGATCTATTACAAAACATCTACAGTGTTAGTCTCTGGAGTCATTGGCCATGAGGAAGCACTGAAGGTTTTTCTGCAATGAATTGGCAGAAAATGTATTCTACCTCCTTCTGGTTTAGCAATATATTATTGTAGTATTTGTCCTACATAGAAGCAAATCCTCACCACATAGTCTCTTCCTATCTTACAGGCAAATACTTTAACGGTCTCTGTGATTTTAAGTTCACTTCACTAAGTACAGACCCTCTTCCCTCAATCCAGTTCCCTCTTCCTGTCTGCCTTCGTTCCCTTCCCCCTGTTTTCTCTCATGCTGGATCTCTCATTATGCCTTCTTTTTTCTTTCTGTGTTTTAATTCCTATTTTTCAGAACCCACTGTGATCTTGCTCCAGCATGGGCTGACTGAGCTTCTCTAGCTGACAGTGTATTTCATGTGCTTTGTGTCACAGCGGGTGTCTTTGTTGCTTTGTTTTTCATCAAAATAAGTGCGTAGTGTCTTTGCAAATGCATTCCATATTTAAGGAAAAGAAAAAGCAGTAAAAGCATCAGTAAGGTAATGGGGAGAGCTGACTTCAGGACTCCTGAGGGTATTTCTTTCTGTACTGACTCTATTCGTATCACCTTCTGAGGGAACATAAATTTCAGTTGCTGCTCTGCCTATTTTCACCCCATCAAGCTTAGGTTATAAATTCTTAAGGTTATATAATTTTTCTTCCAGGTTTAGTACTATAAATTGTTGGTTGTAGGAAATCTTCAAGAAGAGAAGTGATGTTGAAAAGGTCATTTGATATCCCAAAGCATTAGCTTGGGGTGAACAAGGCAAACTTCTAAATTTTCTTTTTATTCCCTCCTTCGCCAGTGTTCTCTTCAGGACTTAGGATGCCACAGGGGAAATGTCACCTCCTGAGTTAGGCTCCAGAACAATAGAAATGAGGGCAGTTGTGATATTTTGAGGTTAGCAAAAACAACAATAATGAGAGAACTTTGTTGAAAGAAAGTATCATTTTTGACAGCAAGGTGTCTTAATGTTTGAAAATTGATGACCCTTGCAACAATAATTAATGATTAATGATAATCTTATGGTTAAAAAAAACAGGTTTTGATATCCTTGAGTCTTAGCTAGTAATATCCATTTCTCCAGTAGCCTCAAAATCAAAATGTAAATATATTTTCTCCCAATAAATAAAACTGTCTTATTTTAACCATTAGGCCTCTCAAACATTTGCCAAACTCCATGACTTTTAAATGAAATACATCAATTAGAATATATTTGTAATATAGTTGCAGAAAGTCCATATTGCTTTTCAAGTAATAGAAATGTATTGGTTCTTATAACTGAAAAGATCTAGAGTGTGGGTGCATTGGTGGGGAGCTGATCAACAGCTTGGTGATATCACTGAGAAGCCAGTACTTTTCCCCTCATGGAGCTGGCTGCGTCTTGAAGCCAGCTTGTTTCATGAGCACAGGATGGCTCTCAGTGCTCACAGGGATGCATGATACCTTTTTGCTCTCACAGGAAAAAGAAAGCTTTCTTCCACAATGATTTACCAAAATGGAGAGCTGCAGTCTGATTAGACGGAGAGTAGAAGTCTGCCCAATTCTAACTAAGCTCAGTGACTGGGGGAGGACCATACATTGTCCACAGCCTCTGATACACTCCAGGCCCTGATTCAGTCACTATGACAAGGCAATAGCAAGTGTCCATTCAAGGTTCAAGTTATACAATACCCAGGTATTTCAACATCAACATAGGCAAGAATCTACCACTGACCTGCATCCCAGGTTTAAAGCACAATATTTATTATAGTAACCAAGGTATCCTCATTTATAGTACAACACAGGGACTATGGTTAATAATATTGTATTCTTAAAAATTGCTGAGAGTACATTTGAAATGTTCTCACCATAATAAATAATAAGTAAAGTCATACATATGTTAATTAGCTCAATTGAGCCATTCCACAAGGTAGAAATTTCAAAACACCATATTGTACATGATAAATATCTACAACTTCAATTTGCCCAATAAATAAATAAAATGTTATTTTTATTTCTTTAATCAGTTACACATGACCATAGGATTCACTTTGATACATCATATATAATGGAGTATAATTTCTCATTCTTCTGGTTATACATAATGTAGAATCCCAATGGTTGTATAGTTGTATAGGTACATAGAGTAATAATGTCTGATTCATTCATTCTACTCCCATACCGCTTTCCCTCCTTTCACTCCCCTCCACATAGTCTAAAAGAACTCTATTCTTCCTTAGTCCCCCACCCACCTTATTGTGAATTAGCATTCGCATATCAGAGAAAACATTTGACCTTTGGTTTTCTGGGATTGGTTTATTTCACTTAGCATGATATTCTCCAGCTGAATCCGTTTACCAGCAAATGCTATCATTTCATTCCTTTGCAAGGCTGAGAAATATTCTATCATATATATATATATGTATATATATATAAACATTTTTTATGCATATATTATATTTTTTAAATCCATTCACCTGGGCACCTAGGTTGGTTCCATAGTTTAGCTATTGTGAATTGAGCTACTATACCATTGATGTGATTGCATCACTGTAATAGGCTAATTTTAAATTTTTTTGGTATAAACCAAGGAAAGGGATAACTGGGACAAATGGTGGCTCCATTCCAAGTTTTCTGAGCAATCTCCTTACTGCTTTCCATAATGGTTGCACCAATTTGCATTCCCACCAGCAATGTATGAGTGTAGCTTTTTCCCCACATCCTCACCAACATTTACTATTGTTTGTGTTCTTGATAATTGCTATTCTGACTAGGGTGAGAGAAATCTTCGAGTAGTTTTGATTTGCATTTCTCTAATTGCTAGTGATGTTGGACATTTTTTCTTATGTTTGTTGATGGATTCTATTTCTTCTTCTATGAAGTGTCTGTTCAGTTCTTTAGCCCACTTATTGACTGGATTATTTTGTTTTTGGTGTGAAGTGTTTTGAGTTCTTTATATATCCTGGAGATTAGTGCTCTATCTGAGGTGCACGTGGTAAAGATTTTCTCCCATTCTCTAGGCTCTCTCTTCATGTTATTAATCAATAATCAATATTAATCAAAACTTTTGCTGAGAAGAAGTTTTTGAGTTTGAATCCATCCCATTTATTGATTCTTGATTTCACTTATTGTGCTTTAGGACTTTTGTTAAGGAAGTCAGATCCTAAGCTGACATTGTGAAGATGTGGTCCTACTTTTTCTTCTATTAGGCACAGGTTCTCTGGTCTAATTCCTAGATCCTTGATCCACTTTGAGTTGAGTTTTGTGCAGGGGGCTTAATTTCATTTTGCAACATATGGATATCCAGTTTTCCTAGCACTATTTGTTGAATAGGCTATCTTTTCTTCACTGAAAATTTTTGGTATCTTTGTCTAGTATTTATGTGGGTTTGTCTCTGTGTCTTCTATTCTGTACTATTGGTCTACCTGTCTGTTTTGGTGCCAATACCATGCCATTTTTATTACTATTGCTCTGTAGTATACTTTAAGGTCCAGTATTGTGATGGCTCCTTCTTCACTCTTCTTGCTGAGTATTGCTTTGGCTATTCTGGGTCTCTTATTTTTCATGAATTTCATGATTGTTTTTTCTAGTTCTATGAAGAATGTCTTCGGGATTTTAATTGGAATTGCATTAAATCTGTATAACCCTTTTTTTAGTATGGCCATTTTGACAATATTACTTCTGGCTATCCAGGAGCATGGGTGGTCTTTCCATCTTCTAAGGTCTTCTTCAATTTCTTTTTAAAGTGTTCTGTAGTTTTCATTGTAGAGGTCTTTCATCTCTTTTGATTCTCAAATATTTTATTTTATTTTTTTGAGGTTATTGTGAATGGGGTAGTTATTCAAATTTCTCTTTCAGTAGATTCATTACTGATGTATAGGAACACATTTGATTTATAGGTGTTGATTGTATAACTGGTGACATTGCTAATTCATTTATGAGTTCTAGACATTTTATGGTGGAAGTTTTTGGCTCTTCTAAATATAGAATTATATCATCAGCAAATAGTGATAGTTTAAGTTCTTCTTTTCCTATTTGTATCCCTTTAATTTCTTTCTCCTGTCTAATTGCTCTGGTTAGAGTTTCAAGGACAATGCTGAATAGAAGTTGTAAAAGAGGGCATACTTATCTTATTCCAGTTTTTAGAGGGTATGCTTTCAATTTTTCTCCATTTAGAATGATGTTGTTCTTGGGTTTAGCTTATATAGATTTTATGATGTTGAGGTATGTTCCTACTATCCCTAGTTTTTCTGGTGTTTTGAACATAAAGTGGTGTGTGTTTTGTCAAATGTTTTCAATGCATCTATTGAGATGATCATATGATTTTTGTTTTTAAGTCTACTGATGTGATGAATTATGTTTATTGATTTCTGCATATTGAACCACCCTTGCATTCCTGGGATGAACCCTACTTGATCATGTCACACTATCTGTTTAATGTTTTTGTATGCAATTTGTTAAATTTTTATTGAGAATTTTCACATCTATGGTCATCAGGGATATTGGTCTGAAGTTATCTTTCTTTGATGTATCTTTGGTTTTGGTATCATGGTGATATTAGCTTCATGGAATGACTTTGGAAGGCTTCCTTCCTTTTCTATTTCATGGAATACTTTAAGGAGTATTGGTGTGAATTCTTCTTTGCAGGTCTTGTAGAACTCCACTGAGAATCCATCTGGTTCTGGGCTTTTCTTAATTGGTAGGTATTTGATGGCAGCTTCTATTTCATTGCTTGAAATTGTTCTGTTTAACCTGTGTATGTCAATTTGGGTAGATCATATGTCTCTAGAAATTTTTTGATGTCTTCCAGATTTTTTATTTTATTGGAGTATAAATTTTCAAAATAGTTTCTAATTATGTTCCATACGTCAGTAGTGTCTGTTGTGATATTTCTTTTTTCATCACATAATTTTAGTAATTTGAGTTTTTTCTTCTATTCCTTAGCATGACTAGGGGTTTATCAATTTTATTTATTTTTTTCAAAGACCCAACATTTTCTTTTGTCCATTTTTGAATTGTTTCTTTTGTTTCAGTTTCATTGATTTCAGCTTTGATTTTAATTATTTCCTGTCTTCTACTGTTTTTGGTTTTTTGCAGGCTTTGAGATGTAATGTTAGGCCATTTATTCATTTACTCTTTTTCAATGCAATGAACTTTCCTTTTAGCACTCTCCTCATAGTGTCCCAGAGATTTTGATATGTTGTATTACTGTTTTCATTTACCTGTAAGTCCTTTTTAAATTTCTTCCTTCATTTCTTCTGTTATCCATTCATTATTCAATAGCATATTATTTAGTCTCCAGGTGGAGAATGGTTTCTGTTTTTTATTTCCATTGTTGATTTCTAATATCATTCCATTATGATCTGCTAGGATATAGGGTATTATCTCTCTTTTCTTTGTATTTGCTAAAAGTTGCTTTACGGTATGAGATATAGTTTATTTTAGAGAAGGATCTATGTACTTCCAAGAAGAGAGTATATTCACTCATTGATGGATGAATAATCTATATATGTCTGTTAAATCTAAATTGTTGATTGCATTATTTAGCGCTAGAGTTTCTTTGTTTAGTTTTTGTCCTGAAAAATGTCCGCATACATGACATACATGTCCGCATACATGTCCGCATACACTCAAGCTATCATGAGTCTATGAGTGTGTACTCCTCCCTTGGTAAGGAACCAAGAAGGATGAAAAGAGATGCAGCACTGTTAACCTCCCCCCTGCTTCAGCATGGGGCACTGCAGGAGGATGGATGGAAGAATCTGAAGGGAGAGAAGAGCATAGAAATCCTTGCCAATGGAAGTGGTAATCCAGGGCCTGAGAGAGTAACCTAATGAACTGACTTTCATTTTCTTATTCATGCTGAGAGTATATCATAAAAATTGATGTTCCCTGTTGTATGAGGTCATTGCCATGGTTCTACCTCATTTAGTGCCTTTATCTCGAGTCTCTCCTCTCATGCAGCATCCAAGACTCTCTCTCTCCCAGCAGTCCTTTCCTTCCTGCCTCCTCCTGACTCCAGCAGAGCTGTCATGGGGGCCCTCCCTACTCCAGGGTTGCCAGATCAAAGTTTTCTTCCTTCTTGGTTTACCCTTTAAGTAAAAGCGGAGCACATTTTCAGGTAAGAAAAGACAGATGGGAAATGTGTTTTTGAATCCTGGCATGTCGGAATCTCTTCTTTAATTTGGCTTCATATTTTATTTTGGTAGGATTTCAAATTTGGGGCTGCTGTTCTGTTTTCAAAGAATTTTGGACATGTCATTCCATGGCCTTCCGACAGCTAATGTTCCCTCTATGCCATCTGACTTTTGTTCCTTTGTAGGTGACCTTTGGCTTTGTTTTTTCCTGTCTGAAAGTGTTTGGAGTCCTCTGTCAACCCTTGGTGTCCCGAAGCTTTCTGTGTCGTGCAGTGGTCATTCCATCGGCTCAGCTCAGTCTCTTGTAGGACATTCTCTTCTAATCTGATGCCAGCAGCTGAGCTTCCTGGCAGCTAACCTCGGGATGACATAGGAGAGTGGTGGTGACCGAAGGCAGTGGGGTGCTCCTCTACCTCATCTGTCTCCTGTTGGTCAACTTCTTTGATTTCATTCATTCCAACTTTGATTGTTGCTTTTTAACTTTTCAACATTCTTTGGTTGTTGTTGTCCTCTATTTCTCTGTCACAGCTATTTTCTGTTTTTTCTCTTATGAATGAAATATTTCTCCAAGTCTCTCTGAGATTCTAATTTGGGAGTTTCTTCCTACCAATTTCTCTTCTATCACCTTGTTTCTGTCTCTTCTGGAGCCATGGTTCCCTCTTGTCACTTGTCCTTTCTCTTTCATGTGCAGGGTTTCCTCATGCCTGGTGGCTACACTAGTTTTGGTGCTCACTGGAAGTGTCAAAGTAGAATCTGGATGACTATGTACTGCCTGGTTACAGAGGAAATTAGTCCATACTAAAGAAAGTTGAATTATGGGCTCTTTGAGATTCTTTCCAGTTCTAAGATACTGAAATTTGTTCCAGTGAAATGGTAAGAAAAGTATCTTCTTTTCATCATTATTTCAACCAGAAGATTAAAAAATCCACAATAAAACTTAAGTAAGCAGTCTGAGGTGGGTCTCAAAGGCAACCATGACTCGAAAAATCCTCTCTGGGTAGAACAAAATAAAAACCAGACTATCTTAATACAAAAAGGGACTTTAATCTGTTTATAAAGTCACCAAAATGGTGGTCACAGCATTATATTTTGGAGTTATGGGGTCTGTAGGCAACAGAAGGTCCTACAGTGTATCAGACAAAGTAAAATCCCTGTAGCCTGAGAAAATCTACTACTAGATATGGGTCACTTTGCTGTATAAAATATGTCTACATACTTATGTTTTGTATCTTGTGGCAGGAACACAAATTGTTGGCTTTGGCCTTCTATTTCAGTCAGCACTTATTTTTTGAGGATTTTAGTAAATAGCTTTTACACTTTTTCTCTCTTTTTTTTTTTTTTTCTATTGCAATTAACTCTCAGAAGGCATGAATTTGGTTAGTTTTTCCTGTTTTTTGTGGCTCAGAATTCTCACGTGTGTGAGAGTGAGTCAGATTGGTGGTAGGTCTTAGAATCTCCAGCAGAATGGCTGAGATAACTAGTCATCCATTAAAGAGAAATGTTCTACCTCCATGGTGTAGAGTGATAGCCAGAAGATGCTGCCAAGCCAAAGACTACATTTCCCAGCCTTCCCAGCCCACCCACCCAATGAGGCTACCTGTGACCATCTGATGGGTTCTCACCAATGCAAGGTAAACAGATGTTCTCTGTCACTCTGGACTGAGTTTGTTTCAAAGAAGATGTGCTTTGTCCATCTTCTCCTTCCCATCTGCCCCCTGGACTTGAAGGAATCTGAGGCCTTAAAAAAGGTGGAACTGGGTATGGTGGTGCATATTTGTAACCTCAGCAACCTGGGAGGTCGAGGTAGAAGGACGGCTAGTTTGAGGCTAAACTAGCAACTTAGCAAGACTGTCTCAAAATAAAAATTAAAAGACCATGGCTGTGGATGTACCTCTGTGGTAGAGTTCCCATTAAATCTCCAGTACCATACACACCAAAAAACAAACAGACAAACAAACAAACAAAAAGGATGAGTCACCAGATCAAAGGAGCATGATTCCTTTGATTCCAGTGCTGAAATGTTTCATAAGTGAAAAATAAGATCTTACTCATTAGGCCACTAAATTTTGCAGTTTATCTGCTTTGGCATAGAATGCTACTTTACCTATAGCCATCCAAGTTTGTTCTTGGAACAAAGTAGTGGGTGCTTGATGAATGCTTTTGAATAAATGAATGAGCAAACATGCTTCCTTTTGGAAGTATTTTTAGTGAATGTACATATAAGTGTGTAGAAAATGGTTAATGAGAAACCACAGATGTTGCTGAGAAATGGCTTTGTTGGAAAAGCAGCACAAGAATTGAGCATAGAGCAAATTACTCCTGAATATTAAGAGACAATGCTTCCAGATGGCACTCAGATCAGAAGTTGTCATTTATATGACAATAGGCATGGGACTTAAAATGTCTCTCATCCCACAGAGAAAAAAACATGAATTTCAACTGCAGTAGTCATTTTACAATCCTGAAAGTTGCATTTTTAGCATTTGTGTAGCTCTAGGGAGCAAAACATAAAAATTTAAAAAGTTTTTAAAATACCAATATATGAAAAATAGCCAGAGCTCTAGAAAAGGCTTTTATCTCTATAGCAGATGAGAAACTGAAAACTCTCTGCAGTTGGTCACAATGGTAAGAGTGAGAGAACAGTCTGATACAGACAGGGCCATGAAGTCTACAGACACTTTCTGGAGATGATCTTTTTCTCAGTCCCACCACAGTGCAAGTTTCTCAATAGGCTTTGCTCCCATGGACATCAGGCCTTTGCCAGAGCAACTGGTAGGTGAAGTCTTCCAGTGTCACTTTTAAAGGCTCATCATGTCTTCCCACCTAGCCTTCAGTCATGACTTCCATTGAAATGTCATCTGTGTGAAGTCCTCTCTTCTCCTTCTCTTCTGGATTGACATAGCACATCCTACAATCAGGGATCTGGTCAAATCTTTGCAGTTTTATGTTTATAATGAGTTTCCCCATCAGACTGAACTCCTTGACGTTATGCACTCAATTTTGATTTTTCATTGCAACCAAGGTGTGCCACAGTATTAAATTCATAGGAGTTAACACCATGTTTCCAAATGAACTAGTAAATAAATAATTAATACATTTGAGGGAATATTGCAATTTAATTTAATGCACAATAGAATTTATTGCTTTAACTCATTGTTATTTTGTATAGCTTCAGTAACTGTAGTTTTTGTTGTTTTTCTGTTTGTTTTGTAAAACGAGTTCATCTTTCTTCTGACTGGCACACTTTCCCTCCTTGTAACTTCAAACACAGTAAGATCTGGAAAGACAATTTGAGCATATTAATTTTTCCTATTGTTTTTAATATGTTAACATTTACTTTTCTAATAAAACAGTATTATTTTAGAACAGTTTTAGACTCACAGAAAAATTGAGAAAATACTAGTTCAGCAAGTTTCTTCATATTCCCACCCAGTTTTACCTATTATTGACATCTCATGTTAGAATTGGACATTTGTTACAATTAGTAAACCAGCATTGATATATTGTTACTAATTAAAGAGCATTATTTTGGCCTATACCCAAAGGACTTAAAATCAGCATATTACAGAGATACAGCCACATCAATGTTCATAGCTGCTCAGTTCACAATAGCCAGATTGTGGAACCAACCTAGATGTCCTTCAATTGATGAATGGATAAAGAAACTGTGATATATATATATATATATATATATATATATATATATATATATATAATGGAATATTACTCAGCCATAAAGAATGATAAAATTATGGCATTTGCAGGCAAATGGATGAAATTGGAGAATATCATGCTAAGTGAGATAAGCCAATCTCAAAAAACCAAAGGACGAATGATATCGCTAATAAGTGGATGATGACACATAATGGGGGGTGGGAGGGGTTAGTGTTAGGGTTAGAGTTAGGGTTAGGGAGGGGGGCAAGAATGGAGGAAGGAAGGACTGTATAGGGGGAAAAAGGGGTGGGAGGGGTGGGGGGGGAAGGGAAAAAATAACAGAATGAATCAAACAACATTACCCTATGTAAATTTATGATTACACAAATGGTATGCCTTTACGCCATGTACAAACAGAGAAACAACATGTATCCCATTTGTTTACAATAAAAAAAAAGAGCATTATTTTATCAGATTTCCTTATTCTTTACTTAATGTCCCTTTCATGTTCCAGAATCCCATCCAGTTAGGTCTTCTTTTGGTTGTGGCAGTTTTTCATAATTTTCGTGTTTTGGATGACTGTGATAGTTCTGAGGAGCACTGGGCAAGCATTTGCTAGGAGGATCTACTGTTATTCATTTGTCTAAGAAGAGGAAGCCCATAGAGTGACATTTAGTCACATCTTATCAAGAGTACCTATGGTCAACATGACTTCTTGTTGTTGATACTGACCTTGGTCACCTGACTGATGTCATGTTTTTTAGGCATCTCCACTGTAGAGATAATATTTTCCTGTGTCTTATTTTTAGAGTAGGTTTCTTACAGACAGTATATAGTTGAGTCTTATTATTTTTACCAACTCATGATTATCTTTGACTTTTAATACAGTGTTTAGAACATTCACCTTTAACATACTATTTATGTAATAAAACTAATATGAACCATTTTGGAATTATATTCTATTTGTTACACTGTGACTTCTTTTTTTTCCCTTCCATTCTTTTTCTACCTTCCTCAGTTTTACTTGGATATTTTATGTAATTCCTCTTTCACCATATTAATTATACTTTTCAAAAAATTATTTGTTATTGCTCTAAAGTTTGCAATATAATTTGCAACTTTTGAATGACACTGAACCAATCCTCAGGTAGTATAGGTGTCTTAGAATATCCCCAACTTATATTTTCTGTCCTTTATAAAATCACTATCATTTATTTCACTTATACATATATAATAATTACCCAATACTGTGTTACTATTATTACTTTGAAGCAATAAATTTTATCTATTTGATCAACTAAGAATGAGAAACATAAGTTATTTTTATTATTTCCTTTTTTGATGCTTTACTTTGATAAATGTAGATTTAAGTTTCTGATCAATATCATTTTACCTCTCTGAAGATTTTTTTTTAAATTTCTTGCAAAGCAGATCTGTCAGTGATAAATTCTCTCAATTTCTTTGTTTTGTCTGTGGAAATATTTTTCCTTTACTTTCGAAAACTAATTTTGCAAGATATATAATTCTGGGGACATGGTTTTTCCTCTCATTCAATGTTTTAAATATTTTCCTCTACTCTCTTCTTGCTTGCATGACTATTGAAGAAACTGTTCCTACAAAATTCTTAACTTTTTAATTGGTAGGGAAGGTTTCATTCTCCTCTAACTTCCTTCAGGATTTTCTATTTGTCTTGGTTTTCTGATTTGGAAATGATATTTCTAATTATAGAGTTTTGATACTTATTTTCTTGGTGTTTCTGATTCATAGATATGTGGTTTGTTATCTTTCATTAAATTTGAAAAGTCATATCAAATATCTTTTTTTAATATTCTGTTGTCTCTTTCTTCTTCTTCCTGTATTCCATTTATGCATGGTACAGCTTCTGAAACTGCCCCACCATTCTTGGATATAATTTTTTACTTTTATATTGAAAAGTTTCTATTAACATATCCTCCAGTTCAATTGATTCTTTCATCAGCTGTGTACATCAGAGTTACTCTTAACTTTTGTTACAGTATTTTTTTATTTTTAGCACTTTTTTCTTCTTTCTTAGAGTTTTCATCTCAGTGTTTATGTCCCTCTGCTGTTGCAGGTTGTCTCCCTTCTATATTAGAGCCCTTAACATATCAGTCAGAGTTATTTTAAATTGCAGGTCTGTTAATTCCAAAGTCTGTGTTCTGATGCTTGCTTTGTCTCCTCAGAGTTCCTTTTTGTATTCCTTCTAGGTTCTTTTGGTTTATCCCACTCCTCGGTTTATACCCAAAGGACTTAAAATTAGCATACTACAATAATGCAGTCACATCAATGTTTATAGCAGCTCAATTCACAATAGCTAGATTGTGGAACCAACCTAGATACCCTTCAACAGATGAATGGATAAAGAAACTGTGGTATATGTACACAAAGGAATGTTATTCAGCCATAAAGAATAATATTATGGTATTTTCAGATAAATGGATGGAACTGGAGAATATCATGCTAAGTGAAATAAACCAATCCCAAAAAACCAGAGGCTGAATGTTTTCCCTGATAGGTGGATAAGTGGGGGTGGGGGGATGGGGGGGTGAGAGAAGATTGGAGGAACTTTAGATTACATAGAGGGAAATGAGAGGGAGGAGGGGGCGGGGGTATGAAGGATGGTAGCATGAGACAGACTTCATGGTCCTATGTACATGTATGATTACATGAATGGTATGAATCTACATTGCGCACAACCATAGAAATGAAAAGTTGTACCCTCATTTGTGTACAGTGAATCAAAATGCAGTCTGTAAAAGTAAAAACAATAATAAAAAAGAAAATTAGCCTCACATAGCCCTGCCTGTGAGCTGGGCTATATTTAATGTCTTTTGTAGCCTTAGGTTCCATGGACTTCAAATTTCTCTAGTGGACTTGTTTTTGTTCCCATAGCTATCTTTGAGTTTCTCTAAGAACTCCTTCTTAAAGGAGTTGAAACTCTTGAAGTTGCCACCCACCATTATACTGAGGGCTATGTTAAGGAGTGGGTGAGGCTATACTCTGCAGTCTTATCTCAGTTTTTGGTGGGTCTCTATCTGTGGGTTGTGAGTTCCTTAAGAGTTTCTTATATTTTTTCCTCTCTCTGCTCCTCATGTGAGACAAGAGGCTAAGAGGATTAGAGTTCAACAATTGCTTTTCTGCCTAGGTTAGATAAAGCTCATTTTTCCCCCCAGTGGAGTGTAGTATTTGGTTATAGAGAACATACTGAATGTATTTCAAAATGATTATTTTCCCCTCATCCTTGTCAAAGACATAAGGTGATTTTTCTTAGTTCTAGTTTCTGAGAACCTGTCAAAGTTCCTGGAGGTAAAATCCTCATTAGCTTATATTGGTGAGTTCTCTAACACAGGAGTCTCCAGGATATTTTCCTTCTTATGTTAGGCTACACTCAGCATATAGCAACTCACCCAAACCATTACTTAAGTGTTCCCACCAACTTATGGCTCAGGAGGCCTCTGTTTGGGTTAAGCTAATCTTACCCATGTTTTTCTCTGTCTCTCCAGATGTTACAGTGACTGTCTACTCTGCAACCTCAGTTCTCTGGTGGTCCATGAAGCCACCAGTTTGTTCAGCTCTTTTTGTCCTAAGGATAGGATTGACAACATAGAAACACTTTACCTGTGTGAATTATACCTAAAAGACTCTTTACATTCACTTTGTAGCATTCAAAAACTTCTTCAAACAAGAGTCCTTGACAAATGATCCTCTGTAAATCTAAGGTACAATTATTGTTAAAATTTTGTGAATTTGATAGACTGTTGGCATCTTGATAAAGGAGGAAAGGGTTTACATCATTTTGCATGATGAAAGAAGAGATTGCTTCTGCTCTCTGGTGGACTGGCTGAAGATGTGCTCCCAGTATAGATGACTTTTAGGTCTTCTGAATCTGAACTAAAGCAAATTGGGAACATATACTGTTTTGTCACAATTAGAGTGTAAATGTAGCTACATGGGTCATTTATTCTCCCCTGCTTGCAGAGACAGGTCATTAAAAAAAATCTTCCACTTTTGAAAAAATGCACAGCAAATAAAATGACATTTGCCTGGCCCTTCCCCAATATGCAGGCATCAAATCAAAGGCAGTGAAAATGGAAAATCACAGCATATCTGAACTCAAGGAAATACACTCAAGTTTACTGGCTGGAAAATTACCACAAGTGTGCATATGCAGCCCTAGACAGGACTTTAACAGGAGAAAGGACCAATGTAATTTGTTTCAAAGTGTGTCTTCAGTCCTATCAGTGAGACATTAAGCATGTCCACATGATGTGATTAGTGGATATTCAACTAGGCTGTGATATAGCCATGAAATTTCAGACTGAAGATCTATTGGGGAATATGGCTCTGATTTCTTCCATTAGATTTTATCAGAAGCAGCCAGAGGGCAGCACAGCAATTTGATTTTAAATGCCAAAGAGCTCTCTAAACAGATCTTTATGCCAAAGAAATGAACCGCAGATGGTGTTTCTTATTCAAGGTTCACAGACGCCTCCCACAAACACCAGACAAAGATATAGTCAGGCATTCAAATGAGTATAAGAATAAACATCTAGAATTTAGAGAATCTGTTTGAAAAATGGCAGCAAAACCTGTATCCACTAATTGTAGCAGGCAAGAAAAAGATGGGCATACACAAGGTACAGAGATTTATTGTGTAACACCCTTTTATAAAGAATCTCTAATTGTGAGCAGAATTGGAATCCTTTTGGAGGAAAGATAAATAACAAAGTACTTCACAACATGTGTATAGTTTTTTTCTTTTTCTTCTTCTTTTTTTTTTTTTTAGAGAATAAAACAAAACCCTCACTATCCCAAACACCTTTAAGATATTGTTTTAAAGTCAGGCCAGCTTTAGTCCAAAGACTTTCACTGACTGTCTATTTTCAGAAATGGCCCCTGAAATGTTAAATTACAGAATGATGACCCCAAACCCACAGAGACAGATGTATTTCCATTCATCATACTCTAAAGAATGACTCATATATTTCAAGAAACTTGTTTCTGCAAGTTATTTTTTCTTAATCTCTAGGTAATCAGAAAATTCGATTGAGAAGAAAATTCTATTATTGTTAAGTATTGTAGCTAATGCATTCCTTTTATCTATTATTCTTTAGTATAGACCATAGTCTGTTCTATTCAAGGGCATTTAAGATGTAACATTCTTTCTATGAAACGAAGTGAGTTAGCACCAAGATTAATTCTCCTTACTTTACAGCAATATCATAAATTTAAACTAAGCTAACAATCTTATTTCTCATTCTATAGTTATGAGTTCTTGTCCAGAGCTCCTGGTCCACAATACATGGCCCATTTTTCTTCTGAATCCTAAATCAATATACACGAAAAATGAAAATTCTTTTGTGGATTGATGATAGATTATTTAAATGTTAGGTTTTTCTAATAATTTCCAGAGGGAGTCACTTGATTCTCCATTGTTCTTTTCCATCGGATTGGAAAAGTTTGGAGACCTTTCTAAGAGACCACCACATCCACTTGTTCATCTGAGCTTCAGTTCTTACAGCTAACAATGCATTCGAATACAGCAGAATGTCATCTGGTTTGAGTTGCTTGGTTTTCTGCAAAATACATGCGCAAAGCATTTTTTCTGAATAGAATATGTGGCTTTTTAATACTATGTGATGGAGCGGTATGTTTTTCCTTTTCTGACAGATCCCTCTCTTAAGTCAGGGTCATAGACTTTCCACCCACTGGCCTTGCCTCAAATGAAGTTTTTGACCCGTCCAGAATCTATAATTAACAAAAACAAAAAGCCTTGATTGCTTCTGATTCATGTTAAGGTCAATCAGTGGAAATAATAGTTACAAGCCAATTTATAAAGGCCCAGAATGTCAGTAGTTACTCATTTTAGAAAAGGGAGTAGATAAAAATAACACAGATAGAGGTGAGGGTTCAAGACTTGGTATTTTGATTTGTTTCTAAGACTTTTTTTCCTCTTTAAGACAAGCTAGTGTGTTTGGTACTCTTTCAAAACATAAAACACAGATAATAGTGTGTTTGATTTAACGTTATATGGAAAATTGCTTATGGAATTTTATCCTTTTTTACTTTAAATTTGCTATGGCTATTATTACTAATATTATCAGTCTGGCATCATTTTTTCACTTATTCAATTCTTTCATTCAATACCTATTCCTTAAGCATCTTTAAAAAGAATGGACAACATGATTTCTCTCTTCTTCCCCTGCACCCCTATTTTACTGTCTTTTTTTTTTTTTTAAGAGAGTCAACTCCTTTTTATTTTTTATTTTACAGACTGCATTTTCCTATGTTCCCTTTTCAAGTAAATTTTAATAACCACTGATCATTTTTGGCATTCACTATTAGCTATTAGATAACAAATGTTTTCTGGTAAAGTAGAAGGGAATGTAAGAGACCTTTCAGTCTCCAGTCAGTCCTGGGCATAATCCTGAGCAGGGGTGGAGTGTGTCTGTACCCGTATGTGCATTTGCATCAGTCCCCCTTTGCTTTCAGCATCCCCATGTAAACCTTTTGCTACCCCATTTCTTCTTTCTTTCTTCCAAGTAGTTTCATGTGTTTATATGTCAGGCAGAAACCAAGCAACTTGAACTATATGACCTTCTGTTCTATTTGAATGCATGGACATCTGAGAATACTGAACTTCAAATGAATGAATGAATGGATCTGGTGGTCTCTTAGTGAGATATCCAGACTTTCCAAGCCAATGGAAAAGAACAATGGTGGATATAGGGAGTATCCATCCTGAATTCCTAAGGAAAACCTAACATTTTAAACAATCTGTCTTTAACCCACAGAAGTATTTTCACACTAATCATATACCATAATTTAGAAAATGGCCCAAGTATTTACATCTTTTCAAGACTTAAGCTAATAGTAGCTTACCTATTGTCACTGAAAGAATGTTTTCCTCTTCATAGGAAGAATTGAAGGGTAAAACTTCTTCAAGATCCAAAGCAATAAATCTTTAGTACTGAATTTCGGGTTACTTGAGGTCTTGGTGGAGATAAGATTTCTTTTTGGCCTGAGGATGGCCTGGCACACCTCATTTCACACGAAGCAATCCATCACTCATTCTGCCTGCAGTTAAGGTACAACTGGTCCTCTTTGTTTACAGTGCTTGACAGCTGATCATTTCTTCAGACTCTGGCAAGTACACTCCTGGGCACAGTATATTCAATGGAGGTAGAAGGAGAACAGAAGAATTGCTAAAGTTGTAAGCTACTTAAGAGTCCAGGTGATCTTTTGGGAGTAGATCCTCTTGGGTTAGATTCTGCCCCAGGAAGTCTATATAGTACTTACAGAGAAGAGGCTCTCTTATGAAACTAAGTATCCTTCAATGCACCTTATATACACTGGTGCTCACTAATGTGTTAGTGATGGGAAGTTATAAAAACAGTGGTCGCTTTGTTCATACATATCTGTTCATATTTTTGACTCTGTGAATCTAAATATCAGGGAGGGTAAGGATTATTTGGGTTAAGGTCTTGAACATTCAAATAGAGTATATCAAGATAGACACAAATAAATGCATTAAAATAAAACAATTTTTATTTTTATACTTTTGGTAAAACATAAATAAAAACAAAAGTAGAAAACTGTGCAATACTAGTGTTGATATAATAGGATCTATATACTATTTTTTTTCCTGACTGTAGAAATAGCACATTCATTGGAAAAAAAATTTTGTAATGCAGGATAAAATTTTTAAAAATTACTATCTAGAAATAACCACCATTGACATTTTGGTAAAGAGTCTTTTTTTCCCCAATGAATATTAACATATAAATTTTTGTTTGTTTTGTATATAGATGGAAACATACAGTTTTGTAACTGCCTGACCTGACCTTGGCATCCCATGTTAATATATAACAATCTAATGTCCATGTAAAAAATTCCATGCCACAAATTCACTAGGGCTGATAGACATTTCTGCTGTTACTATAGTTTTGCTACCACAAACTTAACAATGTTGAAATTGCTTACATTCCACCAGTTTTCTAGAATATACTTTCAGCCTCTGAAGTGAGGATGTGAACTTGAGTGATTGCCACGTAGGTTGGGCCTGAGCTGCTGCTGAAATCTGTCTCCCTATCTTTAGGAGGGAATATGCTATCCCTTGTAAATGGGGCAATGCTCTATGAGAAACAGAAAGAAGCTTCTTAGGCAGCTTGAGAAAGTATATATCTTACTTACTACCTCCTTGCTTCATATCTTCATTACCCTGAAGGATGTGGAAACATTTTTACCTTTATCTGTATAGCTCTTACTTTTCCTATAGAAACACAGCACTTTCCAGAAATACTAAATAAATATTTGTTTACATCCATGTTGTGATGAGTTTTCTGTGTACTAATAATATTATCTTATGTGCAGTAGGAGTGGGATACTTCAAATTTAGGAACAAGGATTTTTCTGCAGGAGAACTTGCCACGTGGGTTTGGCTTGTGGGTTGTTCTTCAATTATCTTTTTTTGGAAATAAATCCATTTACTGATTTAATTCCAACTTGCATTACTCTGATTTTGCTGCTGAAGCAGGAAGAAAACTGGTTTCTCTAAATATCATCATAAATACTTTACTTGATTCCTTTTAGACATCACAAAAACTCTAGCATTCTGGAATTTGAAGGAATTTAGAGACTACATAACTGTGGGTCCTTAACCTGAGATACTTGAATGAATGTAAGGAGTCCATCGATCCTTAGAAATAATCTGCAGCTGTATGTGTGTTTAAGTGTTTGTATCCATTTTTCTTGAGGACTAAACGTCCTAAGTTTTCATTAGATTCTCAAAAGAATCTATGATGGAAAAAAATGGCTAAAAATTATTCAGAAGTTCTCATTTTGAAACAAATTCAGAAACTTCACCCAAGATCAGATCTATAACTATTCAAATTACTTACATAACCAAACTAAATATAAATTCAATGCTCTTAAAGCAGATCAACACGATTTTAGACCATTTTTGTTGTGCTAGAAGGATAACTGAGGTTGGAATAAGAAATCCTATGTTTGTACTCTGGTTCTGCTATGTAACTTGCCAAATATTTGAATTTGCTTCCTCATCTATAAAATGGAAGTTAAAAATATCTCTTATAGAGTTGTTTTAAAGTCATAAGGAGTTTGTGGGATATAAGCTTGCCTAGAATATGAATAGAAAAGACCTAAGTGTTGGGAATGAAACCTTGCAATGGACTATTAAGGCATCGTTAAGAGAGTCTTATTTTAGCAAGTAGGCAGTCCTTGCATGTCAGTTTCCATTTCCTTGGTTATAAATTAGGCCTAAGCAACAGAACCTGCCTTATAGGGGTTATTCATCACCTTTTTGTCATTATAATGAAGACTAGTTATAGTTTGTACACAGCTACTTATAAAGAAAGGAAGTTTAATTTGCTCATAGTTTTGGAGGTGTAAAGTTCAAGATTTGGTGACCCAATCGGTATGGCTTCTGATGGGATCCTAACCATAGATGGCATCACATCATGACAGGAATACAAGGAGGGCCAGAGATCACACTCTATAAGAAACCAGAGAGAGAGAGGGGGAGAAGCTAGGCTTGCTCTTTCTGAAACCACCCTTTGATGAGAATTATCAAGGGATTGCACAGAACTACCTTAATCCCTTTCAAGGGTGGTCCCCAGTGACACAAGGACCTCCCACCATGTGTTAAAGTTTCCATCATCTCCCAGTGCTACCACACTGAAGACCAAACCTTTAACATATGGACCTTGAGGGCTAAGCAATAGCAGGGTTGTTATGAGGTTACACTAGACAATCATTCATATCACTGGGGACAGATCAATGTTTTAGTATTTAATAAATGTTAGCTATAACTATTAATATTTTCTCATCAAGAATTTTGTAGCATTATCACTGTAGTATATTATTTTGGATCATAATAATGACCTTATGAGATATTAAATAACTATACACATAAACACATGCATAAAAAACTGTGAAATAAGCACATTCATTGTAAAGGATTAGATAAAATTATTTTCTTCTTTTGCATTTTCCAACCTTATACATGGCACATGTACAATTTCATAATGAAAAGTCACATTAACTTTTATTTAAAAATCAATAAACACAGTTTTATAGTCTACTCTTTTCTGACAGGATACTGTTTTAGTCAGATGTTTCATCACTGTGACCAAAAGATGTGTCAAGAGCAATGTAGAAGAAATAAATATTTAATTGGGGCTCACAGTTTCAGAGGTCTCAGTCCATAGATGGACTTCATTGCTCTGGCCCCAAGATGAGGCAGAATATCATGGCAGAAGGGCATGGCAGAGGAAAAGCAGTTCAGGACAAGACAATCAAGAAGCAGAGAAAAAAAGAGAGAAAGAAATAGAGGGAGAGAGCTCTGCTCACCAGGCACAAAATATAAACCCAAAAGGCACACCCCCAGTGACCTACCTTCTCCAGCCACATTCTGCCTGCCCACAGTTACTGCCCAGTTAATCCACGTTAGTGTATTAATTTCACCTCTGAAAATTCTTGCATTGTCTAATATATGAGCTTTTGGGGGATACCTCATATCTAAATTATAACAGGTGCCAGGACAAATCAGCAAGGGAAAGAATTATTGTAAAATAAATAGTCCTGGAAAAATTGAGGGTCCACATACAAAGGAATGAGGTAGAACTCTCCATACAAGCATGTAAAATTAACTAAAAATGGATCAAAGACCTAGACATGAGAGCCAAAGCACTTCCCTACCCCACTTGTATTCTTATGGTACTGTAGGAGCTAAGCCCTGTTTTCAGCAATGAGATAATGCAGAAGACAGCCACCACCACACATGATTCCTGAAAGACCTTTTGGTTTTCTTTTGATCATCCTCTTTCCCTATGACCCAATCGGATTGTTTACCACTATTTCTACCATTGGAAAGAAGAAACAAGGAGAAAAACCTGAAAGTCCAGAATCTTATGGACGCTCCCCACTTCCACTGTTACCAACCTCTTTCACCTGGACTATTGTGCCAACTTCCCATCTGATTTCTTTGCGAGGCTCCCACACATTATGCCACAGCCTCCAGTGTTTCCTTTAAATGTAAAATCCTGTCATTTCTTCCCTAGAAACTATCCAAGACTTCCCATCTTAGAATAAATGCTCAGGCCTTCAGGGCTTAAAGGTCTACATTATACTCACCCCACCTTTCTAACCCCTCCCCCAACAATTTCTCCCTCGCTTTCTCCAGTCCCACTAGACTGGCCAAGATTCCATCTTCTTCCTGGAATATTTGCTCCCCAGATATCATCTCCGAACTTCATTCGAGTCCCTGTCACCTTTTCAGAGAGATCACAAACACACCTTGCCACCATCACTCTCCATTCTCTTTGCTTTATTTTTCTTCAAAGCATTTATACAACCTGAATTACCACATACTTGTTTCTTTTATTGCTTATCTCTTTTCAAGTGAAAGGAAGTACAGTAAGATCAGGAATTTCAGATAGTACCCAGTTTACAATATTTCAACTTAAGATTTTTTGACATTTTGATAGAGCAAAAGCAGTAGACGTTAAAGTGAGGAGACTTACAAGCTTATAAATTTTTGTGTCCTAAATTCCTGTTCTTTCAGAATTCCTTTTCTTTGCACAAAAAGAAAAATCCAACTTTTTAGCAAAGAGAAGCCAAGGTCAAATAAATGATCCAATAGAGGCAAGTTTGACAAAGGAAGATTCAGAATTGATTGCATATCAGAAAAGAAGAGTGCTTCTTGCAAAGAGGAGCAAGGGAACCAGACAGTACGCATTCAAAGGCAGAAACCCAAGATCTCAAAGGTCACTAATTTATAATGGTTCGAACATGTTGGGAAAAAAACCAGAAAACTTTTGCAATTATTATAACCATAAAGACCAGGCTATTTCTTCAGACATCAGATTGTTTTCTTAAACAGGAAATGTTCAATGCTTCATTCATTTTAGTGAGCAGGACTCGACAAGCTGACCTGTTATTTTTGATCTATTCCAGTGTTCTGTGTGTGTGTGTTTCCCTTCTGTAGGTGGATCATGACATACATACTTTTTTATAATGGCAGTAGGGTAGTGTGCCTGTTTTGCTTCCATCCAACTGAACAAACAACTCAGAACAATTGATTGTAAAAGAATAGCAAAGAACAGCAACTGCAAATCAAAGCAAACCACCTGTCACCTTATGAATATCAGAAAATGTTTGATTCAAACGTATGCTGATACTGGCTATTGATCAAACAAAATGGGAGAACAAATTAAAACCCTCAGAAAATGTTCTTCTGATATAAACCAACTCTTCAGAAAGGATTAGATTTTGTTAATTATTAATTATGACTTTGATTCAATCGTTACCTTTTACAGAGTTCAGATTTCAATAATCGAAGGAGGTAAAACATTTGTTAAACTTGGACATAATTTAAGTATTAGAGTATTTGGTAAACTGAAAAATTTCTTTAAAACAGTCCTAAACCTTTCTGCATAATACATGTTAGTATTTTGGCACTTATCCTGTTGCATTTATTGTTTTCTAAATGGTGAAAAAGGTTCAGAAAGGAAAATAATGTTGAGCAATTTGTAATTATAAAAGCTTGACCAAGAGTTGCCAGTATCATTACTCTGGTGCTCTGGGGCCATTATTAAGGCACAAAGTGCCTTAGTTAGTTTTCTCTTGTGGTGACAAGATACCTGAAACAACTTAAAAAGAGGAAAGATTATGGTTCCCAGTTTCAGAGGTTTTAGTTCATGGTTGCTTAAGTCCATTATTCCTGGGCCTATAGTGGGATGGAACACCATGGCAGGGAGCACGTGGTATAGCAAAACTGCTCACTTCATGGTGGCCAGAATGTAGAAAGGAAAAGAAAATGGAAAGTGTCAGGGACATATAGAGCCTTCGAGGCTCCACCCCCAAAGATCTACTTCCTGCAAGTAGGCCCCACTTCCTAAGTTAATTCCATCTTCTAATAGCACATTAAATTAATACTCCACCAATAAATTAATCCTTTGATGGAGTTAGAGCCCTCATGATCTAATCACCTTTCAAAGGCCCCACCTCTGAACACTGCTACCTTGGGGCACAAGCCTTGCTCTCATGAGCTTTTGGGTGATTTTCAAATCCAAACCATAACTAAGGATTACTTGAACACAAGCACTACAATACCATAACAGTTGATCTGCTATCTGGGTTGGCTACTAAGTGACTAATGGGGGTGGTGTATACAGCGTGGATGTGCTGGACAAGAGGATAATTTATGTCCCAGGTGGTTAGAGCAGAATGATGGGAGATTTCTTCATGCTATCCAGAACAGTGTGCCATTTAAAACTTATTAATTATTCATTTATGAAATTTTCTATTTAATTTTTGGACCTTGGTTAACTATGGATAACTGAAACCAAGGAAAGGAAAACTGCAGGTTGTGGGCACAACTCTACTGGATTATTCTCACCTGTGCTCATCTCTGGGAGAACCATGACTGACTCTTAGCTTAACCTAAGTGAAATATGCTCTATCTCCCATGTTGGTGTCCAAGACAGACTGGGAAAACCTGCAGCAGTTTATCAGCCTTATTTATAGAAAATGTATGCAGGGATTATTTGCACCTGGTTTATAATTTATAAATATATATATATATATATATATTTGTTTTTTTTTTTTCTTTCTACCATTGAGTCTTTGTCAATGGGCAGGATTTGATCAAAGGATTATAAAAGACTCATCTTTGAACAAGTGATTCTTCTGAAACCAAGTGGTTCCTTATGTATATCTTCATGATCTGAACCTAAAGATAGAAGACATCCTATGAAACTGAGAAAGGACGAAGGAATCTGTGCCTAAAAGTATCATTCCTCTCTGATATTTTCTATTTCTTTATTATAACCCCTTATCATCATTAACCTATTAAATCTGTTTTAAATTCTTTGAGCATTTCAATGAAATTAACATAAGTGCATTAAAATAGATTGAAAATCATAATCTAGAGCTTATCCATTATTATGTTAATTAACATTTATTGACAATAATATACCTATATAATTACATTACAGGTTATATATTATATACTATATACTTTCTTTGATATTTTTATAGGTGCTCCACATCTGGAATAATAGGACAGAATGAGTTAAGGCCTTTCATCAGTGCCACCTCAGGAAGCCACACGTCTTTTCATTTGTTTGCTTCTGCATAACTGCTGCAGCAATGCATCAGTTTTTCTAAACAGAATGCCTCAGAAAGATTAATTGTTAAAGAATAGGCAAAGATACATCTGGCAACTGCAAACACAAAGGCAAGAGGCATCACATGATTAATATCAGCCCCTGATTCATGAAGAAAAACATTTAATGGGATAGAGATGAGTTTATAATGAAGAATAGCACAATTCACAATGGCAGTGTAACTGTGAACCTTTTTGAAAAATAACATCTTTATGTGAACATGAGTCAAACACAAAACTTGGAACTAGGACGGAAGATGGCATGTGATCACTGGACACGCAGCTCTCAATGTGTCCTCTCTTGGTCCTCATGCAATTGTGGCACAGAGTGATTGTGTGCTCAGGCTCTGGAGAAGAAAGTCAGGCTTCACATTCTAGCTTTTTATTCTCACCTGTATGATGCTACTCTGGTTAACTAATCTAATTTTGCTTCCATATAGATAAAACATGAATGATAATATTATACACCTCACTGGTTATTATTTGGGTTTAATGAGGCCAGTGAGGCACTTACATATAAAAGTGCCTGAAATTTTATTAAAGTCAAATAATGGATACCATTATCATAATCAATCATTATCATCATCATTATCACTTTAACAGCCTAGTTCACAGGGTAGCATCTTATCCCCCACAATCTTTTAGGTTATGTTTGCCATTGGGATTGAGGAAACATCCCTGTGTTAGTCTGCTTTTCATTTATGTGATGAAAATACCTGACTAGAACAACTTAGAGGAGGAAATGTTTATTTTGGACTCACAGTTTCAGACGTTCATCCTGTGGTCATTTAATTCCATATCTCAGGGTCCCAAGCAAGGCAGAGTATCATGGTAGAAGGACAAGGTTGGGTTGTAGGGCATGCCCCAGTGACCCACCTCTTCCATCCATGCCCTACCTGCCTACATTACCATCCAATTAATCCATTTAAATGAGGATGGACTAATTAGGTTGCAGATCTCATAATCCAGTCATTTCATCTTTGAATATTCCTGCCTTAACACAGAAGCTATTGGAGGACACCTTATATCCAAAACAAAAATCCCATAATCTATAATTTAAGAATTCCATCTCATAAAGGGAGTTTCCAATAAAAGCAATTTGTGACTCTTTGACTGCATGATTAAAAAACAAAAATTATAGAAACTTTGTACCTGAGAATGATGGTCACCCAAAGATAATTTCTTCTGTCATATTTCCATTCTCCTTTTTAAAAGGACTAATAATAATATTTTACATAAAAATATCTGTGGAGCAGAGTAACTTGATTCCTTTGACCTTTTCCACTTTCTGCCACCTAGTTAACAGAAACAATTAAAAACCAATTATGAGTATTTAACAATTCAAATTCTGGAGTTGGACTCAAGGCAAAATATCAAAGGCCATAATTTATTACCCAGATATTTTCATAATCTCATTCACAACTGTTTTATTGAACAAAAGTATTCTGCTATGAAAATGTAATACTACTTTTAAATGTTTCCTTAGAGTAGAAAACGCTAACCTCTTCTACTTCGCCCTAGTATTTTATTTGCTTGTTTGCAGTATGAGAAAAATGCTTACCACTGAGCTACCTCCTTAGCCCTAGCACTAGTAATTTGAAACTCCATCTACAAATCATTTCCAAGTGAATTCATTAATTTTGGAGAACCACATATGTAAATTAAATGCCATCATTCCATTTTGCTACATATAATGTTGTTGCCTCTTTCATTTTTCTTTGGAGACCTATTAAGCAAAGTCTTTGGGGGAAATTTTTAATTTGAGATAAAGCTTGTATTTCCATTCACACACAAAAAATAATTTTATGCTGACTATGTCTCAGAGGAACTAGAATAGGCTTAAAATCATTATAGGAAAAGCAGTGTTTGATTTTTATGTGAACTTGATTTTTTATGCCAAAAAATGGCAAGAACTCTGGGGAACTGATATCATAAAATATTTAGAAATATTTTAAATTAGCATAGCAGAGTCATACAAATTAAAATGTCAATGGGTTGACATCGATCCATCATTTTATCCTTTTTTACTTTTGGAGGCACATGAGTGAAATAAGGACACTTTATTTTACAAAAGTCATCATTAAGTAAGTTAGTATTTGTAGCGCTTCAAACAGGTAAAGTTCTTCAATAGATTGAGTAGTTTCTGATAAAAATACCATATGTAGGATGAAGTGAAAGGAAGAAAGATGTAAGAGGTAAGGAAGTGTTCAGGACAGTTAAGAACTTTATGCAGTTAGAATAAGCAAGACCTTGTATTATGAAGGTCAAATGAGGAGTTAAAAAGTATAAATGAGGTTATATTTTATATAAATTTGAAAATGAAAAATTCAAAGTTATTACTAACACTCATGTTTTGCCCTCGACATTATAAAAATTGTCCAAATATCACAACCAGCCATCTGAGTGTGTTGTAAATTGTGTTTCCACTGTGGGAAAATGTTGGTACCACTTTAGCTAGTAAACAGAATTGCCCAATGTTCTTTGTCAGAATTACTTACTATTGTTTATATACATGTGATTTTAATGACTGTTGAGCTATTATTTTAAGACTCCTTATTATTATAATTTAAATGTTTTTTTTCCTGTACAAAATCATCTAAGTATTCATTACGTGGTAGTGCTGGGATAAATACTAATGCTGATGTTAAAAATCATGCCCGGAAACCAAGAACTCTGGTAAACAACGTAGAAATGTTGAATAAAATACAGAAAACTCAGTAAAGTAGTCAGTACCCCTCAAGAATTTCTGCTAAAGATTAGGGACAATGTTGAAAAATAAAAATAAAAGCCATTTACAGTAGTTATAGATTTACACAACAAAAAAGTATTTCTCCTCTATGAGGATATCCCTATGAAAATATATCAGCTTTTAATTTTATGAGGTCCTCAAATAAGTTCTCTTGAAGAATGACATGCCTAGAAAAGGCATATCCGTAGAGATGGAAAGTAGAGTGGTGGTTGTCTAGAGTAGGAGCTAACAATAGGAATTAACTATTGTAAGCAGGATGAGGAATTTTATTGGGGCAAGGAAATGTTCTAAAACTGGATTGTAGTGATGATTTAGCAACCTGGTATATCACTAAAAATTATAGAACTGACCTCTTAAAACAGGCAAATTTTGTGCTATGTAGAAAAATTATTTATAGGAAGGGAAATGACCATGGCATTAATTTATTGGCACAGCTAGCCATGTGATGAAGTCGATTTCATTTGAGTCCTGAAGAATGATAAGGAATTAGATAATGTATTGATTTTCTATTGTTGCTGTAACAGATTTCTTCAAACTTGGCAATTTAAGATACAAATGTATTATCTTACAATTCTGGAGGTGAGAAGTCTAAAATGAGACCTATGGGGCTAAAATCAGGATGTTCCCAAGACTTTCCTTCTGTAGGCTCTAGGAGCAAGGCTTTTCCTTGCCTTTTTCCAGTTTCCAGAGGTTTCCAGTCTTATCTGGCTTTTAACATTTACAGTATCACTCCAACCTGTTTTCATCGTCACACCATCATGCTGTGTCTCATTGGCCCTCCTGCCTCCCTCTTATAAAGATCTTTGTGATTACATTTAGGGCTTCCCAAGTAATCCAGGATAATCTCCTCAAATCAAGATGCTTATCTTAATCACATCTGCGAAGACGCTCTTGCCATATAGGGTAACACATTCACACGTTCTGAGATTAGGACATGAACATCTCTGGGGCTATTATTCAGCCTGCAACAGATGGGTAGAAAAAAGAAGACAGGAACTTTGATGTATCATCTTTGTTCTTTGCATGATTAGTACTATACCTGGCCCATGGCCAGTATATGCTTTCCAAAGCAAGGTAAGATACAAAGATGGGCATGAACAATACGTGTCCCAGTGACTCTGTCTGGATTGTTAGATGTGGACTAGGGGACCACAGCATCTAGAATGGTAGCAAGTGGAGGGGAAAGGCAGTTTGAGGCCACATTACTGAGTGTCCTAAATATCAGACCATGTTGTAGACTTAAACTAGTGAGGAACTATTATTTTGGTTTGAAAATCATTAGGAAGAAATGATTGCAGGGGGTTTTGCTAAAAGATTAACCTGAGAGGAAATACTGGAGGTGGATGCACATTAGGAAGCTATTTCAGATTTCCAGCTATGAAATGATAGAGCACAAGCTTTAGTTGTGATGGTTATTTAAAAAGGAAGGCAGAAGAAAGAATAACCAGTTCTTAATAGCCAAGTTATAAGGAGGGGGTATATATGTAAGATTGTGTTAGTGCTGCAAGGAATTAAGATAATTAAATAAAAATTGTTTATTTTCTCAAATAACATAGAGAATGAAGGTAGGTGGCTATAAATTTACATAAAGTAACTTTCCCTATGATCTTGTAGCAAAATCCACATGGGAATTAGCTCTGTTTTCAAAATAAACAAGTGAGAGACATGAAGACAAATAACGTTTTCCTTCCAAAAGGGAAGGGTCTGACAGAATACTTTTCTTAGAAAATTTTCAGAGTTTCTCAACAATAAGTAACATGTGGCTAGAAGTTCACTCTCCCTTGAAAGACCTTGAGAGAGGTCAAACAATCAAGTCAGGTCCTGCATAAACCTCTCAGCCTCAGCCCACTACAGATCCTTTGTTATCTATTGATTATATCTGCAATTGAAGTTGGAGAGTATGAAGAATAGGAAATGTATTTTGTAATGACTACTTAATGCCTTAAAATAATGATTTTTGGCAATGTTTATTTCTCCCTTCTTACTGCTATCTTAAGAAAAAATACAAGAGATTGTTAGGTCATCTTTGGTGGTCACAAATAGGCAGGAAGCAAAGTAAAAAGCTCTTTGATATCAATTTCCTTCCTTTATAATTACACACAGCTATCTGAAAATCTTTTAAAGTTCTTATTGCAGCAGAAATGACATTGAAGATAGACTGAACTAAGCAGTTCATGGATAACGAGAGAATATTTGAAAACTGGCAATTATCAAGGAATAGGAAGATATAAACCAATAATCCTAAAATTAACCAAATAGCAGTTTGTAAAATGAGGCTAAATGACCTTCAAGATATTCCAGGATTATATGTATTGTAACAATAAACATTAATGCCACTTTTTATGATTACTTTTAAAAAGGAAGCTTCCCAGAGTGGCACTTGCTTCTTTTTTGTGACATTCACTCTGGTCCAAAACTTCTCAATCAATCTCTTCTGTCATTATGGTTTTTATAATTTTATGAGGGAAGAAGTCATGTGTTATGGTTTGGATCTGAAATATCCCTCAAAGGCTCATATGTTGAGGGCCAGTCTCCAGTGCAATATTGTTCACAGGTGGGGCTTTGGAAAGTGACTGAATCATAAGGGTTCAGCCCTCAGGGTTAATCCACTGATAGCTGAATGGGCTACTAGGAGTCAGGGGAGGCTGTGGGAGATGGGACATAGCTGAATGAGTGAGTCCTTGGGGACATGTCCTGGGGGACTATAACTTGTCCCTGACCCCCTTTCCCCACCTCTGCTTCCTGGCTTCTAGGAGTTGAGCAGCTTTCCTCTGCCTTGCCCTTCCACTCTGAAGGTCTGCTTCACCTCAGGCCCATAGCAATAGAGTCAGCAGGCTATGGACTGAAATCACTGAAACCTTAAGCCAGAGAAATCTTTCTGTCCTCTAAATTATTTGGTAGATATTTTGGTCACAGCAATGACAAGCTAACACAAAATGAAAGTCTCAGTTATTAACACACTTTTAAGAAAACTTTTTAAAATGTTGATTGTCGAACTTATCAATGGGGTGGCAAAATCAAATAAATTGATTGTCACACAGGGGCTCAGCCTTTTTAAATTCTGCAACATTTCCCCAACACCACACATGGGCTCTTTTTTCAGGAAGAAGCGGTTTTTTTATCTTACAATTATCAAGCCACATTTGCCAGAAGTTGGCTATTTTGCATGCTCTTACTCTTCCCTCTTCTCCATGTGGATGTGCCATGGGTGAGTTGAGAGGTTTTGTCCTCCAGACTTTAACACTTCTTTTTGGGCCATGTGGGCCCAGGGCATATCCTAGAAACTGACTCTCTGCACATGGGTGTTAGAGAACTCAGGATTGAATAACAGAGCAGTGGAATTGTTCCAATTCTGTTTCCCCACCTCGGCCTCAGATGTCATCAGACGCTGACTCCAAGGATACATTTTTAAGTTCCATTTCCACTTTTGTTCTTTGAGTAGGGACTTGTAAGTGCAGGAGGGAACTGTTGATCCATAAAGCATCGGTATGTTCCTGGATGCACTACCATGGAATACCTTCCAATTTAATTATCCTCTGTACAATTTGAAATGAGCAGTTTGGAGAGTCATGTGACAACATTGAATAAAGAGAAATGTGCACATAGCTTCTGGCCAGCAATTTCACTCTAGATAAAGAGCTAGAGAAGCTTTCTCAAGTACCACAAGAAGACATTTTTGGGAAAGATTGTTGCAACCTTGAAATCACAAAATAATGAAAGCAATCTAAATATCCATTGGTTGTAGAATGGAGAAACTGGCTAAAGCTGTGTAAGATGCAGAATAAAATATTTTTCAGTAATAAAAAAAAAATGAGCTAGGGATCCTCACTTTTCATGTATTAAAATGCTATGTATGTCATGAAAACCATGATATACATTGCAATGGGTGCATCCATATGATTTGAATTGAGTTAGAGCAAGAGATAGCAAGTTCTTGGTAGGGGTATGGAGAAACAGGATTGTGGAGAGGTACAAAAAGGCTTTAATTGCATTATTTTCATGTTTTAGGCCACATGTGAAAGGATATATGTGTTCATCAGATTATTCTATGTACTTTTCCACATGCTTGAAATATTTTATTTCTAAAAATCTTCCAAAAACCCTAGGAGAAGCCACTAACATCACATATTGACGTTTTGCAAAAAGAGAGGTTTATTTTAAAACTGAATGCAAGAAGTAACTTATTTCTCCTGAGAAACTCTTGCATGTATCACTTCATTAGCCAGGTAAATCAGTCACTGACAATACTTCACTTTTCCTTTGCGTACCTAGAGACTCAGAAGCAAATTTGAGGTTAGTAACCAAACAGAACCCTGTGTATCTGAACTTTTCTCCTTATATTAGATTTTCTATCAAATATGTATTTATTTGGGTCCTGCATTTATATATTCTATTTTTATGGTTTTATAAGCTGTTTTACATTGTTAAAGAACTAAAGAGTTATGAATAAATATTATTTTTTATGTTCTTGTTTTCTCTTTTGTTTATATAACTCCAGCATTTACACAAGGCAGGACTGTATGTTGGTTTTTTGTTTCACACAGTGTCTGGCACATGACAGACATTGTACTATTTGTTGATCAAATTAACTAAAAAAACCTGCAAATTTGTGCTTAAACATTGTGATTCTTGCACATATTGGAGATGTCCAATTTGTCTTATTGTAAATATAGTTTTAATAACCATGTTGATGAATATAGTTTTAGATTATTTCCTAAGGTTATTTTTCGAGGAGTAAAATTACATGGGTCAAAGGATATGAGCACTTAATGGCTATTGAAATGTTTTTCCAAACTGCTCTCCAAAAAAGCTTTTACCAGTTTCTACAGTTATGAGCAATGTATGAAGGTATTATTTCACTATAACATTGTGTTCAGAAAGTATTTTGTTTTGTTCTGTTTGCAGTTCAAAAGATGTAAAATTATAGCTTGATGTAGAGTTAACAATTTTTAAAATGTAGTTTACCTACCATTTGTATCATCTCCTATTTTAAGTCACTACTATTTTTATGGTAAATTTCCTGGTTCTGATAAATTAACTTGCTTGGCTTTTCCAGCCTAATCATAGATTTTCATTATTTAATATAACCCAGCAGAGAAAAATAACCCATGCAAACAACTGAAGCTTATTAATTTCTAAAAACTGCCTTTATAACTGGTAGTCACTATACTTCTTTGGACTTAAAATTCCTCACCTTTAAACTGGAGATAAGAATTCGTACATTGGATGCAAGCTGTAAAGATTGTGAATCATATAAAATGCTTATTACCATGTGACACATAAAAGATATCTGGTAAAATTATTACTTATAAAATTAGGTTCATAATCTATATGAACATTGACTTTACTTCCTGGTTTTTGTGCATAAGGAACAAATAATTATTTATGGACTCTTTTGGTAACTGCTCTGGTTTGGATATTGGTTTGAGTGTTCCATAATGGTCCATAATTGTAAGCTTTGTCTGTAGGATGACACTATTAGGGGGAGATTGTCCCTCTAGGAGGTGGGGCCTTGTGGGAGAATCTGAGGTCATTAGGGCATACTCCTGAAGGAGGTTGTGAGACCTGGATTGTCCTCTCTCACTCTGCTCTGGTGTGAGATTACTATAACTTTCTTGCTCCTAACACATGCACTCACCATTACCATCAGTGCAATGAGGTGATACAGTGAAGGTTCAGCCCTTGCCAGGCCTGTGTTATGCCATTTGGACTTGGGACTTCCAAAACTATGAGTTAAATAAACCTTTTCTTATTGTGAGTTAGTTGCCTCGGGTATTGCATTATAGTAATGCAAAGTTGGCTAACACAGTAGCCCATCTTGAATGACTTGAAGTAAAAAATGGAATTTACCTATAGAAAGGTAGAATATTCAGGAAGAGGAAAAGAACAGATATTCAGCTGGGTGCCAAATCAAAGAATTCCTCAACTCTGATTTTGCCAGAACATTCTCTTACCAACTTTAACCTCTAGTTCTCTCTGCACCTAAGCTCCATTCACTCTTTCTACAGGTGGACTTTCCCCACACAACTGTCAGAAGTGCTGAAGTTTTAGTTTTACTCTAATATCAGTTTCTGAGGAGAGCTTCTCTGGACCATCTTAGAACCTACTTTCAAATACTTTGGGGAAGTTGTTTTTTTTTTTTTTTCCATAACAGAGATTGAAGTCAGGGTAGCCTAACCACTGAGTCAAATCCCCAACCCTTTTTAGTTTTTATTTTGAGACAGGGTCACACTAAGTTGCTTAAGGTCTTGCTAAATTGCTGGGGCTGGCTTTGACCTTGGGGTCCTTCTGCCTCAGGCTCCTGAGCCACTGGGATTACAGGTATGCACCACCATGCCTGGCTAGGGGAAGATTTTTTTTGACCCAGTATGACTAGAGGGCCCCTTTCCCCAATTTCTGATCATCTCTGTCAAAGGGAGGATGTAGCTGAGTGACATGAGAATATGGCAGCTTCTATGGGAACTATCAAGAAAAAGGGGAGTAGTAGAGTAGTATTTCTAGAAGAAATGAGGGATGGACAGAACAGTTCATGCAAGAAACCCTTGCTAGGGAGCAATTGATTCTTTGGGGATCGATAAAACCCTTTTTTGGCAAATCCAAAAACTGGGTTAGTATGGAGCATAAAATTCTAAATGTGGAACACACCTAAGAAGTAGGAAGAGTTGGTGCTATGTCAGAAAAAAGCCTGATTTGTGTGTGTGTGTGTGTGTGTGTGTGTCTATGTATGTCTGTCTGTCTATTTCAATGTCTTTCAAGTTATCCTCCCTCAAGGTGCTCAATGAATAACTGGAATGAGGAAAAAATTGACAATTGCGAAACAATACCTAGGCCATAATAAGGGTTCAATGAATACTTGTTGAGTTAATGAATAACTAAAAACCTGGCTTACTCTCTGGGTATAATTCTAAAAACATAAGTGCAATAGTACCTTGATGATAACTAGAGGAGACAGTCCAAGAAATGCATACCATAGTAACCAATAGAATCTGGGCAAAAAACAATTCCAGTTAAAAGTTCTGTATGTGTTGAGACAGTGTAACAGAATAGGTAGAATCTAGTCTGGCAAGTCAGGAAGGACAGCAAGATAAACTCCTTGAGGTCATTTCATTATGTTGTTTCTAGAGACCTGAGAGTCCTGAACCTTGTAACCAGGAGAAACTCAGTAACAATGGATCCGCAGGTATTTACTTGCTATCATCAGTACTAAATACTTCCAATATCCCTATGAAGAAATATTAATAATAACAAAAAAGTCTGTATATTTGAGTGCTTTTTTCATTCCATCTCCCTAAACTTTTTTTTTCTATCTAGACTACATTGGCTACAATCCAGACTACACAAAATGTCACTTCACTGACTCATTTGTTCCCTTTGTCCTTCTGCCATTTCAACCTTACCATGTCCATCCCCAGACAAATTTTTAAAAACCATATTCTTTTTTCCATTCTGATGTGCAGGTGCTCTTAGGGAACATCACACAATGAAATTAGGGCACCCAAAAGTTAAGGGTTTTCAACTCTAGCTGACCCCACTGGTCTGTTTTACAGCCCTCTTATATTTGATTAGTTTCCTTTCCCATTTTCCTATAGTATTTTTCTTTTCCCATTCTCCTTCAGCACTGAATCCAAAGCTCACCCATGAGTCTCAACATGTGTCCTAGGCAAATAATTTCTACAAGAAAATGGCAGCCTTCTACTGTGAAATATCTACATATCCTGGCTTCCCCATTAACTTGCCTCCTCTTGTATCCATACTTGTTATCATGGAGTACACATTGAAATCACCTGGGGATTTGTTTTCAAATCTGTGTTTCATTCTGAGATTCAGAATTAATTTTCAGGGATGAGTACTGGTGTTTTTAGAAAAAGCTCCTCCAGTGATTCTGTGTTCAGCCAGTACTGAGAACCACTAACCTATGTTCATCCTTCCCTCATTTTTCCCAATCTCTGAAAAAAAACATATCTTACCAGGTCCAACCAACTTCTTAAACTGTGTTTTCAGTCCATCTTTTCTCTGTTTGGGCTCCTGAAAGGAAATCCCTGACAGGAATACAGGAATACTAGACCCACAGGCTTGTACTTATCCGGTCTTAGGAGCCACTAAGATGAGTAACCTGAAGAAAATATGACTAGCTGTAGATGAAAATTGTTCCAGAGAAGGGAAGTTGCGGTACACAAGTGCAATCTAGGATTCAAGATCACTCAGAGTTAGGAGCACTGACTTAAGAGTCCCTCAATGTTTCTTTGGTTCCTGTTCAGCAGCACACCAGCTGTGAGACCTTTGTGAATTCTTAAAGCTCTAAGCCTAGGTTTCCTTCTATGTAAAATAGCAATATCTTCTTCACTGGTGCTATGGGTATAATTGAGATAATGAGAATAAAATTCTTCACATGGAGTTCATGGGACGTGCTCCATTAGTGTTTGATGATTATGGACAGATTTGTTGGCATTAAATCATCTTTAAAAATTTTTTCACTTTCAGAGCATTCCATAGGTGAGTTTATCTGCTTCCAGGGTTTCCCAAATACAGATGGTGCCTGACTTATAATAGTTCAATTATGGTCTCTTGACTTTAATCATGTGAAAATAATAATTGAAAAGAAATCATACTTTGTCATCTTTTCCTGGGCTAACTATATTCAGTACAATACTCTAACGTAATGCTGAGCAGTGGCAACGACATACAACTCCCAGTTTACCACGTGATCATGAGAGTAAATGACTGATATTCTACAGTGTACTGTGCTGTCAGTACTTTTAATATTCTATTATGTTTTAACATTCCATTGTGTCTACTAAACCATTTGTATATGTATATCAAATATTAAATACTTTATTACAAAATGGGCTTTGATAAGGAGTTGTGACTCTCAGGCAGCCACGTGGACCAAGGGACAGACATTCCGAGGGTCTCCAGCCATCCTAGGAGATGGCCCCCAAATTTGCAATTCTTTCCCCTCCCTTAGAAAGAAGGTGACTGGAGGCATCCCCTTCACAGACACAAGCACATTAGCAAACCCATAAAGCAGAACTTTTTAGCAAAATAAACTTGTTTGTTTTATCTGTTTTCTGTGATTTTTGCTAAATACTTTACACATCTTTTGAATTTAAAAAGCTGTGACACCTTCCAGCATCCCTTACTCCCAGTATGATGTCTCCTACCAGCATCCCTTACCCCCAGTATGAATGTGTTTACTTCACATTGCATATCCTTCCATCCCCTGGCTGCCTAGATCAGTAAATAAAATTGATGTTATATTAAAATAAAATAAAATAAAATGGTTTTGCCCAACTGTAGGCTAATGTAAGTGTTCTGAACATTTTTAAAGGTAGTCTAGTCTAAGCTATGATGTTTAGTAGGTTCGTTGCATTAAATGTGTTTTCCATTTACAATAGGTGTTTTGGGATATAATACTATTATAAGTCAAGAGAATCTGTATATATCTCTTGTCTAAATTTAAGTTTCAACTCTCTACCAACCTATGTAATTCAATATATGTTTCTAATCTCTCAACTAGAGCATGTAATCAACCAACAAGTGACACATTCACTAATTCATTTGCCAATTTCTATTGATAAACTACTGTATACCAGACACTTTTTTTTTTTACCACCAGAGGTTTGAAAATTAATAAAGTAAAATATATGCCCTCAAGTATTTATAGTTTACTGCTTCCATCTTCATAGCTATTGTGTTATCCAAATCCATGGTACCAGTTGAACCTCATAGATTCCTAACTAGCTTTCCTGCCCTTAATATTGCTTTCTTATAAACTCTTCAGTATGCAGCAGTATAATAGTAATTCTGAACTAAATTTTTCCTAGCTAATCTCTTGCTTAAAACTCTTCAGAACTTGCAGGATTTAGTTTAAACTCCTTTGAAAGAATTGATTCCTTTCCAATTTGCTTATTTAACTTCATCTCTTTCTTGACTCCCTTACAAACTTTACACCCCACAAGTACACCTAAACCTTTCTGGTTCCCTAAATATTTCATGCTTCTTCATATGTCTGCATAGACTTCCCTTTCCATAGATCTGGCAAAGTTCTATCAACTTGTCAGATATCCTGCTTTCCCTGACTCTGAAAGAATTAGTCATTAATTCCTTTCTATAGTTTTGTGTCTTCTAAAACTCTACTCTTGTGTATTTCCTGTGACACTATATTAATTTATTTATGTGTGTGTCTTCTACTAAATTAGGGCAAGAATGCAGTCCTCCACTCAACTGAGTATAGTGCTTATACAAAATATGGGCTTAACCCTTACTGAACTTTATAAAAATATAATGATAATAATGTAAATAATAGAATGTTCAAATGAGGTTTGTTCTGTCCCCAGTTTTTGTTGAGTCTCCAAAGCAATAACTGTCAAGAACTTCCATTACTGATTTATGGAACACTAGACTTGGACATGAAAAGTGTAGAAAATCAGTTTTGGAACCCAAGGAAACTCATTCCCACGAAGGTACACACAGGTACAGATAAAGTATCAAAGCGATTGGAAATTAGAGAGAAGACATCTTCAGAGGGAAATACATTGTGTTTCTATGAGAAGGAAGAGGAGAATGAGGCTCTCATAATAAACAAACTTAAAGGATTAGATTTTAAGGAGATAAAATGAAAATCTTGACCTATGGTCTGTGGAGGCTGTAGGACAACAGTGTGATGGAAATCTCTTGGTAGGAAAAATCTACAAAACAGAAAGCAATGCTGTCCAGCAAAAAAAGATTGTTCCTTAGGAATGACCTGCACTCCCAGGGCTCATCAGAGTGAAAAATGCATGAGGAAGCCACTTCAAGGAACAATGGATTTTTAACTTTTTCATGATGTAGAAGACAAAAAAAAAAAAAAAAAAAAAAAAAAAAAAAAAAAAAAAAAAGACTGATATTCATAAGCAGCCAGCTGTAGGATAATATCACCCAAGTATAGTAACCTAAGTAAAAGATGAGATAGCTCCAAAAATGGAGGACTCTGAAGAACCTGTATCCTGCCCCAAGAAAGAGAATTCTTTTAAGAATCCAGAAAGCTCATAGAATGAGAGCTTACACTGCCTGCTACAGTCAGAGGAAACCAATGTCAGGTATATCTTTGTTTTACAAATAACATAGTGCCTGCTCTTTTCCTCTTAAGTTTGGGTTCCCATGGGAGCAGACTCTAAACACAGATATGAGGGTAAATATTTTACTGCACTTAGAGATGATCTCCAGAAGCACAGGCATGAGAATAGTTAGAAAGAAAGGGAAGGAAGCTAGGAGCATGCAAGCAACTGAGTAGATTGAAGCTATGGGAACTGGAGTGTCAGCCTCTGTTCTGGGACACAGTAAAGAACGTGCCATGGAGTGATTCCAGCTGAAGGAGCTGGGCCTTCTTCAATTCTTGTCAACCATCGGTGGAGAGCTCCTTCTGGGAGGATTAATTCCTCAGCAGTTCTGGCCTGCTACGGATGCAAAAGGAAGGAGCTCCATGGGTCAAAGAAAGCTCTCAGCTGGAGTCCTGGCATTGCAGGTGGCAACCTTGGGTACCCTGGGCTGAACGTGATGGGTTGTGGGCAGGGCAATGACCGCAGTTGCTGGACCTCTCTTTCCTCTTCCTACTTAAATCCTAGAGGTGTCAAAAGCAGCTTTGTAAGTGGGAAGAGAGGAGTAGAAACACCATCTTGGAAAATAAAGAAGAATCCCACTGGGTCCTTTCCATTGAGGCTTCCCATCTGTAGAAACCTCAAGTTGAGGGAGGAGAGAAGTAAAATCTCATAACTCTATACGTTAAAACAGAGTTTTGATTTTTTACTTTTGGGTGATGCCTGAAGTGAGTATTCTTAACACTAAAAGTAACCAGAAAACCAGAGGGTGATTTGTTATCTGATATTCACCAGGAGTCATGGGACCTGCCCAAGATTTTATTGAATAAATGGGGAAGAACTCTTTGTAGAGAAAAGCTGATCAGAAAAAATTAATATGTCATTCTCATTGTACAACTACTCATCATTGTATTTACTACTCATCTGAAGAAATGAAGAGCAAATATTCCTAATAATCTTACTCCAATTAGAATGGCTATTATCAAGAACAGAAACAATAATAGTGTTGGCATGGATGTGGGGGGAAAAGGCACACAAAAGCAATGTAAAAACATTGCTGGTGGAGTTGCAAATTGGTGCAGCCACTCTGGAAAGCAGTGTGGAGAATCCTTAGAAAACTTGGAATGGACCCACCTTTTGACCCAGTTTTATACCCAAAGGACTTAAAATCATCATACTACAGTAACGCAACCACATCAATGTTTATAGCAGCTCAGTTCACAATAACTAGATTGTGGAACCAACCTAGATGCCCTTCAACAGATGAATGAATAAAGAAACTGTGGTATTTATACGCAATGGAATATTACTCACCATAAAAAATAATAATAATATTATGGCATTTGCAGATAAATGAATGGAATTGGAGAATATCATGCTAAGTGAAATAAGCCAATCCTAAAATACCAAAGGTTGAATGTTTTCCCTGATAAGTGGATGATGATATATAATGATGGAGTGCAGATGTGGGTGAGAGAAGAATGGAGGAACTTTAGATTATGTAGAGGGAAATGAAAGGGAGGAGGGTATAAAAATGGTGGAATAAGATAAAAATGGTAGAATAAGATCATTACCCTATGTACATGTATGATTACATGAATGGTATGAATCTACATTGTGCACAACCATAGAAATGAAATGGTGTCCCCATTTGTGTACAATGAATCAAAATGCAGTCTGTAAAAATAAAAAATAAAAAGCATTAAGTATAAAATTTCTGTGCAGCTAACTCTATGCTAAGAACTATAAGGGGTATTGTATAGTCTCAATCCTGGTCCCTAAGTAGAACTTTCTACAGTTTAGATAGTTGGCATAATTTTTCAGCAATGACTGAGCAATTTTATGATCTCATGACTAATTTTTCCATTTACAGCTTGCATATTTTATCTTTTATAATTATTAGTCATCTTCAAATAGTACCTTTACTCCCTTTTAATTCACCTAAACATTTTTTTATTATACTTTTTATTGACTTCTTAGGGGAAAGAGGCTTGAGATGAAATAAAATCACAAATACATATGTAAAGTTGTGCCAAGTACTGGATATATTAATTGACTAATTTAAGTTTATGGTGCCCTTACATCATTATATAGCTCAAAATTCCAAAAGCAACTGAGATGTCTGTTAGCCCCAAAAGTATCATGAGGTCAATGCATGCAAAGATTATAGACGTTTTTTCTTTTATTTTCTTTTATTTATTTTATTTTATTCTTAGTTCTGGGATTGAACATAGGGGCATTTAACCACTGAGTCATATCCCCATCCTTTTTTATTTTTTATTTTAAGACAGGGTCTTGCTGAGTTGCTGAGATTGGCTTTGAACTTGCAATCCTACTGCCTCTGCCTCCAGAGTCATTGGAGTTACAGGTGTGAGCCACCATGCCCAACTACAGCCTTTTAAATATTTTTTTCTTAAAATTAATGTCAACACAACTTTAATTAAAACAAAAGTCATTGACCTTAAGAGCTTGTTTGGAGGTTCTAGCAGGGGAGTGCATCTACCCATGTACCCTTGATAGAAGAAAGGTCCTCCTCTACGTAGTTTCAGGAGGGACATACATGGTGAGGTGAGGGAGGAAGGAGGGACACCAGTATAGTCAACCTGATCAGCCAAAGCAACCCTGGTGATCAGTGGGTTTACAGATGTCACAACCAGACCACCCTCACATACAAAAACAAGTCACTGAAGTTAAAGAATGAAAATGAGACAAAATACTATTCTTCGAACTTATTAGACCAACAGATACTAAAGTGTCCATTAGAAAAACAATCCTGATTATACGTGTGGAGGTCCTTGAGAAAAATCTGTGGGACAACATAGCCCTTTTCAGTGGCTGCTTCAGAATGTTCCGACATTTTCCTCAACAGTCTTGAGACCACATTGGTAATCCATGGTGGTAACAAGTGGGAATTAGGCACAGGAGAAACAACTTCTCAGCCCTCCCAGGTCAAATGCCTTGTCTGGAAGAAAGGCTTCTGACATTTTCATACAATATAGGAAAGAGGAGGGATTTGCAACTTGACAATCTGAGTTTGAGCCCTACTTTCATCTTGTTCTTTATCCAATCTTAGAAAATTCACTTAACATCTCTTTTTCCAGTTCCACACCTGTAAAGTAGAGTTAATAGTAATAAAACCAAAAGCAATGCTGTAGGTTCTGGTTCATGGGCTTAATGTACTTGTCAAATTGGGTAATAGGGAATAAATAGGTATTTGATCTGAAGGGATGAGAAGTATATCCTGAATCATTCATGAACTAAAAATCTGGATTGTGCATGGTTGCCCCACTTTGAGAGACCCTCATGTAGTAGGTTGGGAAAGGAATCCAAAGTCCATGGTAATTTCTGATACACAACTTTTGAAAACCTCTGAGTTGGGGGATAGAGCAACTAGGAAAGGTCCTTCGAACAAGTTTCAGAATTTGACATGAAAGCAGTGTAAATATTTAGCTCTGATATCAAGGAAGCAGAGAGTATAATTCCATTAGTGTAAGAGGTTCACTCAAATCTTTAGTAACTATGACCATATGACCTAACTGATAAATCCGACTGCACATTTAGAAGATATACTCTCGCTTCCTTTCGGCTGGAACCCCCATCTTCCAATTCACCAAAATGACGAACACAGAGGGAAAGAGGAGAGGAACCTGGTATATGTTCTCTAGGCCTTTTAGAAAACATGGAGTTGTTCCTTTGGCCACATACATGCAAATCTACAAGAAAGGTGATACTGTAGACATTAAGGGAATGGGTACTGTTCAAAAAGGAATGCCCCATAAATGTTATCATGGCAAAACTGGAAGTCTACAATGTTACCCAGCATGCTGTTGGCATTGTTGTGAAAAAGCAAGTTAAGGGCAAGATTCTTGCCAAGAGAATTAACATTAGTATTGAGCATATTCAGCATGCTAAGAGCGAGACAGCTTCCTGAAACGTGTGAAGGAAAATAATCTGAAAAAGAAGGAAGCCAAAGAGAAAGTTACCTGGGTTCAGCTGAAATGCCAGCATGCTCCACCCAGAGGAGCACATTTTGTGAGAACAAATGGAAAGGACCCTGAGCTGCTGGAACCTATTCCCTATGAATTCATGGCATAATAAATGTAAAAAAATAAAAGCCTGTGGACTTAAAAAAAAAAAAAAAAGAAAGAAAGAAGAAGAAGAAGAAGATATACTCTCTCATGCCAAACAGTTTTTCTGAAATATTCTCAAAGTTTTTGGAAGGTAAATATAATGAGTAAGAGAGTTACCATGTCACCAATAGTTCCTCCTGTGTGGAAATGTCTCTGGAAGTTTTAATGAATAGTGAAGTTTTGCACAGTTGCAGGTGGAAGGATCAGCCCCCTGCAGAGCGTAATGCACTGGATGTTAGTATCTATCAACAAGTTATTGTTATGCAATATGTTATATTTTAATTTTACTGAACAATCAACTTTGCTATCAGCTGAATAACATTGTTATGCTCGTTTTCTATGTGAGGAAACTGAAATCCAATGAAGTCAAGGTCTTGCTTAATGTCACAAAACCATTGGTAACAGAATCCATGCCAGGATCAGGATTTAATTCTGTTTGTCTCAAATCTCGTGCTCTTCCCTTTGTATGAGCATTTTCTTTGGAAAGGGATTTGGACATATCCAAAAGCAAAGTCAGGATCTTACTCAGGACAGCACAAATAACTCCATGTGACTCTGGGTATTAAACTTGATATTGTAGAAGATCCTCACCTTCACCTAACAATCCACCTAACAAAAATTTGCTACCTAATCATGGTTACTATAGCTAAATTCACTGCATTATAGAAAAAGGACAGTCACTCTATTGAATAGAAATTATGTAGAAAAGTTTGATTACCTGATTTTTTTCACTTTTAAATTAAATGCTTGGTGTTATGCAGACAAAGCCTATAGTTCAATATATGTCACTGTCTTATTATTCAGCTCCTTAGGAAGTAATATTTAAGTACATAATCTTAATCAAAAAATAAATAAACCATATCCATTAGCTATATGATTTTGTCATGGATATGATCTGAGTTCAGTGTAGATTTTGGTCCTGTATCACATTCACAGAAAAATGAAGTCCCAAGATATTCAGCAATCTATTCAGAACCAAGAGTTGAACCTATAATTCCAGGCTCTCCATGTTAACTGGTCTTTTATTCTTCCATGTCAATTAAATAAGTCCTTCAGAAAAATAGATAGGTTATTGTTGGAGTTTTGGATTATTTTAAGAAATTCTTCTTGATGTAAGTAAAACATGCAACTGAAGACAACCTTATTATAAATGTGTTCTCTGTTGGGGATAGTGATTCATAGGTTCATTTTGCTTCATGACTCATAGCTCTTAGAAAAGAACAAGATTCCAAGGAAATATTGGTTCTTATTCAAAACTGGTCCCTCTCAATAACAACAACAAAAATAAATCACTGTAGATAGACCAGTAGAGCTCTTAATAAAGTATCAACAAGTTAATCTTTATTACTAAATTACATGGTAGTGGAATTTCTTTGCTGTGCTCATATGTGTAAGAAAATTGATAATAGTTATCTATAAAGGATAACTATAGATGAAAGGCTTTAAAAAAAGAATTAGGGGCATATTGTAATAGATCACCATTACCCATGAGCTTTCTCTTGCTATGATTCAGTCTTAACTCAGGTGTTGTTCAGAACCTACAGTATATTTTGAAGATGAGACTGTCATGACATAAATTGAAGTGGGCATCTTAAAGTATTAGAATTCGTTCAAACTGAGATGTACTAGATGATGGGATGAGTAATAAAATGTGCAGGAGTAAATTCTTTTGAGATAATCATCTTCCCCCAACAGCATCAAGGGAAAGAAAAACAACTTGCTATTTAAAAAAATACATCTGCACTTGGTTTCCCAAGTAGGAGATGATTTGAAGGATTCCTGGTATTTGACACCAATGTAACACCTCTCCTAAGCCTTTTCCTATATTTTTCCTTGTGTCACATTCCTATTGTAATCCAGGGTAACAGTGAAAATAGATATTGTATATAAGTAGGATCAGTTGAAAGAAATTAAGTAAAAAAAAGAAGTCAATAAAAACTCAGGTCAGGCTAGATTACAAAGTAGAGAATGTTTTAAAGGTTTATATAATTAGGACATCCCAGAGAAACCAGGCATGGTTTGGTTCAGAGACTCAAAGAACACTAGTATCTTTATGTGCCTATGAGTGCCAGTCACTCAGGTCTATTTTCTCCCTATCATATTGGTCTCTTTCTGAAGTAGCTTCTTCCATGAAAGTAAGAAAGTTTACTGCATCTAACCTCAAGTCTACCAGCTTACCCATCTGAAGAAAAATAGGGACAGATTTTTTTGGACCTTTTCTAGTAAGTAGACCCAAGAAAGCACTGAGGCATCTTTGAAATGTCTTGGATTGCAGTCCAGCCCTGATAATTCAGTGAAGCTAAGTGAATAGATTCTGTTAAGGGTCAGACCTGGAGGGTCACATGACCATAATGATGTGTGGGAGGTGGGACAGGGAGGTAAGATCAGCCCTATGTGATCCATGTGGACTGAAAGCAGGGGAGGAGAACCACATTGGAAGAAGAGATGGGCAGGCAAACACAATAAACATCAATTGCATAGCTTGCTGATTGTCATCATTTGAGTCCCAGAATGCTCCCTGGTGCCTAGAGCAAACCTTCTTTGATATGGTATTGCTCCTGAGGCACACAATATATCCTAGAGGAGCTCTTTCTCTTCCTTTCAGCAATCCTTTTTGTCTCTCTCTTAATTAGGTCTTAGACTCATATTCCCCCTGATTTTCTTGCTTCTTGCTGATTTCATCTTAGTCCATTCAGTCTACAGAGAAACTATTTACTCTAACCTAGGGTGTGCCACCATTAAATTTGAGAGGAAAGAACCTAAGCAAAGAGTGAAGCAGAAAAATGATTTTTCTTGCCAAGACATAACAGGAATTCATGTTGATTGCATTTCCTTTTCTCAGAGTCTAATTCCTTCATCAGTGTGGAGCACAAATACAAGCGTAAGAAACTGTAAGTAGCTGAAGGATTAGATACAGGGCTCCAGATGACTTACCTTGTTTACAATGCCAAGGAGCCAGACTTTTCTCATAGGTCTTAAAATAATTTTCTTAGATTTAAAAGAATTACATTCTTTTAAGAAATGTCAGAGCTCAAATCCAAACGAGACAAGTGGAAGAACTGAATTAATAAAAGCTCTGTTTATGGTTATACTTTTATTCCTAATGAATTTATGTGGCACTGAAATTCTGGAGTCTGGAAATTGGAAACACATTGATGACAATTGGCATTTATTTAAAATCTAGTTCGTGTTTTCTGTACAAACCAGAATCGAGTTCACTGTTCAGCTAAATGTCTGCTTTGTTACATCCCTGCTGTTTTAAATGTTTAGGAATTGGAGTGAATTCACAATGAAGGTGCTAAGGCATTTTGCTCATCTGGAAACTGAATACAAAACTATGCAGATGACAATTTTGAATTTATTTTGGATCTAACTCCCAAGGTTGTCATGTTCTATGCATACAGATGTCAAGTACCTTCTCCCAAAGTAAAGGATGAACTCGGCAGGTGGCCAGCGGGTTGAGCTGAAGATTCTTTCTGAGTGGAGCTAAGGCCCCAATCACTGGCATGACATTGACACTTGATTTGAGTGATAACTCATAAAGAGACAGCATTATGCAACCGACTCACAAAGTGAGTCACCCTTGCTGAACTGTGCACTTTCATTATTCTCAGAATTCTATATAGAAATCCTCTCATTGCTTGCCCAATGCAAATGGAAATGCCTGGCGTATTGAGTCTACTCTCTGTTCATACTTTGGACAGAGATCAGTCTACACCTGGGAAATGTGCAGGTATCCTACTGGTAGCACAATTGTGAAAAGGCAGAAATTGTCTTCCAGCCCCTCTTCTCAAGTCCTCTTTTAGTATATTTTTCCCCCTATCTTGAAGGCTAAGCATTCCCTCCCTCCTCTTCTCCTCTTCTCCTGATTTGTCCTCCCTTCTCTCCTTTTCTGCTCTTCCTTGTCTTCTTTCCTGCTCCCACCATACACATATATGTGTACATGATCACCCATGATCCCAATCACTTTCTGGGCCCTGATGGTGAGACATTCTCTCTCACTAGGGGACACCTGCTCTGAAGTTTTCTCCCTACTTTTCTGCCTTCTAACACTAAACTAATCTGCTCTCTAACTTCCTCTTCCTTGGGTCTTGCTAAATGGTTGAAGTTAGTTTGACAAAGATGGAATCAAGATGACTTTGAGGATTATGGAAGGCTCTAAATTTTCCATCAGGTTGGTGTACATACACACTTGGGACCTCAGGAACTACTATTTGGAAAGATATTTTAGTGCACTAGAAAGTATCAGCAAGATGTTAGACAAATCATGTTCACCATCCAGGAAATTTAATCCTTTAGCTTTTTTGAGATTAGGTATTATTACCTCTACAATTGAAGTGACAAATTAATACCTTCCTTTCTTTCTACAGTGGTCATCTACTGGCCTTGTGTGCTACGCAACCATATCTCCTCCTTCCTAATTTTTTGTTTCAAAAACAACCTTACCCACACTTAGCCCATGTATATTGTTTTGTGGTACCAAGGGCTATACTCAATCCAAAACAGGCAGAGATAGCTGCCTGCAAGAGCCCAAACTTAAATCTGGTCATGTCTGTTACTAGATCTACTCCTAAGCTACATGATTCAATAAATTCTCCTACTTGCTTTATATATGTGTACACACACACACACACACACACACATACACACAAATATATGTATATTCATATATTCATTCTGGCAAACTTTTTCTCTAAAGGATCAAATAGTAATTATTCAGAATTTATTGACTACAGGTTCTGTTACAGTCACCCAACTCTCCCACTGTAGTAAGAAACAGAGACAATATATAGATGACTAAGTGGCTATATTCTAATAAATCCTTATTTATGAGCAGTGAAATTTAAATTTCTTATGGTTTTATTATGTTTTGAAACATTCTGCTGTATTTTTCAACTACTTAAAAATGTACAAATCACTCTATACAAAAACAAAAGGCTCATCCTACAGAATGGGAGAAAAATCTGCCAGCTACTCTTCTGACAGGAGATTAATATGCAGAATATAGAAAGAATTCAAAATATTCAACACCAAAAAAACTAATAGCCCAATCAGCAAATGAGCAAAATATATAAATAAACATTTCTCAAAAGAAAAAATACTAATAACCAACAAACACCTAAAGAAAATGCTTAACATCCTTAACAATCAGGGAAATGTGAATCAAAACTACACTAAGGTTTCATCTCACTAGTACAATGGCAATCATCAAGAATTCAAATAACACCAATTGCAGGTGGGGATGTTGGGAAAAAGATATACTTACATATTATTGGTGGGAATTCAAATTAGTACAACCGCATTAGAAAGAAGGATGGGAATGGAACCTCCTTATGACCCAGCTATGCCACTCCTTGATATTTATCCAAAAGATCTAAAATCCTCATACTGTAGCAATATCTGATATATACATACATACATTCCATCAAATGTTACTCAACCATAAAGAAGAATGAAATTATATCATTTGTGGGTAACTGGATGAAATAGGAGAATATTATGCTAAATAGAATAAACCAAACTCAGATAGTAAAGGGTCAAATATTTTCTCTCCTATGAGGAAGTTAGAAAAAGAGAGAATGAGAAAGGGAATATTTTAAATGGGGTGGGGGATCTCACAAAAATAGAAGGAAGGTAAATAGAGTAGAGGAAGGGGATTGAGAGGAAGAGAGGAGAGGAGGGAAAGGGAAGGTACTAGGGAAAGAGAGTCATCAAATTATGTTAGGTGCATGTAATATTGTGGCATAATGAATCCCACAATTATGTATAATTATAATGTAACAATTGAAATATAAGAAAAAATAAAATGCTTATAGTGATTTGCTCACTTGGTCTACAGGAATACTTAACCAAGAATCCTGCCAACTCTCTTTCTGGAGATAAAAATTTCAATTAATAAAGAACATTTAGAGCCTATTTGCAATCACTGACTCAATCATTTTTCAGTGACTATTTTTTTGGCCATCTTTACAGATAATGTCTGCTCAGTTAATAGGACTGGCTACACAGTGAATTTGATTTGAATGTTAAATGACCCAACCATTAGGTTTCTATGTAGTTGTTGAATAATATTTTCCCCTAAGGAGACTTTTAAATTATATAATCTACCTAGACAGTGAATTGAAGAGATCCACAGTTAGAGAATTGATCAATGTGGTAAATAAGAAATAAAGATTCACTATTAGAGAATGCATTATCTTAGCCATAGAGAGGAATGATTTATAATTTATGTCTATGATCTAAAGAGCAAAGAGAGTGGCTAAAAAAGGAAGGCAAAATGTAGGAGAAACTTCAAATACCAGCTAAGTATCAGATATACCAATGTGAAGTGTCCACTGTCATTAACTCTCTTATCTTGCAGGCAAGGTTATATGCTAGCATCTATTTGCTACTGTCTGTGTCTATCCACCTCTGTATCCATCATTATCTATTAATATCTATTGATTCATAAATACAAATTGATTGATATATATATAGATAGTGATGGATACATTGGTAGGTATATGTTCATGGTACGTGTTAAAAAACTATTTATTCTTTCTATCCATTTGGAAATCAATATAGAAGTTACAAAACAAATTATGTGAATAGTTTTATGTGTTAGTAAATCAATGCCAGTTGAAGATTGTTCAGGGACTTAATATGGGGAGAAAGAAATACATTAAGATTTCCAGATAACATTCAGATATATGAGAGTCTGAATTTCATAATAAAGTAAGTAATTCAACATTTTATTAGCTCTCTTTTCAAATAGTTCAATGATTATTTTAATACTTATATAGAAGATTACCCCCAAACAATCATTGCTCATGGGTTACTAAACAAATCTGAATAAAATTAATTGAAGCTACAGAAAATACTTGAAATGACTTAGAAATAATCTTCAAGACCCTAAGGTCTTCCTTTCATAGAGATGAGTTCCTTAGCTAAAATATATCTTTAGAATGACCCGTGAGAAGTGAGAGGTGCACAAATACCTGAATGTCCAAACACCCTGGCGCCAGAATAAAAAGCATTTCCATTTAAAAGTAAATGCTCTTTTTCTTCTGTACAACAATTGAATTTTATGGAGATAAAGATATTTTGCACACTAAACCCACCTTAATTCCATAAATAAAGCAGTGTGTGAACAGATTCTGTTTTCTTTTGTTGCAGAAAAAAAGACTGATTCCTGAGAAATTGGTGGGTTTTCCTCTTCTTTTGATTTGGTTTTTCCTGTTAGAGGAGCAGAGTTTTTAGGCGCTCAAGCCTACATGCCTTAATTCCTGTTGGGGCAGAGGGGCTTAGGTCAGACAGCAGATCAATAATACCAGCATTAAGCTGTAGTGTCTCTAAGTGAAGATGGCTTACAGTTCTTTGATGCATGGTAAAAAAAAAAAAAAGTCATGCCCTTTCTTAGCAAATAGGATGAAAACAGAGTGATAAAATAATTCCCAATACCAACATTTTTTTCAACTATTTTTCTATCATTTATAGATCTAACTGCCAAAATTGTTTTTTCAAGAAAAGAAGCTTACCTGAAGTTGCCTTCTCTATTTTCAATTTACTTGTGTTTTTCTATTCTACTACTCAGACCTTATTACTTCCCTGTTGAAAAGCTCTCAGAGTCTCCCCAAGGCTACAGGGCACTGAAAGTTCAAATTCCCAGCAATGTTACAAGGCTCTCCACAAGAAATGAGAACCTGCCTTCCCATGCAATCCCACCAGTGCTGTCCAGATATTAAGAAAGCCAATCAGAAAATTTCACAATTTCTGGTTCATAACTTTTCTTTACTTTTCTCCACACTTTTTTCCCAAACTGTTTCCTTCTAATACCATATGTTAAAATTCTACTTCTTCAAATTTAGTCACTTCTCCAAGAAACACACAGAGACTCCAAACAAGACTTCTCTGTGGTCTCAGTGCACTTTCTTTTTTTTTTTTTTAATTATTTATTTTTAAATTTTTTACAGATTGCGTTTTGATTCATTGTACACAAATGGGATACATCATTTCATTTCTATGGTTGTACATGATGTAGATTCATACCATTTGTGTAATCATACATGTACATAGGGTAATGTTGTCTGTCTCATTCCACCATTTTTCATACCCCACCTTGTTTCCTTCCACATAATCTAAAATTCCTCCAATCTTCTCTCACTCCCTACCCCCCCACCCCCAATATATATCATTCTCCGCTTATCAGGGGAAAAATTGGGCCTTTGGTTTTTTGGGATTGGCTTATTTCACTTAGCATGATATTCTCCAATTCCATTCATTTATTTGCAAATGCCATAATATTATTATTCTTTATGGCTGAATAATATTCCATTGTGTATATATACCACAGTTTCTTTATCCATTCATCTTTTGAAGGGTATCTAGGATGGTTCCACAATCTAGCTATTGTGAACTGAGCTGCTATAAACATTGATGTGGCTGTATTACTGTAGTATGCTGATTTTAAGTCCTTTGGGTATAAACCGAGGAGTGGGATAACTGGGTCAAAAGGTGGAACCATTCCAAGTTTTCTCAGAATTCTCCACACTGCTTTCCAGAGTGGCTGCACCAACTTGCAACTCCACCAGCAATGTAAAAGTGTGCCTTTTCCCCAACATCCACGCCAACATCTATTATTGTTTATGTTCTTGATAATAGCCATTCTAATTGGAGTAAGATAGCACTCGTTACAATCTACATTGGATTATATTTATGCATATATTTTATATGACATTTCTCTTTCTAGAGGACAAAAGTTTTTGAGAATAAGCAGATTTTTTTTGCCATTGTAGTTCTAGAATTTTTTGCCATAAAGTAAAGAGCCAGGACACAACATGTTTGCTGCATTGGAGACTAAAATAATACTTCTCTTGTCTCTTTCCTTCTTCCTTTTCTTTATTTTCTTCATTTATTCTCAGTTTTCTCTTGAGTCTCTTTTTCCCTTTTGCAATTCTGTGACTGACCTTTCCCCCTATTTTTTCCTTTCTTCACTTCCTGTCCATTTCTTCTTCATTCAAGTTTTTACTCCTTCACTTCTTTGCCTCTTTTTTCTTCATTCAATGACACCATCCAGCAGAGTCAATTTGGCGTGGGAGATAAACGAATAGCAAGGCTCTTGAATTCCGAATGGTTTATTGTAGATTCAGGAAACCCAGGAACCGGAACCTGGAACCTGGAACCCTGGCGCTCGAGGAGAACTGTCTTATATCCCTCCAGGAGGTGAAGGGTAGGGCTGACGCCAATTATGCGAAGATCAGGTGAGGAGCCAGCTGCCCAATCATGGCAAAGGTCAAAACGAGCAGGCGGCCAATGACAAATCACCTGAGTGAACTTATGTTAATTAATCTCCTCACTGTCATGTGACCAAAACAACTTCTGGCTGGCTGCCAGGCACCATCTTGGCATAGTCCACATGGCATAGCCCCCAACAATTCAATACTGTGGTTTTATCATAAAATTTCTACCATTTAGTCAACTATCCTTTTTTATTTTTATTGTAAAATGTTTAACATGTTCAGAAGCAAATTCTGGCAATGCATATTCAATAACTCATTCATTTGTTTTATTTCATTTCGCTAAATAAATATTTATTGCTGAATCACTAGTATAAGGCACTTTTCTAAGCAATAGAAACTCAATTTGAGTAAGACCGATAGAGTTGCTGTTCTTTTATAAAAGTTATTGTGGAGGCATCCAGAGAATTAAAAAAAAAAAAAAAAGAAACAAAAATAATTCTAGAATGATGGGTATTAGATACAGAATTTTAAAATAGACCTAAAATGACAAATTCCTAATCTAAGCATTGACAAAGTTATAACTATCAAAGTTACCTTCATTCATAAACAAAGGTAAAATTTAAAAAAATAGTAACTGTTTTCAGACATCTAAGATTAGACTACAGGACTGTTATCCTTCAAAGAAAAGAAAAACATGAAGTGAGCAAACCATTTGCTCTAGCTTTTGAATTAGGAGTGCAGTGAAATAGAACCCCAGACAGAGATCAAAGATGTCCAAAGTAGGAATTAAGAGAGTCGTGGCAACTGGAATATGTGAAGCAAGTTAGTAGAAAGGAAGTAACTGTTTAGAGACTAAGCCTCAGAAATCTTCACCAAGGTTCCCTTGGGTCACTACTAGGCCCTACGCTTTCAGGGTAAGACTCCATGAGGCTCAGAAGAGAGAGCTTGATGGGTAAAATGAACAGAGATTTGAGTGGTTGAATTGTACTGACACACACTGGAAGTTGATGAGCACAAGAAGTGGGATATTGCTGACACGGGGAGTGTTGGACATTCAGCTGAGATGCCAAACAACCATCATCTTTGGTGTAATCCTAAGGCCAACCCTCAAGAGGATCAGGTACAGCTACTAGTGAGGTAACTCCCTGCCAGAAAAAAAAAAAAAAAATTCTAAAAAAAAACAGAGAGAGAACTTTTTTAAAAACCACAATTAAAAAGACATAGAAATTTTACCATCTTAAACATCTTCACATGTGTGATTAAATTGTGTTTACTATATTCACATTGCTATGCAAAAAATACCTCTAGAACTTTTCTATCTTGCAAAACTGAAATGTTGCACTAATGAAATAGCAATTTATTTCCACCTCCCCCAGCTCCTGACAAATACCGGTATATATTGCATAAAAGTGGACTCATACAGTATTTAGTTTTTGTGGCTACCATCTATCTTATCTCTTAGCATAATGTTCTTAAGGTTCATCTATTTTGTAACATGTGATGAGACTTCTTGCTCTTTTTAAAAGTGTATAAAATTGTATTATATGTGCATACCACGTTTGGTTTGTCTACTGATCCATAGGCAGACATTTTGGTAGCTTGCACCTATTGGCTATTTTAAATAATACTGCAGTGTGTTCACATCTCTTCCAGATCCTGCTTTCAGTTCTTTTGAATGTACAGTCAGAAATGGAATTGCTGGATCACATGGTAATTCTATTTTTAATTGAGAAATCTCCATACTATTTCATAGTGGCTATACTATTTTACATTAAAAAAAAATAGTGCCCAAGAGTAATAATTTCTCCACATCTTTAATCAACATTTCTTATTTCCTGCTTTTTGATAGTGACTGTCCTAATGGGTATGAGATGATATCTTATTGCTATTTTGATTTGCATTTTTCTAATGGTTAACGATATTGAGCATCTTTTCATATCTTCATTGGCTATTTGTATTTATTTATTCTTTGGAAAAAATGTCTGTTCAAGTTCTTTGTTCTTCTTTCAATTGGATTATTGATTGTTTTTGTTATTGTTATGTTAGAAGAGTTCTTTACATATTCTGCATATTAATCTCTTATCAGTCATATGATTTGCAAATATTTCTTTCAGGAGGAAATACACAATTTAAGTAGATAAATTTCAAGTAATGGAATAGAAGAAGTCATCAAAAGCCTACCAACAAAGAAAAGTATGGGACCAGATGGGTTCTCAGCCGAGTTCTACAAAACCTTTAAAGAAGAGCTCATTCCAATACTTCTCAAAGTATTCCATGAAATCGAAGAGGAGGGAACCCTCCCAAACTCATTCTATGAAGCCAATACCACCCTGATATCTAAACCAAGCAAAGACAAATAGAGGAAAGAAAATTTCAGACCAATATCCTTAATGAACATTGATGCAAAAATTCTCAACAAAATTTTAGCAAATCGCATCTAAAAACTGATTTTTATTATGTCCACTGCTTCCTTTAATGTATGGAAGTTTAAAAGTTTGATGTAAACCAATTTACCTATTTTTTTGCCTATGTTTTTGATATCATATCTAAGAAATAATTGCCATATTCAAAATCCTGAAGATTTTCATCTAGGAGTTTTATAGTTTTAGGTCTTATATGTAGGTCCTTAATCTATTTTCAGTTAATTTTTTGTATATGGTGTGACATAAGAGCTAAACTCCATTCTTTGGTATTTGAGTATCCAGTTTTTCCAACACTATTTGTTGAATAAACTGTCCTTTGCCTAATGTATGGTTTTGGCACTCTTGTCAAAGATCGTTTGGCTAAAATGCATAGGTGTTTACTTCCGGGCCCTCTATTCTGCTCCCTTGGTCTATATATTTGACTTTTTACCAGTCAATACTGTTTTGATTACTATGACTTTGTGATATGTTTTTAAATTAGGAAACATGAGGCTTCCAACTTTGTTCTTTTTCAAGATTAATTTGTCATTTTGGGGTCTCTTGAGATGCTATTTGAATGAATTTTTGAATTGTTTGCTATTTATGCACACATAAAAAATGTCCTTGGAATTTTGATACAGATTTCACTGAAGCTTTAAAAGATAATATTGACATTTTAACAATTTTAGGCTTTCCACTGCACATGGTATTACTTCCATTCATTGGTATATTCTTTGATTTCTTTCAGCAATGTTTATAGTTTTCAGTGTACAAATCTAAGTATTTTATTATCTGTGATGATATTTTAAGTGGGATTATTTTCTTAATTTTCTTTTCATATTGTTCATTGTTACTGTATAAAAACACAACAATTTTTGAATTGATTTTATATCCCATGACATTGCTGAATTGATTTATTAATTCTGTTTTTTCGTGTGTGGAATAGTGTTTTCTACTTGATTTCTACTTTACTATGTAATGACATCTATGTACAGACATAAGTTTACTTTTTCCTTTCTGATTTGTATGTCCTTTATTTATTTATTTATTTATTTGTATCTAATTGGCAGGAACTCCTAGTACTATATTACATAGAAACGTTGAGAATGGGCATCTTTACATTTTTCATGACCATAGAGAAAAACCTTTGTCTTTTACCTTTGAATGTGATGGTAGCTGTGGACTTTTCAAATATGGCCTTTATTGTATTGAAGTAATTTCTTTCTAGTTCATTAAATTGTATTAAATGCTTTTTTCTGCATCAATTAAGATGATACAAAAGGGGTTTTCTCCCTTCCTTCTGTTAATTTGGTGTATAACATTGATTTTAATATGTGCAACTATTCTTGCATTGAAATAAAAATTAATCCCACTTTCTCAATGTATGATCTTTTTATTGTGCTGATGAATTCTGTTTAGTTGTATGAACTTTCCATTGATAGTACAAAATACCTAAGAAAATCAACTTAGAGGAGGAAATGTTTATTTTGGATCATGGTTTCAGAGGTTTCAGGTCATGGTTGCCTGGGTCCATTGTTTCTGGGTTTGTGATGGCAGGGGGCATGGTGGGGCAAAACCACCCACCTTGTGGCACTCAGGAAGGAGAGGAAGAAGAGAGGGAGGAGGAAGAGGAGGTTTTGGCAGCCAGATACAAAATATAGTGCCCTAAGAACATGCCCTCAAGGATATATTCCTTCAACTAGATCCCATGTCCCACAGTTTCTACTACTTTCCAAAAATGCTATTAAATTATTAACCCACTAATGAGGCTAGAGCTCTCAAGATCCAATAACTTTCCCAAAGTCCCACTCTTGGGAAGCAAGTCTCCAGCACATGAAACTTTGAGGGATATTCTAGATCCAAATCATAACATTAGTATATTGTTGGAAATTGTTTACATCAAATATTCATGCAGGATACTACTCTCTGATTTCCTTTTTTGTAGTATCTTCATCTAACTTTAGCATGGGGTTGGAAACTTTTTTTGTCCTCTTCAATTTTTTGTAATACTTTGAGAATGGTCTTAATTCTTCATTAAATATTTGATGAAAAATTTCCTGTGAAAAATTTCCTGTGAAAACTTTGGTGCTGGCCTTTTTTCTTTTCTTCTTAAAATTTCTTCTATGTAGTTATACATGACAATAGAATGCATTCTGACACATTGTACACAAATGGAGCACAACTCTCATTTCTCTGGCTGCACATGGTACGGAGTCACATTGGTAGTGTAATCATACACGTATATAGGGTAATGATGTCCATCTCATTCCACTATCCTTCCCACCCCCACACCTCCTCCTCTCCCCTCATTCCCCTCTGCGCAATCCAAAGTTCCTCCATTCTTCCCTATCCCCACCCCGCCCCCATTATGGATCAGCATCCACTTGTCAGAGAAAACATTTGGACTTTGGTATTTTGGATTTAGCTTATTTTGCTTAGCATGATATTCTCTAGCTCCATTGCAGGTAGGACTGCAAATTGGTGCAACCACTCCAGAAAGCAGTGTGGAGATTTCTCAGAAAACCTGGAATGGAACCACCATTTGACCCAGCTATCCCACTCCTTCGCTTATACCCAAAGGACTTAAAATCTGCATACTACAGTGACACAGCCATAGCAGTGTTTACAGCAGCTTAATTTACAGTAGCTAAACTATGGAACCAACCTAAATGCCCTTCAGTGGATGAATGGACAAAGAAAATGTGATATATATATATATATATATATATATATATATATATATATATACACACACACACACAGAATGGAACATTCATTACTGGGCTTTTCTTTGTTAGTAAGTTTTTCTTGTTGTTTTGCCACACTTTTTATAAGTGCATTATATTGTACATAACAATGGGATTTGTTTTGTTGTCACATATTCATATATGCACATAATATAACAATATAATTTGGCCAATATCACCATTGGCAGGTTTTTACTTACTAATTTAATCTCTTTACTAGTTATAGATATATTTTGATGTTATATTTCTTTGTTATTCCATCTTGATATGTTTGTTGTATGTTAGAATGCAGTTGTTCATACTACTCTCTTAACATTTTTTTTTAACTTTCCGTGACACCAGATGTAATGTCTCCTCTTTCATTACTGTTTCTATTTGTGTTTTTTCTTTTTTTCTGTAGTCTAAGAGTTTATCAATGTTACTGATCTTGATAAAGAGCTAGCTTTTTATTTTGTTGATGTTCTATAGCTTTTTTTGGTATTCTTTGTTATTTCCACCTTGCTCTTTTAAATTTCCTTCCTTCTTTGAACTTTTAGTTTAGTTGTCACTGCATCCTGCAGAATGAGGATTCAGTAAACCCAATGGAGGTGTGAACCAGCTGAAAAATTAGAAGTCTGAAATCATTAGTAAGAAACAAAAGATAAAAGACATAGAAAAATCATTTCGCAGTGGGAACCGATGGGTGGAATGGGCTCTGGGTCTATTCCCTAACAGAGCAAGAGGCTCTGTGTGCTTCGCTTATAGGGAGACACATCAAAGGAATTTATGGTGAAAAAAAGTTTTTTAAGATAAACAAAAATCAAGAGGTGGTGGGGAAGTTGGTCTGATTGGAGGCTTACCACCTGCGCAATAATTCTTCCTCTCCAGGCCGATGGCACCTCAAGGCTATTTGGGCACACTGGTATTTCTTTCCACCTCTGGGGAGTTGTTTTTGAACCTAGGGCTGTCTGAACCAATGAATTCCACGGTACCACACAATTCTCTTTGAGCAGGAAGTGGACAAGGGAACGGAGCAGTTTCAGATCGTTGAGATGATACCCAGAGTTCTCGGAGGGGCACACCTCCGCTTAGAGATGCTCAGACAAGCCCACAATTCATTCCTGGATCCCAACATTAGTTTTCTCTTTTGTTTCTAGTTTCTTGAAGTTACATGGTTTCTTGGAGGACAGGTATAGTGGTGATGACCTTCGTTTCTCCCTCAGCTTTTTGTTTATCAGGGAGAGTTTTAATTAAACCTTCATTTTTGAAGGATGATTTTTCTGGATAGTTTGTTGGAAGTTTTTTCTTTGGGCACTTTGAACATATAATTTCACTACTTTCTGACCTGTAAGATTTCTACTGCTAATCTAACAGCTCCTTTTCATGTGACAAGTGACTTTCCTCTTGCCTTTTCAAGGTTTTTTTTAATCTATGAATTTTGACAGATTATAACAGTGCCTTAGCATACACTATTTGGGTTTTTCCTAGTTGTGGTTCATTGAGCATCTTGAATTTGTATGTCCATTTACTTCCTGAAAATTATGTATTTGGCCATTATTTTTTGTACATATTCTTTATCCCTTTCTCTCTCTCTTTCCTCATTCATCAACTCTTTATTCCTATATTGTTCTGCTTGATAATGTCAATGTCCCATAAGTACTTTAGGGTCTCTTCACTTTTCTTTATCCCCTTCTTTTTTTGTCCCCCAACAAGATAATTTTAATGAGTTTTCTCCAATTTGCTCATTCTTTTTTCTGCTTGGCTGAGTCTTCTATTGAACCCCCTAGTGAAGTTTTCAATTAAGTTATTGTATTCTTCAGCTTCAGAATTTGTTTGGTTCTTTTAAAGAGTTTTTAATCCCTTTGTTAACATTCACATTTTCTTCATGTATTTTTTCCATTTTCTTAATTAGTTGTCTATCTGTGTTTTTTTTGTTTTGTTTTGTTTTGTGGTGCTGGGGATTGAACCCAGGGCCTTGTGCTTGCAAGGCAAGCACTCTACCAACTGGCTATATCCCCAGCCCTATCTGTGTTCTCTTTTTATATTCATTAAGCTTTTTCAACTGGTTATTTTAAACTCTTTGTAATGTATTTTATAGATCTCTGATTTTTTTAGTTTTTTTTCTGGGTTTATTTAGGTCTTTTGATCGGGCCTTGTTTCCCTGTTTGTTGAATGTATTGTGATCTTTCATTGACACTTGGGCAATTGAAAAAATAACCATCACTCCCGGCCTTCATGGACCAGCTACATACAAGGGAAGAGTTGGCTAGAGATTATGGGGACTTCTCAAACCTTTTCCTGTATGCATCAATTCTGAACTTGTATGTGTGAATTACCTGTTAGAAAGGTCTGCCATGTTTTATCTGAAGAGTCCTGTGATGGCTAATTTCTGAGTCACATATGCTTAAATGTTCAGTCAAACATTGCTCTAAATGTTTCCTTGGTGAGTGATTTTTGGTGAGATTAAGGTCTAAATCAGTAAACAGAATAAAACAAATGGCCCTTCCTAACGTGGCCGAGCCTCATCTACTCAGTTTAAAGTCTCAATAAAACAAAAAGGTTAATCTTCCCCTGAGTAAGAGAGAACTTTTCCAGCCTTACTGCCTTTTAGCTCATCTAATCAGCTCAAGGTCTTAATAAAACAAAAGGCTGACCTTCCCCTGAGTAAGAGAGAATTTTTCCAGCCTGATTGGCTTTGAACTAGAACATTGACTTTTTCCTGCCTTTGGATTCAAGGTGAAACATCAGCTCTTCCTGGCTTTTGAGCCTGCTGCTCTTCAGACCAAAACCATATCACTGGCTCTCTGATTCTCAGGTCTTCAAACTCAGGCTGGAACCATATAATCAGGAATCAGACATTCCAATGAAAAGTTGTAAATTTTGACTGCATAAAAAAGCAAGATTTAGTTGTGTTCTGTTTAGAAGAAAGAAATACGGAAAAATAATTTTTTTTAGAATGATATATCATGGAAACACTAATAACCGAAAAACTATATTTGCTAAATTAACATCAGACACATTATTTGATGGCAAGGAGTATTACCACAGAAAAAACCAGTATTTCATAATGAGAGCAGGGTGGATTCATGAAGAAGACACAATAATACTTTGTACATGAAATAAACCTACTAGCAAAACTTCAAACTTTCTGAAATAAAAATTAAGAGAACTAGGCCTGGGGTATAGCTCAGTGGTAGAGCTTGCCTAGCATGCATGAGGCCCTATATTTGATTCCCAGCATCCCAAAAGAAAGAATAAATTGAGAGAACTAGAGAGAGACACATTAATACCATGGATACGTCATAAGATAATTATGCTAAATAAAGTAACAAGTAGTAATTATTTCACCCATTAAATTCTAGGAAATGTTTATAGCCTATATTGACAAAAAGCAGAACCTTAGTATGAGGAGTCTGGAAAGGGAGCAAGAGATTTCATAGGGCACAGGGGTTTAGTGATTATTATGTTGATTATAGTATTGGTTTTATGAGTAGGCACATACATAAGCAATTTACAAATTTTAGACTTTGAATATGTGCAGAGTACTGTATGTTCATTATACATCAATAAAACTGATAAACATAAACAAAAATAACTTATTTTCAAAGAGTCTTTATTTCTCTTTAATCCCTGACAGATGGTTACACTGGGTATAGAATTCTAGATTTACATTATTTTCATTTAGTTTGATCGTTTCTATTGATGGGTCAGGTGAAACCATTATAACTGGTCCTTCAGAAGGTGATCTTTTTCTTTGTCCAATTTATAATGTCTTCTTATCGTTAGTATCAGAAGTTTACTTATTACTTTTGTACATTTCTCATTTTAATTACTTGGATGTATTTACCTTGTGTAAAGTTAATAGTATGTTTTGAATCTGTGTCTTAATATCTTTTACTTTTGCAGGAAAATTCTCATGGTTATCTCTTAAAACATTCCTTTTGCTTCATCTGCTTTATCCTTTTCTTCTGGTACTACAATTACAGGTATGCTTTCAATTTATCCCATTGTGTATTACTGTTCTTTCCTGAATTTCCCATTCTTTTATCAAAATCCATACTTAATCCTAGATATTTTTCTACTGATCTATATTTTCTTCCATTAGTCTTTCCTCTGAAATATAAATTTTAGGAACTACTTGACTGTTTCTACAAAGCTTGCTGGGATTATGTTTGTGATTGTGGTTCTGACTTATCAGTTTGATACATTGAGCATTTCAATCTATAAATCTGATAAATTTTCACTTATTTAGGTCTTCTTTAATTTCTCTCAGCAATGTTTTAATGCTTTAGCAATTCTTATCAAAGATATCTTAGCCAATTTATATTAGGTTTATTTCCAGAGTTTTAAAATGTTGATTTCAGTAGAATTTTCTTAATTTATACACACACACACACACACACACACACACACAAACAAATATAATTGTTTTTGTGTGTAACTCTGTATCCTGTGATCTTGCTAAATTCATTTGCTAATTTTGTTAGTTTTTTTTTTTTTTTTTTGTAAATTCCTTGAAACTTTCTCTGTAAGCAATCATTATCAACTGCAAATGGGGGTAGTTTTAATTCTTCTTTTCCAAACTTACTCTTTTCCCCTTTACCTTATTGCAATGCCTAGCATGCTAATCAGTGTCAAATAGAAACCCTCAATAGGCATTCTCGTTTCACTTCAGTTTTAAGGTAGTGAATGTTAACAAAATGTTATTAACTGGAGAAGTTTCTTACCATTTCAAATGTGCTGGAAGTTTTCATTATGTAAAATCAAATTTTTTCACATAATACTTTTTCTTACTCTATTGAAATGATCATATGATTTTTTTGCCCTTTATTATATTATTATAAACAATTACAGTGATTTAGTTTTAAGTAATATAAACCAAATGTGCATGCATAGGATAAATCCTGCTTGGTCATGATATAGTATACTTTCTCTGTATTGAGGAATTTGATTTTTTAATACCTGATTAATTCCTTGTTTTTCAGTGTCTTTATGAGCTTATAGTGAAATGGCTTCTCCATAAAATGTTCTTTTGATATCATTATAAAATGTGTCTCTTTTATGTTTTTACTTTTAGTTGATACATAGTTATCATACTTTTTTAGGGTACAGTGTGGCATTTTAATCTATGAATACAATGTGTAAAGATCAGAAGAGGGTAGCAGGGTAACTGGTATATGTATATGACCTCAGACATATATCATTTCTTTGTGTTGGGACTATTCAAAATTCTATCTACTAGCAATTTTGAAGTAATTACTGTCAACCATAATTATTATTCTTACATATACTAATATGTTAATTAGTATATAAATAAATATATAAAATATACTTTATATGTAAAATAATATATACATGTGTATAAATAATATCAAATTGTCCCACAGGTTTTTATTGTTTTATTTTTTTAAAAATCTGTTTTTCATATCAAATAGCTCATACTAATTTCTATTAATTTATTTTCACCATTCTATTTCCTGTGTTGAACAATCTGCTAGTAAGTCCATCCAGTGAATTTTAAAAGTGGTGAGATGTACATTTAATTCTAAAAGTTTCATTTAGTTCCTTCTAATATTTTGAATTTTTTGTAAAGGTAATCCTACCTTTTACTCTAATTGTGTTTTCCTTTACCATATGAGCATATTTATGATCAGTTCTGTAGAGTATTTATATAATTATTTTGATAAATAGGTCACCTTAGTTTTTGTTGATTGTATTTTCCCTTGAGAATTGTTTATATTTACGTAGACTTTGAATTTTAGTTAATTTTTAATTGAGTTTAAACATTGTTAATGTTATGTGACATAGACTTCGGGTCCTGTTATAATTATTTGGGGAATGTTGTTTTTGACATAGCAGGAAATAATTATGGTTAAATCTATACCACAAGTTCTATCTTCTGTTTTTTGGAAGAAGTTTAAAATCTTAGTTAAATTCTCCAAGACTGCTTTGGTGGTCTGTCTCACACATTCAAAACTTAAGAGAACCTAAGATTTGTGTAGGTCTATAAAAAATATTAATTAGGGGATCCCTTTTTCTGATTCTCTCCTCTTCTCTCTCCTAAGTAGTTTTCCTTCAGTCCTTCAATAAGGCTCTATTCCATGATGAAGATGGAGCCTTCATGACTTAATCACCCTGAAAGGCCCTACATCTTAGTACCATCACTTAGGATTAAGTTTTAACATGAATTTTGGAAGAAACACCATCATTCAAAACATAACAACACATTTCTCTTAGTTTCTCAGAAATTTTCCTACATAGCTTAGGGACCAGTTCTGTGCCACTTTCAGTGGACAAACTAGAGAAGACAGGATTAAGTTTGGGGACTTTGGCTGGGGATGGGTGGGAAGGCACAAAATAAGGATACAGAAAAAGGAAGTGTAAAGCTTAGGATAAATTTCTTTCATGCGAATGAGGACAACATTTTCTCTGGGCTATTTTGGCACTCTGGATAAAAGGGAGATTGCCAATGACTGGGTTGCTCAATTATCAAAGACATTACAGATTGCTCTGTTTTCCCTATCTTGGCTACTCCTGTGTCTTTGGCTTATCCAATTTTCCCTCATGAAATGAGGAAATGTGTTCTCATGAAATTTATTTACTGAGAACAAACTCTTAGAGGAAATGTAAACAATTATGTAAAAGCACTTAGAAGACCTGGAACAAAAGAGAAGCCCAATAAATGTCATTTTTCTTAATCCCACTCTCTCTTGAGTTATACCAGAGTCACGTATTAACTAGCACTTTTGTTTTGTTTGAACCATAATGTTGTTGCTATTATTATTATTATTATTATTTTTAATTTATTATATTAGAAATCTACTTTCCTTAATTCTCTTCTTAAAGAAAGGGAGTTGAAGAGACCTGGAAACCTGGATGTGCTTTCTCACATGCCAATAACTGGCTGGGAGTGGAACAGGGTCTGCCCATATGCCAAATTACAGGCACTCTAATTCATCAACTCCTCACTACTTCTTACTATCTCTTATCAAGACAGTTTCACTAAAACCAGCTTGATTTCTGTAGGCTTTTCTTGCCAACTAGTGATGTATATTTCAAACACAGATTTGGCTCCAAATTCCCTCATCACCAGCTGTCATTATCTATTATGGACATTAACCACAGGAGAAACTATAAACCAATACAGAATATTGATTTCAAATTTATACTCATTGAGTCGGGCATGGTGGCCCATGCCTGTAGTCCCAGCTGCTCGGGAGGCTGAAGCAGGAGGACCAAGAGTGCAAAAAGCCAGCCTCAGCAACTTAGCAAGAACTTAAGCAACTCAGTGAGACCCTGTCTCTAAATAAAATACAAAAAAGGACTGGGGATGTGGCTCAGTGGTTAAGTGCCCCTGGTTTCAATCCCCCATACCAAAAAAAAAAAAAAATTATACTCATTGAGATATGCCTCGAATACTATTGACATCTCAAAATGTGGAATTTGTAGTGAAACTTTTAATGGAAGCAGTTTCAGCACTTGGAAAGAGTCTTGGAGATTCAGGTAGTTTTGCTCAGGCCCACCTCTCTGACAATGGCAGTTTGAATCCAGTAGGTGGGTTTCTTAGCTTTCTGTTATACTTCACTGCCACTATTTAAAAATGATGATTTTAAGACTTCTCTAAGTGTCTACAATTTTTACATAACAGTGATTTAGTTGGAATTTTGGACAGTTTTAGCAATGATTTTCAAACTCAGAGGCAACATGAACAGTGGCTTGAGTAAAAGCTATTGATTCATATTACCTGCATTAGAATCACTGCTACATCACTTATATGCTGGGTGCTCCTTGGCATGTTATTTAACTTCTCTACTATTTTATTTCTGCATGTATAAGATAGGATAATACTAATAATACTGACCTTACAGAATTGTTGTGAAGAATAATTAGTTAATATATGTAAAGTACGTAAAACAGTTTCTAATACTTCATAAATGCTTTATAAGGATTAGTAATCATTATTTTTAGTGACTTATAGTCACACATTTATTATATTAATAATAATTAATTTTTGAACAAAAATCTTCTCTTTGGAGTTTGTTTTACAATGTAAATTTTTAGGCCTCACACCATTGATTTTCATATCCTAGGTCTGTGTCAATCTTTTTATTATGTCACAGAATGGTTTAGGCTTCAAATAACTTTCCTTTTATTTATTTATTTTTATTTTTATTTTTTTTTTTGTGGTACTAGGGATCGAACTCAGGGCCTTGTGCTTGCGAGGCAAGCACTCTACCAGCTGAGCTATCTCCCCAGCCCTCCTTTTATTAAGATAGTGTGATTTTTTTAAATTTGAGACAGAAGAAAATAAGGAGTCAGATTTTTTAAAGATATTAACGTAAAATTTTAAAAATTATTATTTTTTGCTTGCGGAATTTATCATTCATCAATCTGAGTAGCAAAATGACAAAATCAAGCATATTATATATGTTTGATTGAATCTAAGTCATCAATTGTAAGAACATTATTTTATATACCTTTAAAAAGGAAAAATTTCTTAATTCTAATACTCACTGCTTCTTTAGTTTCTTTTAAATTTATACTATTTTTAATTTACAAATAAAAATTGCATTACATTTATGGAGTACAATGTGATGTTTTCATACATGTGTATGATGTGGAGTGATTAAATCAAGCTAATTACAACTCCATCGACTCACTTGCTTGGCGTTCTTTTGTGGTGAGGCATTTGAAATTTACCCTCTTAATTATTTTGAAATATATAATGCCTTATATTGACAGCAATCCCTCTTCTGTTCAAAAGTTCACAAACTTACTCCTTCTGTGTAGCGCAGTAACTCATTTCTCACTCTCCCCAAGGCCTCTAGTAAACATCATTCTACTCGTTTCAATAAATTCAGTTTCTTAGATTCTACGTATAATGAAGATCACACAGTATTTGTCTTTCTACACCTAACTTATTTCACTTAGTATAATGACCTCTGCATGGATCCATGTTGTCCCAAATAAAAGTTTCATTATATTTTCAAAATTTAAAATTCATTGTGTGCCTGTGCCACATTTTCTTTGTCCACTCATCTATTGGAAACTTAGATTGATTCCATATCTTGACTATTGCAAATAATACTATAATGAAGGTGGGAGTACAGATATGTCTTCAATATATTGATTACAATTTCTTTGAATGTATTCCCAGAGATATGATTACTAGATTATATGGTAGCTCTATTTTTAGTTTTTTTGTGGAAAATTCATACCATTTTCTATAACGGCTATACTAATTTACATTCCCAAAAATAGCCCACAAATGTTCCTTTTTTTCTTTACCTTCATCATAACATATCTTTTTGATTAAAAATAATTCTAAAGTTTGAGTGATGTCTCATTGTGATTTTCATTTCTCTAATGCTTAGTGATACTTAGCATTTGTTCATGAGTCTATTGGTCATTGGTATAATCTCCTTTTGAGAAGCGTCTATAAAGAACAAAGCTAGCAGTATCATAGAATATCCAAAAATAAACTCATGCATTTATAGTTAAATTGTTATTTGATGAAAGTTCCAAGAATATACAAGGGGAAAAAGACAGTCTTGTCAATAAATGACATTGACAAAACTGAATTTTCACCTGCAGAGGAGTAAAACTAGACCCTTATCTTATACCTTGCACAAAAGTCAACCCAACATAGATTAGAGACTTAAATGTGAGAGCTCAAACTCCAAAAGTGCTAAAAGAAAACATAGGCAGGAAGCTCCAAAATATTGGTTTGGGCAGTGATTTTTTTTTTTTTATCTCACCCTGAAAAGCTCAGGTTTGAAATAAAAAATAGACAAATGGGATTTTTTTTATTAAAATATTTTTTTATTTTTACAGACACATTTTGATTCATTGTACACAAATGGGGTACAACTTTTCATTTCTATGGTTGCACACAATGTATATTCACACCATTCATGTAATCATACATATATATAGGGTAATGCTGTCTGTTTCATTCTACTGTTTTTCCATTCCCACCCCTCCCACACCTTTTTCCTCTATACCATCCAAAGTTCCTTCATTCTTCTCTTCTCCCTGTCACCCCCCATTGTTATATATTGTCATGCACTTATCAGAGAAAACTTTCAGCCTTTGGGTTTTGGGGCTTGGCTTCTTAGCATGGTATTTTCCAACTTCATCTATTTACCAGCAAATGCCATAATTTTACTCTTCTTTATGGCTGAGTAATATTCCATTGTGTATATATGCCACAGTTTCTTCAGCCATTCATCAATTGAAGGGCATCTAGGTTGGTTCCACAATCTAGCTATTGTGAATTGAGCTGCTATGAACATTGATGTGGCTGCATCACTGTAGTATGCTGATTTTAAGTCTTTTGGGTATAAACCGAGGAGTGGGATAACTAGGTCAAAAGGTGGGTCCTTTCCAAGTTTTCTGAGGAATCTTCATACTGCTTTCCAGAGTGGCTGTACCAGTTTGCAACTCCACCAGCAATGTATGAATGTGCCTTTTCCCCCACATCCATGCCAACACTTTTTATTGCTTGAGTTCTTAATAACAACCATTCTAATTGGAGTTAGATGAAATCTTAGGGTGGTTTTAATTTGCATTTCTCTAATTACTAGGGATGATGAGCACTTTTTCATATATTTCATATATTCACCTGTATATCTTCTTCTGTGAAGTGTCTGCCCATTTCCTTAGCCCATTTATTGATTGGGTTCTTTGTATTTTGGGTGTGAAATATTTTAAGTTCTTTATAAACTTTGGAGATGTGTGCACTGCCTGAAGTGTGTGTGTAAAAGATTTTATCCCACTCTGTAGTCTCTCTTTTCACATTATTGATTGTTTCCTGTACTGAGAAAAAAAAAAAAAACCTTTTTAGTTTGAATCTATCCCATTTATTGATTCTTGCTTTTATTTCTTGTGCTATGGGGGTCTTGTTAAGGAAGTCTGGTCCTAAGCCAACATGATGGAGATTCGGGCCTAATTTTTCTTCTATTTGGTGAAGGGTCTCAGGTCTAATTCCTAGATCCTTGATCCATTTTGAGTAGAGTTTTGTACAGGGTGAGAAATAGGGGTTTAATTTCATTTTACTGCATATGGATTTCCAGTTTTCCCAACACCATTTGTTGAAGAGACTATGTTTTCTCCATTTTAAGTTTTTGGCACCCTTGTCTAGTATGAGGTTACTGTACTTATGTATGTCTCATGTCTTCTATCCTGTACCATTGATCAAACTGTCTATTTTGGTACCAGTACCATGCCATTTTTGCTACTATTGCCCTATAGTAGAGTGTAAGGTCTGGTATAGTGATACCTCCTGCATCACTCCTCCTGCCTAGGATTGTGTTGGCTATTCTGGATCTTTTGTTCTTTCAGATGAATTTCATGATTTCTTTTTCTGTTTCTAGGAGAAACGTCATAGGGATTTTAATTGGAATCATATATAAACTTCCGAACAGCAAAAAAAAGAGAGAGACAACCCACGAAGTGGGAAAACATATTTATAAACCATATATCTGATAGGTTATTAACCAAAATTTCTGAGGAACTCAATAACTGGAGGGGAAAATGGACTTTAAGATTGGGTAAAGAGTGTGAATTTTCTTCAGACACCTCAGTTGATACAGAGGCAGGTGATCTTTCCATGACTTGAAAATCCTTAACCAACTTCTGCATTCAGGAATTGACTTAGGGTCATTTTGCTGACACTAAGATATTTTCCAAAATAAGTTGATGAAGAATCAATCAAATGAGAAACCTCCATATGGGTGACTAGGAATACTCAGTTGAAAATAAAATTTCTCATGAATTTTATAGTAAAATCAGATTAACAATTGGTCTACTTTTGCTACTGAGCATTCTGGCAGGCCCTTTTTTCACTGAAACCCCTTTCCTCTTCTTCCTGTCTGACTTGGAGTACCTCCAATAGTAGAATGGCATCTTTACCTGCAAAGACTGACATTTTCCACATAAAGTCCTTAGTTCTTTAGTCTGATGACCTATAAAAAGGAAAGTTAGCTAGTCCAGACCTGAGGTCCTGAAGGAAATAAGTAAAGATCTTTATTTAAAAAGAACATTGTAGGTTTACAGTCATCAGATATAAGAAAGCATGAAGAAAGAAATTCCGAGAGACAATTGAAAGATAAAGTTAATATGGCAAATGCTAATGGAACATCTTGTTTTGGATAGAGTTTCTAAATTTTTTTTTAAATCCCTGAGTTCAACAAACATGCAAATCATATTGCTGTCTTTGATAAACATAAAAGTCCAACCAAATGGAGAAACAAGGTTCAAAGTTTCCTTCCTTCCTGAAACAACCAAAATTTAGTATAAAATATGTGAATGGTTTCTAAGTTTGGGACTCAGTGAATGAAGGCCAGTGATTCTCCAGAGACAGAAGATAAATGAGGTAAACTCCTAGGATGCCCCATTCTGCTAACACATTTAGAGAATTTCTAGACTTATATGCAGGCAGGGGATCCTATGTGAAGCCTGTGGACTCCATGAGTTGAGAAGTCAGAACTGGGGATCTTGGGAGGTCAAGACGCTTTGCAAGTCAAAGAACTAGAAAGAAGAAAATTACATAAAAAGAAAAATCAAAAGATCTACAGATTCTCTCTTCTAGGAATTAGCAATATACTAGTAAGTATGCACATTCTAAAGAGACTACCTGAGTTTGGGAAAGGAAATACCTTGAATAATTAGAAAATATTAACTAATTTTCTTACAGGGCAAGTAATAGTGCCTATTCCCCCAAGCCAACTGGAAAACTCAAAATTTGTGGGTCATTGCTTATAATACTCAGAAGGATATTTGTTGGGACTAATGACATGTTAACTAACTCAGGCTGACTCCTTACTCCCTGGCGAGTGAGCAAGATCAAGGCCTCAAAGGCAGTTTCAAAAGTTAATGACGATAACTCAGACCACGGTCAGGGATTGGTTAACAACAGTTCCACAAACGTGATCAGCTCGTGCTTGCCATATAGTCCTATGGGACTCTCACCTGTGTGAACCCACCCCCTCCTTGCCGACCTTTAAGCTGATTGGTTCCCGCCTAGCCCCCACCCTACATAAAAGTTGTGTGACTTCCTCAATAAATGAGTTCCTGCTGTGACTGGTCTCCCTGACACGTCTGATTGTCCTCCACCCGGAGGGCTGGGTGCGGGCAGTCAGTCGGCCCTACCTTTCCGGGACTGACCTTGTTGGGGAGTGCTCCCTTCCCTTGTCGCTGGTCAAGAAGAGCAAGGGGGTCTAAGACCCTGACGAATATTGCCTTAGTCATGAGGAATAATTAGCTATGAGATAAACACTCCTCTGATCCCTGCCTAACAAATATTAAAACCAAGATCCAAAATTATCAGACTATTTCTAAGTCAATCAACAGTATCTCAGAACAAAGTTCAAGCATTTTAATAATAAAAAAAATAATCAAGCACGCAACAAGGTAACATTCCCAGTGTTTGGTAAATAATCTAAAACTACCAAGTATGAACAGAAGCAGAAAAATATAAACCATAATGATAGCAAAATTAAGCAACTGAAACTGGTGTAAATGTTAGAATTAGTAAAAAAAAAGTCAGTAAAACATTTATGACAACTATGGTTTATATGTTTAAAAAATAGGTAGAAATGTGGAAATTTAAAACCGAACTGCTTTTTGAAAACTACCCTTTTTCCACCCTTTCCTTTTCATATTGAATGTTCTAGGACTATCTCACCCTCCTAGATTCAAATAACTCACTGATCTACACCAATCTGGTACAACCTGTCTTCTCCTATCTCCTCTCCATAGTTTTACATAATGTGTAATCACATCAATTACCCCTTCCTCTATTCCGTTTTAGTTAGTTGAGAGTGTTTCTTCTATTTCCTTGTTGATCTTTTGCCTATAATTTGAAAAATAATAACTGGAGACTTCAAAACCCCACTTTCAGTAGTGAAAGTTCCAAATTATTATTGTTCAACATCTATTTTTAATCTTCAATTCTGTGTTTTCATTTTGAATATTTGGGGTTCTTTTTGTTATACATCTGTAATTGTATCATTTTGATGAGGTGACCCATTTATCATTATAAAATATCTTACTTTGTCATTTAACATTTTTGTCTTAAATTCTATCTAAATTACCTTCTTCAACTTTTGCTTGGGATTATATAAAAGTAATCTGTGTTCAGTGACCTCACAGTGTTTCCTCTTCTTCTAGCAGAGTATCATCTTCTCACCTACTCTTAGGAGAAGTGAAGAGGTAAAACATGGAAGATTATTCCAAGTGATTTAATAAAATAGAGAAGAAAAAAATTACAAAAAATAAATCAAAATTTGATTCCTTGAAAAGATCAACAACATTGCCAAACCTTTGGGTTAGTGCAGATTGATCAAGAAAAAAGAGAAAAGGCCCCAAATTACCAAAATCAGAAATGGAAAAGGAGACATTACTTCTGATCTTACAGGAATAAATATAGTGATCAGAGAAATGAAGCTTCCATAAGTTCACTTCTGTGGTGGGCCACAGCTGCTTAGTTAAGACCTGCCCTGGGTATAGTAACTAAGGCATTACAGATCAGTGAGTTGTGAACAGTGTTCCACAGACCAAACTAAATAGGCAGATGTTTTTCAGTCATCTCACCTAGTACTTTTATAATCTTTAAATAAGTTAATGATATTTGATCATCAAGGAATTTTACTTTTAAATTTTTCTGACTTCTCTAGAAAAATCTGAATATTTGCCTGCCTATATACCAACGGGACAGCATCAGTATAACAGAGATGTACCATTCTCTTGAGAGGAGACACATATTTTCAATTATTGACAGTATCATCAGCCCCTGTTGTTTTATGCCTGGCCATTTCTCTCATTTATTCAACTTTCCAGTTCTTCTAAGCATTTTATCTTTAATTCCTGTTTACAGACCCAGATCCATGACCCATTCAGCTTATGACAGTGTATGACAGAAGCTCATTTTTCCTAATATCATGTTCAAGTGTTAGTTTCAGGGAATATCAAACTCTACCCTTTTTATTCCTCTTACATATGCATGTACAAAGTAATATGCAAAATCATCAAATGCTTTCCTGATGTCACACAGCCTGCTTATGGTAGAGCTGAATATTAAGAACCCAGGTGAGCTTGCCAATCCTTTTCCACTATGTGTGCTAACTTTACATGTCTTCTAAATTTCTTTGACAACATTTCAAGTATTATATATACCAATTCTCTGAGCTGTTTTTTCCATTTTCATTAACCTCTGTGTGATAATGCCTTTCAGTAAAAAGGTCCTAAATTTGCCACTTTCCCATGGATAGTATGAGATTTGGTTCAAATAATAATCCATATTCACCCCTTCTGTATGGCCTCCCGTTTCTTAGACTTTAGTAATTTCTCCCTTAACCTTTGTCTTTTGGAACAAAGAATGCTAACTTCTCTGTGGGACTTGGCTTAGAAGTGTTGAGAGGCCAATTGATTACAGATTTTTCTGTTTTCTGTTTTAGGGAGATACAAGGGATATAAGTTGTAAGAGTCCTCTCCAGTCTTAGTGCCCCACCTGCACTTACAGGTAAGTCCCTTATGAGGGAAAGAGGTTCAGACCCAGAGCTGTTGACCCGGTCATATCACCCTCCACTGTAGCCCACCTGAATGTCCTACTATTGTTTTCAATTATTCTCTAAAGTTTAACTTTTCATTTTTAGACCCTTAAACCTAATTTTCTTTAATTCTCCTTATATTGATTTTTTCATATATGTTTTACTTTACCTGTTTATCCCTTAATTCCTGCTCTTAATCCTTGATCTCTTATATTTACATGGGTTTTACCTAAAATTTTATTTCATGGAGGTTTATCCTTTATCTCTTTTGCTTTTAGGTTTTTAGTGTTTAATCTCATTGACCTCTAGGCTTTTATACTTTATTTTAAATGTCACATATATTCTTTCATTATTTTAACTGTTCATCTCTTGTCTTCTTTGGCATATTTATTCTTCCATTTAAATCTGTGCTTCATTCTTTTTACCATTTTACTCCCTTAATTTTAGTATTTTTATGTTACTTCCTAATCTCCTATTCTTCCTCAATATTCTTGTTCTTCTTTCATTAACTTTTATCATGACTGACAAGGAATGTGATCACAAGGCAAGTAGCCACAGAGGGGAGCTGTGCTAGGAACGGGAGGAAGTGGAAGATTTCTTCTCTGCACATCCTGTCTTCACAGACCCTCTGGTAGTTCTGTTATTTGTCCATCTTTCAACTGAACTGTTTATATTTTTGTTCTGATGATTTTATGACAGTATTTAACATTTATTTAAACATTTACCAAAGTGGGGTTATTTATCTTTGAGGACTTGAGTTTGGGGCTTAGCAATGGTCTGAGGGGTCCCGCCCAAAACCAAGAAGATAAAATAGATCAGTTATGAAATATTATTTAAATGAAAATTGTCTCACAAGAGATGTACTTATGAACTCGGATGATGCTGGTTGGTGTATATGGTGGCTTAAAAAATATTCAAGAGAATTTCACTCCAGGGTCTATGCTGCAGAACCTTTCAGGGTGAGTCAGTCACACAGGCTATTTACGATGTCAATTATGCCTCCTAGGTTTACGCAATTCCTATAATCAGTCTAACTTCCTTTATTAAGATTACTTCTCTAAGTATCACCATCCTCAGTATAGTTTATTTGTTTTCCATTGAACAATAAATACACCATTTTAATATGTAGCCTAGTTGTCCTATAGTCCATTACTCATCCCCAGACCAGGAGCTTATCGAGCTCAGAGAAGCTTTAAAATCCTGTCGTGATCTACTGTTATTCAAAACCTGTTTAAAACTCTGTGTCTGATGCCCCAGTAGAAAATTTATCCCTCCCTCTTTTATCAATGTTTTATTGGAGCTTAAAATAAAAACATTTTTAGTGTGTCATAGCAACTGTGAGGCTCATGCAAGGGCTTGTTTCAAAATAAACCTTTGTCAGTTTAGAAAAAATCCAAGTTTTTGCTTTAAATCAAGTTTCAATAATTTTTTGTAAATTTTTATCATCCTAAAAAATTCCTCTAAACTATTGACTTAGGAAGAAATGAATTTGAATAGCATATATGATCATGAAGGTAGTGTATGTGGAGAAGGTTCTGGGATGTGAGGCTAAATCTTAAGGGCCAGGAGGGAGTTCAGTCTCTTAGTTTTAAAATTAAGACTTATCACTCCAAAATTGCTTTGATAATTTGAAGCTGCTTGTGAATCAGCTCTTTTGGTACATAGATGATCAAATGAACAAGTGAATAAACAGAAAATCTTGCAACCTAGATAAAACACCTGGGATAAAACACATGCTGTGCCAATGAACTCACATTTATCAATGTAATGGCAGAGTATTGTTTGACTAAATCCAGAATGTGGATTACTTCAGTGTTTCTCAAACCACACCCAGAAGCATAATCTAGGTTTATAATTTTACTGTGAGAACTTAAAGTACTTTATTTAAATTAAAATCTTTAAAACATAAAATTAAATAAACTCTCAACATAAGCCCTATCTGGATTGTCAGAATGATATCCTGAAACGGAAGATTTCCAGCAGAGTCAGTGGTCGTATTGGCATTTGTATTCACGTCCTTGTGGAAGGATATTAAATTGGGAATTTACATGGAAATATCAATAGGTGATAAAATCAGATTTTAAAAAAGGTATAAGAGGGGTGAATCACCAGGATTCAAATTTTCAAAGACAATATTTGAGAATTGGTTATGACTTTAGGGTCTTTCATACAGATGGAGAACACCAGTGGATAGAAAGAATGGAAATTCAGTGAGACTATTTTGAGTCTTCATTTGGAATAAACTGAGCTGAGAAACAGTGGGGAAGGGAGAGAGGGAGAGAGGGAGCAAGAGCTGCTTCTTTCATCACTACAAGCATTTTGAAGAATTGGGGGGTGCTATAAAAGCTTATGTAGCTAACTAAATATTACAAGATGGATGCAAAGTAGGCTGATATATGTCTCATACCCAAGACAGCCCATTAAACAATTTTTCTTTAATAAAGAACACATCTATTAAGTAAGCTATTTGGTAATAGTATTTAATTTTGAAAGGACATAATTCTGTAAAAATTAAAAATACTTATTACCTTATTTTACTTATTTGTGTAAAATATGTATTTCTTGATTGCAAGCTTTTGGGGCCAGGATTCTAATCAAGGTACAAGTAAATACTGTTTTACTCATCATCGTCTGGAGGAGGATTTTATTAGAATGAACTGAAGTAAGTTCAATGCTTTTATCTATTTTTTCCAAGTGTTTGATTCAAGGCAACAGATATCAGGTATGGACTGAGTTGATGAGCTTAAAATAAACCCTTGTTTTTGTTACTTATATAGACTTCATATGACTGTAAGTATCAAGATTTATTGTTATATTATTCTGATTAATCACAAAGCAATTTTCATCTCAGGACTGTTTTCTGTCCATTTTCCTTTTAAATCAGACTTCCTGACCTGAATTTCCTTTAGGTGAGATAGAAACACACTGTCTTGTTTTCATAGAATGCAGAAAGATAAACATTTTTGAAATGCAAATGTCATTATTTTATTATCACAAACCAACAGTTTTCCTGATGGATAACAAAACCAGTTCTGTAATTACTGCCAAAAAAGAAGGGATTCAAATAAAATATTTTAATATCAAAAATATCATATTGGAAGGTTGAGATTTATCCTAATGTTTGTATTCTAGCCAACATTTCTATATGGCAAGTTTTAACTCTTCAATTATGTTGTATTATATTTTTAACTGATTTATTTTGAAGGGTATACCAAAGTACACAATGAAGAATATTATCTGGCTTTTCTTATGGTTATATTTTTAGTGGCACAGGTGGGTATTTGATGCCATACACATTCTCCAGTCTAAAACTACTTTGGCTATACTCTGTGGTTTAGAATATGTGGCTCAACAACTTTTCATGTGTGTACTAAATGTGAACTAAAACCATCTCCTGAGTAGCCACACAGTGATTGCAAAGGCAGCCTCTCCACTCCAACATAGAATGGTGTATTGTCAGACTCCACATTTTTAGTGAGAAAATATTAACCCCACCTTATTTCTGTTGGTTGTTGAAATACACATCTGCACATTTAACTAGAAATGTAGCAACTACAATTCAGGTCTTGATAGTGAGTATTCAGTCCATCTATTGCTTTGTCCAGCATTGCTCCCTATCCTGGTAGGAGTAACTTTTGTCATTAGATAATGGCCAACCTTCCTTGTTATAGATTGAATGTTGTGTCCTCTTAAAATTCATGGTTTGAATCCCTGTGTAGCTGTATTTGTAGATGGGTCCTATGAGGGAGGAATTAAGGTAAAGTGAGTCATAAAGGTGGTGCCCTGATCCTGTAGGATTTGTGTCTTTGTAAGAGGAGACACCAGAGAGCAGCTCATTCCCTCCCTCTCCATACACAGGCCCTGAGGAGAGGCCATGTGAGGACATAGCAACATGGCGGCTGTCTATAAGCTAGGAAGAGAGCCCTTGCCAGAAATACAAACTGGGTATCTCTACCCTTCAGAACTATGAGAAATAAATTTCTGCTGTTCAATCCTCACAGCCTGTGGTAGTTTGCTACATCAGCCTGAACCAACTAGTGCAGATCTCTTACTCCTTAGTTTTTCTAGTGGGCACTCCCTTGTAAAATGCCCTCCCATCCTGACCAAAATCCTAGCCATTACTCAAACTAAGCCATCCAGAGTTTCTCTTAAGATGTTTCTCATTGAGAGAAAAGGGAAGAAGGTATGGGGTAGTTGAAGATGCCATTCTCAGAGTTGCCAGTGGTCAGGATCTGAGTAGTGCCAAAGAAGTCAGTCTAAGAGAATGAAGAGAATATCCAAGAAAATATCCAAGAGAAGCAGAGTCTTAACAGGGGGAGTCCTGCTTGTAGTCTAGGCATTGATTATAGTTGTTGGTTGTAGGTAAGTTGCTTTTTGGTAATTTTAAGCTAAACCTGTTAATTCCTTTCAACCAAAGTAGCTAAATTGGGTCTCTCAGTCATTCACAACTTCCAGTGATTCTTAATGCAGGTAGCATGACTTTCAAGCTTAATGTAACTCAAGACTCAGAAAAATTTGGTGGGACAAGAAAATTGCCCCATGGACATTCAGCCCATTCATCCTCCCAGAAAGCTGCTTGCATGAAATCATGCTTCAGTATGGCATTAGCATTCTGTATTGATACTTAATATTAGAAGCAGCCCTATAACACTATTACAGTTTTCTTAAGAATTTGGGGATGTTGTAACATAGTTTCTTCTTTTTAAAGATGAATAAAATAAATATATGTCCAGTTGGAGGCACTTTTTAACTCATGAACTAATACAGTTTTTGAGGGATAATAGTATGCATAGGGTTGGATTCACTCTGCTGAAGTTCAAGTCAGGTTCAGCCACTCAGAAAAGCTGTGAGGACTCAGGAAAAGCAAGTACGTTTGCAAAGTGAGTAAATAATGCATGTCATACACATCTCATATTGCGGTTGTGTAGGACAGTGCATGTGAAAAGTGCTTTGTAAAGTAGGAACCCTAAGTCATAAATCATAAATGTGATACATCCATTTCAATCCTACTTTTATGAGAATTTCAAAGTAACTTGTTTAAATCTCCTTTTCCTTGCTGAACTGGAACTCTGAATATTGCTTCCTGGAGAAATCTGCACATTGAGAACTGCATTTGGTTGTGGGAAAAGGCAAGAATATCTGTGAGATGGGTCAACACTGTTGGCCTGAGATGATGCAAATCTTTTATCTGCCATGTAGCACCAAGCACGGAGCTCTGAGTCTTCTGTGTAGATAAAAGGTCAGCCAAGGGTTTGACTGTTTACAGCAGACTCATCTAATTTGGCTCCCCCAAAGGTTTATTTGGTTATCAGCATGTTTTCTGCTCCTATGTCAAATCTATTTTGATTCAAACCTTGGATTTCTTCCTTCGTGTGTGTGTGTGTGTGTGTGTGTGTGTGTGTGTGTGTGTAGGAAGAAGCTGGAGGAAAAAGGTTTTTAAATTTTTATTTTTCCATCTGATGAATGCTCATTGAAAAAATTATAGGACATAGAGAAAACGTGCATACAAATAAAAATTTATTCCATAAGTCATTTATGCAGAAATATTGTTAGGGGTTTCTTTTCTGTGCATAATATATTTTTATCATTGAGTTTATGCATATGTGCACTTCTGCATCCTGGCTTTTGTATGTATGAGTTCTTTTTAAAAATTAAATTAATTTTTAATTGGCGAATAGTAATCATGTATATTTATGGGTTTAATGCAGTATTTATTCATGTATATAATATAGAAAGATTTAATCATGCTAATTAACTTATGTCATCTCACCAGTTTATCCTTTTTTTGGTGTTGAAAATATACCCTCTTAACAAATTTCCAGAACATGTAGGTATTAACCACAGTTACCATGTTGTACAATAGATCTCCTGAACATACTCCTTTTGTCTACCTGAAGTCCTGCGTCCTTTGCCTAAAGTCCTTTGACTTCTCCTGTCCCCTACCATCCTAGCCAATGGTTATCATTATTTTTCTCTTTGCTCCTTTATGTTCAGCATTTTCAGATTTCATATGTGAGAATTTGTCTTACTGTATCTGACTTATTTCACTTAGAATAAAGTCTTCCATTTTCACCCATGTTGTCACAATTGACAGGATTACCTTCTTTTTACAATTGAATAGTACTGCATTGTTTGTGTGTGTGTGTGTGTGTGTGTGTGTGTGTATCTCACATTTAACTGTCCTCTGATGGACAGTTAGGTTGCTTTAATAGCTATTGTGAATATTGCTTAAATGGACATGGTAGTGAAGATATTTCTTTGACATATTGGTTTGAATTTCTTTGCATATATACCTAGTAGAAGGATTGTCAGATTATATTGCAGAACTTCTTTTAGGTTATTTTTTATTTGTACTGATTGCATTCCTACCAACAGGGTACGAGAGTTCCATTTTCTCCATGTCCTTGCCAATGTGTTATCATTCATCATTATTGATAATAACCATTCTAAGAAGTGAGATGGTGTCTCATTATGGATTTTAATATGCATTTCTTTGATGATTGGAGATGAGCATTTTTAAAATATCTGTAGGCCGCTCATATTTCTTCCATTTCCTGAACAAAGAATTATCTGTTCAAATTCTTTGCCCATTTTGTAATTGGGTTTTTTACTTTCTTGCTATTGAGTTGAGTTCCTTATAATATTTGAATATTAGCCCCTTATAAGATGCATGGTTTATAAATATTTTTTACAATCTGTTGGTTATCTCTTTGTTAATTATTTCCTTTGTTGTGCAGAGAACTTTTAGTTTTATATAATCCTATTTATCTATGTTTGCTTTTGTTGCTTGTGCTTTTTAATTTCTAGCCAGATTAATGTCATGGAGCTTCCCTCCTATATTTTCCTCTAGTAGATTTATAAATTCCAGTCTTATATTTAAGTCTTTTATCCATTTTTGGTTGATTTTTTTCTATGGTGTGAGGTAAGTGTCCAATCAATATATGTGGATATTCACCTTTTCTGATATCATTTATTGAATTGTATAGTTTTGGAAACTTTGTTAAAAATTAATTGACCATAGATAATGTGATTTTATTTTTGAGGATTCTACCCTATTCCACTGACTGATGTGTCTGTTTTCGTGCTAGTACCATGCAGTTTTAATCACTAAATTCTTGTACTACATTTTGAAATCAGGGAGTGCAATGCTTCCAGCTATGTTCTTTTTACTCAAGATTGTTTTGGTTGCTTGAGATCTTTTATGAGTCCCTAAAAATTTAGAATTATTTTTTTAATTTTTGTTTGAAGAATGATAGTGGAATTTTGATAGCAATGACATTGAATCTGGAGATTGCCTTGGATAGCATGAACATTTAAAAAAAAATTCTTCCAACCCATGAATATGAGTTTGTTGTGTCTTCTTAAAATCTGTTATCAATATGTTATGATTTTTAGCATACCAATATTTCGAGTCATTGGTTAAATTGAATGCTAAAAGTATTTTGTTCTTTTTGACACTACTGTAAATGAAATTGTTTTCTTAATATCTTTCTTTTTTATAGCTCATTGTTAGTGTATAGAAATGCTTTTGATATATGTTTACTTTTAATTTGCTATTTTGCTGAATTTGTTTATCACTTTTAACAGCTTTTTGGTGGATTCTTTATGTTTTTCTATAAAATCATGTTATCAGCAAACAATTTCATTTCTTTCTTTATTGATGCCTTTTTATTACTTCTTCTTGTACAATTGCTCAGGGTAGAACTTCTAGAATAGTGATGAATAAAAGTGGTGAGAATGGGCATCTTTGTCTTGTTCCTGACTTTAGAATAAAGCTTTTAACTTTTCATTGAGCATGACACTACCTGTGAATTTTTCATATATGGTCTTTATTGTATTGAGGTACATTCCTCCAATAATTATATTTTGAGAATTTTTAGTATAAACACGTTGAATTTTGTAAAATGCTCTTTTTATACTTATTGAGATGATTATATAGCTTTTGACTTTGATTTAATTAATATAGGGTATCATATTTATTAACTTAGGTATATTGAAATATCCTTGCATCTCTCGGATGAACCCCACTTGATTTTGGTAAATGATCATTTTAACATGCTGTTGAAGATTGCTGTTATTTTATTTCAGATTTTTGCATCTGTGTTAACCAGGGATATTGGCCAATAGTTTTCTTTCCTTGTAGTGTCTTTGTCTAGTTTTGGTATTAAAGTAACATTGGTAATGAATTTATATAATGCAAAAAGGGCAAATTCATCAAGAAGATACATTTTAAATATATATGCATCCAACACCAGAGCATCTAAATATTAAAGTAAACATTAATAGATTTGAATGGAGAAAAAAATTGCAATACAATAATAGTAGAAGATTTCAATACCCTATTGTCTACACAGGACAGTTCATCTAGACAGAAAATCACCAAGAAGACAATATATTTCAATTATACTTTATACCAAATGGACCTAACATATTTACAGAACATTCCTTCCAACAGTAGAATACACATTTTCTCAGGGATTCACATAACATTCTCCAGAATAGATCATATGTTAAATGGCAAATGATCCTTAAATTTAAGATTGAAATCATATACAAAGTATCTTTTCTGACAACAGTGGCATAACACTAGAAATTGATAATAGAAATAAACTTGGAAAACTCACAAATATGTGTAAATTAAACAACATGTTCCTGAACAATCAATGTGTCAAATAAGAAATTAAAAAGGAGATTTAAAAATACCCTGAGACAAATAAAAATGGAAACCAACTTACCAAAACCTATGGGATACAGCAAAAGCAGTTCTGAGAGTGAAGTTTATAGCAGTAGACATCAACCTTAAAAAAAGAAGAAAGATCTCAAATAAACAACTTCACATTATATCTCAGGGAACTAGAAAATGAAGAACAAGGTAAGCCCATGCTTAGCCACTTAGCAGTTTGGCAGAAGGAAGAAAATAGCAAAGATCAGAGCAGAACCAAGGAGAGTAGAGATTAGGAAAACAATAGAAAAGATCGACAGAATTAAAACTTGTTTTCTTTGAAAAGCTAAAGAAAGTTGACAAATCTTAATGTAGAGTAAGAAAGAAAAAAGCAAGAACATGCAAACAAAATGAGAAAGAAAAGAAAACACATTACAGCTGATACCACAGAGATACAAAGGATCATAGGAGAACACAATGTTCATATCAACAACTAAACACTAACACACTATAACCTAAAAGGAATGAATGAATGTTCAGAAACATGCAAATGACCAACACTGAATCAGAAACAAACCCATAAAGAGGATGGTGATTGAATGCTGAATAATAATTCTATCAAAGAAAATTCTAGGATCTGATCACTTTGCTGCTGAATTCTACCAAACATTTCAGAAAGAACTAATACGAAATTCAAATTCTGCCAAAAATTGAATCCAGGCTTTTTAAAATAACTTCACACATTGATAATTTCCCCAAATCTTTAGAGTTCTGTGTAAATATAACCAATAGCTTGGGAGTAATCCATTATACAGATGTACTGTTTAGGTCTCATTAGTACCCCACTTGTACATATTTAGCTGAATTCCAAACTTTTACTATTATGAATAATGCTGCAATTAATATATTTGTTTATATAAAACAGAACTCTTTAAAAAGAACTTCCCATTTATCTGTGGTATTTCTTTCACTATGTGTTCTCTGCATACTAATAGTTTAGTTCTGAAGATTAGGTGTAAGTTCATTTGTTTCTAAGTCTAAAAGAACCAGGAAGTCTGATTTCATTTATTAGTGGTGGAAGAAGATGAAGGGCCATTATCATTACCTAGGTCTCTAAGTTGAAAATTTATAAGAAGATGAATTCCTGGGCTAAATTCTTAGATGCTGGATCTATTTATAATCTATTACACAGAGCTATTCATTTGTCCAATTTTATATCTAGTATTTTTTTAAAACATATATTGTTCTCATTATATGTATTTGTTGTAAAAATATGAAATACATAGGAATTTATGAAGAAGAAAAAGTTACAATGATATACAACTGTACTGTGCAACTGTACTTTAGCATATATATTTTTTTTCAATGTATGATTTCATGTGTTACCCACTCCCATAATTAAGCTTATACTATACATGCATGTTTTATGCATATCTCCCTGTGAATCAGTCCTGATGGTGCACATTTCAAATCTGGGTGTTTGAGTCACTCTTTAGTTTTCTGTGGGTCATTTTGTACACTGTATTCTCTTACCTTACCCGGTTCTATGACTGAATAGTAATAATAATGAACTTACTGGTATATCAAGTACATTTTGTGGTCCTGGCGGAAAGTAGAAATGAGGTCAAACTTCATCCCATGTCTACTAACCCTTAGCAAAACTTATCTTCTCTTATTTTTTAGACTTATAAAGCAAAACTGATAGTATACCTACTTCACAGTATGAGGCTCAAATGAAATAACATGAAAATCAATGTGTATTATCTCAATAGATGCAGAAAAAGCATTTGACAAAACACAGCATCCATTCATGCTTTAAACACTAGAAAAACTAGGGATAGGAGAAACATACGTCAACATTGTAAAAGCTGTATGTGATAAACCTGAGGCCAACATCATTCTACATGGGAAAAAATTGAAAACTTTCCATCTAAAAACTGGAACAAGGCAAGAATGCCCTCTTTCACCACTTCTATTCAATATAGTCCTGGAAACCCTAGCCAGAGCAATTACACAGAAGAAATTAAATAGATACAAATAGGAAAAGAAGAACTCAAAAAACTATCACTATTTGCTGATGCTATGATTCTATATTTAGAAGACCTGAAAAACTCCACCAAAAACCTTCTAAAACTCATAAATTAATTCAGAAAAATAGCAGGATATACAATTAACACACATAAATCAATTATGTTCCTATATATCAGTGATGAATCAACTGAAAAAGAAATTTGGAAAACTATTCCATTCACAATACCCTCAAAAAATATTTGGGAATCAATCTAGCAAAATAGGTGAAGACCTCCTCAATGAAAACTACAGAACACTAAAGGAAGAAATTGAAGAAGACCTTAGAAGATGGAAAGATCTCCCATGTTATTGATAGGCCGAATTAATATTGTCAAACTAAAAAAAGTGTCATACAGATTTCATTCAATTCCTAGTAAGTCTTCAATGACATTCTTCATATAAATAGAAAAGACCCAAATGAAATTTGTTTGGAAAAATAAAATACCCAAAATAACCAAAGCAATCCTCAGTGAGAAAAGTGAAGCAGGAAGCATCACAATACCAGAACTTAAACTATACTAAAGAGCTACAGTAACAAAATCGGCATGGTATTGACACCAAAACAGACATGAAGACCAATGGAACACAATGAAAACACAGAGACAAACCCACATAAAAACAGTTATCTCATACTAGACAAAAGGGTCATTAACATACATTGGAGAAAAAAGAGCCTCCTCAACAAGTGGTACTGGGAAAACTGGAAATCCACATGCAGCAAAATGAAATTAAACCTCTATCTCTCACCCTGCACAAAACTCAACTCAAAGTGGATCAAGGACCTAGGCATTAGACCAGAGACTCTATGCCTACTAGAAGAAAAAGTAGGCCCAACTCTCCATCATGTTGGCTTAGGAGCTGAATTCCTCAACAAGACTCCCAAAGCACAATGAGTAAAATCAAGAATCAGTAAATGGGATGGTATTAAATGAAAAACCTTCTTCACAGCAAAGGAAACAATCAAAAACACAAAGAGAAAGTCTACAGAATGGGAGAAAATCTTTGCCACCTACACCTCAGATAGAGCATTAATCTCCAGGATATTTAAAGATTGAAAAAAAAAAAAAAATAAATAAACACCAAAAAATCTTCAAATAACTCAGTCAATAAATGGGCAAGGTAACTGAGCAGACACTTCACAGAAGTAATTCAATTGGTCAACAAACATATGAAAAAATGTTCAACATCGCTAGCAATTAGAGAAATGCAAATTAAAACTACACTCAGATTTTATCTCACTCCAGTCAGAATGGAAATTATCAAGAATACAAATAGCAATAAATGTTGGTGAGGTTGTGGGGGGAAAGGTACACTCATACATTGCTGGTAGGACTGCAAATTGGGACACCACTCTGGAAAGCAGTAAGGAGATTCCTCAGAAAAATTGGAATGAAACCACCATTTGACCCAGTTATCCCCCACCTTGGCAAACATTGAAAGAACTTAAAATCAGCACACTACAATGATACGGCCACATGAATGTTTATAGCAGCTCAATTCACAATAGCTAAACTATGGAACCAACCTTGGTGACCTTCAACAGATGAATGGATAGAGAAAACGTGGCATACATACACAATGGAATATTACTCAACAATAAAGAAGAATGAAATTATGACATTTGCTGGTGAATGGATGGAACTGGAAACTCATGTTAAGTGAAATGTCAATCCCCAAAAACCAAAGGTGAATATTCTCTCTGATAAGCAGATGCTGATTCTCAATAGGCAGAAGGGTGGGGAGGGAGGAGTGGAGATTCACCAGATTGGACAGAGTTGAGCAGGGGGAAGTGAGAGGGGATGAGAATGAAAAAGACAGTAGAATGAACTGCACATAACTTTCTTATATTCATATATATATATGAATATATATAACTCCACATTAGGTATAACCAAAAGAATGGGAAGTTGTACTATATGTATGTATGATATGTCAAAATACATTCTACTATCATGTATAACTAAAAAGAACAAATAAATGTTTTTAAAAAACATCAAAATGTGACCTAAATACTATATCATTGTTTACAAACATTAAAAATGAAAAAAAAATGATGAATGGGACATCTGAAAAGACCTATCTATCCAGTTTTGTATTACAAAGCCTAAAATCCAATACTATGTTCCATTTTGGAAATTATGTTTGCTTTTACATCTTGCCAGATCAGCACTGGCATAGAATCTTGTGGAAAACTTACCTTTTTTAAGTCATGGCAATGGATTTATACAGTTATACATTTACTCATTACTTCATTAATTAAATAAAATGTTAGTAAATATTCTACTGTATGTCAAGTATTATATAAAATCCTATGGTTAAGATGTAAATAAGGTGTAAAAATTGAACTCAAGGGCACACAGTCGGTGTGGAAAATAGAGGTATAAGCACAACCTTCCAACCACTGTGCATACAACTTACTGAGGGAACACAGAAAGGAGCAGTTGATTCTGTCTGGTTTAGGTGGTGAGTTGGATCACAGAAGATTACAAAAAAGTGGTACTCAAATAAGTCTAAATAACAAAGGATAGGGAATGTTCCTTCTCATCAAGAAGAACAATATATTCAGAGGCCAGAGAAAGTTGGCTTAGAGAAGAAAGAGGGAGTCATGGGTAAAGCTGGAGCAGGGCAGATAAAAAGGGAGTTTGTAGAAAATGAGGGAATTTAGAACAGGATCTGTGGGCTTTGTTTTTGTTTTCCTTCACCTAACCAAGTGAGAACTTCCCCTCTCCCTTTTTATTACAAGTCACTTTAAATAGAGTTGACCCTACCTTCTGCCTTGAATGTCAATAGACATCACTAATAATTGGAAAAAATAAATATTTCATGAATATATCTTTTTGATTCAAGTATTTTATTTTTAAAATTAATGGACTTTAATTTTCTCAGTTGTTTTAGGTTTATAGAAAAAGGAATGGAAAGTACAGTTTCCATATGCTTCCTCTCCCTGTTTTATTCTAATATTAGTGTCTCACATTAGTGAAGTATATTCCATTATAATTTATGAACCAAGATTAAAAATAGCTTGTTGGATTGACAAAATCTTGCAAGATGTAAGTCTTATGGACAAAATTAATGAAAGGAACTCCTGTCCTTGACCAAGTTTGGAAAGCAATAATCCATACAAAGTGGAACACACCTCCAACTCTAATTTCAGTTCAGTCACATATGAATTAGGAAATGCATGCACTCCTAGCAGCAAATGTAAGATATTTATTTATAAAAGAAGGAGCATAAATTCATGTAGACTAGATAATTAGAGCATTTGGTCCTGTGTGAAGAAGTCTTCAAAAAATTAGGCCAACCCATGGCAAGTGTGTGGTTCTCAAAGATTATGTATTTATATTGGCTGTCAACTGTTTAAAGAATTTGGGTTAGAATAATTCCTTTTCCTGGAATATTTGTGCCCTAGAGTAAAATACAATTCTTTAGTCTTTGCTTTATTTTGTGGTAGTAGACAGCTGGTTAGTAATTAATTGACAATGTAATTAGGAATGGGGAAATATATTTCTAACAAGTATTCCTAGATTCACTTAGTTTGACTAGTCCTTCAAACTCTGGTTCTAACAATTGTGAAATAGGGAAATTGCAAAATTTTAGAAACCCTTCAGTATTTTGATGCCATCTTAGAAGCGAACAAGATTGGGTAGTACTTTCTTAGCTTTGCCATTCACATTAAAATGTAAAATCATTTTCTCACCTTACAACAAGGACAGAACAATGGAAAGAACAGAGGCCAAAATAACATCAGCAGCTTCTGAACGGAGGGAAGTATTTTGAGGCACAGAGTCCAAGCTAGATGGGAACATCCAATGCATTACATAAAAGAGTAAAGAGCTTCTGGCCTGGAAAACTTGCTTTTTCGTTAATAAGGTAAGTTCTGATGTCATCATTGTCACTCCTTTGGCCATGGTTATTAATCTTAAGGTTCCTCAACCATAGACTGGAAGTGAAAAAATAAATGCAATGGTTCTTTTTGTGTGGGATTGAATATAGGACTTAGTTCAGAAGAACCATTTCTAATGACATCAATCTGAAGTCAAGATGAAAGATTGTCTAGGCATCTCACCCAGCAGCTACATGGCACTAGAAATGTTTTAGTGAGGAGAGATGTGAAGCTAGAAAAAAAATGTATAGGTATAAAAAAGTACTTTGTTAGAGATTTGGATGGGAGAAAGAGATGCTCTGTGTTTGTGTGAGTCACACTATTCTGCTGAAAATGGGACATTCTAGCCTGACACAAGTGATGTGAAATCAGCTTGATCCAGCTGTCTGAAGCATCAGAAATGATTGCAGCTGGTTAACATCTAATTATAGAATCTCTATTATTGGTGACGTAAGTGGTTGAATTTGTGGTTTGACTTCTATGATCCCTAGCTTTGTGAAAAGCTGGGATTTTTAGGTAATGTTTTTTCCCTCTGCATAATAAACTAAACAAATTTAAATTAATTCTTAGGGCAAATATAATTAAGGAGCTGCAGATGGTATTTTTGTTCCTTTTGCTGACCAGAATATGCCCTAACTGTGATTTTGGATGAAACTATTAAATCCCGTTTCCATGGGACTCAATCCAGAATGTTCAGTTCTGACGTACTAAGGTATTTGGAAAGGGCAAGGTCAACATCAGCAACTCTGAGTTTCAGAGAAAGTTTATTTCTTTAGTGGTTTGTGTTTAGAGAAGATTTCAGACAGAATTATTACATTTCAACTTTACTCTGAACTCTTTATTGATCTTCCTTTCTCGTTCTCACTCTCTCCACTAATTCTGCTTTTGCTGACTGGTTTAGATAGAAAAAAAGTGTCAAGCTTGAATCTAAGTAAGTTATCAGTGCCGACGTATTAGTCTGTAGTCTACTATAAGGAAACACTATAGACTGGGTGACTGAAACACAAACACCTATATTTTGTAATTCTGGTGACTGAAAAGTCAAAGATCAAGGTGCTAGCCAATTCTGCCAATTCTGTTTCTAGTGAAGGCCCTCTTCCTGGCTTGCAGACAGCCAGTTTCTTGCTATGCCTTCACCTTACATGGCAGAAAAAGAGTGGATAGCATTCTGGTCTCTTCCTGTACAAGCACTAACTCATTCATAAGGACCCACCAGCAAAGCCTCACCTAAACCTCATGACATATAAAGGCTCCTTCTCCAAATACCATCACTTTGGAGATTAGGGCTTTAACATATGAATTTGCTGGGAAGGGAGAGGAAAACAAGCATTCAGTCTATAATGGTCAGGAAAAGCTTTGGTTAATTGGGATTTATCAGACTATAATCCTGAACTTGTCTTTTTAAGAAAAAGAGGCAGATCATAAGATGTGTTTGTTTAAAGGGATCCTAAGCAGTCCCAGAATGGTCATTCACACAGTCTCTTATATTGTTTCTGAGCTTGATATGCCTCATGATTTATATTGGGAATATTAAAAAAAAAAACACTAAAAATCTTTAGATACCAGAGTCAATATACACCATTCATTTATAAACCTGTGAATTAAGGTTTTCATTTATTTCAAAGTAAAAAGATTTGAATGAGAAGAAAGCTGGGAAGTTCATGTAATTGGTATTCTCCATCCCCTAAATATTTTAGCATGTTATTCTCTATTATAAAAATAAATAATACAACTTCTATTTTGATTTTTACATAGACAATTGTGGGATGAATTTAACTATCCTTCGCTTCCTAAGTCTATCCTTTATTAAGCTATCAGCAATCCTAACTCAGAAAGAATGCCTTTTTTTTTTTTTTTTCCTTTCCACGCCCACTAGAAAGCAAAGATTAAAATGCTGCAGCTTGCAGCCGGGCATGGTGGCACACTCCTGTACTCCCGGCAGCTCAGCAGGCAGAGGTACCAGGATTGCCAGTCCAAGGTCAGTCTCACCCATTTAGCGAGAACCTGTCTCAAAGTAAAAAGATTTGGTAGAGAACCCATGGGTTCAATCCCTCAGCATGCCTTCCCTCCCACACAATGAAGTTTTATTTGAGAGGTTTGGCCATGGGTAGGTAAGGTAGGAAAGAGGAAGGTGAGTCAAAGAAAAATGAAATGCTAAGTGATGTGATATGTTCCCATGCTGGTTAACATATCCCAATGAAGCACAAAGAGAAATACCTAGTTATTCTAGAGTAAGGTTCACTAGCATGAAGGACTCTCCAGAAGGGCTTTGAGGAGGACATATCCTTCAGTGCAGCACATGGATGTGGGAACTTCCTGTTTCCTCCATTTCTTATTGGTCAAGCCTAACTGCCATAAGAACCCCTTTCCCCAACACTTCTGGATTGTGTCTTCAGGCCTGGCCCCTTGGCAGTTTAGAGAGTCACTTCAGTATCTGAGTCCTGAAGCACAGGGTGATTTGGCATGAGAGACATGGGGGCCACAGAGACCTGAGAATTTGTCTCATGCCTTCCATCTTGGAGATCCTTGTGAAGGCAGCAGCACTGTTGTCCAGAAACCATAAGTTGCCTTAGAAAGCAGAAGGCAGTTGAGCCAGTCCTAGCTGACCAAAAAGGTTCAATGTGATACAAAATACAATTCAGAACTTTGTAATATCAGAAATATAGAAAAAGTAAAAAAGAAAAAAGGAGTATTTGAATAATTATTGTATAGGAAAACTGATCTAATATTTGTGTGAAGAAGGTTGTATTAGGGCTCTTCAGAGAAATAGGAACACAGATTTATTATAAGGCCTTAGTTCACACAATCATGGAGGCTGGTAAGTCTAAGGTCTGCAGTGTGAGCCAGTAGCACAGAGTGCCTACAGAAAGCTGATATTCCACTTTAAAGTTCATAAGGCAGGAAAGGCTGATGTTGCAAAGTCTGAAAGCAATCTGCTGGGAAATTCTCTCTTACCTTTGTGAGGGTTAGTCTTTTGTTGCATCTAGACCTTCAACCAATGGAATGAGGCCCACCACATATGGAAGGCAGTCTACTTACTCCACTGATTTAAATGTTAATTTAATCTAGTGTTCAAGTCTACCAATTTAAGTGTTAATGTCATCCAAAAACACTTCCATAAAATCATCCAGAATAATGTTTGACCAAATATCTGAGTATTCAATGGCCCAGTCAAGTTGACACAAAAATTAATTTTCACAAGGATTGCCTTCCATAACGTAGTGGGCCTCATTAAATCAACTGAAAGTCTGGTTACTACAAAAAGACTGAGCCAGTCACAGGTAAGAGAGAATTTCCCAGCACAAAAAAGTTTCTGTCTTGCATGAAAATTTGATTTGAAATAATAGGAAGTTTCAAAAGCTAAGAAGGTCTGAATCCAAGCCCAGGCCCTGCCAATTTTTAGCTTTTTGATCCTAAGTAAGTAAATCAATTGATATATGTGGGCCTTGGGCTCCTCATTTATAAACCATGAAGGGTTAGATGTCTAAAGATTTTACAGGGCTAAAATTCACTGTTTATATAATTCTTTAAACCCACTTACCAAAAGTATATTATAGAGAAATGACAGGTCATTCTCTAGATGAAGTTGAATTTTAGAAGCTAATTTACAGCAAGATTGATTGATGACAGACATATAGAAAATTTTCCTGATTTACTGCAGGAGATGAGGGAGGTTGAAAAAATGGTTAACTGGTTAAGATTATGGAAACAATGATACCCCTGTTTTCTGATTTCATATACTTTTTACTTAAAGTAAGGCCCAACTTTTTGGGCTTGCAGTTCAAGATAGCACCGCAATTCCTCATGAATAATTACACAAATTGTATATTTGGGGTTGCAATGTTTGCTGTTTTGATTATTGTTTGACATTTTAAATATCTAATCTGTGAATAGTTGCTTAGAACAAAGAAATGGAACTCCTACAATAAAAATAAAGGTTTCTGAGAACAAATTGGAGAGACCAGTTTGGAAAGGTCAATTTCTGGAACATCAAGCAAAATGCAGTTTTCCAATCCTGTACAGTCTTTTGTGACTACCCTGTAAGACCAGTGGTGTTTAGCTTGCCAATTCTCTTACTGGGTTCTCTGTTATGATTTATTTAGCATCCTTGTCTTCTTGCCCCAGTTATTTTCTATCCCAGTGCTTTGTGTGGGAATAGAAGTGTTAACACACAGAGTCCAGCTCTAAATGTACTCAACCCTGCCAGGTATAAACATGGAAAGTTTATTAAACTCTGATAATTATAATCTGGTTTATCATGCACCAGTTATGACTGAATTATAATATATAGTCTGTGTACAAATGAATAATTATAACTATTATTAACATCCCAAATGGACTTTTGTTATTCCAATATGAGGGTGTGTGAGGTTGAAAAGTTTGGCAATGTTCTATATGAAACAGGAACTATTTGGTCACTTGGTATAAAATATTCCTTCAATTTTTGCCCAAATATGCTTCCTCAAGTAGTTTAATGTTGAATTAGTCAACTTGCCATCACTGGGGGATGCCTATGGTGCTCAACCATATTCTCCAGGAACTCCTTCTCCTGTTCAAAGGCAGGTGGTGTGAGAGACTCTCCCTTAGCTAGGCGGTTTCTAATTGGTGGTGGTAGCTATGATTCACCATGAGAATGTACTTTTGAGAGTGAAGTGGGAGAGGGAAAGAGATGAGAGGGAAGAAGGCAAGGAAAGAATGGCAGATGAGGAAAGGAAGAGGGAGTAGTGGAGGAGGAAAGAAAAGGAAATAAAAGAAGACAATAGATACCCTTGGAGGAGAGCTAATGAGAGATGCAGAGGAGTACAACATGTATTAGTCCATGCTCTTGTTACCTTAGAGAATGCAAAATGGCATTTTATTGGTTTAATCTGCCCCACAGACACATTCAACCCATGTAGTTAAAAAAATCATGTCAAACTGAAAAATTTTATGTAATCAATATGCATATTTCCAGCTTCTCATTTTAAAAGTATAAACTGGCAATCCTTAATCCACATTCTCACATGGCAACAATAGCTGAACCTAAGCAGTGGGTATCCCCTCTAGACACAGCATTAACTCTGCCCATTGTGTCCAAGTCTCCACCACTCCACACTACCTTCCTTCCCATTGATTTCACTTGTTTATGACATCTGTCTGTGGTTTATTGAGTAAAGGAGCTTTTCCCATGGTCTAATCACCTTCACATATGTATCTTCTTCAATTTACTTATTACATCATTGGTGCCAATCACTAATTGTGATCAGTGAATAAAGATATTTCTGGAAACAGACCTGCCCTGATTTCTGAGAGGCTTAGGACAAGGGTAGACAAGGGTAGACATATAGGGTAAAAAGCAAGTCAACAAAATCTTAAGTAAAATTTTTTCTATCTTACTGCTGTGGCAAATACATCTTTATAACATAAAAAAGCATCAAGAATGTCTTTGAAGCTGTAGTTTTAATAGAATTACAATATATATTAATATATATATTACTGGCAAAGTGTCATAAATTACTGAATTGATTTTTGGATATGTGAGGTTTGTTTTTTGAACAGGCTACTGATGTTTATACAAGTAGTAAAATAAAGACCTACATAATTTATAAAATGTTATATATTTAAAATGTATGTTTCTTGTTTGTATTTTAGCCAAATAAATGTTAATACAATCAAGATTTTCAAAGAAAATTTTCTGCAATGCCACCCTTGTGTGTTATTGTAGTTTTTACATAGTTTTTTAAATTGATTTAATTTCAGATAAACTTTACTCTCCCAAAACAAAAGCAAACTGAATTATTAAAAAAAAAGAAAAAAATTCTTAAGAGCTGGTGATATAATTTGATGGTAGAGTCCTGACCTACAGTGTAAGAGGCCCTGGGTTCAACCCCCAGTATCACAAAATAAATAAATAAATAAATAAATAAATAAATAAATAAATAAATAAAAATTTAAAAGCAATATTTTGATTTGAAAACAATCATGCGCTTTCTATATTATATCAAAATCATCAATGTGCTTTCTATATTATATCAAAATCATCAATATATGTATCATATCTAAAAACCATAATAGGATTGCATATGGTAAAATATGATCACAAAATATATTGCAAAATAATTTCATTATATAAGTCTATGGCACACACTCCTCAGTTTTCACCATCTCTTAAACCAATTTTAGATCCATACAAGAATATAAAAACAGTGTTACCATGCTTAACATGTTACTCCTTTAGGCATAGGGGTGTGTGTGTGTGTGTGACCCATAAAAGCTATCCTACAATGAAAGGGCAGCTTTATATCATTCAACTTAATTCATATTTTAGAGTTAAATGAATTGAATCATATTGTAAACTATTCCTCAGCTGCCAACACCTCACTAATTTGTGAGGGTCTCCAGAACTCAGAATAGGAAAGAAGAAAGAAACACAAAACAAATACTCAGCACTCTGGGGTATACTTCATAATGCAAGAGCCTAGTATATTTATGCTCTCTGAGAGGGAAGATTGACAAGTTAACTAATTTGTCTTTTTACTTCCTCAAGCTGTTTTGTCAATCAGATCCTCCCAGCATTCTGGAGCATTGTGGAGAAACACTAAACCACGAGGGCATTTGGACACAGTTGTCTTTCTTTCTGAGAACACAAGGCAAGCCTTAGGAAGACTGTGTCCCTGGAACCAAGACAGTATTAGACACAGAAGTTGAGGGCCACACTCTGCCAGTCCTTAGACCAGGTCCTAAAAGCAAGCATCTCCACCAGTTTGCTAATGATCTTTTAAAGGTTGGTGCCAAGCAAAAAAGAGGCCCTTTTTTTGAGCGAAGGGTGACATGGGCTATGAAATTCATATTGCTAAAGTATGGTTCTAATCATTCCAGGAAATATTCATTCATGCACAGACTACAGTTAAATATGGCATTGTGGACCACAGATGATCAGACCCCAACATAACTCACTGTCCTTCGCTCCTACTCTTTAACAGTTTCCTCAAGGGCAAATTGCAATAGAAATATTAGCACATTCGAGATATCAGACTTTACAAGTACATGACTTATTCCTGACTTTAAAAGCTTGAAAGATCTTGTATAGTAGATTTTGAAACTTAAGAGACGTTAAGAAATTAGATACTAAATAATTCTTTAAGGATTCCCACCCAGGTAAACTCCCAAGGTTGTGTTTTCTCACCGAGGCAAGCTTTTCCCTTCTGCACAGGCTCTCCTTGCCGTGCATTTAAAACAGATCCAATTAATGTTTGTGGCCTGAATTCATTTAAGATTTACCAGAACCTCAAAGGAGCAGAGTTCAAAAGCTATCAATTTACTATTCCACTGCTTTCATTAGTGGACTTTGCTATTCCTTAGTATGCTTGCCCAGGAGATAAACATTGTCAAAAGTTTATCTTTCTGTTAAGGCTGTTTTCCTCTTTAGAACAATGCTTAATTTACTAAAAGGGGGCTGACTTCACCCGGCACGCTGCCTACAAAGTCCACATTGAATTGGTGCTGGCTGGTTCTCTCTGCTCCTGGTATCATGGCTTAGCCTGGCTGTTTGCCTAATAAGGCAAGGATTTCTGTTTAGAGCTTTTTGAGATTCTGAATAGTCTTCAGAATTTTTATGCCAGAGTGTGACAGTGAACTTCTAGCATGAGAATTATTTCCTTGGACTTTCTGATAAACCTAAGAATAGAACAACTGGGAGAAAAAAAGCAAGTATGTAAGGTTCTGGATATTAGAGATTTTATGTAATTATGGAGTATGTACAAGAGTTGGATTTCACTGGCAACTTAAAAAAATAGACAAACAATAATTATATATATTCTGGTAAAGAACAATAAAAGAGAGGAGAGGCTAGATGATACTGAGCACCCAAACACATCACCCATGGAATGAATGTGTACATTAATAGGATGTTAGCTGAAAAACGAATATGATTTTACTATTCCATTGCCTTCATGGATCTGATCTCACTATCTGAGGGTACCCTTGCCAGGGAAGATAAACATTGCAAATAAATGTTTTGTTTGTTTCAGGAACTTCCCATAAAACTCTCCAACTCTTCAATACCTAGTGCCAAGACACTGTTTGTGCTTCAAGACTCTTTGAACCCTTCGCTTCAAAATCCTACTCTTGTTGTGTCTACAGATCATCCATTATCATATCATGATCTGTATTTAATCCTAATTGTGCTCCCTTTAATTGATTCACCTTAAAGCAGACTCCGCAACTTCATAAATATCCCAAGTTTGCCATATTCACTTCAAGAGGGTGCTAAGTCTCTGGCAAGATAGCATCTAATCAGTTGAGAATAAACTCAACTTTCTGTTGTCAATAGTTTTTTTTTTTTTAAAGACATTTTGAGGGAGCTGGCATTTGGCATAAGAGGAATGGCTAAATGCAGATAACCATTGAAGCTGAGTGATGAGCACATGAGGGCTTATCATACTAGTCTTCCTACTTTTGTGAATGATGGAAAAAAATTTAAAAAAAAAAGAAAGAAAAAAAGCAGCCCCAAATCCTTGAGTTAAAACCTCTCTGGGCTGGAGGCCAAGGAAGGGAGCTTCGGTGATGCTCTCATCACTCAAGACAATGTGATAAGTTGACTGGGAAACAGCCCTATCAGCTCTCTGTGGTTTCCCTCACTTTAACAACTCATTTTTAACTATATACAGAACAAAAACTCCTCCTTGCCCACTGGCCAGTGCCACAAGGTGAACCCCAGCCTGCAGCACCGTTCCTAGGAGATCATGTTATCACTCAGTGGGTCATGTTCATGCCAGCCCCTAGAGAGTGTGAAGTGAATCCCTTTCTACTGTGTCACTTCTCATAATATTAGGAAGAAGGTAGATTTATATACACAAGATGGGGGTCCTTCGAGTGTGAAATAACACAGGAGTCAGGCAGTTGGAATAATCCCAGGGCCTGACTGAAAATCCAGATATCCCCATTGTCTCATAATATCCATGCATCCTTTGCCAGCCACTTCTTCCCTCATGCCCTTTGGTACTTCTCATTACCCTTAGTTTTCTCCTTCTGAACCTTCTTCTTGACCTCAGTATCCTCTAAGTTCTCTGCCTCCTCTCCTTCTACTCCTAGACCTTTAGTGACTCTAATGGAGGGAGATGTCATCTCAGTCCCCTCATCTTCCACTGAAACAACGTCATGAATGGTAGAATCTTAGCTGGCCAGGCCAGTCCACTGAAGACAATTTACCCATCATGTTGCAAAAATTCAAGTCATTTTTCGGTGGAAAACTGAAGCAAACATTACTGAAGTAGTCCTGTTTTATTTTGAAAAATAGGATTCAATTTTCTGATTAGGTTTTTGTGGCTTCTTAGAAGTCTATAAATAGAACCCACAAGTTAACAGTCTGTCTATTGAGCCGATAATGTTTAGCAGTGCTTCCATTACTTCAAATTTGTAACCACTGACCAGTTCTTTACCATGATAGTTTAAGCTATTAATTGTGTTAATATCATTACCTAGATAGAGTTTTAATTTTAAAGTTTCCCCATATATAGTTTTCTTTTATTTCTCCTTCATTCCTTTTTCCTTCCTCCATCCCTTCTTTTCCTCTTTCCCTTCCTCTTTTCTTTCTCTTTCAAACATGGGTCATACAACTCCATTTTTACATTTCTCCAAGAATCACAGAAATTTTAAAGCTATTAAAAGCCATCAAGTCTAGCTGTCCCATATCTAGTGTCTCCTAAGACACTAATGTCCAGAAAGGTTTTAGACATTCACCACTCAAGGGTGAGGGTGTGAATGGTAGAACCAAGACAGCTTCCAGATCCCAGAATGCTCTCTGTTGTATGCTTTTTCTTGTATTATGCTGCCCTTTCAGGATTTTAAGTTTTCAGCATTGTAGAGATCAGATGAAAAGTATTTCTAACAGATGATGCACATTTCAAAATTTGTATTTCTTTATAAGCTAATTCTAAATATTTAGTTTTGCTCACTAGATTGACCATTTCTAATCAATTTTGTGGCAGTAATTTATATTCTACTGACTCTAGGACATGCTATTTGCTATTGGGTTGAAGTCATAACATTGCACATGAAGTTTCAATTACTTCTTGAGGAACATTAAGAAGCTAGTTGGTTTCTGTGGAAAGAGAAACTGAGTGAAAACAGGCCTAGCAGTGATCTGAGTTGAATCCTGCACTGAGGGATTGGTAGGTACCAAATATAGAAGCACGGTTGCCCAGAGTGCCCCAGGGCCCGAGGGAATGCTGCTGTCTGTGGATGCACATAAACCACCTACATGTCGAGCAGCTTGCAAGGCCATGGAAGACAAAGCAAAGTCATTATCTCAAGGAAGTGATAGGAAAATTATTTTGTATAAAAATATACTTAGTAAATAGAAATAGTTGCAGAATAAGACATTATGCTTTTGGAACTGTATTTTGTTGTATTTAATACAGTATTCCTGACCCAATTTTTCCAAAGTATGACACTGAGTTATTTTTGCAATATGGTTGGTAGCTCATACATTTTACCAAGTCTTGTTAGTCCACATTTGTGACCCCTTAAAGTAAAAGGATAGGAAAAGAGGAGAAAGGCTAAAAAGAGAAGGGAGGACAAAACTATGTTTCTCTTTAACAAACTTCAAAGCTACTTCATATTTGGATTTGATACAGCTTTTATTTAGCTAGTTAATACTGGCTCTGTAAGTAAAATGCTCTAAAGTAGGATTTTCAATCTTTTTTTTTTTTTCTTCTCCAAGTCAGGTTTGATGGATGATGGATGTGGTGTAGAACTTTCCCATCGGTTTACCAGGGTATTTTAGTCAGCTTTTTCATTACTCCATCCAAAAGACCTGACAAGAACAATTAGGGAAGGAAAAGTTTATTTGGGGGCTCATTGTTTCAAATGTCTCAGTCCATAGACAGTAGGCTTCATTCCTTGGGGCTTGAGGTGAGGCAGAAATCATGGGTGAAGAGTGTGGTGGAGGGAAGTGCTCACATAATGATCAGAAAGCAGAGAGAGATTCCACTTGCCAAAGGCAGGGCTCCAGCGCCCACCTCCTCCAGTCACACCCTACCTGCGTTCAGTTACCACTCAGTTAATTCCCATTAGGGGATTAATTCAATAACTGCATTAAGGCCATCATAACCCAATCATTTCTTCTCTGAATGTTCTTGCATTGTTTCATGCATGAGATTTGGGGGGGGGGGCTCTTGATACCTAAACCATAACATGGGGTTATGAGCATTTCCCAGAGGAAGAGCTGTAGTTAGTCTCCATTGAATGCATGTGTGTGAAAGAGTGATGTTATTATAGAGAAAAACTTGGACCTGTTCTAATTTATTATTTAGAAATTGAATTATTCACAAATGTCAATATTTGACAAATGACTTCTAAGTGGCAATATACCTTACAACTAATCATTGTGTACCAAAGTGTTAAACCAACACTGTCAAGGACTATTGCTTGAGTTAGCTAAATATAATAGCCAGACTTTTTGTTCTTTGAAAACATCATAAATTATGTCTCTCTTTTTACTAGCCATTTCTCACATCCATCCTTCTCTCTGTTCATACATATGTACCTATATATATTGTAGTCCCAGAAAGGAAGATTAATTGTCTGCTGAAATGAGAAATATAGCTCTCTGATGTCATGACCCAAAGGATAAGAAACCAAGAATTATTCCTAGACACATCACTGCAAACTTCTATGAAAGATTAAAGATTGTCATAAGGGTTGATGTTGTGGCTCAGTGGTAGAGCACTTGCCTAGCAAGTGTGAGGCATTGGGTTGGATCCTCAGCACCACATAATAATAAATAAATAAAATAAAGGTATTGTACCCATCTACAACTAAAAATAAAAATAAAAAAAAAATTTAAAAATTATCATAAATTCTGACTCTCCTCCCAGAAGGGGATAGGGTCTTCTCCTTTTCGTTAATTCTAGGCCAAGCCTTTAAATTGACTACTAGTTTCTGCTTTGGTGTCTTGGAAGCCAGCTGTTGTGTAAGATAGATTACCCTAAAACCATTAAATTTTAAGAAGTTCAAGATACATGAATAATAAGATGATACATGGAGAAGGTGGGGAGCACTGAGTGATTATGTGAGTGAAGAAGCTATTTGGAAGGTGATCCTTCAGCTCCCCCTGCGCCAGCTGACACCACATGGATGAATAGCCCAGCTGAACAGTACGGGAATTTCCAACCTCAAAATCATTAACAAAGTACAATACTTGTTTTAGGTTATTAAAACAATAGAGAACCAGAATAATATTCATGGCTTGAGAATTTTAAAGAGATTGGATTATATGGTAGTCAGTAGACAAAGGTATTTATGTGAAGAGATTACTAGTGGAAATGTGGACACATTCACCTGGGGCAAAATTGAGATGGCATGGATAAAGAAAGTACACATCATGATTGAAATAAAGAGGAGAGTTAAATGCTATGTGGGAGGAGACAGCAAAACAGAAACTTTTCTTTGAAGACACAGGAGGAATCTGGGGGAGAAAATACCCTTTTAACCTTCATAGACTGGGGAGATTTCTCTGGATGGAGCCCCCACATTTCAGATGTGTCCTGACTTATGTGTACTCGAGGAAACACAAGGCTGTCCTTCAATAGGATAACTCATTAAATTGCCCTCTGTGACTAGAGTTTCAGCTATACCACCTTACTGGGAGGAAGAGAATACAGAAAGGGTTAGAAATGCCACTGTCTCCTTGCATGGGTTTGTGCCTCCTTGCTGCCTGTCCCCTGGTAACTCTGGTAACTTGGTTTCCTCTCACCCTGGCAGCTCCTCAACTATTAGGTCCAAGCCCCATTTTCCATTTCTTCTCATTCTACCTACTATCTCTAAAGAAATAATATCAACAGTTAAATTTTTAATACACTGCTATTATTCAATAATTTCCCCTGATTTATAAAAGTAAGAAAACATGAATTTAATGAAAATATATTAATTACATGCTATAAATTTTTGGAAGGACTGTGTCCACAAAGAACTGATCATATGAAACTGGAAGGGATAGACACTATAATTTTTGCTAAAATGTATATATCCTCGAAGACTTGAAATGTTGAATTTAAGGATACAAAATGACCAATCAAACAATTTAGAATTTCATGGAATATACACAAAGATGGTACTTATGTTCAACAAACTAATTGCTCTCCTGAATGGCACAGATACAGCTCTGGTGTGTGTATTCAATCATATGTGTCTGAAGTGCAATGTAACTGCCAAAACCACTCTTGGAGATCTTGGGCCACATGCAAGGGTACAATGATAAGGAGAGGTAGGCACAGTCACATTTCATTCTTCACTAAACAGACTACACTTGGAGTTATATATCCAGTGTAAGGGGCTGCACTTCAAGAGGAAATAATTACACTTCATCTAGTACTACACAGGATACCAAAGGATTCTGTCATGTCATCTGGGATTCTATTGTAGGAACTTGGAACATTTGGTTAGGAGATGAGAAGACTCATTCTGAGGGTCATTCAGCTATGGGCAGAAATAACATGGAGCAAAGGACTCAAGTGAATACTTTTTTATTTTTCCTCAAGAACTGGAGGATCCAATAAAGGAGCTCTGTGAAGTATGAATTTCTGGGTCCTGAAGATTTTCAGCAGTAGTTAGAGACTGTTCTGGAAATTTAGGTATTAAAAAAAGAATTAGAGCTGGGTGCAATGGTGCATATAATCCCAATAGCTCAGGAGGCTGAGGCAGGAGGATCAGAAGTTCAAAGCTAGCCTCAGCAGTTTAGCAATGCCCTAAGCAACTTAGGGAGACCCTGTCTCAAAACAAAAATATAAAAGGGTCAGGGAAGTGACTCAATGTTTAAGTACCCCTGGGTTCAATTCCCAGTACCAAAAACAAAAACAAACAAAAGAAAGAATAAGACCAGATCATTTTTGAGGCTCCACATCAATAGCAGGAATACATTTGATCATCTAAAAATGAACTCAAAATAAGGTGTTAAAAATAAAATGTGCTTTTCCCAAGTAAATTTCTATTTCAATAGGTTCCTAGGTTGATACCTCCACTACCATGCCCACCTTCTGCTCCCACAGCAAACATTACTGAGTAAGTAATCCCAGGGTTCTGCTGGGTAGAGTGGGACCACACCTCAGAACAGCCAATACCAGCAACTGGATGCATTATGGAAAGAAAGCTGTTTATCATCCTTGCAAAGTGAAGGAAAGAATGTCTGATAGAGGAGAGTCTCATCACTTGAAGATAACTTATCATGGAAAATCCTGCTTAAATTGAATCTCTTAAAACAGAGACTAGTCCTTCACACTAAATAGAAAAAGGGAAAAAAATGATGGGGAGTTCAATGGAGCATTACCTTGAAAAAAATGGAACTGTTTATTAATTTCATTCCACAAGAATTTATTGGGTGACTACCACCGTAGATACTACTTTTGGCCCTAGAGATTTAGTAATGAATAAGATCCAATAGTCTTTGTTCCCACTGGGGGGAGGCAATTACAAAACATTAGACAAATGAATATTAAATATAAGATACTTACAGGTTCTATGAAGGAAATAAAGCACAAAGAGTGACAGACAATGCTACTCTAGTAATGGTGGTCAGGGAAGCTCTCCTTGAGGAAGCACATTTCAGCATATTTCAGCTGATGTTCCCAGCAAAGAAATGACAGGTGCAAAGGTCTAGGGCAGGATCAAGTTCACCTGTTGTCATAATAGCAATGGGACCAGTGTGGCTAGAAAAAAGTTCAGTTGTCCCTAGGTGGAGTACATTTGTCCATTAGTGGAGACATACATAATTTTTCAGAAAAAAATGAATTACTCAAAATGATAAACTTCACCTCACCTGTGATAATCATTGCATAATTGTAAAAAGGTAACATTTGCAAAATTAATTAAGGGTTTCATAAATTTTTATACTCGATGCATTTCTTCCCTTACTGATATGTCACCAACCTTGTCAATTTTTTATTTTTTGATCACTACTGTCAAAACCTTTCTTGTAATTAGTTTTGAATGTGATTCAAGCTGTTCACAAATATCACTTTCACTGACTTCACATAGTCCTGAATCTTTGTAAAAACTGAAATTTCACTTAGTAATCAGTTTACATGGTATCTGCATTTTATTGTCAGATGACTCAGAGAGAGATTGGCAAACAAAGGTGGACTTGACAAACACTAGCATTAATTAGGGAGGAATGGAGACCAACACTATAAACAGTCTGTCCCCAGTACAGATATTTTTTGGTATCACGACTTTGCTTTACTGGGCACCTTTGACTCCTAGGGAGTTCAAATACTGACCGCTCAGATAACGAGGCCCCTTTTGTTATGGTGTCAGGTATTGGGGTTGGCAAAGGACAGGATTAGAGGAGAGGGAGTCATGGAGAGTTTTGATTTTTTTTATTAGAAAATTATTGTTTCAGGCAAGCATCCTCTTTTTCACAGGGAGGCCTGGTCATTCCCAAGGGTACGGGCAGGAAGCTACAAGTCACTATGTCCAGGCCAATAGAGCAGGCCTCTGTTGACTTCCTGTCATTGTGAAGGTTCTGGCTCCTTGCCCCAGCATCTTGCAGAAAATGATTTCTCAGAATTGTCTGTTCCTCCAGGGATGTGCAAGTATTTTAAATTGAAGAAGTCATAAAATGAACATACGGTCATTCTGGGTAAGCTCATTTAATAAAGTTTGAAGATTTATGACTCTTAAAAATTAAAAAAAAAAAAAAAGCTATGGAGGGACTGAGCCATCACAGGAAGTAAAAAGAAAATATCATCTGTAAGTCTACTACTGAAGCACAGCAGTTACGTTCATCTTCTTTGTATATATACTATTTATTATAAGAATAACAATGAGAATAATGATGACAAAGCTAGCATTAATCAACTGTTATTTTTTTTTTGCTTCCAAGAATGTAAGAACCCACAAGCAGGCAATTATTATCTCTGTTTTACATATCAGAAGATTGAAGCACATAGTGGTTTCCAAATTTAAGCTCCTAATAAGTAGTGTCTTGAGCTCTAGCAACTATGGAATTTCTTTCTTGATCACTAGCCTATTGTTTTACTTTTGCATATGACCACGTTGATACATAAGGATTTAAAATTTTCCAATTATAATAAAGATAGTATTTATATTAAATCTGAAATTCAGATGTTGGTTTTGTTTATTTAGTTGGTTGGTTGGTTGGTTTTGGTCCCAGGGATTGAACCCAGGAGCACTTAACTACTGAGTCACATTCCCAGCCCTTTTTATTTATTTTTTATTTTGAGATGCTCTTGCTAAGTTGCTGAGGCTGACTTTGAACTTGTGATCCTCCCAAGCCTCTGGGATTACAGGTATGTGCCACCACGCCTGGCAAGATGTTGGTTTTATGAGCATTGACAGAAAAAGTAAAACATTGAACATTTTAATATGTAAGTGAGTTAATCATATTTAAATCTGGCATCTCCATTCCCCCTTTATACACTTATCTTGTCTAAAATATATTTGTACATATAATACCTAAGCTGTGTATTTTATGCATATATATACATATACAACATATATCTACACTAGAAACTTTATGATAACAATAGCTTTGTCTTATTCATTACTGTGGGACAGATCTAAACATGTAATATCATTTGTTTGTTCGTTAATTTGTTGAATAAATAACTCTTCTGCTTTTGTCCCCTGATATACACAGAAACTGTTTTCTCAAAATTCCCAGTTACATATGATGTTAACTGATATGTTTAAGCAAAATGTTATTTGAATCTTCAATGAATTCAAGAAGCACTGTTTAAATAGATGAAATGCTTTTCTTTTCTGCCAAGTGTACTTTGTGAATTTATAACATGTCGCCTTTCAAAAACGTATTTTTGACCATGTAACTTAAAAAAAAATTCCTGAACCATTTAGGAGACTAGAATTCCATTGCTACTTTGGGAAATACTGGTCTAGAACTTACTGCTCCACATATTCCTATATTAATATTTCTGCTTCTCCTTTTTAACACTCCCAACTGCTATTTAGAAAAGCCAAGGGATTTAAAAATAACTGTATGCTGTATGACATTCATCAGTACTATCCTATGTTGAATAGTATAAAACTTTTTTTAAATGTGATTAAAAAGACATTTTATAAAGACAATTTTAAAACTGATTTAAGATGAAACCAAATATACGAGTTGGGTGAGGTGTGAGTAGTAGAGATTAAAGTGGTTTCTTACAAATTGCCAAATGACAGGATATTCTGGAACGTTTTTAATTTTTAACCATAATATACTATACCAATCAATTGTTTTCATTGTACAAGTAGTACTTAAAACTTAATTGGTTCCTTCTATTCATGATTTTCTGAGAATTCTCATTTCTTTTTTTTTTTTTTTTTTGTGGACCTTTTTGAATACTTGCATTTATTGAATACATTTGTTATTTCATTTCCAAAATGTGTGCATTATTTTATATACTTGTCCAAGTCCTGGTTTAAAGTTCAAAGCATTATAGTTTTCTATCTCAAATGGATTACTGGGAATGTTTACATGAGAAAAGTATGCACTTTCTCCATACTGGAACAGTTGGAATCAGCAGGATAGCCAATGAGTAAAAGGGTTTTTGGGAAACTGACAACTTCTTGAATCTGGAAACAAGAAGACTGAAATAGACTTACCTTTATCAGTTTCAATACACAGAACAGACCTCACTTTGTGATGAATATAGTGAAGAGGCTGTATGGGTCACTTTCAAACCTAGCTCATCTAGGTAAACCAATGTAGGTGGTTTAAGAACAAATGTGTACAATATACTTATACATTCAGGGGATTAATATTTCTAAACTAATTTAATCTATAGAATTCAAGTCAAAAACCACATTAGGCTTTTATTCAACAGATTTAAAGAATATTTAGAGAAAGGGAAGGTTACAAAGAACTTTATTGAAACCTGTTTTTCTTTAAAATTTCAGTTTTGATTTTTCAATGTATAACTTTAAAAAGTTACAAACAGGACTCTTACACAAATATAGGCATGTGCTAGAGATCTATTCATTTATTAATGAAGGAAACTGTAGTATGGTGAAGTTGCTTCCTAAAGCATTTTGAGGATCTAAATATTTGTAGACATTTATAAAGAACGTTAGTTTGGTTAAATGCAAAATTGGTTAAATCCTGCAGTGCAATAAAACCTTAAACATTGACATTATCTTTTCTTGTGGATAGGCTCAACAAAATGTGCAAGTTAACATGTGACTTCACCATGACTGGGATATAATTAGTAACTAGTAGCAAAGTAAAAAAACAAATGTTTTCCTATAGAATTAACTAGTCTGGGCTTCTTAAACAATGTCTTGGTATAACATAGTCATGTTCTTTATTTCCAAGTTTGGGGTAATTTTTCTAATTAGTTTTTTTTTTTTTTTTTTTTTTTTTTTTTTTTTTAATCTGAGTTTGTCTTGTTGCTATTATAATTTAACTCACTGGGTTGACTATTTGGACAAAAGACGACCATCTCAACAGCTTTTGGTAGTGAAAATATTTTAAAAAGAGGGTTGGAAATCTTATTTAAAAATTCAAATAAGCATCTGTCACGTGTGTTTCATTACATATCAAGGTCAACATGGCAGGAGAAATGAACAATGGAAAGAAGGCAGAACAAATATCCTCATGGGGTGAGGCAAGTGGGAACGGTCTTCCCTTCCCCCAGCAGGGCTGCCTTTATCCAAAGGGATAGCCTTTGTGGATTCGATCTCTCCAGCCTTTGTAGAGGTGCTAGGCAGCGGAGCTTAGCAGGCTGTTCTGGGCGCAGCAAGCCCCACCCCTTGCCCAGTGTCCTAGTCACTAGCTAATGCCTGGAATAAATTCGCCACTCGCCCTGCGTGGGCTCATTCACAGCTCTGTCGTCCGGGGCTGGGCGCTTCCTCTTTGGGACTGAAATAACAGAACACAGACAGATCGGGCGTGATGCCGGAGCTCTCCTTCTGAGGCTCTTCTTTTTCCTAGGCAATAAAAAAAAAAAAAAAAAAAAAAAAAAAAAAAAAAAAAAAAAAAAAAACTCGTAATAAAATAAAACAAAAACCTGCCAGCAATGTCTCTCCCCCCCTTCTCGTTCCCTCCTGGCTTTTTCTGAACGATGGGTGAATCTTTGCAAGCCTCCATCCTTGGAGGATGGGGTGGGGGTGGGGGAGGTAGCTCAGTAAAACTGGTAGGAGCCGACTGGAAGAAAGCAAGTCTCCCGGGTATTTCAGCACCTAGGCACAAACGGTGGGGCAGTCTACTGACAGCCCTGGAGTGGTGGGCCTGGCAAGCGGTGAATTCAACGCAGCCCTGGGCCAGGCAGGTTGGGGTCGTGGGGTAACTCTTCAGGTGCTCTTTGCTGGATCCTGGGGTCTGGGACGCCAGCGCGCCCCGCCCGGCTCTGTCCCCGCAGCCTCGCGGGCTGCTGGGCTTTGTGGTTCGCTCGTGCGGCTGGGCCCCTGCTGGGGGTGTCGTTACGAGCATGTGCAGACAGCAGCCCAAGGTAGAGCGAGCGTGCCGGGCAAGCCCTGAGACTTGCCTTGCAATGCCATGTTTGTGTATGTGCTCTAACTCCCGGAGAGCAATCAGGGAGACGGCTCCCCCGCCGGACTTGGCTCATGTTTTCTTGTTTCTGTTTCAGCCTTCAGGATAATTCCTTCAGCAGCACCGCTGTAACAGAGTAAGTGATTCTTGCCATTAAAAATTAGACTTGCATGCCTTTCTTTAGGAGCAACTATCATAAGGTATTCACCGTCCCCAGCCCCTCTTCGTATTAGATGCATTGTCTCCTGTAATCTGCGAAGATCGCCAGACATGCTGACTGATGGGGCCCAGAAATCTTTACAGGTTGAAATCAGCATTTTAGCAGCTGCAGGAGAAATATTAAAACCAGCTGATTGCTTGCAGGAGCTCCATGCTCCAAGATGAGTTCTTGGAGCTTGGATTTAAAAAAAAAAAAAAAAAAAATCTATCTGACATGTCAGAAAGGGAGCTTGGTTGTATTTTGCCAACATTAGTGTCAGTTTCATGGAGTGCAAGCTGTGTACATTTACCGCAAATAGGAGATGGATGCGAAATGACTTAATTCCAGCATGTAATAAACAGCTAAACTTACCCTTATTCTCTTGTGTCTACAGATTTTTAAGACACAGTGGAGTAAACTTTTCTTGCTTGCCCTTTGTCATTTTTGTTTTCTGACCTCAAAGATGTGGCTATAGGAGAAATGAGTTATCTGGTCCTATGGTTAAAGCTGTTGACTAGAGCAACTAACACTATTTAAACATGGAATGAAGGAGTACAGTGTTTTACTCAAGTCCAGCAGACAGTATTTTTATTAGATATTAATAGTTCATCATTTTCAATCTTATCATCCCTTCCTTAATGTGTGCCCAATATTATACTATATACATTAAAAATTAATAGGTAGCTTATTTTGCTAATACTGCATGTAATTCATGTAGACATATGTGTACAAACTATATGTACATCATTTTGCAGTCATTTTCTAGGCTAATTTATGTTGTTAACTTCTGGGACCTTTTGTTAGAAGTCACTCCTAACAGCTTTTTAGGAACAAGACATGTATGAAGTTGTATTCTTTAACATTATTTTAAAATATGTTAGGAGTTTGACACAGAAACCCCAACTAAGTCGGATGTTGCTTACTGAAATTCTCTAAAAAGCAAATAAATGTAGAAATGAACATCATTTGAGTTTCAGGTCCCACCACTGTAACGATGACTTGGCGATAGAGGTGTAAGATTCTATAGTGCTTCCTAGGCCCTCTATTTCCCACATCATCATTATTATTATTACTATTATTATTATTATTATTATTATTAAATTTCTCTCTATTTGGATTGCTACTCTCTTAATGTCCAGCTTTGAACTCATTTAAATAGAGTGAAAAAAAGAAGAAGGCATGGTTGACTTTAGAAGATGCTCCTGTTAATGAGTTTGCTTAGTAACCTGTGCTGCCACTTTGCTTTTCTAAAAGCATGGATAAGAGGAGAGATGTATGCCAAAGTTCGCAGAGTGAAGATGAGCTCTTTACTTTCCGGTTCAGGTGCACAGGTACTGCCCTCCTCCCTTTGCTGTGCTTGTAAGCACCAAGTGCTTTCAGGACTTGATTCTCCAGAACACTATATGATCAAATTCCTAGAATCAGCTGTAGGCTTAACAATTTCAAAATGGAAACACTTAGTTACATATTTCACATGTATTTTTTTTTCTTTTTTAAAATTTTGGTAAAGGTTTTGTGGTTAAATGCTGGGGAGAGTGTGGTGCCTTGTCTTTGGATACTCCCCAAGGAGTACTGATTGCATAAGATCATGTTGTTACTTTCAGAGAAGTGACAGTGATTTATTTTAAAAGACTCTGAGTGATAATTGGGAAACCATCTGGCTAATATAAGAATCTAAGGAACATATTTGAAAACATACCAAAAGCTTCATAGGTGTAACACAGCACAGACTAGAGTCATTTAAAACTAGTCATTGTCTAACATGATTCCCTCCACCTGCCTCAATAATCTGAACCATGCTCCTTACTTCTTTGGGAATGCTCCCTCAGCTAGAAGGATTGGGGGACACTGTCCTAAGACATAGACATAGCAGGTGCTCAGTGAATATTTCCTTGAGGTCTTGCACTGAGGAGACAATTTCCTCTCATATGTTTCAGAGAAAAGAAAAGATCTTCTTCCTCCTGTCCCCGTTCCATTTCTACTTTCTCCTTACACCCCCTGAAATTGTACCTGGGGATGACTTCTTTTGGATTAAGGCCTCTAGTAGTGACCCTTATTAAAATGAAAATATAAGTCTGTGCTTCTGGGAGGTGGAATCAAGTTGTCATTAATACTTAAATATGTGTTATTTTATCAGATATTCTGAAGGGTTTCACTTGACCAGTTGGAGATCTCATAAAAGTCAAAAGGAAGTAGAATTGGGAGGGACATAGAACAGATTTTATTCTCTTCTTGTTTTTCCTCAGGCTTAGCACTATCTGTGTGGCTCTGGACCAATTCAATTTATTTTTCTATTCAGGTTCTTTCAATACCAGAATGGGCTTGGCCATTTCTTCTGTATCTGCAGCATCTTTATGTCTATCATTTTTCCATGGTCAATTTCCTGTGTTGCCCTAGATAACTTTGTATTTGAAATGAAGTGTGGCCTGGCTGGCAATTATTCTGACTGGTTATCATTCAAAACATTTGTTCTCAAAACCTACTGATCATTACTATATATTGGGGAATAAGACTGGAGCTTGTAGACAATACAGACTCCCAGGCTTCATCTCCAGGGGGAACTCAGAATGGGTGGTTGTGTTGGAATCAGCCCAGTACTGATCTGGGTTTTGGAAATCTTGAGGTCATAACTTTATAGAAGCTTACTAGTTAAGCAGGTGGGCAATCTGGTTAAAATTTGCATTTCTAAGAGAATTGCAGTGAGGCAGAGGTGGGGGTGGAGCTGGTATTAGCTGTTTTAATCAGGTACTCCAGGTAGGGCTAATTCAGGTGGTTCCAGGGCCATACTTTGAGAAACCTGACAGGAAGCTATACCGCTGCAACTTTGCCTTCAGGGAACATGGTACAGGGTGAATGGGAAACCCTTTCTAGCCCAACTACATTTTATCTACCAGCCAATCTTCTCTTCCTGTTTAGTCAGAAAAGAGAAATTTTCATGGACATTTCTTTCACTACAATTATTCTAAGAAATGTCCTTCTCCCTTTCTCCTGAGCCTCTGGGAATACAGACTAAGGAAGCCATTTGACTTCTGCCTTGTGATTTTGTATGTGTAGAGGAGAAACAACCCTGGCCCACTGCTTTAGACCTTGGAATTCTAGGCAATAACACCCTGTGAGTGATGGTAATTTCTACCTTATAGCATAGTCAGGTTAAATTGACATAGTGTGAAAGAACAGGTGAAACGTGAAGTGCCATATACCTTTACCAATAAGCCACATCTCCAAACCTTTTTATTTTTGTTTTGAGACAAGATCTCACTAAGTTGCCTAGGTTGACCTTGAATTTGTGATCCTCTTGACTTAGCACCCTGAGTCACTAGAATTACAGGCAGTCATCACTGAGCCTGACTCACAATTTTCTTTTTACTATGAACAAACATAAGAAAAACATTCTATATGTCAATCCAGTGCACATATATGTAACTTAAATAAGTTCATCAAAACAGCAGTTGACACTCTGCTGACATTTTCTACTCTAACAACACACCAAAAAAAAGTGCTGGTAGATGTTGTGCAATTTTATAATTCACTAACAGGTCATAGCACACAATTTGAAAAATATTTCATTACAATATACTCAGTATATTTTATATTATACTCTGCAAAAGATCATGCAAGGGATTTGGCTTAAAATTCCTGTGTAGGGCTATAAGGTAGAAGAGAATGCCATGCCTCACATGGTTGACCTCCTGGTTTGAGTTGATTTTTTTCCAGGAATGGGGATATCTGGGTATGGGTTCCCATTGTGGAATCTAATTTTATAAATGGACTGGTATTATAAATCCATTTACAGAGTACTCCTGACCAAGAACAGAAAGGAGTTTCTAAATTAATGGAAGCAGATGGTCTTTATTAATGTAACCAAAAACTCCATGGAACTCAAAGGGTCTGTGTACATGTGCCTTGTAAACTGGTAGGGAGGTCTCCATCAATTGCTAAACTATGGATTTTAGAGCTATGCTTCTTTGAGTGACAACTGGAGTTATTCACTTGGTATCAAAATTAGATCCGTTAATTAGATCCAACCTTGTGCTTCAGAAAACGTCTACAGTTTTGTTTGTTCTGCTGGTCAGTTTCTATTTTTAACTGATTATACTTTTGAGAAAGAGTAATAAATCAAATGAGGGAAAAAATAAGTTTTTGCCAAATCCCAAAACAATTGATATTGTTGAGTTCCAGAGGGTTAATCTCAGATTGAGTCTTAGAAGCAGCAATTCTAGATGCCTATTCTTCATAGATTTTGCTACTTTGTTAATGGAAAACATTATTATTCACATTATAAAGCACTGTTGATCTAGTAGGTGAATGCTGCTAATGGACAAAGCAATACTTGTGAATTCAATATTGTTTTCTATGAGATGGACAGAATTGGTTATTAGTGGTCAAAAATAAGAGAAAGTAAGATAAGTTAGATCATTTGGTTAAAAGGAGTGTTTAATTATTTTATTTTATTTTATTTTGTTTGGACAGAGGGAACAAACTATTTCAGCAGGTAAAGAGGGTTAGAATTCTGTAGGTGTTTTTGTTTAACTCACTGTGAAAGCCATAATTTAAAAGATTGTAAGGGAAGCTAACTGAAGCTTTTATTAATTCATTTTGTGGGTTATTTATTCACAATTGCCAGTTAAGACTGTTTAAAAATTTAAAGTTTTTTTTTTATTGTAAACAAATGGGATACATGTTGTTTCTCTGTTTGTACATGAAGTAAAGGCATACCATTTGTGTAATCATAAATTTACATAGGGTAATGTTGTTTCATTCTGTTATTTTTTCCTTTCCCCCCTACCCCTCCCACCCCTCTTTTCCCTCTATACAGTCCTTCCTTCCTCCATTCTTGCCACCCTCCTTAACCCTAACCCTAAACCTAACCCTAACCCTAACACTAACCCCTCCCTTCCATCCCCCCCATTATGTGTCATCATCCGCTTGCTTATCAGCGAGATCATTCGTCCTTTGGTTTTTTGAGATTGACTTATCTCACTTAGCATGATATTCTCCAATTTCATCCATTTGCCTGCAAATGCCATAATTTTATCATTCTTTATGGCGGAGTAATGTTCCATTGTATATATATGCCACAGTTTCTTTTAAAGTTATTTAATACAGTACAAGTATTATAAATATGGTCATGTTTATATGTATAGATATTTATTTTTTTTTTTGTCAACTCATTCTCCAAATTCCTCATAACAGGGACCAAATCTTCTTAAAATTTTGTGTCCTTTAGAAGCAATGTTTCTCAAACTGTAGGTATCCAAATTGTTTGTAACTTGTATGAGACAAGCAAAGAATAGAAATAGGGAGTAAACACTAAATAACTTTAATAGAAGTTTGACATTGCTGTGACATTCTTACTACAGTATTTGTACAAGGGGGGATAGATTATATAAAACAAACAACAAACAAAAAACTGTTCAGTCCCAAACTCCAGAAAGTTTTAGAAGCACAGCTACAATGCCTAATTCAGCACCTGGGGTCAGTAATGCTCAATGAATATTTGTTAAATAATTTCAGGGATTAGATCTGCTGAAGGAAGAGAATTAATATTTTAATTCAAGTAGTTTTTGAGTGTCAACTCTGAAATAGCACTCTATCAGTGTATCTTGAAAAAGAAATTATAGTTATTTCTTCTCACAGAATGAGTAACCCATTAAATCTCAGAGGTGGAAAGGATTACATAGCATTGTGAAGCAAGAAATAGTTTGTTACCTGAGAATGAGGAGAAAACATTGTCAAGGTTAATGCAGGAACATGGCAGGTGTGTGAACTTGCTGGGAAGGTTCTCAGAGCTGGCAAGATGATTTGGGCAGTGGAGGAGGAGTAACCATTGAAGATGGAAAAAGCATTCCAGCATGGGGTGAGGCAGGGTGAGAAAGTCTGAGAATAGGAACATGGATTCCCTTGTACCCTAGAGTCAGAGAATGGTCCTACTCCAGATTTTCCTAGGTAGTGTGAAGCACCAGAGATTTTTCAGTATGAAAGAGCAAAAAAACTCTTTCATAAGAGTAATTTAGAAGTTTCCTTTTCACAAGATCAAAAAAGTCTGAGGCTAATGGGAGCAGGCATGGTTTGGGACTACTTGATGCAGAGAAAATTCAAAGAGGTATGTGATTGAATCTCTCTTGAGTTAACAACCATCCACTCATCATGGTGCCTGAAATCCCTACGCTATGAACACCTAGGGGCTTGGTAAGATCTTGTTATCTTAGGTGATGTCTGTTCAGCATGGCGGCAAAAAGGAAAGTCACATCTGGTACTGAGCTTTTAAGCTTACATGCTGTGATGACACTAGCAATACTGTGACAATACAGGCATCATTATCTGATGACATGTTAGGAATCAGTTGGTTTGGGAGAGATTGTGGAGGATTGTTACATTTTGTAGTTTATATGTTGATCTTGATATAATTCTAGATCATCGCTGCTCCTGCTATGGCAGACAGTTGGATCTGATGTGCTTTTCTCCCCCTTTCTTTAGGTGTGACGAAGACATCGTCTCTTTACATGAAGTTCAGAGTGACTGCTCCAGTCTCAGGTATGGCCCATGATTGCTTGGTTCTTATTTGTGAGAATCAGAAACCATCTAGATCTGGTGTCTCTTTGAATTCTGGTCTCTTCTTTATACTGAAATTATTTGTTTTCATCTCTTATATTAGATTATCAGTTTTTTGGTGGGGGGCATCAGGGATTGAATCCAGGGGCACTTAACTATGAAAGCCTCATCCCCAACCCTTTTTCAAATTTTTTTCATTTTTAGACAGGGTCTCACTAAGTTGCTTAGGGCCTCACTAAGTTGCTGAGCCTGGCTTGCGGTCCTCCTATTTTAGCCTCCCAAGTCACTGGGATTATAGGTACGCACCCCTATACTTGGCTAGATTTTTAACTCTTAGAGGAAGTTTTGTCCTGTCTACTTTTGTATACCCACCTTGTACCCAGGACAATGACCTCTATTTGGGAAATGCTCAATAAATGCCTATTAAATTGAACATAGATTAGCCTATCTCAAGGTACCCATGGTGTGCTCTTAGGAAGAAGTTCTAGATTAGTCACCAAACATGTTATTTGGGGCATGGTCTTGGCCATTAGGGGCCTCATGGTACAGCAGTAAAACATTTCTGGTCTACTATTTTTTCAACATTTGCTTTGAGCATTTTCATGAACATTTTCTTATTTAACCTAAACAACTAAAAGGAAACTGATGTTTTCTTCTTCATCCTGTAGATGGAGAAACTGAGGCTCGAAGGGATTATAGTTCATCCAAATAACATGTCTCTCTGAGGCAGAATTTGGATCCAAGTTTGTCAAATTCTACAGTTCAGTTATTGGATAACATTTGTTGAGGGCCTATTTTGTATGTCAGAAATGAGTCAATATTTAGGATAAAGTCAAACCAATCCCTATTTCTCTAGCAGAAGTTGATTGGCTAGAGGAGATAGGCAAGAACATAGATGAAGATACTAAAGTGCATTCAGTGCTAATATGCTAGAGGTAAGAACAGAATTCACCTAAGACTATGTTAGTCAGTTTTTTGTCGCTGTGACTAAAATATCTGACATGAACAATTTAGAAGAGCAAAAGTTTATTTTTGACTCAAAGCTTCAGAGATTTCAGTTCATGGTGATTTACTCTATTGCTCTGGGCCTGAGGTGATGCAGAACATCATGGTGGAAAAGCCTGGTGGAGGAAGGGTGCCCACCTCATGTCAGCCAAGAAGCAGAGAGAATGCTAGGAGCCACAGACAAAATATATACTTCCCAAGACATGCTCACAGTGACCTGCTTCCTCTAGCCACATCCCACCTACCTACCTCCACCAGTAATCCATTCAAATTAGTAATCAAATATATTAATCCACTCCTTGGGTTACAACTCTCATAACCTGATCATTTCACCCCCTGTATTAACATGGGAGCTTTTAGGGGACACTATATATACAAAACATAATAAGGACCAAATAGCTCAGGCAGGATTCTGGGATAGATTCCTAAAAAAAATTACACATGGCAGAAACCTTTTTTTTTTTTTTTTTTTTTTTTTTTTGTGGGTCTAAGGCCAAGAAAAATTTGATGCCAAGTAAAAGGAGCAGCTTAATGGAAAGCTTGTTTGAACTGGGGGAATAACAAGAATATTTTGAACTGGGGTAGAGAGAATTGTTTGAACTGGGGGATGGGGTAGAGAGAATTGTTTGAACTGGGGGAATAACAAGCAGTTCGGGGTAGCAGGAATTCTAAGAAGTCGAGGTGAAGAGGCAAGGGGTGGTAAGAAATGAAGTTCTCGAGATAAGCAAAGATCAGATTTCATAGGGTTTGTGTACTCTGCTGAGGAGTTTGGAATTTATGTTGGAGGTGTTAAGGAAACTAAAAAGAACACGTGTGTGTGCGCCCGCGCGCGCAAATAATCAGTTGGCCAAGCCCCTGCCTGAGAGACACAATAGCTCTCATTTATTGGGTTGTGGCCTTGAGCCAGCGTTCTGTGGTAGGCATTTTTCAGAGACCATACAATGCTACAAGGTGGAGATAATGTCTATTTTATGTATGAGGATCGTAGAGCTGAAGTGATGTGGCCCAGACTGCACAACTAAATGGAAGGATTTTTTGAACTCTTATCTTTTCTGGACGTCATGCCCCTGTCAGTTATGACTTATTCCAAAAGTAGTGGCATAAAATACATAACCTATACTTTTTTGTTTTGGGGATCCTAAGGAACTAATAATATGGTAAAAGTATATTTCTGAAGGTGACTTTGTAATCAGGTCTTACCTGTGTGTATAGGTGAAAGGTGTCTTTTGCTCCTTTCCTGCTTTCTTTCCCTTCCAAGTCAATATGTGATCATATTTATAAATTTTGGGCAACTTGGAAATATGATGTAAAACTAACTTCAGGTATTTTGGGGGGAATGAATCCATCCAAGGAGTCATTTTAGATTTGAAAAATTACCCTTTTTTCCCCCTCTTATTCCCAAGTGTTCTGGAATTTTACTTGAATGAGGAACATTAATTGTAAACTTTTCTTTCTCCCACAGGAACATAAAGTAGATGAGTATTATTCCACTATTTCCTAGTGAAAAACAAATGCACTTCAAATGAACTAGTATTATTTCCAATTCGTGATTTGATGTTAATTTCTAAACTTGTTAGTGACTTAGATTTTTTTTTTTCAGGGACTTAGTGCAAGGCAATTGCTCTACCACTAAGCTATCTCCTCAGACTGAAAAAAAAAATTAATTGTAAATGATCTTAAGATCAGTGCCATTGGCATTTTTTTTTCCCAGTTACTAATAATGAAGAATTATTTCACTTATTGGGTTCTCTTTTATCAGGCAGCAGTAAGTTTGTCCTGAGACTTAAGCTTGCCTGTTAAATTCATTGTTATATTTATATCTCTTGCCCACTGCACAGGGCCCCTACTCCTAATCACCTATCCCAATCTTTGCTTTCATCTTTTCCAGAGACTAATGAAAGCTCATTCTACCCTGAGATGTCTTCAGCAGAAAGCATAGAAATCCATCCTTTGCTGGTCTTGCCTTTTGGCTTTATGTGTCCTAAAGCAGAGAGAAATAACTTCCCAGATCTTGCCAAAACTCTTTTATGGGTGATTCCAATAAGGGAGCATAAGGCAAAAACACCTGAAGATAGTGACTACTCCTAATGAATTGTTTGACCTGGTCTAAGTGATTTCCAGAGGATTAAGGTTGATATTATTGATCCTATATTTGGTCATCTCCATAGTGTTTCCTTGATTCTTAGCAAAATGAAAAAAAAAAAAAATTCATCTATGTTTAAGTGAAACCAATGGCTTCAAATAGGAGTGTTACCATGTCAGTATTTCTGAGAAGACTAGAACCGAAGGGGTGGGGGAATGTTGTGTTGAATTCGTTGAGTGAAAAATGCAAGCACCATTCCTCGCACCTTTAGTGTATGGTGGTAATGCTAGGCTTTATGTTCTTCAGTGACTTGGCACTGATAGAACTCACACAACATCTTTGACTTTGCATTTAAGGCTTTGTTCAGATGGCCTGGTTAAGTAAAATCAGGCTCTTACCTTATATTTGACCTTGGTGACTTGTATCTTATCAAAATAGGTCCTATTAAACTCTTAAATGCCTCGAAAGTTGTAGGGAGATGATTGTAAACTGGGGAGGCATCCCATCTTGAATATAGGCTTGAGAAACTGAGATCTTCCTGACCACCCTGAATCCGGGTGAATTGGTCCTTCCATTACGCATTTTATTTGATCGAGGCATCTTGATCTATAACTTTGGGATTACAATGTCTCCCCTGAATAGCTCACATTATTATGAGAGAAAAACATGATATATATGAAAGCATCTTCAAGTGAAAAATTAAAAACAAATGATGGGGGGCTGGGCTTGTGGCTCAGTGGTAGAGAGCTTGCCTTGCACCTGTGAAGGTCAATCCTCAGCACCATATAAAAATAATTAATTAAATAAAGGTATTGTGTCCATCTACAACTAAAAAATTTTTAAACAATGATGGTATGTACATAGTTGCAACTATAAAAGTATGTATCCACTTGAAAGTACGTATCCAACTTGAAGAATGAAAGGGAGAGTAGAGCAGTAAAAAGTGTGTAATTCGGTTACTTAAGTTGTTCCTGTAAATTTATCTGAGCCTGCACTAAAAAATTTGCTAGGTATTCTACATGTATAGCAGCAATGAGTGTCTATCGTCAGTGCCTCTTTTGTCCCACAGCTGATTCAGTTTTGGGTGCTTTCTAAATTGGGGCTCTCCTCTTGTAGAGATGAAAACAATAAAGAGAATTACCCAGACGCCCGGGCTCGTGTAGAAGAGCACGCGCCGTCCTCTGGTGAGGTGCCCCAGCATGTAGAACAGTCCGTGCCGGTGGACTGCGTATTGCGACCAAGCATGGGCAACTTCAAGTCCAGGAAGCCCAAATCCATCTTCAGAACTGAGAGTGGGAGGAGCCACGGAGAAAATCAGGTATGGCTAACATTTTGCTAGGTACCTTGGTCAAGATGAGTGCCCCTTAGGTGAGGCACAGACTGCAGGACAATTTGAGGGCACTGCCAGTCCAAGACACATGGATGCACTTGTGTGTTAGAAATTGGTCACTCTGGGCAGGCTAATAATTTAGTGTCCTTTCAAACTGGCATTCTTAAATACTGGATTTTGACTGAAAGTGACGGTTTCACTCTTTTCGGGGAGAAGGAATACCTCTTTTTCCTTCCTTCATTCAGAATAATCTAGCTCTTTTTCCAAACTTGGAGATTCTATTCAGCAAAATCAAAAGTCCCAGCTTGACTTGGAGCCATTATCCTTAGGCTGCAGTTTAACGGCCTTGAGTAAACACTTGGGTGTGTATGTGTGTTTCTGTGTGCTGGTGGTATTTGGTTCTTTGGAGCCAATCAGTATCTAAATGAATGAATATAGCATCTTTATAATTAATGATTCTGGTTATCAGTTGACATTTTATAATGTTTTCCTAGTTGTCTAGAATGTAGCAAAGAATGTGATTTAAAAAGATCTATAAATCCCTCATAATTTATGATGTTTTTAAAAGAGATTAAATAAATGTTTTATCGTACTAGGAAGTTAATATTGCCAACATTGAGATTATACTTATAATGCACTTAACATAGTTTTGGGGACATGGATATTCCACAAATGTAAGCTTAATTTTTGTTAACATTTAAAGGTTAACCTTAAAAATAATGCAGGAGACTCTAAGTGGAATAGGTTAATTATGTAGGAACTTTTAAGTACAATCCTGTTTAGCAAATGGGCACCAGGTGATCTTCCTGTAGGAACAATTTTTGCTGAGCAGTTTATTTGGCCTTGCAGTTTTGTTTTGTGCCTTGCGGTCTTTATCTCTCTTCTTCCTTGGCACTGTGGCCTCTTAATTAATTTTGCAGTGAAATGTAAATGCCCTCTGCGTTCATGGAACAGTGTTGTGATGATCTCATTCTGTGTATAACTCCCATTGCAGAGAGGAGAGCATGAAATACCGATAGTTTGTGATGAGCCTGACACCCTGCATGTTACTGAACTTACCCCAGCATCTGTCTCCTTAGAGTTGCACTGGGGAGGCACAGGTTCCCAAAGGGCTGCCTTAAGTCTGAGTGATTTCAGGGAGGCTGTGACCTTGAATCTCCTACCAGGAGTCACCTGTGACAACCTGAGCAACCAGCCATCTCTTCTCAGAATACCCTCCTTTTTGTTATTCCGTTGTGTGGTCTCACAGAAATTACATAAGTGTTGCTTGTAATAAGGTGGCAATGGTATATGTAAATCCCAGCCTGTTGCTCCTATATAGGAAGATTAGAGGAGAAAGACATGTTTGCATAGACTTTGCATATCATACCACATAGGAATCCTGATGGGATTTGAGTGACAGATTCTATCTGATTTGTGGAACTTTATTTTCAAGTATAATATTGTGTAGTTAACATATTGGTTGTATTGTGACTTTTCCCAATTATATCTGGTTAAAAGGAAGATTATTATTGAATGTATGCAAACAACCCTATTTCCTGAAATAGTAAGGACACTTGGAATGAATTTCTGAACTCTGGGGGTTAGTGAGACTCCAATATCATTTTAAAATGTTTCATCTTAGTTCACATGAGCAGTGTGGGCTATAGATAGTTGAAATAGAAGACTTATTTTCAGAAAATAGAACATTAAAAATACACTGAGGGCTGGGGAGATAGTTCAGTTGGTAGAGTGCTTGCCTTGCAAGCACAAGACCCTGGGTTCGATCCCCAGCACCGCAAAAAAAAAAAAAAAAAAAAAAAAAAAAAACTGAACAAATAACTATAATAAGTTTTCTTAGAGGTCCATTCTGTCTTACATAACTAATTCTTTTTTCCCTTGACCTGGGCTTAGTGGTATCATGAAGCTATCTACTTCTTTACCAGCATCCTGCAAATCCTGATAGTCCTCTGGTGTCACAAGATGTCTGTCCAAGGCTCAGTTCTTTGAACTGTCAACTGTTTAAAGGTTGTGGTGCTTTTCCATGGGCTGCTTGAGGTTCTTTGTCAAAGACACAAACCCTGGCCTAAAGCTGGGTAAAGCCTCAAGCAAACATTGGAGGAAAACAAAACTGTAGATAGAAACTGAAATGGCTGTGATTAATTTACTACTGATAATTTTCAAATGTGAAACACCTGATGAGCATCATAATAGAATAATGCAAAATGTGAAGTGCAAAACAATAAAATCATTCCTCCACAATTAAACAATATCTTGAAGGATAATGACTAAGTCAATGACTAAGCCTATTTTCAAATAAGGGAATATTATTTCCTGTATTATAAAAATGGATGAATATAGTTTTTACAGAGGGAAAAAACCCTTTATGTAAAACATAATTATTCTAGGACTTTACCAAGAATATCAAGTAAAAAAGATGCATTAAGTTGAGTGTAGGTCCTAGGCATCTGTATTTTTATTAAACTCCATAGTTTAATCTTTCTTCCTTTTAACCAGGATTTAATTGAGAAAAATCTATTATGCAACCAACATCTCGTGTACAGTGTTATTTTGAGAAGGAACTGAATTAGAATAGGCCACCTAAATTTCACTGGAAACTTCTGTTGTGTATACTAGGTTGAAAACCAGGGCTTAGATGGTTCAAGTGATGGCTGTGGACAGGTCAACATTTTAAATAATAAATACAGTTATCACTAATAACACTATAGTGTTAGAGTTGTGTTAGAGTTTATAGAGTTGTATGATAGCAGGTAAAGTTTCACCAGTACTTGGGCAAATATAGGAGAATCTGATAGAATTATTTCACAAAAATTTTGATCACAGGGCAAATATTATATTCATTAGATTTACCATGCAGAGTGGTAGAGAATCATTCTCTATAAAACTGGATTCACTTGGGGGAAACCAAGCTGAAACTTCAGGTGTGAATCCTGCCTGATGCTTGTTGCCACTATTAAAACATTAAGTTCTCATATGTTGCGGGATCATCATTGCCTGAGGGCACCTATAAAGAACCTATACATTTATAAACAACCCTCTTTGACACTGAAGAGCACCATTGCATGTGTTGAGCTATTGACATTGTTGGGTTTTCTTTTCACAAAATTTGTATGCAGGACTGGAGAGTAGCTCTTCATTCTGATCCAAATCAGGGTGTGGGAAAGGCAGAAGAAGCCAGATGGTAACCATTGAAAGTTTGGTCTGATGCCCATCTTTTTTACTTTTAAAATTCAAAATTAGCAGTTCTACTTCTAGTGGGTCAGATTAGGATTTTACTTTGAGCAACTTTTCTTTAATCTTGGCCTTGACCACCTCTCTGATAAGGGTAGCAGAATCTGAGCTTTCGTGTGCATTTGGGAATGACTAATGCCAGTTTTGCATCCACTTTGAATGATTTTAAAATGGGAAAGTTTAGTATATTTACAATCAAAAAGAAAACCAGGAACCATGAAGATAATGCAAGAATGTCCTCCAAGAAATTAAAATGTTTGGGATTAGGAGAAGGTTTATTTGAACCAGAATCAATTTTCCTTTCTGCTTGTTTATCCCTTTCTTTCTTACACAATGAACTTTAGAAAAGAATGGCTTGGATTAGAATCATTTAATGACCTGTCTCCTGAAAGGCTGGGTTTTCATTGATATGTTGAAGCTAAAACAAGATGTATGAGTCCCTGCTAAGCATAAACTCTTTTATAAAATCTTTTTTAAAATTTGTTCTAATTAGTTATACATGACAGTAGAATGTACTTTGATACAACATACATAGATGGAGTATAATTTCTCATTCTTCTGGTTGTACATGATGTGGAATCTCACTGGTCATATAGTTATATGTGTACATACGGTAATAATGCCTGATTCATTCTATCCTTCCTACCCTCCATACCTCCTTCCCTCCCTTCACCCCCTCTACTTAACCTAAAGTAACCCTATTCCCTAGCACCCCCTACTTATTGTGAATTAGCTTCTGAATACCAGAAAACATTCAGCCTTTGGTTTTTAGAGATTGGTTTATTTTGCTTAGCATAATATTCTCCAGCTCCATCCATTTATCAGCAAATACCACAATTTTATTCTTCTTTAAGACTGAGTAGTATTCCATTGTGTGTGTGTGTGTGTGTATATATATATATGTATATATATATTTATATATGTAACCACATTTTCTTTATTCATCTTTTTGAAGGGCACCTAAGTTGGTTCTGTAGCTTAGCTATTGTGAGTTGAGCTGGTATAAACATTGATGTGGCTGCATTACTGTAATATGCTGATCTTAAGTCCTTTGGGTATAAACCAAGGAGTGGATCCAGTTTACCCTTGTGGAATGTCTAGTCAAATAGTTCTTATCCTTCCAAGGAGAAGAACTGATTGAAGTCTTGGATTATGTGTTGTAATGTTGTGTGGAAAAATTAAAAGCAGTTCTGTATTGATTGCCATGTAAGTTGTGATATTCCTGAGAGTCTGATTTGAAACAGATTTGGCTAACAGAAACAACTTCCTGTATTGGACCTTAATACTGTCCAGAGGGCATTCATTTTTAGCATTGGTAGATGGAGTCTTGTCATCCTCACTCCCTGCCATCTGGCATCATGCTATGCATCATCCTTCTGTCCTCCCCTCTGGTGGCTATTTTAGCAAAATACAAAAAGTACGAAGCTATATAGAGAGCTTTTCTGCAATGAGCTGTGTACTGTGATCCTTCTGCTAATCCACTTCCTTGGGGAGACCAGCTGTTTGGTCTGTTGTACATCAGCATCAGGTTTCTTCCACTTGGCTCCAGTAGATATGTTAAGAAGCTGGAAAGAAATCCACTGTCTGTAAAATTTTCATTTTAATGTTTCTGCAGAAATAAAAAACTTCTAAATAATTTCAAGCAAAGTAACTCAATTATGAAATATTATATTTCTTTGTAGAGAATATTATTGCAATAGACTCTGAATTAAAAGAAAGATAATAGCTAATTCTGGGTCCTTCCCCCAATCTTGACAAGATTCTATTTCCAAGTATTAATCTATTTTATATATTGTTTGCCTTTTGTACGGTGTTGACAGTATGAATTAACTGATTCTAATAATGGGAAGGTAATTGTTTTGATCATCAATTTGTGACCTATTATTTCATGCACGATTTTTACAGCTCCAGTGTGGATCTTTTACTTTAATTTCTGTTTATGTATGAATTTTCTGAAAGATTTTACTGGTCAGGAAGAAAAGTGATCCTCTAGTATGTATTCTTAGTTTTCTTCAATTATCGCAAGAGTAAAGCAATAGAGATTCAGGAGAACAGAGTTCTAAAAATGCAGGGTTTTTGAAAGTAAGGCCAGCTAAGTCAATGTTTGAATTTAATGGTTTCTCATGGCCTATAAGATTTGATACTCCTCTTTGAATTTAGCTACCAACCTGTTCTTAAACAATGAATCTAGAGAAGAAAGATGTTTAGAAAGAAACATGGATGTCTTTAACATAACTTTATCACTGTTTTCAATTATGCAAATATATTTAGCTTACAGACTGACATAAAGGAATCTCAAAGAGATGTGCTTTGCTTCGGTATTTAATGTGAGAAGTGTAACAAATTGATATTTGGATGGAATTTGCATTCAAAAAACTGAGATATTAAGTTTTTAAGGAATGGGAAGCTTGAAAATTCTACCTTACAGTGCTCAGGGCTATGTTATCTAATTGATAGTCCATCTATTCTAGAAATTACAAAAGGATTATTTTTAAAATGATCAAGGGCACTGGGGATGTAGCTCAGTGGTAGAGTGCCAACTTAGCCAGGGAGAGGCCCTAGGTTCAATCCCTAGCACTACCCAAAACATAAACCAAGCAAAATAATAATTAAGTATTGATGCTATTGGTTGAGTGTAGCAATGGAGGATGGCAAGGACTTATCTCTAGTTACCACTGCCTATGATACTAAACAGATACAGCCTGCTTCTGTATAGGATATTAAAATGGTCTGTTTTGCTTCTTCCTTTGCATCTTTTGCATATACAAATTCTTAAACCATTTCTGATTTTTTTTTTTCCTATAGAGTTCCAAAGATGGTTTCTAACACAGCCATATAAATTCAGACCATAGTCAAGATGTACCAATGCATGGGAAGAACATCATCCTTGGGACAATTTCCTTCTCAGCTATTTTCTTTCCATTACTTTAAACATCAGTCAGCGAGATCTTTAAGTTCCATTTTTTTATTTCTATAAATGGAGATAATTGTTTCTATTTTAAGATAGCTATCAATCTTAAGAGTTTGTTGAGAACTAAAAGGGAATGATATAAACTTAAATGTTCAGCAAATTTTAGGGGACTAAAAGTATTTTGTAGAATGTTTTATACCCATTTGGTTGGATATATACTAAATCTTTGTATGTCTCCTGAGTTGTACTAAGCTGGTAGTCCCCCAAATAATCCAGAACTTTCATGATTTAAGCCACTAAAGTGCATTTTTCACACATACTAGCAACCCATCATTGGTCAATAGGAGGTATCTGTTCACACAGTTTGTTAAGGAACATGGTTAATGAAGCATTTTCAGTCTTGAATGTTTCTGGTTTCTGACTTAGAAAAAATATTTCTGAAGGATCCTGTACTAACTATTAGAAATGCCAGTCTTGAAGTTGTATAAAGGATTTCCATTCTCTACTCATTGACCAGTTGGTCATATGCTTCCCCCATTAACACAACCCCATAATATACTAGACCAGGAAGTACAATCCTAACAACACTTCCTAAGGGGGAGAATAAAATAATGACCAACAATGCTAATGATTTCCACATTCTTTATTCAAAATAGCAGGTAACTGAAAACAAAATTAAATTTTTCTTCTGGCCCTTAAATTACTAAAATATCAATGTCATTTATATGAAGGACTAGAAGAAGAAAAAAATACCAGGTTGTTTCTGAAGACTATGTTATTGTTTTGAATAGGAGCTAGAGTTTTGTATAAGCACCCCTTCAATTAAACACCTGCCTTATTATTATGTGGAACAATGAAGTAGGTCTAGTGTTGATTTCTTCCCAATTGCTAAATGAAACTTTAGAGCTCACTAATTTTGCTGTTTTGTTAGGAATAATTGGGGTCTTACTCTTATCAGAAGATTGTAGTGTCTTTGGGTTATGTCATCTAAGCCTGTGATGGAGTGATTTGGAGGCATTTTAAATTTTGATCCAAAAATACTTCCTGTAGAAAGTGTATTTGACAATTTGAATATTGTTAGATGTGGGAGCTGGGTTTCTGCCTTCACATACATATGCAAATTCACATCCTCACGTACTTGGTGATATTTATCCAAGAGCAGAGTGTTCTTTAGGCAAAGAAAACAGCTTAGCAAGGACTTTGACAGCCTGTTTTGGAGCTTGGAAGTAAAGCTGTTTGGAAGGTCTGGATAGTAGAAACATAATGAACTGACATTTTGGGTAACTGAGAACCACCAATCTAAACTTTATCAAACATGGTTAAATATCACTCTGGGACTGAGACATAACATCAACCTCAAGCCTACGATTTTGGGCCACATATTTTGCAAAAGAAATAGTTGCCAGTTACAATATGGGATGCCCAGTTAAAATTTGAATTTCAGATAAACAATATTTTTAGAGTAGGTTTGTTCCAAATATTACATGAGATATACTTAACATAAATTACATATTCAACAAATTTATTGTTTATCTGAAATTCAAGTGTAACTAGGCATCCTGTATTTTTATTTGCTAACTCTGGTGACCCTATTAAGAATGAGCAACAGGAGCATTTAATCAAATTCATTGTCCCCTCTCAAGTTAGAAATAACCCATTGTATCCCTGTAAATTTGAACTGCTGTTTTGTTTTGTTTTGCTGTTGTCTTGTTTCCCTGTCCTTCAAGAATAGTTAAAGATGGCCTAGGAAAGGAGGTCTGCAACCTGTCTAAATGGAGGAGACTTCTTGCAGTATTTGTTTTATCTTTAGTGTTCAAATAGCATGAAACATTTTGGAAAAAGCTGCCCACTCTCTTGGGATAATAAAGCCTTAAAAACTGGATAGAAGCACTCATATTTTGAAAATTTGCCCTCAAAGTTCGTAGACCTCTCCCATAGGATCCTGAATGCCATGAGCAATGGCCGTAATCAAGTCAATAGGAAGACTGACTTTCATGATGCAACTTCTGCATTAAAATGACCAAAAGTGACATAGCTTTTACTATAAGCAGACAGAACAGTACTGCCATGTTTTGAGCATTAATTACTGAAGATAAGTGGCCAGCCAGAGCATTATAATTTTGAAAAGTGCTGCTCTGCACTGAGGCTAGTGTTGCAAATATGTGTACACAGGCATGTGAGGATAGTTAGGTATTTTAAGCGTAATGTTATTACATATATGCCTCTAAGCACAGGTAACTGACATTTTTTGATCATGATGAAACTTTATCTTCCCATCATGGGTGTAGATTTTGTCCTGAATCTTTATTTAGATGAACCTCTACAGCTTTATTGTTCAATAAGTTGTAGTCACAATTAGAGGACTTTATGCAGAAACAGATGTCTGCCACTACTCCTTTTGTGCTTTAACATGCTGAACTATAGCGTTATGATTGCTTGACTTGGTAATGTTGTGTGCCTGAGAAATTTTCAATAGGAAAGGTCATTTCAATGTTAGATTTGGGGGCTTCTTAGCTGTAAATAACATTAAATACCCAAGGTTTAAAGCTAAGTCAGTTTGCCAGCATGGTAGGGGGTCATGGTCGTCTTTCATTGTGTTTTAATCAGGAAACACTGATTATGTGAAAGGTGTGACTTACCAGATGTAAAATCCACCAGGGGAAACTGTCAAATGCTGCACTTATTGATCCACAGGAGGGCATCCTGCTTTCCCATCTCTTTCTTCTGTCAGCTTATCCCTGTTGCCTACATTTCTCAGGACTATTGAAGCTGACATTTGATTTAGAAATACAGCCTGACCTTGTGAAGACCTTGATACTGCTCTCTGAAAAACAAAAGGATTGAATAAAAGCCTGAATTAGACGAGTTCTAAATATAAAATAGGAAAATATTAAGGATTTAAAGCTATTTCTTTAAAAAAATTGTTGAGTTTTTTACTGGTTACTTTGGTAGTTGTGACCCTTTCTACCTGATGTGAAGCAGCATGATGGATGTGTAGGGGGCAGGGAAATCTATTAAATCTCCCATTTTTTTCCTTCCAACTTATGCTAAAAATCAGAATGGGAACTCAGTGATTGATTCCTGAAGAAGTATCTGGAGGTCAGAATCCTAATGGGCCATGTGCTAGGTAAGGATCTTTGGAGTGCTGTTCCAGTCAATGTAGCTTTGATGGTTTCAGGCTTTGCTGTCAAGTGAGGGGCTCAAGCCCAGTTCACCAAGAAGTCACCACCCCTATGCAGAGACTGTGGTGCACTCAACATAGGCATCAAGATGAGGGACTGCAGAGAATTCATACTGGATTGGGCAGAAGATTCTGACCTCTGGGAAATGGAGACAAAATTTTAATATAAGAAATAATGAAGGTCTTTGCAGTCTGTTTTGTAAAAGGATATTTTTAATAGAAAAAAATGAAGTAGGTACAATAATATTTGAGTATTTTACTTTCCTGTCATTGAAATTTTCATTATTTGGTTAAAATTTTAGAACTGATACACCCAGAATTTATTAGGGTGTCTGACTGTAATGCCATACCTGTGAATACATTTTGTTGTTGACTAAGGTTTTTTTGAAGTTGGTTCATTTTGGGTGCTTCTTACTCATAAGCTAGCTGCTGTGGTTTGTCCCAGAGACTTTAATATTGTGTCCTTTAAAAGGAATCCTTTTTATTGTTATTAAGACTAAAGAATATTCCTTTAATGTGTATGCCCTCACACACACAAAAATAAACAGTTGTCTTCTTATTTTGAAATGGATGATTTTAATCAGTCACCTTTTTTCTCTTATCTACATTCTATTTCAGATGGTCCACCTCAAACACCCTAGCTTGACATTTTCCTTTTCAGTGTCAATTTTACTTATGATTCCTTCCTGGGCAAAGCCTCTAGTCAGTTTTGCTTTATTTGATAAATTGGGCTCAATAACATAGTCTTTCATCAGTGATGCTGGATTAAGTGTGTCTGAAAGGACTTCAAGGGCTACTGGATTAATAGTGTTCCTCCAACATTCATGTCTACTTGGAACCTCGGGATGTGACCCTACTTGCAAATGGATTTGATTGTTGCATCAAAGATGGAGAATTGTCTACAGAGTAATTGGCAACGAGATAGAATAGACAATCTTAAGTTCTAACTTTCTTAAAATCACAGATACAGTTGATGTGGTGGTCTGGGTGTTGCTTTTATTATCAGCTGAGGCCATGGTTGGATGGCAAGATGCAGAGCTTGTTGACCTTCAGATCAGGTTCCTAACTCATAGGAATACTAAAGACCTTTGTCTATGTATCTGTAACAGTGGGCATTTGAGGATGCCTCTACATAAGAAGCCTTGGACCACTGTAGTTGTGTGGCCACAAAGATAGATGAGATCTGGTGTTTGTGGCAGGCATACTGTCTATCACAGGGGAGACAGGTGGCAAGTCAGTGGAGTCCTCATGTGCCGGTGAGAAAACAGTGTTGTCATGGTTTGCACGTGGATCCCAGTGAAGCACCTAAGGTGACCGAGGGATGACAGTACCTACCTATACATTCGTTTGAAGGATAGAGATAATCCTTTTAAAATATTTGCTATAGTTCCTTGTACATAAACATGTACTAAATAAATGATAATATTATAATGTTAAATGAATGCTCATTAACTATTAACTAGTATAGTTAATATATCCTCATATGTTGTCATTATAGTGATAATGAAAATAAATTCCTTTTCTCTTTGGAAAAGACTGATTTTTTTTTTTTTTTCCCCTCCCACTGTGGCCGTGGTGACCAGTAACCATCAGAACCTGTCTTATCCCTGTCTAGATGGATCAGTAACAACTTGCTTCTGCAATTTTTCATGCTTCTGTAAGCTAGCCAGTCCGGGCATCTGCCAGCACACACAACTGTAAAGCCCGAAAATTAGCAACAGCTTAACTGTAGTACCTATGCTTCTGCGAATCAGTCAGTCAACAACATTCTTACTCCAGCTTTGCTTCTGCAGCTGAAGGTCACCTAATGCCTGAGCACATTCTGAAGTCTGCCAGTCCCTAACTTCTAAGGGTCTTTCCTGTGTAAGATGAGTTCTGTGCTTTGTTCAGGTATACTCTCTTAAAATGCAGCTGTCTCTTGGTTTAGCAAGCAAGAAATTCCACTTTTAGTTCAGATATTAAATCGGAACCCTTTTCTTCAATGGTCTTTGTCAGCATAAAGTGATAAGGGGGCCATAAAGATGGGTGATGGAGCCATAGGGAGGAGTTCATACAAGAGGTGATTTTTGGTCTAAGTTGTACAGTGGGCATCATCTAAGTAGAGAAAATGATAAGGAGGTTTCCTAGGTGGAAGAACTATCCCATGAGTGAAGATATGAGGGATAATGGCAGTTCAAGAGCTGCCACCTAATTTGCCATGCCTACACTGTGAGATGTGGTGAGGGAAGATAGACTAGAGAAATTTGTTGTGGCTAGATCGTAAGGGCTTTGGATTCCATTCTAAGGAGATTTCTTGTTCTGGTTTTGCTCAAACATTTGTTACTAACAGTAGAGGAGACCTAACTTTTACCATAAGAGGGAGATTCTTTGAAATCTTTCTATAGAGGATATTTTCCATTCCATTTTGATTGCCAAGCATCTGAATTCTGTTCTTGTGCTCAGAGAATTTCCCACAGGAGAAAATAAAAGCTGACTCCTTCATCCTTTTTTTTTTTTTCCTTTGTAGAAATGGAAAAAGCCAATATTTGTTTTTCCATTCCCCCCCGCCCCCTCGCTTTCAGGTAGATGGCCCAAAGAAACTCCAGAGTTGGGGATATTTGCTGCAAGAAACAAGATCTGGCTGGGTGCAGTTGGCACACATTGGAATCCATTGTTTAGTGTGTGGTGAGCACTGCACACTATAGAATTAACTGTTTTCCATCAATCCTAAAATTCACATATTACCAACATTTTAATATCATTGAAATCAGAAAGCCCCTTACAATCAATGTGGTGATACAGTTGATAATGTTATGATGAGTTGACAATAATGTTCATAAGCAGCATTATTTACTTAAAAATAATAGCAAAATGGTCTTAAGATTAATCATTAGAAATACAGTGTCCGAGTTAGATTAGTTCTGAGCATAATTAGTTTTTTTTCCCTAGCCTAGCAGCTCTATGGGTTGGTTCTCTAGCCCTTTGGGTCATTCTGTAAGTTTCCCAATAAATTCACTCTTTGTTTAAATTATTTAGTTTGTTAGTCATTTTTTCATTACTGTGACCAAAATACCCAAGAAGAACCACTTAGAGGAGGAAATATGTATTTGAGGCTCATGATTTCAGAGGTTCAGTCCATAGCTGGCCAACTCCATCACTCTGGGTCTGAGGTTAAGTGAAACATTATGATGTAAGGGAATGACTTAAGAGCAGAACGAACTCATGGCAGAGGGGAAGCAGAAAGAAGGCAAGGAGCCAGGGTGACAAGATATATTCCCCAAAGGCATGCCCACAGTGACCTACTTCCTTTAGCCTATGGTTATCACCTGCCTACCCAACAGTCCATGCAAACTGTTAATTCATCATATGGATTAATCTATTGATTAGGTTATAGTTTCCATAATCTAATCATTGCATCTCTGAATATTCCTGCATCATGTATTATGTGAGCTTACTGGGGGACTCCTCATATCCAAATTGTAAGAGTTCCTTTCTGTCCTTTGGAGCTAAGGATCCTGATTGATACATGCATGCCATCTTAAAATGTTTGAGAACACCACAGTTTATTAATGTTTTTAAATGAAAAAAACTTTCTAAGTTATATTTGTCTCAGAAAATTGTCATGTTAATAACACATTCAACAAATATTTATTGAGTATCTGTGTAATATTAATGAAGAAATGAGTTCTGTAATAGAGCAACTCCCATGGAAATTTCATTCCAACACACATCTTGTGGGGTTAAAGCCCTCTGGCACAGCACCCAGTGCATGCAACAAAACACTTAGGTACCTTAACACAGGGAAATGATGTGACCTAATTTTAGAATCTCTTCTATGGCCTTTCTTCAGTTATTCTTAGTATAATTTCCTTGGTGGAATCCTTTCTCCCTTCAGGGTTTTCTGTATCTTCAAGCTGTAGAGAAGATAGTTTGTAGTATGGATGTGTGGCCTTTAAATTAGAGATGCTGGATTATCTGTCAGCCCAACTTCAAATGTTACTGAATTTAAATGTTCTGATATTAAGCTCTTTTTCTTCATTCCAGATAACCTCTAGGTTTCCAAATAAAAACCTCTTCAGAATAAGCAGTGCTCATTCAAATTAGTTTTTAAATCTAATAATCCCCTCTTATACTTTTATCAGGTTCATATAAAAACTTTTCCATAGGGTACCTTTATTTAGAATACGCAATTCAATCCAAATGTGTCGTCTGACCCTATTGTGTAAATGGAACCCCTTTTGAAACAAAAGTTCTGCATAGTCTACTTGTGGCTAAAGAGTCTGTATTAATCAGCTTTCTGTCACTAAAAATACCTGGATATCTGTCAGCCCAGCTCCAAATGCTGAACATTCCCCCTACTTTTGAATTAAAGAAAAGATTATTTAGCTTTCGATTTTGGAACTTCAAAGTCCCAGATTGGGCATCGTGGGTGTAGGTTTTGTCCTCTGGTGATAGTGGTGGATGTAAGCACATCATGGTAGGAGTGTGTAGGAGCAAACTGTTGCTTCTTGAACTGGAGCAGAGAGAATGGGCAGGGTCCCTCATTCCTTTTGAGGATATGCACCCAAAAACTTCCCATAAGACCCTACTTTGAAAGGTCTAAAACCCTGCAGACCACACCCTGGTGACCAAGACTTTATATATCTTTATTATTTATACACACATATGTATATACATATATATACATATGTGTGTGTGTGTATATATATATGTGTATATCCCTTTGGGAGATGCTCAACAAGCAAACCATAAAAGAGCATGATAGAAGACTTAAAGACAAACAGTCCTAATGACTGTTAATTGGGGAATCGGACATAGAGGTTAAGAAGGTTGGCTCCTGTAGGACTGGTCTTTCTTTGTGCTAATATTCAGATGGAGAAGTTACTATCTTGTACTTTTCTAGAACTTCTTCCCCAAAGTCTAGCATCTTGGGTTCTGAGGGTATAAATGGTGTATTACTGTTTACTTAACATTAAAGACTGGGCATCTTTTAATTACTGTTAAAATGGATGTGAAACCATAATTGAATACTTGCGACTGGTAAGATACCACTATTTTCAATATGTCTATTCTTTTTTTATATCTTAGAATAATTTTTTTGTTTAATTTTTTTAATTGTAAACAAATGGGGTACAACTTGTTTCTCTGTACATGAAGTAGAGGCATACCATTTGTGTAATCATACATTTACATAGGGTAATGGTGTTCAATTCATTCTGTTATTTTTTCCTTCCCCCCCCACCCCTTCTCCCTCTATACAGTCCCTCCTTCCTCCATTCTTGCCTCCTTCCCACCCCCCATTATGTATCATCATCCGCTTATCAGCGAGATCATTTGTCCTTTGATTTTTTTGAGACTGGCTTATCTCACTTAGCATGATATTCTCCAATTTCATCCATTTGCCTGCAAATGCCATAATTTTTTTATTCTTTGTGACTGAGTAATATTCCATTGTATATATGTACCACAGTTTCTTTATCCATTCATCAATTGAGGGGCATCTAGGTTGGTTCCACAATCTGGCTATTGTGAATTGAGCAGCTATGAACATTGATGTGGCTGCATCACTATAGTATGCTGATTTTAAGTCCTTTGGGTTTAGGCCAAGGAGTGGGATAGCTGGGTCAAATGTTGGTTCCATTCCAGGTTTTCTAAGGAATCTCCACACTGCTTTCCAGAGTGACTGCACCAATTTGCAACCCCATCAGCAACGTATGAGTGTACCTTTTTCCCCACATCCTCACCAATACCTATTGTTGCTTGTATTCTTGATAATTGCCATTCTAATTAGAGTGAGATACTCTAATTTATTTTTAGTTTAAGATGGTATGGTACATAGAATTTCATTTCTACCTTAGTTTATTTTCATCCTAGTTATTTAGGTTTATTTTCAAACCTAGTTCTGGTTTCTGAGTTAATACTATCTCTCCTCTTCCCCTATGTTCTGAAAAAAGAAAAAAAAAAAAAACTCAAAAAATTAAGAAAAAAACAAAACCATGTATTATAATACTGGGAAGTATCTGATGTTCCACAATATTTGTAAGGGAGTTGTTGGAATGGCATGATTCTCCTTTATGTTAACTGATCTATATTTCAGAAGAACAGTTAAACTTGTCTTGATACAGTAATGTATTTAGAGCCCAGTACTGAAAACTGTCAAATGTCCCTGCCTAATGCCGTGTTTTATTCAGCACTTGGATGGATTTCAGTGCGATATAAGAAAACCTAAAACTGTCGGATTTAAATTTGCTTAGAACTTGTAAGAAAAATGTCTGGTTTGACTTTTACACAACCACCATTTATGAAAAATTGTTAGGCATAATACTGATGCCGGCAGAAAAATACACTTAAAACTAATACTTTCCAAGTACCTAAGTGCCCTGATTTAAAAACATACTTGATAAGTTATGCTAATGGATGGGAAAGCAGTTTTAAAAGTTTACATAGTGCCAATGAAAGCTGCTGTTAGTGTTTGGCAGTTTCTTATTTATTCAGTAAAACAGCTGTTCAAGGCCCTTCCTTAGGCCAAACTCTCTTAGCCTCATTCCAGTTACAGAAATGAGCAGGCAAGCAATGAGAAACTGGCATTTCAGTAAAGATATTTCGTAGTTCCTACTTTCCAGAAATAATTCAACTGGCATTTTCCTTAGATAAATCCCAATTTTTAGAGATGTGTGTGTGTGTGTGTGTGTGTGTGTGTGTGTGTATTTTATGTTTCTCAAACATATAAATGGCAGTGCCAGTCACTGGTGCTCAGTGAACCTGTTATGACTGACTGACTGACTGAATCATCAAATATTTTGTAGGATACTGAAGAACTCTGAGGGAGTGAAAGAAATGTAGGTGCTTTGGGGTGCTTATGGTTTTTAGCACAGGGAACATACTCCAAGCACACGGATTCTGTATAGATTGCAAAATATAGTTGTATAGGATTCAACGACACAGAAAATGAGAGGAGAATCCAGAAGGAGAGAGACAGGACTGATCCTGTGGCTTCAGGTCATGGGGGAGGTAGGACATGGAGTGGACCATCCAGGATCCCTGGGGTAAAACTACAACAGGAGTAAGGCAGACCCCTGGAATGAGGAAACGGCATTGAGATAGCAAAGGGTGTGGATTGAGGGGATGCTCAGGGTGTGGGGTCCTCCTCAAAGGATATTTTACATCTTGCCGTGTTAGGCTTATTGGTTTAATCATTCATTATTATAAAAGGTAGGAAATGGGGGGCCACATCTTCACTGATTCTGCAAAACCCTAGAACCTTACTCTTGTTTTTTGGTGGTGGTTGTTGATTCCCGAGTTGTGATCTATTTTGTTTGCTACTGTAGTTCATGGCTGTATTTGTCCCTGGAAGAGTAGAAAGTATTTCATAAATTTTTAAATAAGGAACCACCCTAAAAGCACAGATTTTATTCACAACTAGAATTGGAAAATTCCTTTTGCCACCCGCTCGTTGAGTATGGAATTTCTCTGAAGGTCCCCAGTTCTCCTTGTGCTTAGCCCTAGTCGGGGAGCTTGAGCAACTGGGATAATTGTTGTGGTGATAATTTTTGATTTTTCTCATGACTATTTTGGGAATAGAAGAATAATTTGACTTTTTTGCTGAACTAAACAAAATAAACAAGGGAGCTTGTGAAATGAAGCATGAGAGATTTTTTTAAAGGCAAGGAATAAACAACATATTTAATAATTTCAGAAAATTACATGGTAGAGATTTCAAACAGGCTGTTTGCCTTCTCTGGCAAAAGATGTTTTTCCTGGGGAAGGTAATGCTCTGGAGTAAGAGGTATGTATGGGAACTTTAAACATCAACTAAAAGGGAGATTATTTTAAAATATGTTTTTAATTTATATTAAGATCAGAAATGAGTGTTTCCTATTTTTTAAATTGATATTCTTTTAAAGTCCAAAGAATTCACTAGTTTCTGTAATAGGCCTGAGAGGCCATGTGGCCTAGAAGGAAATGCACACTTGTCAAAAGGACCTTTTTTCTTTTCTTTGATATCTCTGCACTGTGACTATGACACAGTGATAGGAAGGCTTGAGCTTGTGTTGCCATATTTATCGGCACTGACTCAGTCGCAAGTTGTCCCATTTAGCCATGAATTTTGATTCATTGCTTTGAAAAATGAATGTCTTTTTAAAAATTCAACAGACTGTGAGAAACAGTGACACCTATTTTGAAACTTTATAACATCTTAAGACAAGTTGTATTGCTGCATGCACTTTTACTGATATTTAAAGTTTTTTTATTTTTTTTAATTTCTTTACCCTGATTTTTCTAGTAGACCTGAAATTCTTTAGCATTTCCTTAAATTATGAAAGAGGTAGGGTCAGACAATAAACCGCCTCCTTAAACCTTCCATGACAACACACTTCTGCATTTTCTTTCCATCTGTCTTTCTGGGTCTTTGCAGTCTCCTTTTCTTCTGCCTATCTCTTAAATTTTTTTAAAAAGTCAGTGTTTTTTATTTTAAATTATAAAAGCATTAAACAGGTCAAGCATCTGAGTAATTTATGAATCAACACATTCCACATTTAAAAACCCCCATAAATATACAGTCATATCCACATCCTCTTCACCCCACCCCACACACGCATTTGATCTTCCCCTCTACCTTTCCTCATGGGATCTTACTGTCCACTCTTTTACAGCTGTACTTTTAATATGGCAATATGTCATCAATCCCATAAATGTTGGCATTCCTCAGGGGTTTCTCCTGAACATTCTCCCTGTTTTTATCTTCCCTCTCTACACACCGACTAGTGGTACCCCACTTGTGGTTTTAGTCACTCTCACACTCATTCCCAAGTTTGTAATCCCAACTTTGCTCTAAAATTCTAGTTTACCTAGAATGGCCTATTGGATTCATTATAGGTACCTCATACTCCAATGTCCCTGAAGATGTTTCTTTCTGTGTCCCTCTAAGTGAGTGACTGTAAGTCATTCCATTTTCCTAACTAGAGCATTTAGCATCACCTTTGGTCTTTCCTGTTTTTCATTCAGTCACATCTTGTCAATCAACAAGACCTATCTTTCTACCTCTTTAATCTTTCATACTACTACCTCAGTGATCAAAGTAATGGCCATTTCTTTCTCGAAAAGCTATAATTGTCTAACCATCCTCCTTCTTCCTACTCTTCTCTTCACCTTGAAATTCACTAATGCACAAACCTGAAATGATCTTCCTCCTGTGTAAATTCCAATATATCTTTCTTCTAATATTAAGTGACTTGCTATTGCTTTTAGAAGAAACCCCAGACCCTTCAGGTCTTAAAGGATTTAATAATCGTAGGATTCATGCGATGTGTGCTCTGACTGTGCCCCACCTGCCTCATTGATCACCTTGTCCCCCTTCGGCTAGCAAAGATAGTTGCACACTCTGAGGTCCTTGAACACACTGCGCTCTCAATTTCATGTGTTTGTCCTGTAGCATTCTTTCTTCCCATCTCTGTTTCTTCCAGGGATGTTGCTTCATCCTAGTGGCCACTTCTCTGATACTTCTCCTAAGAACTGGGCTTGGTGTCATTCCTCCATGTTCTCAAAGCATCTCTCACTCCTTCATTCTACATGACCTCGATCATATTATACTATAGTAGCCTGTTTATGGTTTGTGTCACCTACCTTTAGTGCCATTCCTATCACCACTACTAGACTGTGAACTTCCTGAGGGCAGAACTAGGAAAAGAACAGAATAATGGTATTGCATAGGAACCAACTATTTGAATGATGAATAAATATAGTCAGAAACCCAGAAGGCCCATAAATCTGCAAGGATGGCCAGTTCCTGAATTCTTAGAGTTATAGCAATCAAGTCTAGGAAGGCTTATTAGCTTCAAGGGATCAGTTGGATTCAAAGGTCAATGTAAGCACATTTCAGGGCTCGAGCACGGCAGTTATACACACCAGCACTCTCTGGGAATGAAGCAATGTGATCCTGACCACAACCTGTTGCCTTTTTCTTTACTTCATGATTCATTCTATTTGGGGCATTCTGTAGACTTGGTGAGGTATTATAATTGCAGAGGTTTGTACAGGTTTAATTCCCCTGTGGGGTAGAAGCAGAAATGTAATTATTCTAGGAAAGAGGTAGCAAGACTTTGAGTAGCCCATTATCAGAACACCCAAGGAGGTTAATCTTGCTTTTCATTTAGCTGATAAATCCTGTCCCTGACCCTATTTGTGTAAACTCATTAAAGAGAAGACCTTAGTTTCTTTATGAATCTCCCTCATTTATGAGTCTGCATCTTTAGCCACATGATGCAGAGCAGAAGAAACAAATACCATTGACAATTCTTATTGATTTTTATACTAGAGTACCACCAGCCCCACCTGTTATATTTTGTTAACTGTAACTGTGTTTACAATTATTTACTTGCAATACCTCTCATTTCTTTTGTAAACCTGGGTCATTGAAACAGGTAGTGGGAAGAGATCCGAAACTGGGTTTAGGAGATTAGGGTTTGGAACTGGACTGTTTAGCTCAGTTAAGCAACACAGTATGATCCTAACTTATGAAATTTTTAAATTAAGTTTGAGGTTTAAAGTGATTATCTCTTTTAATGTAAACTACTTGAAATAATGGAGCTCCCCTCAACTTAATCAAAAATGGTAGAATTTCAAAGCTAATGGAACTATTGAATGATAAGCTGTGTTTCATTGAAGTATTTCTACTTCACCCAGTAAACAGAAATACCTACTCTCTTCTGTCATAGGAGTAGTTTTAAAATACATGAATGTTAGTCATAGTTTGGACGTTCTTCCAGAAACATGTCTTGCATATAAGGCCATCTTTCTGGCCTAGAGATCTCATCTCTCTTCATTTTTCTTACTGGAGAAAACCAGGAGACTAAAACACACTCCTAGTTTTCTTCTGTTTCTTTACCCTGATTTTTCTAATGGAGCTAAAATTCTTTAGCATTTCATTGAAATATGAAAGTGGTAGGGTCAGGCATTAAATCTCCTTCTTGAACCTTCCATGCAACATACTGAGTTTTCTTTCTGTCTGTCTTTTTGGGTCTTCTTTGCAGTCTCCTTTTCATCTGCCTGTCTCTCTAAAATAGTGGATAGTAAGATCCTGTAAGGAAAGGTAGAAGGGAAGATCAAATGTGTGTAGAGGGTAGGGTGATGAGGATGTGGATATTACTGTGTTTTTATGGGTTTTTAAAATATGGAATGTGTTGATTCATAAATTACTCAGTTGCTTAACCTGTTTAAGTATGTGTTGCTTTTATAATTTAAAATAAGAATACTGACTTTTTTAAAGTTTAAGGAAATTTAGGTAAAGCGCCTGGTTTAGTTTGGGCACTCAGTGAATGGGAATTGGATAAAATTGACACTTTGTTTTCTACTAGAAATTCTTACAATAGAGCAATACCTGGTTATTACCTCTATATTATAGATACATCTATATTATAAATTACAAGGAGATCCTACCTTGTGGACATTATGGATTTTGAAACTATTCCTTCCTTCAGGATTTATTTATTGAAATAATGACTAAGGTAACTAGAAATTATTTTTAAAACTAGACCTGAAGAAACTGTTCATACTGGTCAGAACATTTTAAATAATGGATACACATTTCTGAAATTAGCTCTTTAAGGGTCTCCTTTATCCAATTATGGCATGAATGCAATAATCCAGTAGCTCTTTTAATCAGGAGATAAAAATTTCTAAACTTCCCCAGTCATTCCACAGAATATTAAGTCACTTTCACAGATATATGCAGGTTTGATGTAAGGAGAAAGATAAGGTGATATAGGATAGGGTAGCTATATAGCCCTTTCACTTCTTTGTTTTAAGGTTGACTGTACACACTTTTCCAAACAGTTGAGCTATTGGCTATCTTCGTAGTGGTAAGAATAGAGCTCTTGGGAATCACATGCTTTGAAAATGCAAAGCATTGCTATTAGCATGGAATGATTAGCTATCAAACATTTACATTAAAATATAAGACAGCAGTTAAAGAAAATAAGTATTATCAGTTTCAGAATAGAATGGACAAAGAAAAAACCCTCAAGTGTGAGAAGATAAAAAGATTTGTTTTGATCTGCCACATCTCGGAAGATTTAGAAGATACCTATGTCTCGAGACCCAAAGGTACCATTTTGACTTGTCAAGCAGCTGGGCAAGAACTGGGATGAGTATGTAGAATTCTTTTTTTCTTTGTTATGCATTTGTACAAGCTGGGGATCCTGGGAGGTTCTGAAGCAATAGCCATGCCATTGAAATAAAACTAGATTCTCCCAAGTTCTACAAGGAGTCAGCTGAACTCATTAAAATCTCAACAAGGATGAAATATATTTCATCATTCCTGCTTTGGGAAAGCTAATTATTCCTTAACTAAGCTGGGATTTTGAGCCTCTCCAGTTAATACCTTTTCTGTTGTCATTGTGCACACTAGTCTCTCCTCTGTGCCTGGATCAGAAAATAACCTAAATGATGTCTGTTTCATAGGCAGCATTCTTTTTTTTTTTTTTTTCCCCTCATGTTACATGTCAATTTACTTACAACTTACCAGCTATCATGAATACTATGCCTGTATAAATTCATATGCAGACCTTTATATGCACATATACTTTTAAATCTCTTGGTTTTATACCTAGGAGTAAAATTACTAGTTCATATTTTTTTCTTTGTCATTAAACTTCTTTTTATTATTTATTTTTTATTGTAAACAAATGGGGGGTACAACTTGTTTCTCTGTACATGTAGAGGCATACCATTTGTGTAATCATACATTTACATAGGGTAATAGTGTTTGATTCATGGTTATTTTTTTTTCTTTTCCCTTTTTCCCCCAACCCTCCCACACCTCTTTTCCCTCTATACAGTCCCTCCTTCCTCCATTCTTGCCTCCCTACCACCCCCCATTATGTATCATCATCCTCTTACCAGCAAGATCATTCGTCCTTTGGTTTTTTGGGTTTGGCTTATGGTTTATCTCACTTAGCATGATATTCTCCAATTTCATCCATTTGCCTGCAAATGCCATAATTTTATTATTCTTTGTGACTGAGTAATATTCCATTGTGTGTGTGTGTGTGTGTGTGTGTGTGTGTATATATGTGTATATATATATATATATATATCACAGTTTCTTTATCCATTCATCAATTGAAGGACATCTAGGTTGGTTCCACAATCTGGCTATTGTGAATTGAGCAGCTATGAACATTGATGAGGCTACATCACTATAGTATGATGATTTTAAGTCCTTTGGGTTTAGGCCAAGGAGTGGGATAGCTGGGTCAAATGGTGGTTCCATTCCAAGTTTTCTAAGGAATCTCCACACTGCTTTCCAGAGTGGCTGCACTAATTTGCAACCCCAGCAATGTATGAGTATACCCTTTTCCCCACATCCTCACCAACACCTATTGTTGCTGTATTCTTGATAATCGCCTTTCTAATTGGGGTGAGTTGGAATCTTAGGGTAGTTTTGATTTGCATTTCTCTTATTACTAGAGATGTGGAACATTTTTTCATATATCTGTTGGTTACTTGTAGATCTTCTATGAAGTGTCTGTTCATTTCCTTAGCCCATTTGTTGACTGGGTTGTTTGTATTCTTGGTGTAGTTTTTTGAGTTCTTTATATATTCTGGAGATTAGTGCTCTATCTGAAGTATGAGTGGTAAAAATTTTCTCCCACTCTGTAGCCTCTCTCTTCACATTGCTGCTAGTTTCCTTTGCTGAGAGAAAGCTTTTTAGTTTGAATCTATCCCAGTTATTGATTCTTCCTTTTATTTTGTGCTATGGGAGTCCTGTTAAGGAAGTCTGATCCTAAGTCGACATGTTGAAGATTTGGACCTACTTTTTCTTCTGTAAGATGCAGGTCTCTGGTCTGATTCCAAGGTCCTTGATCCATTTTGAGTTGATTTTTGTGCAGGGTGAGATAGGGGTTTAGTTTCATTCTGTTGCATATGGATTTCCAGTTTTCCCAGCTCCATTTGTTGAAGAGGCTATCTTTTCTCCATTGCATATTTTTGGACCCTTTGTCTAGTATGAGAAAACTGTATTTATTTGGGTTTGTGTCCATGTCCTCTATTCTGTACCATTGATCTACCTGTCTATTTTGGTACCAATACCATGCCGTTTTTGTTACTATTGCTTTGTAGTAGAGTTGAAGTTCTGGTATTGCAATACCCCCTGGTTCACTCTTCCTGCTAAGGATTGCTTTAGCTATTCTGGGTTTCTTATTCTTCCAGCTGAATATCATGATTGCTTGCTCTATTTCTGTAAGGTATGTCATTGGGATTTTAATTGGAATTGCATTGAATCTGTATAGCACTTTTGGTAGTATGGCCATTTTGACAATATTAATTCTGCCTATCCAAGAACATGGGAGATCTTTCAATCTTCTAAGGTTTTCTTTAATTTCTTTCTTTAGTGTTCTGTAGTTCTCATTGTAGAGGTCTTTCACCTCTTTTGTTAGATTGATTCCCAAGCATTTTATTTTTTCGAGGCTATTGTGAATGGGGTAGTTTTCCTAAATTCTCTTTCTGAAGATTTATCACTTATGTATAAAAATGCATTAGATTTATGAGCATTGATCTTATATCCTGCTACTTTACTGAATTCACTTATGAGTTCTAAAAGTTTTCTGGTGGAATTTCCTGATTCCTCTAAATATATAATCATGTCATCAGCAAATAGGGTTAGTTTGAGTTCTTCTTTTCCTATTCGTATCCCTTTAATTTCTTTGGTCTGTCTAATTGCTCTGGCTAGAGTTTCAAGGACAATGTTGAATAGAAGTGGTGAAAGAGGGCATCCCTGCCTTGTTCCAGTTTTTAGGGGGATCATAGGCAGCATTCTAATGGAGTATCGCAGAGCTTAGTCAATTTGATGACTTCTGAATATAGCAGAAAACCACAGAATCCCTTGGTTGAGGCTGGACTTGAGATATATTGGGAGTGAAGGAGAGGAAGATGACTAGGAGCAGGAAAAGATATAGGATGACTCTTTTTCCAAGTGCCCATCCAAACATTCCCTGCCCAGGTGGCAGGCAGGAAGACAAGCATAGAAGAGAGGGACTAGACTTCTCCTCCCCTTCTTATTCATAGTCAGCTTCAACCTGACTACTTTAAAAACATAAATACAGAAGTAAGAAAATTAGAGCGTGCCATCTTACACTTCAGTCTTTGCCAAGTAGTGGATTTTAGAATTCTTTGGAAGCAAGGATGTCTTATTCACCTTTAGGTAACCACCTCAACTATCAAAATGCTTGGTACGCCATAGTGAATTTTTTTAAGTAAAAAAAAAAAAAAAAAGTATCAATTATTTCAGAATAAACACTCTAGTGTTCTAGAATTTTTGAGCTAGGCATTGCACCTAGTTCTGAACAAAGATGTGATGCAGCTTAAATGGGGAAGGTAACCAAATGCATTATTTCTTGTTCAGATGTTGTCACCTTTGGAGGAGAGATAGGACTGGGGACAAAATGTTAACTCTTAATCATCTCAAAGTGTACTATCAGAGGGCTTTGTTTGATAGCCCTCGTTAACCTTGGCACTGGCCAAACCATGGTGTTCATCTGGAACAGAGAAGTGGACTAACCAAGGGAGTGGTTAGTCTCTCCTAACTGGTCTCTCCTATGTGGAGCTAAAGCTCTTTCATGGAAGCAGATAAATTTGAGTACTATTGTTCTTGTTGTGTGTTTTTTTTTTTTTCCTTTCTCTCTCTATGAATAAATTATGACTGGTAGCACAATACCTTTGAAAGCTATTCTGTTAATTCAGTAAAATGATATTCCCCTTTTCTTCTGCTTTCTCCTTTGACCAAAAATGTGAAATTAATTTTAGAAACTAGCACAACTAAGGATTGGGTTTTCTTCCTCTATTCCTTATGAGATCCTCAAGGCTTCCAGATTAGACTCCTGGAATCACTTTCTCTGGGTTTGTTTTTCTGAGAAAACTCCCTGTGTCGTTCACATGCCAGGCTCTGCCAGGCAGGCTTCGTGGTTTCTTGATGCCAACATACATACACATCCTTTCAGACTTTCACCTTTTTCTTAGCTGTAACTTAAAATATACAGGTGCATTTAATGTGGCATTATTTTCTGCTAAAAATATTTAATCAAATAGATGTGGCTTTTATCATTAATGGTATCCTAGAGGAAAGATCTGCTATGTGACAAATAACTCTTAAATTTAAAATAATAATCACTTATTCCATCTCATAATTTCTGTTGGTCAGCAACTCACTTAGGACACAGGGAAGTATTATTTCTGCTCTGTCATGTCTGAGACCTTAGCTGGAAGACTTAGGGCCTTAAATTATAATCACTTAAAGGCTCATTGATTTGGGTGTGAGATTGTCTCACACAGGGACATTTCATGAAGAGAGAATGGAGCATAGGGACTAAATGGAAATCTTTATTTATTTTTTCTTATAAACAGAAGATTTTCCAAGCACATTAAGGGCTTTGAAGGAACAACTCACTCGTCATTTTCTGAGAGGCTACACTTGAGTTTCTGATTGGAGGGGATTTTGGAGATCAGAATTTTGGGGTGTGATCTTTTGACATTGGAAAGGGCAACCTGTCTTTACCATCAGGCATCTGTTTCACCTCAGAGCCTACTTCTTTCTTCATGTTCATGATGAGTTTTAGTAAACTCCTTACTTTTTTCCCATCTCCACACACACTGAGATTTGAACTTCTTAGTGCCTAAGGAAGCATCACAAATCCACTTTTTTCTACATTTGAATTGGGGACTTGTCACTATCTTCAAGTGCTCCTTATTCACCCATTTCTGAGAAGAGTTCTTCTCTTGCAATACTTTGAGGACTCTGACCAAAGAGTACTCTCTTCAAAGTCCCTCTTATTCATCTAGGAAATAAATTTGTTAGATCTAAGGGAATCTAGCAGCATGTGACCTTTCCCACCCTTCTCAACCATTAAAGGTTCAAAGAATTAGGTAAAATACTGTCTTTGGAAAAACGAGCTGTTCTTCCCTAAAAGAGGAAAGTTTTAATAAAATGTGAATTTTGGGTTGAAACTTTTTTTAGAAACTAGAAGGACAATTTCTTAAGGCCTACAAGTCATTGAGGTTTAAAATATGATGTGTAAAATAATGATGTCAATATAGAAACCCAAAAATTCCACAACAAAAATAAGTTTTATTTTGTTTATCTCATTTGGGTTAAGGATTTCCTTAACACTAGTTTCAAAATGTTGAGTTTTAGGGGAAATTTTATAAAAGAAATATTGTCATCATCAATAGTTTTGATCTGCTGTATGCTCTATTTGTCATACATTAAAGAGTTGTCCATAGCATCTTGTTTAACAACCTGTGAGATTGAAGGTATAATTCCCATTTCACAGACAAGGAAACTGAGGGCTAGGCCATTTAAATAACTTGGCCAATGTCACATACCTAGCAAGTAGTAAGCAAAGTCATCTTACTTGAAATCATTGGGTCAGAGAAGTTGACCAGTGTTGGTGTAGCTATAGAATTTGTCACAAACTACTAGAAGTCTAGAAAACTATTGCACGCTTGTGGAACATTTCATGTGAAGGGTCTTCTTCCTGAACAGGAAGACTTAGAAGAATTAAAGTTCCTCATAGATCTAATTCATTCCTTTCCCTCAGCTCTTCTCCCCAATACCACCATTCGAATGAAGGCATTTGTGGGTGCTTTTTGTTGTTGTTGTTTGTCTTTTTTGTTTTATTTTGTTTTGTTTTAGAAGCTTGTGATGATGGCTTGGCAAACAGCCCCACCGGAGTATTTTAGTATTGTAGAAAAATGACTTCTTAGACACTTGACACACTGACACTTGTACAGACTTCAATGCAACCTTCAGTAGAAGAGCTGGGTCTCTGTCAACACAAGATACTACACAGTCGGACACAAAATCTCTGCCCTTGTTGAACATTTTGACTGCATGGTGATAGCCATCTGGATTTATGGAATTTCTCATGAATTTTATTTTAGTATCTCATTTACTAGATAAAGAAAGAGGGGCTGTCTTATTCTGAGAATTGGTTGGAGGATTGTTAAGGTTCAAAGGTTATAGTAGTCAAACTGCTAGAATTTTATATCTTTCATTTTGTTTATGTCTTTGTATTAAATCCAAATTAGTTTTAGCTGGGAATGTTTATGATATTCTCTAGAGTTTAGCACTCTGGAGTTTTTCTAAATTAACATGTGAATTGCATCATGGATGCTCAATGTTACGGTTTATTTGAATAAAGTGTAGCCAATGGCAATAGTTACGTGTGGAAAGGGGAGATATCTATCATTCTTGGGATTTAGATTTTATGAAATGGGTTGTCCTTAGTTTTCAGATTAAATTTCTTATTGTAGAAAATTTATAAAGAACTTACAAAACTTTACACCAAAAATACAAAGAACCCAATCAATAAATGGGCCAAGGAACTAGACAGACACTTTACAGAAGAAGACACACAGGCAATTAATAAATGTATGAAAAAGTGTTCAACATCTCTAGTAATTAGAGAAATGCAAATTAAAACCACCCTAAGATTTCATCTTAATTCCAATTAGAATGGCTGTTATCAAGAACCCAAACATTAATAGGTGTTGGCATGGATGTGGGAAAAAAGGCACACTTTTACTTTGCTGGTGGAGTTGCAAATTGGTGCAGCCACTCTGGAAAGCAGTGTGGAGATTCCTCAGAAAACTTGGAATGGACCCACCTTTTGACCCAGTTATCCCACTCCTTGGTTTATACCCAAAGGAGTAGTATTAGCATACTACAGTAACATGACCACATCGATGTTTACAGCAGTTCAGTTCACCATAGCTAGATTGTGGAATCATCCTAGATGCCCTTCAACAGATGAATGGATAAAGAAAATGTGGTATATGTACACAATGAAATATTATTCAGCCATAAAGAATAATATGGCATTTGCTGGTAAATGGATGGAATTGGAGAATATCATGCTAAGTGAAATAAGCCAATCCCAAAAAACCAAAGGCTGAATGTTTTCTCTGATAAGTGGATGATGATACATAATGGGGGGGTGGGGGGTAAGAAAAGAATGGAGAAATTTTAGATTACATAGAGGGACATGAGAGGGAGGAAGGGGCAGGAGTATGAAAGATGGTGGAATGAGACAGACATCATTATCCTATGTATATGTATGTTTACATAAATGGTGTGAATCTACATTGTATACAACCATAGAAACAAAAAATTGTACGCTATTTGTGTATAATGAATCAAAATGCAGTCTGGAAAAAGAAAAGAAAAAGTCTAGAAAATCCATATTGGCCCCCAAAAGAAACAAAAATGACATCTCCAGAATTAATCATTGTTAATATTTTCATTTAGTTTATCCCTGTGTGTATGTGTGTGTGTGTGTGTGTGTACATTCAATTTTGTTGCAAATATCAGCTTATGCTACAAGTATTTTATAAATTATATTTCCATATATAACTATTCATTAAATTGTCTCCTATAACATCATTTTTAATGTCTGTGAAATTCTCATTGGGTGGCTACCTCATAGCTTTTGGACACTGGATTTTTTTTTCTTTTATCCTATAATCTGCAGCAACTGAGTGATAGACTTTTAAAATTTTGGACCACTGAATTTCTCCCTTCCCACATTATAGACAGTAGAGCGTGTGATGTGTTGCTGCTCCCCCACCCTGAGACAGCCCCCAGTTACAGCACACTGGGGAACTGATAGCTGCTGACAGCTCATCTACATTTGCTGTTTCTTGTAGGAGACAGAACAGGTGGTGCCCAGCCAGCTGGAGTGCCAGGGCAGAACGGGAACGCCAGTTCACGAGAGTCCACAGAACAACACCTTCAGGTGCCAAGAAGCAGTGCGACTTCAACCAAGGTGGGCCCTTTGTCAGAAGCTGCACTGTGCCTGGAGTTTGCTTTCCAGAAGTACTGACTTGTGTGATGCCACCCCGATATAGTTGAGGCTTTCTAATCTTTGTTGGCATTCCTTATAGCCTGAGAAGGGGCAAAGAGAAATGTAAAGACCTATTTTCCCCTGTCTTCTGTTTGAAGATAATCAGCTTTAAGACTCATGGAAGAGTGGAGATAGGTCCGGCTTTTCGGGAGAAATACTGATTTCATTTATTCTGCCCCTTTCACTTCATGGCAGAGGGGATTAGATTTTCCTCTGGTATGATGACAAATTATGACGACTGTATACACATGGTGGCAGTTACTTTTCAACTCTGATCTCATTTAGCCTTCCCTACTTGCTGAGAAAGCTGGTTACTCAGTTCTGGGAGGGGGTTGAAACTGAAAGACATTAAGGCACTTGCCTTACGTTGCACAAGAAAAAAGACTGAGCCAGAAGCAGGAGGATCACAGGTTCAAGGCCAGCCTCAGAAACTTAGAGACCCTGTCTCAAAATAAAATAACTCAGTGGTAGAGTGCCCTTGGGTTTAATTCTTAATACTGTGCCCCTCTCCAAGAAAAAAGGTTGAGTCAGGATTGGAACCTGAAAATGTCTGAGTATGGCATGGCAGGTAGGTACAGCTTCTGTGCTGACCCAAGTGTCCAGTGACCTTAGCCCTGAAGTACCCCCAGCTGTCCTCTGTAACCTTCCAGACCTGCTGGACCCAGGGCAAGGATGTGGGTGGAAATCTGCCTGCAGAAAGGTTGGCATGACATTCTGATGGGAGACTGGCACTGCAGCTGTCTATGGAAAGTCTCTTCTGGAAATAAACAGAAGAAAAAATTCCACTGCAAGTTGTGTCAGCTGTCTTTGTAGGATCTTGTGTGTGGTGTAATCATAACCCTCACTCAGAGGAAAGGGAGTGCTGTGCCTCTGAGCTTGACCTTTAGAATTTTTTTCTAAGGCAGCACAGTCTAAATGAATCAACTACAGGGAGATTGGCTGTGCTCTATAATCATGCTTTAAAATGGTCAGCATACTAAATTTAGAATCCTAGAACCCTAGAGGGCTGGAGGGGACCCACAGGGAAAAGTGACCAACTGTCCAAGTGAATTCATGAGCATCTTCTGAACTCTCCTCACTAGTTGCCATCTCTTACTTGTTTATTCTTATGTGACCTTAGATAATACCTGTTGGACTCAAACTTATAATTTTCTCATGGATAAGAACATCCTCCCTACTATTTGAGGCCTTTTTTGTAATTAAAATACTTGTAGCTGGCTAGAATCAATTTAGGCAGTGACCCTGTCTAAGGACTGCATCTCAGCACGAATAAGGTCAACTAGTTCCCATGCATATTTCAAAATAGTATAAAAGCAAAACAAACAAGACACAAAACTAAATTCTTGCTTGTGTGTGGAATGTATGGCAGTCTCTTGGGTATGGACACTCAGCAGAGGCTGATAGGAAAAAATGGTATTAACAATTAACTTTCTCAAGTTTGGCAGACTTCAAACTATTTTATATCCTATTGATGGCAGAGATGCTAACTGATAATTTTATTCTTGTCAGAGGTCAAGTCAGAAATTTATTAGGATTCTGTGGTGGTGACCATTCATATCCTTAGCTCTTAACTACTCATATTGATTTAAAATAATTCTTTGAGTGAACATACAGCATAGCAATTCTTCCATTGTTGTGGGGGGGGGGAGTTGTACTTCATTCAGATCCTCAGATTTATGGTAATCTGTCACAGAAAAAAAATATGCACACACAGAGTTTATGTAAAATTTTAGGAGCTTCCTGGACCTTCTTTACATTCTCTACATAACAGGGATAACAATCAGGTATGGAGTCACCAGTTAGCCTTTCTCATTTTGTAATTTTTTTTTTCTCTTCTAGCTCCCATGCCCTACTTTTACTGTTTTCACAGACTCTAGCAGTACTCCAGAATCTTCAGTGCATTGGCGTCAGTAGTTATGGGATCTAATGTTAATTTAACACTAACATAGATAGGGAGTAATGTTAGGCCAGTTCTGTCTAGAACTATTAGGTTTAGTATTTAGATTAGGTTGGTAACCTTTAAACAACAGAGTTACTCATCACAACCATGATGGCATCACCCTAGGACCTTCTAATGGATTAAAAAAAAATACATACCTCAAAATATTACTAGGATTGTGAAATTTGATGAACTGGTGAAAGGAGATCTGAGGCTAAAAACAACTTTGAGTCAGGTAGCTCACATTCCTGATAACATTCCTCTTCTGTCTTGAACCAGCATATGGCCAGGTTCAGACACATCATGCCCAGTAAAATCTTGATAGAGACCTGATACTGTAACAGGACACGCCAGACCTTGGTCTGGCTGAAAGTGAGGGAAGAAGCCAGGCTAAATCTCAGCAGGTGTAAAATGCCACCTTCTTGAGGTGGTGGGTAGGGAGAAAGTTATTGACATAACCAACCCTGCAAGTAAGGAGGGAAAGATCGTTCTGTAGCAAGGAGCCACCAAGGGTTCACATGTCACTTGGCTGAGACTTGAAGGAGCAGCCTTTCAGAAAATTAATTCATCCTTTAAAAAAAAAAAAAAAAGATGGGATTTCAGAGCTTTTAAAGGCCATGGGGTTGTAGGTATTGATCTTTCTACACAAACCTACAGCTTATTTAGCTTGTTGTATCTTGGGCTCTTTCCAGCATGAGGAGGTCGTGTCTTTGTAGATGAGTTTCATGAAGATGTAGAAATGTTTTTGCCCAAGTTTGAGTGATGTTGATTTTCTAATGTTACTGTAGTAAGTGACCACAACTTGTAACTTAAAACAAAACAAACTTATTATCTTATAGTTTTGTAGGATGAAAGTCCAACATGGCCCCAAAGTTGTCAGCAGGACTATATTCCTTTTTAGAGGCTCTGAAGAGAATCATCCATTTCCTTGCTTTTTCAGTTTTTGGAGGCTGCCCATATTCCATGGACTGTGGTCCCTTCCTCTGTCTTCAAAGCCAGTCACATAGCAGCTCTCTGGCCTTTCTCCCATAATCGCATCTCCCTCTGACAAGGGCCAGGACAGATTTTCTGGTTTTAGGGATTCATGTGATTAGATTGGGCTCATTAGAATAACCCAGGATAATCTCTCTATCAAGATCTTTAATCATATTTACAAAATCTTTTGTTTGGTGAAGTAACGTGGTGAGGAGAGAAAGGGACCAGGGATGAGGACATGAACATCTTTGGGCAGTCCTTATATGACCTACTACATTTAATTTTTCCACAGAAAATCGAGAAAATCAAATGGAGTTCATCACTCCAAAAAGCTTTAAAACCACTGATCTGATCTCTTCTACCCCCAAGTCTGCTTGCTCTTTTGAATTTCCTAGCAGAGCCAAACTCACATCATTTTAGCCCCTTTGTCCTCCTTCCTTGCATCCCTTCTCCCATTCACCATACCTCCCCACATCCCGCTTCTGGGTTCTGTCCCTCCCTATGGTATGTTCTTTTGTACAGTATGCTACCTCCAAACTCTCAGGTGTACTTTGGTGTGGTGACGTATTTGGCTTATACAGTGTTTTAAAATATTTTGAGCCAGTATTTTAAAATTGAGAGCTTTTACAGATTTTCAGCCTTATTTGGAAAAATCTGAAGATGGGATAACCCCAGAGCCTCAATTCCTCCAGGCAGCAATCAGTTAGAGCTGAGGACCCGCTCTCCATTTTTTTTTTCACACTCCTGCTTGACTCTTCCCATTTTTTTTTCTTTTTCTTTTTCTTTTTTTTTTTTTGTGCTCCTAGCCTGTCTCCTACAGGCATTTGATTTATAATGCCTGCTTCAATCTTTTTCTTCCCAGCAACTGCTCATCCTGGGAATTATGACTGCCTGAAGCTAACTCCTAATATGGTGCTGGTTGATGGTCTTAATGCCACTTTCCCCAGATGGCATGTTTACATGTTAACATGGACTTTCTGTGCATAAAAGTTCAGAGTATTACATTACTGCATCTATTCAATTTCTGGTGCTTTTCAAAACATGTAAAATCATAGAACTGCATTTAGTTACAGCTAGAAGAAGCCTTAGTAATAGTTTAATACTACTCTCTCATTTTCTAGTTTGGCACCCAGTGAAGCTGTGATTTGCTTAAGTTCCCACTCCTCTTAGTCATAGAATCAAGAAAATCACCATCAATCTGTTTATAGCAGCTACTTGATGCAGTATACATCTGTTTGACTGAGTTTTAGCTAAAGCCAATACTAATTCTGTAAACCCTTATATATGACAAAGGGGAATTTGTGAATGTCAGAGAATTCTAATGAATTCCAATGCAGTTGGGGATTTCTTACCCAGCTATATTTATTTCTGAGAGTGATTAATAACTCATATTTAAAATATTGTATTAAAATTTGTGATAGAATTAAACCTTTAATGCCATTGAAGACTTTGTGTAAACAGGCACTATTCCATAGTGCTGTATTACTGCTAATTAGGTTGGTGGTTACTTTTACGAGTTCCCGTTTATTGATTTCTTTATCTGGAAGTCTTCTGTTAAAGAAGAGGTCAAATTCTTTAATAGTAGTCTTAATAATAGTCTCTTATGGTTTCCACTATTTTTGTAATATCCAGATAAAAGAAAAAACTGGAAAACTTTGTTGCTTTTTAGAAAGAGGAAGTTTTGTTGGCAGTAACTTTTCCATGGGGGATATTCTTTCATCTTTTGTTTTTGAGATAGACACACACACACTTTAATAGTTAATTGTTTCTTTTGTAAATGCTTTTCTTAGAAGCAGATTCTCTCTGCCTCCTCTCCTCCCTGGATTGAACCAGGGGGGCTCTACTGCCAAGCAACATCCCCAGCCCTTTCTTATTCGTTTGAGACAGGGTCTCACTAAGTTGTCCAGGCCAACCTGAAACTTGTGATCCTCCTGTCTTAGCTCCCTAAGTAGCTGGGATTACAGGTGCATACCTCTACGCCCACCTAAGCACAGTCTTGATCAGTTGTGCTAAAAAGGGAAAGAATGAGAACGAGAATAAACCCTCAGATTTTTAAGAATACAGAGGACATGATCCTCCTTCTTGGACTGCACCAGAGCCGGAACTCTGCATGTTTCTGGCATGCTGTTCCTTGTTAGTGTGATCCTAGTATTTGGTTTTGTTTTCCTTTTTATGAGAGGGACAGGGATGAGATAGAGATAAGAAAAATATAGCCTGTATTGATAATATTTATGGTTGACAACGGTTGGGTAATGATTGGGTCCTAACATACTTTATGCTGAGAAGGAAGGTGATCACGGAGCTGTCATTCACTGCCCTTTCCCGCTACCCCCACCTGTGGGCACAGAAGCAGTCTGGTAGAATGAAAAGGATATTTGAATTAAATTCAGGGTCTTATGTCTGTCAGGTGATCTTGGTTACTTCACTTTAGTTCTTTGTCCCCCCTTCTAATATAAGGAATTTGGTTTAATGATTACTAAGGCCCCTTCTATCTCTAACACTGAAAATACTCAACACTCTTAGTGTTCAGAGGGTTAGATACGAACAGAGTTTAGTTTAAGAATACAAGATCTTGCGGACGCAGATAAAAATAATTCCCCACTCCCTGCTATAGAGCACATATACGCACAAATCCCACACCCAACCCTTAAACTGCTGATCAAAAAGAACCCACACTTGATTATTTTGGGAATGAACCCCGCACCACCCCCTGTGACACACCCACTTTCTCCTCTCTCCTCATTTTAAAGGATTTTGCCCTTGCTCATTTGATAAATTGTCAGCGCTTTCATCACACAATAATTAAACATCAGGATAAAAGGGAAACTCCAAAGTGTTCTCATTAATAACAGCAATAATGAAATATTGAAAAATACAGAAAATCCCAAGGACATAAAAATGTTTTATAATCCTGCCACCCATAAATAACCACTGTTAGTATTGTGTAAATTTTTATATTTTTACTACTATTTTAACACTAGCATGAAAAGGAAATGTGTATGAAAGGAGCTCCCTGGTGCATTGGGATTTGAATCTACTAGAAGCACTGTTGATTTCAAATAGGGACAAGAGTAGAAAGACCAGAATGAATTCTGACCACATGATATTTATATATGTAAGACCGTAAGTTGAATAGTAGACAAGTAGGTTCATCATCACAAGGTAAGCTCATTATGGCTAAAGTGAACAAATTTAGTTTTCCATAATAAGCATGCTAATATACAATTCCTATAATGAACATGTTTTACAAGCTTTGGTGTCATTATAGCCCTGTGTTAGAAATATTTCTAGGAGACAAAACAGAAAACTTTGTCTTTAACATCTGAACATCTTGGAAAGCCTCATGGTTTAACTTGGAATAGATTTAAGAGAAATTTTAGCAATGATGGTAGACTTAATCTGAATTTAGAACTTTGATCACCTGCTTAAGTATTCAGTGCTCATGAGGCCACTAGCATGAGGCTGTTCTTTTACTTACTCTTTATCTTCTCAATGGGGCACTGGCTACTACTATATTTCAGTTATAGTATTTGTCAACAAAGTTATTCTTTTCAGGATTTATGTTAAATACCATAACTTCCAGCCACCCCTTCCACATGTATTTTTTTTTCTCTCTATCCTTAACTAATACTGGATTTAAAATTTGGAGGAATTCATATACACATGAATATTTTCTATATATAAAATAGAAACCAATTGCTATTATATAACTTATACCACTTGATATTTTTCATATAATAAAATACTCTGGGATATTTTATAGTCATTAAATGATATTCTGTGATATGCCATCATTTATTTAACTAATTCTAGACTTTTTGATATTTTGGTTATTTCTAGGAGTTATTATAGATATTTCTAATAGAAAACATCTTTTTAAAATCATCTTTCATCTATTATAGTTTCCTTCATTTGTGCTCAAAGGTCAAGCTGTCTAGGCATAGGATTTGAATTGGTGAACTGAAATATGATTTAGGATATAAATTTTTCAGTTGTCTGATCATGGAAGAAGATAAGAATGTAATGGATAAATGATAACTTTTGAAAGTCATGTGAAAGTCATGTGACTGGATTTCTGAAATCCTAACTTGAGGCTCTGGGTAGAACATTTGAGACAATTCAATCCAATCCCTTCTCTCCTTTTTTGTACATTTACTAGATATTTCTATTTCATCCACTGGTCTCATCGTCTCCTAGTTCAGATTTTGCTAAGGGCAAAATGCTTCTGGCTTTAAATTCCCATAGGCCATTGGAAAGTCATGCAAGAGATGGATCAGTTCTTTGTGTGGAATGTCCCCAGACATATCAGAGACTCTGGCATCTTTGGTTCCAGCCCACAGAGTGCCAAAGGGTCTCTGTAGCCACTGTGACATTCACAAATAACCTTCAAATTTTCCTCCTTTTCCTGAGGCTATACCAACCATCCTATTAAGCACCAATTTGCATGATTGGCATTTAAAACCTTATTTAAGAGTATGTTTTATGCTAAAGAAAGAAATTGAAGAAGGCACTAGAAAATGCAAAGTCATGTTTTTGGATTGGGAGAATTAATGTTGTTAAAATCACCATACTACCCAAAGTGATCTGATTCAATGCAATTGCTATCAAAGAAGCAATGATTTTCTTCATAGAACTGAAAAAACAACCCCTGAATTTGTATGGACACACAAAAAGACCCTGAAAACTCAATGCAATTCTGAGTAAAAAGACCAGTGCTGGTTATGGTTATGGTTATGGTTATGGTTATATGAATGGATAAATATGGTTATGGTTATGGTTATATGAATGGATAAATAAGATGTGATATGGGCTGGAGCTGGAGCTCAGTGGCAGAGTGCTCCGCCTAGCATGTGTAAAGCACTGGGTTCAATTCTCAGCACCACATAAAAATAAAATGTATTTTGTCTATGTACAACTACAAAAAAAATTGTTTTAGACAAAAAAGATGTGATGTATATTCATATATACATACACACACATTCACCATATATACACACATGGAGTTTGGTTCAGACATGAATGGGAACAAAATTATGTCATTGGCAGAAAAATGAAAGGAACTGAAGAACTTCATGCTAAGTGAGATCAACCAGATCCAGAATGTTAAGAATCATATGTTCTCTCTCATGGAAACTAGAGAGAAATAAAAGAAAAGGGACTTCATGAAAAAGATCAATAGAAGAAAGGGATCAGGGGAACGGGAGAGGAGAAAGGGGTGGTTAGTGAAACAGACCAGTTTATACCTCGTGTATGTATGACTATATCACGGTGAATCTCATTATGTATAATAAAGACCAATGCTGGGGAGGCATCACAGTACCCAATTTCAAAATATACTTCAGAGCCATACTGACACAAACTACATGGTACTTGCATATAAACAGACATGTAGACCAATGGAAGACATTAGAAAACCCAGAATTATATCCACACATTTACAGTTAACTGATTCTCAACAAAGGTGCCCAAAACATAGGTTGTAGAAAAGGCAGCCTCTTTAACAAATGGTGCTAAGAAAGCTAGATATCCATATGTAAGAGATTGAAACTAGACCATTCTCTCACCTTGTATAAAATTCAACTTACAAGGGATCAAAGACCTTAATGTTAAACCTGAATCACTGAAACTACTAGAAGAAAATATAGGGAAACACTCCAAAATATTGGCAGTGGCAATAATTTCCTAAATAACTCAGAAAACAAAAAGCAAGACTTGACAAATGGAATTTCATCAAACTAAAAAGCTTCCGCACAGCAAACTAAGAGTACAGTAAGAGAACCTACAGAATGAGAGAAAAATCTTTGCAGCTATTTATCTGACAGAAGATTTATATTCAGAATATATAAAGAAATCTAAAAACAAAATCCAATCAAAAAATGGGCAAATGAACATACACTTCTCAAAAGTAGTACAAATGAAAATAAAACTATGAAAACAAGCTCTGTGTCTACAGCCATCAGGGAAATACAAATCCAAATTACGTTGAGATTCCATTTCACCCTTGTCGGAACGGCTATTATACAAAATAACAAATGTTGGTGAGAATGGAGAAATAGGAACCCTTATTTTTGGTGGGAATGTAAATTAGTGTAGTCACTCTGTAAAACAGTATGGAGGTTCCTAAACTAAAAATTGAACTACCATATGATCCAGCTACACTAACTGGGTTCATACTCAAAGGAAATGAAATCGGTATATAAAGGGATACCTGCATGTTTACTGCGGCAGTTTTCACAGTAACTGAGAGATGAAACCAGCCTTGCTGTTCCTCAACAGATAAATGGATAAAGACAATATGTAGATAAACACAGTGGAATATTAGCCACAAGGAAGAATGATATCCTGTCATTCTCAGGAAAATGAATGGGAACTAGAGAACATTATGTTAAGCAAAATGAGCCAGACACAAAAAGACAAGTATCACATGTTTTCTCTCCTATATGGAAACCAAAAAAGATGAAGTAGATCAGAGACTTTTAAGGAAGAGGATCGTGAGAGGGGGAGTCCAGAGAGGGGGGAGGACAAAGGAGAAAAGGGAAGGAGGATATGATCAAGACACAGTATGTGCATGCATATAAATGTCCAATGAAATTAATTTGTACAATTGTGTCAATTATAATTAAAAGTAAACCATGTTTTAGGAGTATTAAAGTAGGTACATGTTCATCTCAAATAGAAAAAACAATTATGTAACAGTATTACACAATCCATTTTTATATAATTATGTACAGAAACGAACTGAAAAAAGACATAAATCAATATTTTATTGGTGATGACTTGGGTGGGATGATTGTGGGTGATTTTAAAAAATACCTCTTTTTCAAGTTTTCCCCCTTAAGCCCCTACTAATTTTAGAATTGGGGAAAGTGATAAATTAATCCAAGAAAAACAATAGTACATATTATTTCTATGAACTTCCTTATTTGATTTGTTATTTTATCTTACTTTGGGGGTAGACAAGAATATTAAAAAGTATTGGGAAAGAATGGACTTATTTTTTTAATTTTTATATTATCTGGGAGAATCTTGAAAGGAACTTTCTGTGGTACTTGTGGCTTTTATGATTTGAATTAGTTGGTATCAGAAAGCAAATATTAAAGATGATTTCCTGGCCTCAGATGATGTTTAGAACTAGAATTTGTGGACCTCTTCTTTCCCTGAATGCTTGACTCTGGATGAAAACAGAAGAAAGTCTCCTTCTAAGCCCTTCAGCAGCTCTAAGCCTCTCAGGGGTCCAGTAACAGTTCTTACCAAACACCCCATCACCATCAGATGCCAGGAACAAAGGAAATTCCAAGGCCCTTTCAAGTAGGGTGGGGTTCAAAAGGAGAAAGGTTGAGAAGCAATAGAAGCAGGAGCCAGATATTAGAGGCTTGTTAGACAATGCCTTGAACTTAGCACCAACACAAGAAAACAATTTTGGTCACACCCAGTCTATTGAATAAACCCAAACACACGTAATAGAGCCTCTGGGAAGGGCCTAGAAGTGTATCCAAGATGCTGTAATGTGAAAAGGAAGGGACTCTGCCGTATGCAGTACTGGATACCAACTCCAGCTTTCCTATTTTCTTGAACAAATTTGCTAACCTCTAGACTTTGACGTCTTCAGATGTACATGGAAAGGAAAATACTTATTGCTCAGAGCTTCTGTTGTAAGGACTAAAGGGGAGATATGAGTTCAGCTTCCTTCAGGGTCTGGCCTGCAGCATGTGCTTTAAGCACGTTGATGTTGCTGGTCCTCAGGAGACCAGTCCCTCCCCTTCATGCAGGTCTCCATCTGGCTTCATAGTACTGATATATGCACTGCCGACATGTCCCTCTTGTCTCTGGTGGTCTCCTTCCTCTTGTCCATTTATCCAAATTCCAATCCCATCTCAGAGCCCAGCTCACTACCAGCTTCTCCTGTACTTTGTCTTTTCCCAACAGATCACATTAATCTCTATAGTTGGACAATGTTCAATTGAACTAGGCACATGAGTTGAAACAAGAGTCCTTTGCTTTTTCTTTTCAAATAATATATATGGTTATTTTTCTATAATTCTTTTGAATGCACTGTTTTCACCATTGTGATGAATTCAGAAAAGTTTCTACTTATTGATTTGTAGGTCAACAAAATTCTTGGAATTCTAGGTTGCCCTCCACAGACCCATGCTCTTTATGACCTTCGTAATAACAGGTCCTTTGCAAACTCTAGTTGTTTTTATGTGTACTGCCTGTATTTGCCAAGCTTCCATGTCTCTTCCCCACAGAATTCAGATGACCTCCATGTCCTGCTCTTCTGCACATCTTTTAGTTAGGCCTTATCTTCTTGCTGGTTGAATCAAAAACATTTATGTACCTTGAAACCAACTGATTTTCCTGAATTGTCTATTGAGACCCCAATGATTTGAGCTTTTTTGCTCAACTTAGACATTGGATTAATATAATTTCAAAGAAACTTACGTAGGTGCTATACATGGCCATGTGGTCCTAGGTGGCCATGGACAGAGGAAGTTGGGAACATGGGCATCAAGAAGGTGATTCTATTCATCATAAAGTTCCTGACAACTTTATTGATCTTACTTGTGTGCAGCAAAGGAGACCTAGGCTATTATTGCATGTCCAGTGACTATTTCTTGGTAAGGGTAGCATTTGTAAGAGGAAGGAGGTTTGGTGTTCTTTGTAAACAGTGGAAACTCGGGCAAGGAAAGAGGATATGGAAGGTTATGGGGTTAGCTTACAAAATTGAATTAAGGGCAACCATTCTAGTCATGGGAAGAAAAGGGTTCAGGCCTAGCGAATGGATTTCTAGAATCTCAATGACGGGGATTTATCCTCCTGGGGTATCACCATTAGATGAGCCCAGGCTAATAGCTTTCCATTCCTGATCAGATTTCAACTTCCAAGGAGAAGTAACTAATGCACACAGCTCAGGCCAGTGTTCACTGTTACATGTGGAATAATAAAGGGCTGATTCCTCAAAGGAAAGGGAGGAGATTGGTGTCAGTAAAAGTGGATTGGGGATGAAAAGTGCTGGGCAGATAAAATTAGTGTTGGGTGACTTAGGGGAATGGGAAGAACCTGAAACTAATGGAAGAAAAGAATTGGAACTAATTTTAAGAAAACCGCAAAAAAGAGTCTGATGTACCTCATTAACCTTGAGAGCAACAAAGGCATGGGGAGACCCAGGCTGCTCTGACTTGCCTCTCAGACTGACCCTAGTCTAGATGCTGTTTACCTTGCACTATGTCCACATTGGCAAGGACAAGGAAGGCTGGAGTGTAGTGAACTTCAGGGAGAATGTTTTGGATGATATCAGAAAGATTGACAGCAGCCAGTCTGCACAGGACCTAGTAGTCCTGTATGGGTTTCAGATTTATCCAAGTCCAGAGGGGAGTTATTGGAGGGTATAGAAAAGGGAACGACTTACTCAGATTTACTACTTTAAAAATCCACTCTGGGTACTGTCTGGTACTTGAGAGACATCTTATAAACTAATAGGTCATCCATGTGGGAGGAGATGCTGCTAATGAAGATGGTAAGTGAAGGTTATAGACTCAAGATTCTCTCCTTTTGGGAGAGAAAGAAAAACTTTAACAGGGAACAGGTAAAACTTAGGCTGCTTAATATCAATACCTCCTCAAATCCCCTATAGCTTTTCTTTTTAAAGTTCTTCAATTTTGGAGTTATTCTGGCTCATACTTTAGATGTCATAGTTTGAAAGTCTGAGCTTAGCTGTAATATCACAGTGCCAATACAATGAGTATTTATACCTTTGCAGCCAGTATTCATCTGTGATCCTCTGTGCCCTTCACTACAGCTGCCCCTGAAATAAGTCTTTGTGTGATTGCTTTGTTTTCTCTTTTCCTGGCTGTAAGCTCCAGAAGCACAGGAAATGTGTCTGCTTTGTCATGTTGTCCTCTGTCTTACTCTAGTTTTCTCCTGAAGCAGAGCCTGTGAGGGAGGAGGACCTAGGAAATAGAGTAGGTGGAAGAGCCCACACAGTTGTGTAGTCAGTAGGTTACCACTCTGGTGCCCCTCTGAGAAGTCCCTCATTTACCCTCTGAAAGTTGGCGTTGTGCTGCATTCCTCTTTCCACTGGCTATGGCCTCCAGGAGAGTTGGCTGTAACACTCACAGGTTTGAGGAGCAAGCTCTGCCTTGCAAAAAAAAAAAAAAAAAAAAAAAGTTGGGGGGGGAGACTTGACTGGTGCTTGAGGTGAGGAGAAGCAGATGAACAGAACTGTCCACAGAGCTGATGCATCAGCTGCAACCACTTGTTTCTCCTGGACTGCGTGCTGTCTGGCACAGGGAGTAGATGTCTGATAATTACTTACTAATTAATGCAATGAATGAGGCAATGTATATGTAGTGCTTTGTGGTCTGCTCAACAAACCAGGCACTGCTATATTGCTGCTACTAAGAAAGCATCACTTGGGGCCTCTTCTCTCACCTGGTCCCCGAAAACAAATCAGCTGGACCCCAATGTCCTCGGTATCCCATCCCAGTCTTCCTTTCTGGTTCATAGGATGTTTTCATCCACACCCCCCCCCCCCCCGACTACTCTGCTGTCCTCCCTCTGCCAGTCCCGATCCTGGCTTGGTGGTTCTGATGCACTGCTCACATATTTTCCAGGTATTGGGGCATGGATCCAGGCTGTTTCTGGCTGTGTCGGCCAAACAAATTGAGAAGTGGTACCTATTCCATAAAAACTGGGCTAATTTGGGTTTGGGATTTCTCTTAGTGTCCCCAGGGACACAGTCTTTTCTTCTCTGGTTATGTGTCCCCCATGAGGCCAGGCCAGAAAAACCAGATCATTCCTGCACTTCAACAAGTTCCTCACCTGTGCCCCTTAGCCACTGGTCTCCTCCCAGGGTATTGCACTTGAACCTTTGGGATAATGTTTCCCAATTAGAATCCCCTGGAGTGCTTCTTAACTATATCTTGCCATTCTGCTTCTCTGGAAATTCTGATTCAGTAAGTCTGGATTTGGGCCCAGGAATTTCTGTTTTAATAGTACTGATTGATTCTAATCTCTAAAGAAGTGTAAGGTGGGAGGTATTGGGTGGGTTGAGGCTTTGGCCCCAACTGTTAGGAGTGTGTGTAACTGGGGATTGGTCTACTTCTACCCATGGCCCCTGTCCCCTCTGCAAGAGGTCATTGACAAGTGGATATATGAGTTGGACAGTCAGTTCATGCTTATCTGTTGATTCCAGTTTGTTTTCTGTTAGTGGTAGTCTCTGGGAATAATTTCAAACTCTGTGCCTCAGTGTTAGAATCTTTGAAGTTAGTGCTCCAATATTTGACCTCAGTCATTTAGCACAGAAAATTGATCCTTAACCACAAAGAAAATGTTTTCAGTGTGGGTTAGACTCCCATAGAAAGGCACTTTATATTAACTAGTATTGAGGGTTGTTATTGTTACTAATAATATTACTAGAATTTATTGGCGTCTTCTCTGTGTCTGCATATAGAGCTATTGTTTTTATATAAAGAATGTTTTGCTCAGACAGTTGTCCTCTTGGGATATACCTTTTGTTTGCAAAAGAGTTTCAGGAAGCAACAATCAAACAGCCAGCCAGCAGTCATCCGGGTATACATTAGTGTATCCCAAGTGTTGCTTTCTAATACAGAGGCTCAACTTAATGCAATGGATTATCTTAAATCCTAAGAAGTGATCTGAGGTTGGCACTGTTCCGTCCTAAGGCTCTGATTCTACATGAAGCATTCTGAAAAGTGTGCTGTGGTGCTCTCTGGTTACTCTTACTGCCCAAGTTTTCAAAATTATGGATTAGAAAGCCACTTGCTAAACTTTAGTAGGTCTTCTTGGGGGCAGAAACGTATTTGTTTATGGTAGCATGCCGCGGGTGTAGGAAGGAGCGTGAGCTGCGTTGCAGTCATTGCGCACGCTCAGGGCTATTCTGCCGGTAACCCAGGGATGAGTACTTCAGTAACAAAGAGATGTGGGCTCAGAATAAGCACTAAAAATAAAATGTTAAACAAGACTCATATGGTCCCTGCCTCATAGAGCCTACCATTATTAGAAAGATTCAATCAATTTAAATATATGATTGGAAACCAAGATATAGTTTTCTATATCTACAGAGCAGAAGTAGGAAATCAGAATATAGTAAGAACACATGAAAGTGAGACCCACTTAGGAGCTACCTGGTATTTAAAGGATAAATTATTTCATTAGAAGAGTCAGTTGCCTGGGAAGGGCTTTATGGGCACAAGGACAGCCCATCTGCAGAAATAAGCTGTGAAGAAGCATGGTGCATCCAAGGAACTGAAAGAATGTCATTGTAGCCAGATCACAGAGAAGGGAGTAGGACATAGGGTATGGTTGAAGAGGTGTGCAGGAGCCAAATCCTTCAGGATGTCGTCAGGTACTTTCAGAAATTTGGTCTTTATTTTAAATGCAGTGCACTAAGGTTAGTGACAAGATCTCAAGTGGGAAATTGGGGAGTGTAGAGGGAAAGACGGGAAACCAGAGAAACAGAAACTTTGTCACTCGGTAGTCCAGATGAGAGATGGGACAGACGCAAAGTTATTTAGGTTAAGAAATTGAAGGACTAATAATGAACTAGCTGTTGGACTTGTAGGAGAGGAATGTTTCATGTGACTCTCAAGTATCTTCCATAACCACTGGCTAGATGGTTAGCTTTTCACTGAGAAAGGGAATGTGTTCCAATATTAATTTAATTATAAAATGTTGCTATAAATATAAAATCCTAAGCTAAAATGTGACTTTTTCACAAATTATCACATCCTGTGGTTTGATGCTGTCCTTAGGCCAAGAAAAATAGTTTAATGCTTAGTTGATTTGGCTGCTTTGAATTCCATTACTCCTCCAAAGAGAGATCCACTGCAGGGTGACTCAGCACATGCTGTAGGTTTCTGGAGAAACAGAAACACCACCGAGTTTTAGAAAAGTTGCACTTCAAGAGTCCACAAATTTGTAGTCATAGACTCCAGGAATAAACTCTTTAATATCAGAGCACAATTAAGTTCATTTCACAGCTGAAAAGTTTTCATTTTGAATGACACAGTGGTAATGGTCATGGTGCCGGTGCTGTTGGCTGTACTAAAGGTGATGGTGACAGTGGTGTTGGTATTGGTGATGGTGATGGCATGGTTGATGAGGAAAGTGACCAGAAGGTTGTGGTTGATGCTGATAATTTTGCTGATGATGGCCTCATTGGTGTGAATGACCGCAGGCTTGAAGGTGATGATGGTGGCAATAGGAGCCATTACGCTCTCATCAGTACCAAGGACTACAGCTGGACCCCGAGAAGCAGACTAAATTTCCCATTGCCAAGACCTGGGCTAGAAGGCAAGATTATAGTGGAGTGGCCAGTACTGACTAATTTACTCATCTCTGCCCCTTCCAGAAGCATAATTTGATAGAGATATGCTAACCACTTTTTCTTTTGGGTGAATGGAAGCAAGATAATTTGGGGCGGGGTGTTTCAGCGTGATAGTTTTTTGTTTGTTTGTTTTTTGTTTTTGTTTTGTTTTGTTTTTGAGTAGACTATATTCCTGGCAGGATTGTGCATGGTTTGAGCAATATCCTTAAAAATAGAATTGGAGACAGCTAGCTACTGTACTAGTTCTCCTCTTTTCATTGCTGTACTTCTCCAGTGAGAAACCTTCTTTCTCCTCTTCTACCACGCCCTTTATCTTTTTCAATCCAGTGCTTTCATTCTCATGGTCTCTGGATGACTGACACTTTCTGGCAGCATGAGCTTGGACAGTTCTTCTACAAGTCCTGTCTTCCATGCCTTGCTTTCTCTTCCCCTGTAAAGCTGAGCATTTGGTGCCCCATATATCATTACTGGTTTATTTCTTTATATTCTCTCTTCTCTCATGGGAATAAACATTCCATGAGGACAGGCTGTTGTGTCCACTGCTTTATTTCCAACACTAGAATAGTACCTGGCATGTAGTCAGGGCTTAAGACATATTTTTTTTTCAGTGAAGTTATTTAACTGTCCTTTCTCCTGTGAAGTCAAATGGATGCAATAATGCAAATCATATGGTTACCATGGGCATTAAATGAAATTATGTAAGTAAACTGGCACTCCCAGCTTGGCATACATAGTAAGCGCTGGTGAATTGTTAGGACCTCCTTGATGCTCCCTGTTGTAGTCAGCATTTTTGCTGCTGTGACCAAAAGACCAGATAAAAGCAAGGTAGAGGAGGGACAGTTTATTTGGGGCTTACAGTTTCAGCGGTCCCAACTCCATTGCTCTGGGCTCCAGGTGAGACATAACATCATAGTGGAAGGATGTGGTGGAGGAAAGTGGTTCCGGACATGGCAACAAGGAAGGAGAGAGAGGATGTTCCTCACCAGGGACAAAATATAAACCCTAAGGGCACACCCCCTTTGACCCACCTCCTCCAATCACCATACCTGCCATAGTTACCTCCCAGCTAATTCATATAAGTGGATGAGTCCACTGATTAGGTTTAGGGCTCATAGTCCAAGCATTTCACCTCTAAACTTTCTTGCATTATCTCACACATGAACTTTGGGGGAACACCTCATCTCTAAATGATAACACTCCCCTTTCTTATAACTTCCTTCTCTGGTATTTAGAACGCTAATTCACGTTAACTTCTTGCCTCCTTCATGATGCTTCTGAATTTTCTTCATGACTTGTCTTTTGTTTTCTAAATGGCCTTGATTGCTTCTCTTCTTCAGCTTATTACTCAAAATTTAATATTCTTAATTGAATATATCATTAGTTATAATTGTGATAATTCTGATATGGAATTTTTATGATTATGGAATTCATGTGTTACATTTAATATAGCTAACAGCAATAGAAAGTATTATTCACAAACTATCCTTCACATCATGAGTTAACCCATGAAGTAGCTATCATTATCTTCGTTTTACAGGTGAGGAAGCAAGCTTAGGTGTACACCCCAGGAGTACACACGTAGTAAGTGATAGATCAAAAATTATTCTTGGGTTGGGTTTTTTGTTTCTTCACCTATGAATCTAAAATGATACGTGTACTGACACTGCACCATATGTCAGGAACAAAGCTAGGTTCTGTCTACACTGTGTGGAAAAACCTGGCATAGGACCTCTCCACGTGCCCTCACCTGTGGCCACAGTGATCGTGGTCATCATCACTCATACTCTGCTGAACATGCTGTGGGGTGCCCTGGTGCTCAGGTCTCCTGTGAACCCTGACCAGCTGTTTTTACTTCTCTATTTCAGTCTTATCTTAACTTTGAATATCTAAATCTGAACTTATTACCTCTGTCTCCAAATTACATATTTTTCTAATAGTACATTATAAAATAAAATCACCCATCATTTTCCTTGCCACATAGGCTCACAACTTTGGAATGAGTTTGATCTCTTCATTCCATGTTTTAAATTCATACCCAAGATCTCTTGGTTGCTTTATCTTTGAAAATGGCTTTTGCTTGTCTCTACCTCTCTAATTCCTCTGCACTGTTCGAACTTCAGGTACCATGCTCTGATCCTTAAGGGATTTGCTAAAATATCCTCAAGGCTATGTCTGCTCATTAGTTTTATCCTTCGTTTAAGGTTCCAATAGATTTTAAGATTCCTTAAGGCATGGACTGTGCTTCTTTTTGTTGTTGATATGTTACTTCTCCAACAAAGAGAAAGGTTTATCCCCATCCAGGTACCAAGCACGAAGTAGACATTCAGATGATTAGTAAATTAAAGTACTTCGATATTTCAGACTGTGGTTCTCAAACTCGTTTTGGAGGTTTACGTAATGGTTAGTTGGGTTATGGGAGATTATGTGGTATTACACACAGGCTGTTCTCTGCATCTCCATAACATACACTGTATTTTTTGCACAGTAGGTTTCTGACTTCCTCCATTAGCTTTCGCTATTTCTTTTGCCATCTTCCTGTCACTCATCAACAGGGAGCTTAGACCAAAGCCCCATAAAAATTTATGTTTAAAAAGTGTAAACCGGGAAATATTCCTCCCGACCCAGAAATAGCTCTTCTGTTTTTCTGGTGCTACCATAATTGTTATAAACACAGTTTGAGAACCACTGGCCAACCATGGGTCTGCTGGTTTGTGTAGGTGTGAAGACATCAGGTTGGTCATCACAATTTTTTTTTTTTTTCCATCTCCTTACTTTTCTCCCTGGGAGCAGATAGCTTGAATCCGGCATGGTGATGCATGCCAAGGTGGGGCTCCCAGCTACTTGGGAGTCTAAGGAAGAGGGGTGCAGACCTGCCTGGGCAGCATAGCAAGACCTCATCTCCCTGTATTTAAAAAAAAAAAAAATTAAAAAGTGCACAGTTAGCAACACCCGAAGTCTGAAAGAATTCTCATTCTTAATAACATTTGGGGTTGGTCTTATGGCATCTCTAAATGACAGTTCTAAGTGCATTATGATACTTAGAAATCATTAATCCTGTTGACCATTTGGAGAATAAATATGCTTTCTTTAAGATTCAAATTGGGAAGAATAATAACAAGAATTAATTACATCCCCAAATAAATCTTTTTTTTTATAAATAACTTTCTGACTAAATCTCTTATTCATTAAGATAGCTGGCCTTTTTATAAGGATAATAACTATAATTTAATGTGTTTATTATATAACGTCTTGCATACTGCTGCAGAAAAAAACTAGAATGCTGTGTAGCAGATGCTGTTGGGACCTAGAATTTGCCAAATCATGATTTGAACCTAAGCATCTGTCAGCCCTATCGACAGTAAGATTTTTTTTTTTTAACTAAAGAAAATTGACTAAAAGTGATATGACTTCCTTTAAGTAGTTTTTTCTTCTCCTGGGAACTATGTAGTGACAAAGCCCAGCTTTACATGTAACCTAGTACTGATTGTAATATTTATTGTATAAGTTAGAAGATGGGATAAAATATCTAAAAACCTGACTTCAGTGGATAAATAGTATTTTTCTGTAGCAACTGTATCAAGTAATATTCATTCACTCAAAAATACTTATTGAACTTGCACCATGTATTGAGGACTTAGCAGTGTAGAAAATGAACATAATTAATGCTTTCTTGTACATTTTAGTGCAGAAATGCCAATAAACACATAATTTCAGATAGTAAGACACACTAAGAATAACATGTGCAGGACAATGCTGGGGAGTGAGGAGGAGGGCTGCTACTTGTTAGGGAGGTCAAAGGCTTCCTTGGGGAGGTGACGTGTGAGCTGAGCTGATTCTTAGGTGATGAGGAAAGTCAATTGTGTGCAGACCTCAGGGTGAGCAGCCTGGGCCCAGGGACAGCAAGTCCTATGTGTTCAAGAAACAGAAGGCCAGGGTGGCTGGGGTGTGTGGACAGGGTGAGCCTGGTAGGAGCTGGGGTCAGGAAGACTGGCAGGATTCAAACACTATAATGTGTCCCAGGCTACGGTAAGAAGTCTAGATTTTATTCTTTAGTCAATGGGATACCACTAAGGGATTTTAACAGAGGTGTGGCCAGATCCGTAGCTACCAGCTTCAAATTTATATTGTTCAAAGCTTTCTTTTAAGTGAACATAATTTTCCTTTGTATCTTACAGAATAGACCAGAGGGCTACCAATTGGCCAAAGGATGCTTTTGAAACTCGGCAGGACTTAAATGAGGTAGGTGCAATTGTTGCTGGTTATGTGAACATGACTTAGACCATTGTGAAATTTACTGTTCTCTTTTAACAGTACTGGAAATTATTTCTGATTAAAACTACAAGCATTTCTTGCTCTTTTGTGAAGTTGTCATGCTGGTACCCCATTGTTCAGTTGGTAATGCTTTTGTTTTTGCTATGGAGAAAACACATGTGAAGTGTTATTTTTGAGATTGTTCACAATCTCTTGGACCTAACCCCAGACAAGTAGTCATTTCATTATAGGCTATTCAAGTTTGCTTTAGGATTGTATAACCATGACTGTGCAATTAACGTTTGTAAAATTCTCTCCTAATTTTATTTATCTGCATCTCCCTCTGTTTTTCCCATTGACCCTTGCAGTCTCAAACATGATTGTGCTTATTCTTTATTCACTGAGCCTCATGTAGCTTGGTGCTTGCAGTATGGTCTTCTAAGTATGCTTTCAGATCAAAACCATGTTTCCTAATCCAGATGGTTTCCCACTGAACTGGACATCACAACATTAGCTTATTCTAGATTTTCTTTGAGATATATCATTGAATTCTAATGTTGGAAATCAAAATAATTAGGACACCTACTTTTATGAATTCCTTGACTTAAAACATTGGTTTGGAATACCTGGTCTGGTTTTTCTTGTCTTCATTAAATTAGAGCAGTGCACAGTATGTGGCATGTCTAATTAGGATTATAGAAAAGAAAATAAAAAGACTTGACATTCAGATGCCTAGATGAGAAATGATGGGATTCAGGCAAATTGTCAATTTGGCAGTTTGAAGATGCACCTCTTTCTCTGCCCCTCAACACCCCCATAAAAAGCACTTTTATATATATATGTGCTTTTCAGTAAAACTTGGCAAAATGAATAGTCAAAGGTAAACCAGCTATCTGGTTAAGCCAAGTTAAATAGCTAAAGTTGTGAAAAATGTACTAAAGATAAGGTTATTTTTGTGTATGTACATAAGGATGGCCCTTAAATTTTACAACCTTACTCATGGTTACAAAAGTGCAAAGAATTTCAAAGAAAATGCAAGAGCTTGGATCGTGAATGCTGCCGTCTCCCCAATTGTGAACAAGTGCCCTGCTAATTGTAAAGAAGTAGCGATTGGTTTTAACATAGGTGACTAGAAAAATGAGGTGATTGTTAACAGTCAATCTATGATAACTTTCAAGTGCTTGGAAGAAAATGTTTTTTTTCTTTAATTTTTTTAGACTGCATTTTGATTCGTTGTACACAAATGGACTACATCTTTTTGTTTCTCTGGTGTACACGATGTAGACTCATACCATTCATGTAGTCATACATGTACATAGGGTAATACTGTCTGTCTCATTCCACCAGTTTTCATACCCCCACCCTCTTATTTCCTTCTACATAATCTAAAGTTCTATTCTTCTCTCACCCCCCACCCCCAGTTATCCCACTCCTCGGTTTATACCCAAAGGACTTAAAAATTAGCAAACTACAGTAACACAGCCACATCAACTTTTTTAGCAACTCAATTCACAATAGCTAGGTTATGGAATCAACCTAGATGTGCTTCAGCAGATGAATGGATAGAGAAACCGTGGTATATATACACAATGGAATATTATTCAGTCATAAAGAAGAATACAATTATGGCATTTGCAGGTAAATTAATGGAATTGGACAATATCATGCTAAGTGAAATAAGCCAAGCCCAAAAAAACCAAAGGCGGAAGAAAATTATTTTTAAGCTGGAAACCCACAAGAATTCTGGGGTTACTTGAGCATTCTTAAAATCAGTTGCAAAAAGCTTTACTGGAAAATCTGCTTTTCTGTATTCCTTCACTGTGTTGTATTTGCCAGTGACGTTAACTGTGCCTACTCCTGGAGTAGCACGTGGGCTCAAGAGCACTGAGTGGAACTGGACATTCTGAAGGGCAGGGGGTGCTGGGTTTTCCTTGTGCCTGCCTACAGGCAAAGGTTGTGCTGCAGACGGTGGAACAGTGAGCGTGCGCTCCATCCGGAGGGTTTGGTTCCAGCCATGGTGTAAACTGTATGTACAAACCCGTATTCTTCCACAGAGCCTCCACTGTGACCAAAATTTGGGGTACTGAAAGAGAGCTTAAAGAAGCTGGAACGGGGAGACAGCATGAGTAGAAAAGAAGTCTTGGGGTTAGGGTCAGTAGGGTCACATTCATTGCATAGTGGACATCTAGAATGTGTAAATCTAAAGCATTTCTCAAACTTAATGCTTTTTTTTTTTTTTTTTTTTTTTTTTTTTGGTACCAGGGATTGAGCCCAAGTGAGTTTCACCACTGAGCCATGTCACCAGCCCCTTTAAATATTTATTTAGAGAAGGGTCTGACTGAGTGGCTTAGGGCCTCGCTACGTTGCTGAGACTGGCTTTGGTCCTCCTGCCTCAGCCTCCAGAGCCTCTGGGATTAGGGTGGGCACCACCACTCTCTTATGGAAGAACTGCTGAATAATATTTTTTTAGGAGATGAAGTCCTGTGGAACATGGATGGGAGTCTTTGCTTTGATATTTTTAATGGAAATAGAAAATACATAAGGGAAAGTGCATAGATAATCAGCACGCAGGTAGATGGATTCTTAGGAAATGGGAAACCAACACCTAGATCAAGACAGAGACCACTACCAGCAACACCGATGTCTCTGATTCCTTCAAGTTAATACTCCCCTTTTAGAATAATGGCTATTCAGAGTAACCTGATTTATTTGGCCTGTTTTTGAGTCTTTTACATATGAACTACATAAAATCTTTGGTGTGCCTGGCTTCATTTGTTCAGTGTTATGTTTGTGAGATTTGTTCATGATTTGTTTGTTGTAGTTTCCATTTGCCTTGCTGTAACCAACTGCATGGTTGTTTGTACTTTGTCTTTTAACTCTTATGATGGAGTGTTACTTATTGTAATTTTCTTATTATGAGCTGTTTTCTTTTCGTTTTTCTACATTTAAACATTTATTGGTTTAAAAATAATTTCCAGTTTCTTTATCCATTCATCAATTGAAGGGCATCTAGGTTGGTTTCACAATCTAGCTATTGTGGATTCAGCTGCTACAAAGATTGATGTGGCTGCATCACTGTAGTATGCTGATTTTGAGAAACTGTAATATATATACATAATAAAATATCACTCAGTCATAAAGAAGAATAAAATTATGGAATTTGCTGGTAAATGGATAAAGTTGGAAAATATCAAGCGAAGTGAAATAGACCAAGTCACAAAAACCAAAGGCCAAATGTTTCTTCTGAAAAGTACATGACAATATTTAACATGGGGAGTTGGTGGGGAGAAGAAGAGAATGAAAGAACTTTGGATGGTGTAGAGGAAAATGGGATGGGAGAGGGTGGAGGACAGAAAGACAGTAGAATAAAACAGACAGTGTTACCCTGTGTATATGTATGATTTCACAAATGGTGTGAATCTACACCAAAGAAATGAAAAGTTGTACCCCATTTGTGTACAATAAATCAAAATGCAGTCTGTAAAAATAAAAAAGATTTTAAAATGTCAAAAAATAATAATAATTTCCACAATTTGGGGGAGAGTTTTGTTTTTTGTTTTTATTTGTTCTTTTTAGTTATACATGACAGTATATTTTGCCATATTTATACAAACATGGGGTGCATCTTATTCTAACTAGGATCCCAGTCTTGTGACTGTATGATATGGAGATTCACTGTATTGTATTTATATATGTACATAGGAAAGTAAAGTCAGATTCATTCCACTGTCTTTCCTATTTCCATCCCCCTTCCCTTCATTCCCATTTGTCTAATCTACTGAACTTCTATTCTGTTCCTTCCTTGCCTTGTTGTGTGTTAACATCCACATTATTAGAGAGAACATTCAACCTTAAGTTTTTGGAGTTTGGCTTATTTCACTTAGCATTATAGTCCTCAGATCCATCCATTTATAATGGCAAATGTCATAAAGTCATTCTTTTTATGGCTGAGTAATATTCCATTGTGAGCACATACCACATTTTCTTTATCCATACATCTGTTGAAGGACACCTAAGTTGAATCTATACCTTAGCTATTGTGAATTGAGCTGTTGTAAATATTGATGTGGCTGTGTCATTATAGTATGCTGATTTTAAGTCCTTTGGGTATGTGACAAGGAGTGGGATAACTGGATCAAATGATGGTTCCATTCCAAGTTTTTTGATGAATCTCTATACTGCTTTCCAGAGTACTTGCATCAATTTTCAGTCCCACCAGCAATGTATGAGTGTACCCTTTTCGCCAAATTCTCACCAGCATTGTTATTTCTATTCTTTTTAAGTGTTGTTTTTGTTTTTGTATTATTTGTTCTTTTTAGTTATACATGAAAGTAGAATGTATTTTGACATATCATACACACATAGAATATAACTTCCTATTTTTGTGGTTGTGCATTATGTGGAGTTACACGGTTGTGTATTCATATATGAACATAGGAAAGTTATGTCCAATTCATTCTATTGTCTTTCCCATTCCCATCCCTCTACCACTCCCCTCACTCTGCCCTGTCCAATCTGCTGAACTTCCACTCCTTCCTTCCCCCCACCTATTGTGAGTCAGCATCTGAACAGTTGGCCTTTGGTTTTTTGGAATTTGTTTATTTCATAAACCATGATAGCCTCCAGTTCCATCCATTTAACATCAAATGTTGTAATTTCATTCTTCATGGCCTACTAATATTCCATTGTGTGTGTATATCACATTTTCTTCATTCATCTGTTGAAGGGCACCTAGGTTGGATCCATACCTTGGCTATTGTAAATTGAGCTGCTATAGTAGGAGATAACTGTATTTACGTGGGTTTGTTTCTGTGTCTTCTATTCTGATCCATTGGTCTTTGTCTGTTTTGGTACCAAAACCATGCTGGTTTTGTTACTATAGTTCTGTAGTATAATTAGGAGCTATTTTCTAGCCTCTTTATACAGCTGATTTTTTTATAGGAGTGTTCTTTCCATCTTTAAGTGGACACATAATGTAGACTCTCATGTTTGCTCTCTTCATTTCATTGCTCTTTGTTTCTTTTATTTATTTACCAACTCCCCTCCCAGCCTTAAAAAAGTACTAGTACCAAGTCATCACTTTCTTCCACACCACCCTGCAAGTCTAAAGTAAAAAATAGAAACAGAAAAACATTTTCTTGAATCTCATAAGAGGATGGTCCACAAGTGTTTTCATAGATGTTTCCATCTACAAAATATTATATGTAAATAAATCATAACACTCATAAGACACTAGATTTGTCTCTTATACTTTAACTTCTACGATGGTAATTTGTTAATCCATTTTCTCTACTAAAGATAAATAGGGCTTACCTGTAAATTAGCTCTGGGGCTTGTCTTTGACCTGCTGCTTCTTATACCCATCATGGTGATTTATGGTATGACATATCTATGTATGTCCTCTTTCTGAGTTTTCCATACCATTGACTCTATCAATATCACTTTTCTTCTGTAGTCTAGAGTTTCCAGTTTTTGACCTTGGGTCTCCTGATAGGATTTGGGTCTTCATTTCTGCCTGTGTGCGTGCATGCGTGTGTGTCCATCTGTCTATGCTATTGGAATTTGTCTTTAAAAACTATTAAATCCCCCTCCTACCATTCACGGGAGCCATCTGACTGCCTCTCAAAGACATCTGGAGATTTTATTTGTTGAGGGTCTTCTGAATGTTGATTAGAAAATATTCTAGACTGGACATTTGTAAATTTCTCATCCACCTTAATCCTTGGTCTTAGTTATTCCACCATATTCATATAATGGATAAGCATTCAGTTCAGTAGATCCAAAAGGTTCTTGAAAGAGAAGTTGAGGAAAAATGACTGTTTTCTCTGTCTGAACCCTTGTAGATTCCATTCCTGACTTCAGTTGTAATTAAGAAAAGTAATGGATGTATAAACTAACTTCTGAATCTCCCTTTCCCTCAGCAAACATGCCTAATTTGACTCCCGAACCAACTCCTGACTACTCAGCATGTATCACATCAACTGTTTATATTTGTAAAATTGGGGAAGAGATTATGAATTAGGTTAACTCCAAGAGCGCTTTCAGATTTAATACTTTTTGTTTGTACTCCTTTTTTCATTTTCTCCATTTTGTAGAATTTAGTCATATGTTCCCATCTGGGAAGGGATGAGTCACATAGTCCCAGAGTTACTCAGGATAAGGCTACCTGGAGTTCAGTCTTATGAAGGTCTCATTGGGGGAAGTGAATAGTAAATAGGGCTATAAAAACTACCTGTGCTTGCATAATTATTTATCAGAGAAAGGAAAAGAGAGAGAAGGAGGGAGGGGCAACTCACATTTTCATAAATGAAGAACTGGGAGGGATTGATTTGAAACAAGCTCTGGGCAATTGAAGCTTTGTTTCTGATTCTGCCATTATATTTGCTTAGTTCTTAGGTTATCCCATAAAAAGAGATGATCACCTCAGAAATGTGATCAGGCCCCTATGCTCATTTTCTGTCTCATAGATATACTACAAAGTTGTTCTTCACTTAACTTTTGGATAAAGCAAGTGTAAGTTGGAGCGTAGTTTGTTTCCATATCACTTTTCCATACAAAATTTCAGGATCCTGAAGATAAGGTCATCCATAAGCTAACTGATCCCTAAAGAGAAGTTTGTCTTTGGTGCCCTTACAAGGATTCTTTATTCACCACCCCTCTGAGGCTTGTTGTCTGGCATGGACATTTTATCTTCTCCAGGCATACAAAGTTGACTTATAAATCTGAAGAAATATTTTTCCATGGTTTAATGGACTTACCCAAGAGACATGTGTCAAACACAAAGAAGCAGATGCTTAGTCTTGGAATGGGCAAATGAATAAACTCTGCATTAGTCTGATGCCTGACAGTACACCTTTCACCTCTACTGGTGATGATTTCAGGGTAGCCACAACCTAAGATGTCCTGGAGGAAAATACTTTTAGGTGAGCATACTGTCATTTTGTGTCCCCAGAATAAAACTGTGATAATAACTGCCTATTTCCCCACATGTGGTTCCCCCTCTAGTTTGTAAGTCTGAGGTAATCGATCTTAAGAACATAGAGGAAACCAGAACTTTAATGTAATTAGAAGGACAGAATAAGTTATCTTACAGGGTATGATAAGAAGAGATGGGAAAGATGGGGTTTCTATTTAGAAACTGAGATTCTGGAAGTTCACAGCAACCTGCTGAGGTAGCTAGACATAGTTAGGTGAAGTACCATTGATATTGAGGAATTATGTGACCTGATATTAGCGTGGTCATCAGTGTGGATGTTAAAGTAACTAAATAGGGAAGGAGCTGCAGGTGGAGAGGAAGAAAGCAATCCAGATGGAACTTACTGAGTCATATACATCCAGGCCATAGAAAACAATGTCTTTACTAGAGAAGGAGAAATTGGTGGACTCAGCAGCTAGGATCAAAAGGTAATGGTTATAACCTGTCCTTCCTGCTGTTTTTTTCCATTTTCCTCACTTTGTGAAGTAGAGAGGAGGAAAACAAAATGGCTTGTGAAGGTGAAGAAAATTTTAGTTACATTTACCCTTCCTGAAAAAAAGCTGACAGTCACATCAGCTATGCTACTTCACCTGGTCACGAGGGTTTTTTTTTGTTTTGTTTTGTTTTGTGTGTGTGTGTGTGTGTGTGTTTTAATTAGTTACACATGATAGTAGAATGTATTTTGACATCTTGCACATATATGGAGTTTGAATTCTCATTCTGATTGCACATGAATACGTTGGTCATGTAATCATATATGCACATAGGATAGTAATGTCTGATTCATTCTGTCTATCCTATTTTCATTCCCCTTCTCTTCCCTTCATTCCCCTTTGTCTAATTCAAAGTACTTCTATTCTTCCCTAATCCACCCCCCTTATTATGGATTAGCATCTGCATATCAGAGAAAACATTTGGTCTTTGGTTTTGGGGTTTGGCTTATTTCACTTAACATGGTATTCTCCAGTTTCATCCATTTACCAGCAAATGCCATAATTTTATTCTTCTTTATGCCTAACTAATATTCCATTGTGTGTGTATATACCACATTTTATTTATTCATTCATCTGTTGAAGGACACCTAGGTTGGTTCCATAGTTTAGCTATTGTTAATTGAGTTGCTATAAACATTGATGTGGCTGTGTCACTGCAGTATGCTAATTTTAAGTCCTTTGAGTAAAAGTTCGATACCATGTTGTGCTCTTTTTCTGAATGCTTAGAGCAGGAGGCTAGTATTCTCTCTTGAATGGGAAGACTATTAGTGTAACTTTATTCTGAGGACTCCATTATGGGTCCTTTGAGTTTATAGAGTTTAAACCTTTTGGGTGTTAATGATCTTATAGGGCATCCTAGAGAAATATTATGCTTTTATGGCAGCTTTGAAGTTTGACTTTATAAAAAATAAGTGGGAGATTTCCAGGTTTGTATGTGGAATCCTCACTCGTTATTTGGTGAAAAACCATAAAAAGATGTTTACTATGAGAGTATGCTGGGCAATATTTTCATTGAGCTTCTACCAGAAGATGGCAAAACTACTAGGCATTTTCAGAAATGGTCTATGTTATAAAAAGCAAAATACTTACAAATAAAAATACTTAATGATGGCCTAATATTAATCACCAGTTTAACCTTGAGTCTGTAATCGTACTACTTTTCATACAAAGACAGCATTTGTTTGATGTTATAAGAGAGATCATTTTTTCACCAAACATGAAAAATTAATCTTTTCTTTACATACTACTGTTTCCCCTTATTTTTTAATTATGCAGGCATAAATAGCTCAACATTAGCCTCAATATTAGATATCTTCTTCCTCTTAAAACTATAAAGAATCTTTTAATATTTTTGTTGAATAGAACAATCTACACATCTGTAGATCCCATTTGAGTCAGTATACATGTGTCTATCCATGTATGTCTCCATGTGGTAGACAGGGTTGTCTTTTTCATCAAGCGATATCAGACCTTGAGATGATACAGTCATCCCTCAGTATCCTTGAGGTTTTTTATTTTTTAAGAACCCCTTATAGATGCCAAAATCCATGGATGCCCAAGTCTGTTATGTAAAATGGAGTAGTATTTGGGAATTAACATTCATATACTCCTGCATACTATAAATCATGTCCAGATTACTTATAATCAGCTAATACAGGAAAATGCTATTTAAATATTCTTATACTGTACTGCTAATATAACAATAAAATTGTATCTAGACTGTACCTGTTCAGTCTAGATACAATATTTTTTAACATATTCAATTTGCAGTTGGTTGTGAAACCTACAGATATGGAGAACTGGTTGTGCTTAATATTTTGATTGAAATGTTTTTCTCCCTAAAAATATTTTAGTTTTGGGAAAATCATATATCTAGAGTCTTCTCTAGGCATTTGACACTCCCAAGTTGGCCGAATGGTATTATTTCTATAAGAATAGACAGCTAGTTTTTTGCTTTCATTATTTTCTTAATGCATACACAGTCTATAGGATTGGGTCTTAGTACAGAATTGAGTTTCTTTTGTGTTTTCATATCTCAGATTCTTTCCATGTGACTGAAAATCAATTCAACCTTGTTTTAATAATAATAAGATTTTATTCCAATAGTATTGGAATAGTTTCCACACATGGCTAGAACCAGGGATTAAAAACTTGTTATGAAGATCCTTCTCTATCTCTGGACACTTTCCTTAAATGAGAAAGTTGGCCCCTCTCTACCCACTATGTTGGAGGTCAGCCCTTCTAGTGACACATTATTGTTTTATTCAGTAATTCCAGCATGTATGAGTTTTCGATTGCTGTATAACAAATTACCAAAAACTTAGTAGCTTTAAACACCCATGTATTGGCTCACAGTTACGTATGTAAAAATTCTGGGTGCCCTCAACTGTGTTCTCTGCTTAGAGTCTCATGAAATTGAAATCAAAGCATCGTCTGACATGATTCCTTATTTGGAGGATCTGGCGAAGGGTCCGTGTCCGAGCTCATTGGAGTTGTTGCCTCAGTGTAGTTTCTTGTGGTTGTAGGAGTGTGGCCCCTGTCCCCTAGCTGCTTATCAGCCGGGTCACTCTCAGCTTTCAGAGGCTGCCACATTTTTACTCACATGGCCACTGAAACTTGAGTCAGCTACAGCTCATCAAAGCCTTCTCTTGTTTTGACTCTCTCTGATGTTGTCTTCTGCTTCCAGTTAGAAAACCTCTGCTTTCAAAGAGCTCATCTTATTGGGCCAGGCTCACCTAAATAATCTCTGTATTGGATCAAATGATTTAGGACTTAATTAGATCTTCAAAATTCCTTCAGAATAGTACCTAGCTTAGTATTTGATTGAATAACTAGGTATAGAAATCATGGGGCCTATCTTTAGGATCCTGCTTACCACACAGTGGAATTAGAGACTGTTCATTTTAGTTCTAAAATTAAAGTATTCTTAAAGAGTCCTTCTTGAGTCTCATTTACCTAGCTTGGGGCCTTATCCTCTCCTGAACTATTCACCATGAGCTTGGGGTTTATAAGATTATTGGCTAGACATGGGTCATATTTTCCACCTTGAAACTGGGAATCCTGTTCACAGAAGATGAGTAATTGGATACTGGTCCCTGGTAATATGATCTCCTGGTAATTTTCTTCTCTGCTGGACCAATGCAGGATGCAAGTTGGCATTTACTTGTATGATTTTTGAAGTTGAGATAAAGTAACCTTATTTCCTTACCAAGGTTTTCCTCAGTTAGAACAGTATCCTTATGATTCATTTAATTTTAGCCACCTTTGGTTGTCAGTGTCAACAAGGATGTCCCGTAGCCAACAGTCATGGGGAGAGCCCTGGTTCTCATTTTCAGTTGAATGAACTACCCAGCAAAGAAATCTTAACTGCTTCCAGGCCTGGTTTATTCTGCCCCATCATTCAGAAGCAACTATCTATCCACTGACCTTGTTTCCAAGGGAACCAGGTCTGTAGTCCTCGCTCCCGGGAGATTCCTTAGAGAAGTAAGTGTTGGCATAAAAGGTGGAAGCCCTGCCGGCTGCTGCCCATAGTCTTCCTTGCCTGAGAATTAAGTTGGAGAAACATCACAGGTGTTGGATTGAGCAGAGAAGATGTGGAAAGACATGCCATGCCAAGTCACCTATGTTTATCTTCTGCTTGCCATTACCCTTCTACCCAGCTCCACTCTGACTCTGTCTCAGTGGCCCCTCTTTGCTCTTCTGCATGAAATCTTGGTCCTTTCTCTTGTTTCTCATTCTTTTATTTGTCCCTCTTTGTGCTATGGATTTCCTGCTCTCTCATGGAAAGCTGGAAAGGGCTCTATCCAGCTCCCTGGCTCTCAGGGATCAGCCTGTGTTGCAGTTTTCATGACTTTGTAGCAAAAGGATAAACATAAGAACAATAAGATTTTTGAAAGATTTTTCATTTTGTGATGAAATGACCAGGAGAGATTGTCTTTCCACAAGCTCTCATGTGGTGAAATATTTTTCCATATGTTGATGCATTATAATTATAAATAATAGTGGGATTCATTGTTACATATTTATTTACACACATAATAGAATAGTATAATTTGGCCAATATTATTCCCTAGAATGTCCCCTTTTCCTCTTCTCCCTCTCCCTGGTCCTTTGCCTCTACTCTAGGTGATCTACTGATCTCCCTTAAATTTTTGTGACGGACTCCCACCCTGCCTTTTCTTCTTTCCTCTCTAACTTCCATATATGAGAGAAAACATACAAACCTTGACTTTGTGAGTTTGGCTTATTTCACTTAATATAGTGCTCTCAAGTTCCTTCACATTTTCCTGCCAATGACATAATTTCATTCTTTTTTATAGCTGAGTCAAACCCCAGTGTGTGTATATGCCCCATTTTCTCTATCCAGTCATACATTGATGGACATCTAAGTTGCTATTGTGGATTATACTGCTATAAACATGGATAAACATGTATCACTATATCATGCTGACATGTAGTTCTTCAGAATAAATATTGATATGCATGGTATGTGTGGGCCATATGGTGGTTCCATTCCTAGCCTTTTGAGGAACCAACATGGTGATTTCCATAGTAATTTTACTGATTAACAGTCATACTTTTTCTTTACACCCTCTCCATGATTTATTATTGTTTTTATTCTTGATGGGTATCATTTTTACTGGAGTGAGATGAAATCTCAGTGTCATTTGGATTTGCATTTACCTAATTGCTACAGTTGTTGAACATTTCACTTGGTAAGATATAAAGATGACACACATATATTCCACTTTCCCCAGTCCCCAGTTTTAAAAGTTTTTTAACTTTTAAAAAATTTTACTGCTAGTCCCAAGACCAAATTTTGCCTGGGAGCTGTGACTTTTTGGATGTTTTATCTAATAAGCAATTCTTTCAACAGTATTTATTGAGAAGCAAATACATACCCAACTCCAGTTTTGGCACAGAAGTGAGGAACAGGGGTGGCAATAGAATGAGTTCTGTCATCCCTACTTTCCAGAGTTTTATAGGGACACATGTCAATTGTGGACTTACTATCCTAGAGTCTGACTGTCTTTGCATTGGCACATTTTGCCCTTTATAGGATGGTGTTGGCTTTCTGAGGACTCTAAAACTCATGTTTTAAGGCAGGAAAAAACGGAATTTTCTTATTTTCTAACAAAATATTGGTATTTGAGGAAATGGCTAATGCTTTTCAGTGTGGCCTGTCGTTATTATAGACATAAGTACATCATGTATTTCATGACATGCAACTTTATGATTTCCAGTAGGAGAGTTACCAATTTCTAATTTTATTGAAAATTAGAAATTGAAAGGGTTAAAGTAGTGATGTCATCAGAAACAATAAAAGTCCTGTGGGTCAGCACAGTTAGGTGATTTTCCCAGTGATACAGAATGAGTCAGAATAAGGGTTCAGTGGTTCTCTGTGTGTACATTGTACTGTTCAGTTTTTAAACAGAATATTTTGCAGGGCTAAAAATAGCTACAAAGGAGCCACATGAGTAACAACACAGAGTAGCTTTGAGGACTTCAGTCCATGAGATACAATAAATGTTTTGGAAAAAACATTAGCTAGGGGGTATAGCCATTATAACACCTGTGCCACTGGACAGGTAAGGACCAGTAACTGGTGAGAAACTACTGAAGTTCATTCTACAAGTTGCAAATGAGACACATTATATTTTTAGAAAAATAAATCCATGTCTTATCTAGAAAACATTATCTTAGATTTAAAATGTGCAATTATTAAACTATTTATCTTTCCAAAATGTCTTGCTTTTATTATTTAATATGGTGAACATAGAAAGGATATCATAATGAGGTGAAACTAAGTATAGGACTCCCTTCCTAGACTGAATCTTTTGACTGACAGGAAATGTGATTGTGTTATTGTGTTGTGGTTAGGTTGTCTTTGTTTAAAAAAAAAAAAAAGTGCAGATAGGATTCAAATTGGACTTGGATCATTTTGTCAGCAGTGGGATGCTTTAAATGAATAGTGCTTTTCTTTTACATTGAATTTCCCTGTTGGCAAGTGCCAGAATGTGAGGGCTAAGCCTTCTGCACCAAAGGAAGCTGGAGTGTGTTGAGCTAAGGTATGTCATGCTGAAAAGCATGCTGGTACATAAGCCACGCCATCCCCAGAGGGATTAGTCAAAAGCCCAGTACCTCTAGGTGAAGAATGAATTAGACTTTTCCTAATAGCCAAGAAATTGGAAGAAGTTCCACTTTGTTTGGGAAGAGGGTTCAGCAGCAGTCAGTAGGCAACCCTGTCTTGATTCTGAGCACTTTGTACTTCCTGGTGTGGAGGTTCAGCTCTCAAAAGGAAGCCAGAGCAAGAGAAAACAGAGTTACAGCAGGAAACCAAGGTAGCATTTAAAGTGGGTCAAGGCCCAAGAGAATAGGGCAGTATTTTTCAAAGCATAGACCTTGGATGTCTTGCATCAAGATGACCTCTGCTTCAGACCTACTGAGTCAGAGTCTTTGGGGGTGGTGGTCCCTCCCTAAGAATCCACATCTTTTATAAACTCCCCATTAATTAAAAAAAAAAAATTAAATTTCTAAACCAGGACACTAGGGAGCTTGAAATTGGATACTCAGAGCCTCTGCCTGAAGTACCAGTTTTAAAATATAAAACTATAATGACAAGTCTTTTTTTATTGATTAGCTCTTTTTTTTTTTTTTTTTTCCATGCATTATGTTCAGATACAGCAGTGAGCAGTGGGTCCATGGTTTTAGCCCTTATGTAGCTGGAAATAGCCCATAAATAGGTAGACAAAGAAATAAAATCACACATTGTCATGACTTGTGAGGAAGGAAATAAACATGGTGCTAAGAGATAAATTAGGAGGAGCACTGTTTAGATAAGGTAATCAGAACTGGCTCAATGATTAGATGAAAATTGGGCTCTGAAGCAAGTAGGATCTGAGGGTCTAGGGTTTTGTGTGTATATGGGAGTTGGGTGGGGGAAGTTTATAACTTGGGGAACATGAGTAAGAATGATAGGTAGATGCTTGGGGACTCAGTTGTATCCCCAATTTTTTTTTAGCAGATTTCCTGTTTGATTTGTTTTCATATCACCATAGAGAATCTACATACAGTTCTTAGAAAGACAAAGGAATGGGAGAGGGGCACTGACCCCCTTTATAGAAACTAATTGGAAAGTGGCCCTGCTCTACAATTGGTGAATTACAGACAAATGCACCCTAAAATAGTTTTTAACCATCCGACTGGTTGTGGGTGTTCTCTATCCCACCCCAACTAAAGTGGGACCTGGGTAATTGTAGAGAAGAGAAAATGAGTATTTTCTAAATCAAGAAGCATATTCTCCATTATGTAAAAGAGAAAAATTAGCTTTTATAAAACCACACGTAGGCTTCACGGACTCCTCTCTAGTTTTTGTTACCCAGATGGGATAGTTAGAAAGCAGAGATAGTCATCATTCTTCAGAGGATCCATGAGCCCTTACCCAATTTTTCTGAAGATTCTAGGTATACATCCATGGAGACTTTGCATGTAAACCTGGAAGCACATTAGCAGGCTGGCTCTGAATGAATGGTTGGGGCAGTTAGTCTCACAAGGAATAAAGTCCCAGGAGAGAAGGGATGGATTGAGGTAGCACTAGGATCACTGTGAGGTAGGCACTTCTTCATGCTTCTCTTGAGGGGAAAGCACGTTCCTGCATTAAAGGTCAGTAGTTAGGCATGACAGAATAATGAAATGCAGGTTTGTCAATCTTCCTGGGCTTACCTTGTCTTTATAGTGCTATAAAAATGATAACTGTCATCATTGCTCATTTGCTTATTTATTTCTCCACTGGACTAATAGCACCATAAGGAGAGGGCTGATGTCCGTTTCATACTCTAGAGCCTAGTAAGGCTCTTTGCGCATTGAAAGCTGCCTGAGCATGAGAGCTGCTCCATGCTCACCATGTAGCACCATGTCTGCCAGAGGGACACGAGCTCCACCTGTGTCCTGACAGCTGCCTATCGACCTTCTTGGTGTGACTTTATGGGGCTCAGCCCTGATACTACAGGCTGGAAGTCTCCTGTTGTCCACTGAAAAGACATGTATGCAACATTGCCATAGACTCTCATAGGTAAGTCTCCCCTACCCCTCTTCTAGGGTTACTTGACCCTAGAAGTCATCAAGAAAAGTACCCCATTTTGGACCTTACCCACATGGGGTGTCCCAGTGCCTACCCTCTGTTCAGAAGGACTTTAGAACATCCTGTAGAGCCAAAGGACTCATTGTTTTCAGGTTATGGGACAGTACAGGGTTGGGGTGAGATGATGATCTGCAGTTTCTTCCATTCTGTTTTCTTGTCCTCTATTTATAGCAGTAATGTTGAAGATCTTTTTGACTCTTGAGACCTTCATCTTCTCTTTCCTGTTCCATTTGCCTGTTCTTTTCTTTCCCCATTCCTTTAAACAAACCAGTCATGCAAATGTATCCCTTGTGGCACTCAGAATCCTGTTTAGATGAGTATAAGTGAGGGAGAAGCAGGGAGATGGATGAGGGCAACTGGTTAATATTCCTATCATTATGGGGTCATAGCACTACACTCACTCTCTATGGGGGTCCAGAAGCTTCTGAATATGAAGTATAATTTACTGTTATGCAGTGAGTTGTTTGGCTGTTCATGTTGCATGAACCCTTGGTTCCATTCCACTGTCTGGTTCCAGATTCTGGGCCTCAATTTTTAGTACATTTGCTTTTCCCTCCCTTCAAGGTATAAGGGAACTTAGAAGTCATCTAGTCTGAGCTCCTTGCTGTGCAGGTACAGAAGTGAGGCCTGAGAGTTGGAGCGATGGGTGGAGGTTTCAGAGTCGGTGGGGAGTATGGCCTCACCATATGGTCAGGGCTTTCCCAGTGGTGCCTAGGATTTGGAGATGCTCCTATTGACCCCCTCAGTGCTGGAGGATGGGCCTCATGCTGGTGGCTCTGCAAAGTGCCTGCCTTCCCTCATTACATTTGTAGAGCAGCCCTCATAGCAAATGCCACCGTTACTGGTATCTTTGCCTCTTTTTACAGATGAAAAATCAGGACTTGGAATAGTCAGGATGCTTGCCCAAAGTCGGCCACATTACACAGCAGAGCTGTTGTTCCTCCTGGTTCTTTGGGAACATGAAAGCTGTGCCCTCTTTTGCTTTGCAGGAATATAAAGAGCACATATGAATTTGAGACAGGCTGCTGGTACCATTTTTTTTTTTTTTCTCAAAGAATTACAGGTAAAAGGTCTATCCTCTTGTTGGGAGGGAGGCAAGAATGCAGGAAGGATGGATTGTATAGAGGAAAAAGAGGGATGTAAAGAGCGTGGGGGGAGGAAAAATAACAGAATGAGACAAACATCATTGCCCTATATATGTGAATGATTACACAGATGGTGGAACTCCGTGTACAACCAGAGAAGCAACAGTTGCACCCCATTTGTATACAATGAATCAAAATAGATAAAAAAAAGGTCTATCCCCTTTTATCCCTCATTCGTTTTGTTAATGCTATAAAATACATACAGTATAAAACTTGACATTTTAACCACTTTAAATGTACATTTTTAGTAGGGTTAAGTACATTCATATTGATGGCAACCATCTTCACCATTCATCTCCAGATCTCTCTTCATACCACCGAAGCTCTGTGCCCATTAAAAAACTACTCCCTCTTCTCCCTCACTGCCAACCCTGAGCAACTGCTATTCTGCTTTGTCTCTATGAACTTCACTATTTTAAGTATCTTACATAAGTGGAATTATACAATATTTATCCTTTTGTGACTGGCTTATTTCACTTAGTATAATGTCCTCAGAGTACATCCTTGTGTCAGAATTTTCTTTTTAATACTGAATGATGTTCCATTGCATGTATATCCCACATTTTGTTTATTCACTCATCTTTCCATGGACATTTGGGTTGCTTCCACATTGTCTTAGTTTTTGAAGGCTGCCTTAATAAAAATATTACAGATGGGATGACTTACACAACAGAAATTTATTTTCTTACAGTTCTGAAGGCTAGAGATACAAGATCAGAGTGTCAGCAATGTTGGTTTCTGCCAAGACGTCTGTCCTTGACTTGTAGATGGTTGCTTTGAGAGGGTCCTCATGTGGCCTTCTCTCTGTGGGAGCATCCCTGTGTCTTTTCCTCTTCTTGTGAGGACACTAGTTATATTGGATTAGGCCCCCACCCTTATGACCTCATTTAAACTTAATTACCTCTTTAAAGTTCTTGTCTTGAAATATAATCATATTTGAAATCATAACGAGCTTCAGCTTATGAATTTTGGAGAGAAACAATTTAGTTCATAATATACCTATTGACTGTTGAAATGCTTTGAACATGGGTATACAAATAACTGTCCGAGTCCCTGCTTCAATTAATTTGGGTATACCCAGCAACAGAATTGCTGGATTATATGATAATTCTAGTTGTAATATTTTCAGGGTCCACCATACTATTTTTCATAGTGACTGCACCATTTTATACTCCCATGCCATTATTTCTGAATTTTCAGAGTAGATTTGCTCTTTTTTGAGAAGTTGCTCTAATTCTAAGGCCCCTCAGTAAGAATTTTACTGGAAATCAGCCCACCAGCTGGTTGGTTTACTAACTACTAAATCCTCCAGAAATCAGTGCTCTTACTCCTTCCGCACCTCCTGTTAACAATCTTGAGCTCTTGCTCCTATACTCAGCTTCTGGAAAAATTTCCAGGAAGGAGGAGGGAGTCATAAAATGTCTGGTCTCAGGCAGGTGCTTCATATGAGTTGTGCTCTCTCAGCCTCCGAGCACTAGAAAAGTTTCTTTCAGATCCTGCCCCATATTTGGCAGGCAGAGGACATGCTCACTTTTTCCCAAATGGCAGAGGAACTAATATTTAAGACATTGCTTGGTGAACAGCTTTTAAAACACTGCTACAGATTCATAGCTACTCATGTCAACAGAAGGGTTAAGGCTGTCTGTGTGGGAGTTGGTATTGTGTGGAAGGCAGTAGTTGTGGTGTGAGGAGATTTGAGATGTGTGTTTACATGAGGTAAGGTATGAGGATGTGTGTGGGGTAGGGGTGTGTGTGTGTGTCTGGGGTAAGGTATGAAGTAAT